>NW_026692848.1:1582500-2215833 GCF_021218885.2 Marmota monax
CAGGCAGGAAGACTGGCAGCATCTGGGTCAGGGTTTAGAGGCTGCAGCAAAGTGCAGAGCCTTCACAGAGTGGCCTCCACACCCGGATTGATGACACCCTGGAGGCTAAGGCTCCCAGGTAGGACGCCATCTGAGGGGAGAGCACGGGCAGCTCAGGACCGTGGCCACCCTGAGGCCTCAGATGGCCAGCGCATTGGGGAAGCTTGGCCCCTGCGGGAGATGGGGCCTGGAGGCCTGGGCACAGTGAGGCTCCCTTGCCCAGTGCAGAAGCGCCCTCCGTGGGACCGTGCTCCTCCCTCCCTGTGGGAAGTCCTGGTCTGTGGCAGCTGCAGAGATGAGCTCTGCTCCCAGCTGCCGGGCAGCGAGTGGTGGTGAGCAGGCAAAGCAGGCGCTCTGACCTGGTGTGCTCCTCGGGCTCTTGCTCCCCTTCCTCTCTAAGGGTCCAAGCTGCCCTGCACAGGGTCTGCGGCAGGAAGAGAGGGGGAGCCATATCCTGGTGGCACTCGAGGCCAGCCCAGGGCCATCGAGCTCCCGACCTCTTGTCAAGCGTGACGAGCAAGGCCCTCTCCGCGAGGTCTCTGGCCGGTTGTGTTAGGGGCAGCCGAGCAGCCTCCTGAGGTGGCCTCCTGCTCCTGAAGGGCCCCGGAGAGGTGGCACAGCACAGGCCACTCTGGCAGAAGGGTGACTTGAGTGAAGGTAGTGGACATGAAGGACACTAACAAGCTCTGCCCCTCGCCTGCCTGGACGGCCACCCTCTGCACCGCTGACACCTTCCCCATGCCACCCAGGGGCAGGCCTGCCAGCCCTTTCTTACAGACAGCTTGACTAACCGGCTTGACTAACCCTCCTGACTAACCGGTTTCACTAACTGGCCCCGTCTTAACTCCCTCCCCCTGTGGTTTGAAGCTGTCAACACAGCACCATTTTGTGAGGCCCAGAGCGCATTTACCGCTTGATCCTGTGTTCCCAGATTGTCACCTGATTAACCCCAAAGAGAGGTAGCGTTCTTTGTTCTGAACTAGGTTGATTCTATTCCAGTTGACACCTTTCGGCAGTTTGCTAGAGATGGTCCTTTTCCTGTGCCCTGTCCCTCCCTACCTTCATTGTTCCTGCCAACAGGCTGCGTGGGCCTGAGTCCAACCGCCCCTCGAGCTCTCCGCCCAGGGCTCCCCTGGGTACAGGTCACACTGCCCCTGCTCGTCCAGCTGCAGGGCCTCAGTCCTTGCAAGAGGAAGCATGTGTGCTCTTTGTGTCCCAGGTGGGGGTTGGCAGGAGTGGAGAGGCAGAGGGCAGAGTCCTGCCAGGATGGACGGGTCTGAGTCACCAACAGGGGCCACTGCACAGTGAAGGGGACCACGGCAGAACCCACCTCCTGTATGGTGACCCACGCTCTCGAAGTCCTCTCCCCCTCCGCAGCAGGTAATGTTCAGTGTCAATGTGCCGGAGTCAAGTGTTCTGAAATCCAAACAAAAGAATGATTACATGGCTTTCTAAAGCTTCCTGTTTTACTTAATGCAACTTTTTTTTCCCCAAAGTACTTTATCCTGAAAAAAGGTAAGCTAGGTCACGAAGCCTGAGCCTTCTGTGTGTCGGCCAGCCCGGTGTCCCTTCTCCCTGGTGGCCCGCAGGCTCACATCTTTCCCCAGGCTGTGGCTCTCTGGGTGCCAGCCTCACTACTGCTTGCCACTGAGCTGTCACACCCCGGGGGCTCGTGCTGGCTTTGGCTGAAGGCACGGACACTGCACTGGCCTCGACATCAGGGACGCGGGGCTGGGAGCAGCCAGGGCTGCTGCGTGAGGGGCTGGAGCGGGTCCCTCCCACAGCGCCCTGGCTGTTTCTTGAAGCTGCCAGTGGACAGCTCGACTCACACATTAAAAAGCCTCAGTACTAAAAGCGCCTCGCTGCTCATTCTCCCGATCCATTGTCCACCCCATGGTTGGGACCCGCTCCTTGGGGACAGTCACTGTGCATTCCTGTCCGTTCACTGTGGGTATCCTCGGCGTGTGGCTCTGGGTGGCAGGCGAGGGACGGCCAGGGAGGACCTTCAGCTTCTCCTGAGCACCTGCGTCAGCTCCGAGTCAATAGGTCTGGTGCCCAGGGAACATTTCAATAAACTCTCGGGACCTGAAGCTGCTCTTGGATCCGTGGTGGAGACACTGCCTCGGTCCTGCCTGCTGGGCTTTCTCTCCAAGGAGGGACATTATCCTCTGGTCCCCTTCCCTGCCAGGGGTTAAGGATGGCCCTTGTTCTTTGGTCAAATGATTCAGCTGGGAGGTCCTGGGGTGTCAGCTCCAGGCTTGGCACTGTGATGGCTCCAGGTGGGGGCTCTGGGGGTGATGGGGTCATGAGTCTGACGCCTGGAGAGTGAGAGGACACCCTCACAACACAGCTCTCTGACTGCTAAGGCAAGGACACAGCAAGCAGGCTGCGACCCCCAGGACAGTCCTCACCAGAGCCGACCACCTTGTGGCCCCCTGCTCGGACTCAGCCTCCAGGACTAAGAAATGTCTGTTGTTGACCCGTCACCCAGGCCGTGCTAACTATTGTCCCCAGCCCACGCCCATGACTTCAGAGTTCATTAACAGCAGCCCCAGGTGGCCCTGGCCATTTCTGCACAGGGGACTTCTCAGTAGCGTAAAGGAATGTCCAGCTGTTGAGAGTCCTGCGAAGTCCTTACCTTTCCCGTAACTGACAGTGTCCTGGTGTCCCTCCGGCCTCAGCATGCTTAGTGTCCTTTGGTCAGCTTGTGTCCACATCAAAGAGGAGACTCGGGTCTGGATCTTCACGAGGAGCATAACAGGAGCCCAGGGGACGCAGGCCCCACCAGGGCGGGGGGGTGGTTGGTGGAAACCAGCTCCACGTGCAGTCTGGGCGGTTTGCACACACGCGTGCATCCTGTAGAGCCAGCCCCCCACCTCTGTGTGGCCGTGCTGACACACTCCCTGGCCACGGGTGTGGACATCTCAGTCAGGCACCTCCCCAGTGGACAAGGAGCACCCAGAAGAGACAGGTCCTCAGGCTGACCACTGGGCTGACCACTCAGGGCGGGTGAGCTGACTGCCCGATGCCAAGGCAGCTGCTCTGGGCTTGGATGTGAGTCTCCCAAAGCTTCTGTGTGGCTTCAGGAACACTCAGGGCTGGAATGAGGGGTTTAGAGAGCCACAACCCACCGAGGGCTGATACCTGAAGGATGACTGGTAACTGTAGGCAGGTGGGCATGGCTGGCGGAGGTGGGTCACTGGGTTGTGCCTGGGGGATTACGTTTTGTCCCCAGAGCTTTTCACACTCTCCTTACCTGCTCCACGGCCACCCTGAGGCCACCTGCCTCCCGCCCCCGTGCCCTTCTGATGCCCTGCCTCACCTCGGGCCCAGAGCTGCGAGTTGGCCCACCGTGGACTGACCCCAGGAAGCTGTGAGACAAACCTCCCCTCCTGCCATCTTTCCTGTCAGGTCTTTGGTCACAGTGGTGACAACATGACTAACACACCGTGTGTCGGGGGATGCTGGCTCTTGGCTCGTGTTCCCAGGACAACCCTGAGGGCTACTTGGTGGATCCTCTCCTGGGCCAGTGGCCGTCCCTCTGGGAGGAAGAGGTGGTGGGTGTTCTACCAGCCCGACAAGAATGCCCAGAGACTGGGGCCCTGAGGCTGGTTCGGCTTGAGGTGTAAGGGACCAAGCTCCAGGCAACCGCGCACAGAACAACCAATCAGGTGCCACGGACAAGCAGCGACAGTGCCTCCTAACACCTGTCAATCAGCGGGGTCTCCTGACCAATCCTGGAGGACACTGATCTCAGCAAGATCCCTCGACCAACCCCAGGAGGACAAGGGACTCTAAAAACCTCCCTTTCCTGTCCCAAGCCCTCTCGTCCTGCCCTAAGCCTAATGAAATTCCAATCCGGCTGAGCCTGGGGGTGACCCCTGACCCGCTCTGTTGGACTGGAGGGTCTCACTGGGAGCAAATCTCAATGAAGCCTGCTAGGCTGCTTTTAATCTGCCTCCTTCTGGTCACCAGGCCTGACCTTACGCTGGACGCCTCCCCCGCCCCCAGGGCGGCTCCCTCCTGAGCAAGCCCGAGGCTGCCAGGCACTCAGCAGTCCCCAGACCTGGACCTGCCCATCTGGGCACTGCAGGGGCTGAGTGGCCTGCTGGCAGCCTGGCTGCCCCAGGAGGGGCTGGCCTTCTCTCCCTGCCTGGAGAGGCTGACCTCGGGAGCTGAGGCAGTGCTCCTGGTCAGGGTGGCTGGCAAGAGTCCTGTCCCCACAGCGTGAGCCCAGCAGAGCTGACCCACCGCAGAGGCCACACTTGCTGCCTGTGCTGCTTCCAGTCTCCCGTGAGACACGGCTGCTCTTGGGGGCGCTGCAGTGGTGGCCGCTGCTCTGGAGGATGAGAAGACCACGTCCAGGGAGGCCGGAACATGCCCGGTCACGCAGCCGACTGGTGACGGAGCCAGATTTGAACTTTCTCTTTAGGGGACACAGCTCAGTGCCGAGTCCCCTCTTCCCTGAGGCCTCCCCGCCTGCCCCAGACAGGACGAGGTCTCTCCCCGCCAAGTCCCGCACACCAGGAGCAAGTCCTGCCACAGCTGCCAGACTGTTTGAAGAACTTCCTCCAAAGTGTCACCATAGTGGCCCAGGAGTGTGTCCTGGGTTATCCCCATTTTGAAGATGGGACAGGGAGGCATGTGTGATGTCCAAGGTCCCCTGGACATCAGATGCCACGGCAGAAACCACGGCGGGCAGATGGGGCAGCAGGATGGCTCACGCCCACCCGCCACGCGCCCGTGATCAGGCGTCCTCTTCCTCACTGCCTAGCCGTCCTCCTGGGCCAGCCACAGAACCTAGAGGCCTGAAGGAGACTAAGACTGTGGGTCCCTGTCTAAAAATCAGGAAACCTGTGCCACCGAGGTGGCACCCGTGGAGCCAGCCTGTCTCCCGTCTCCCCCTGTCACAGCTCTCTCATGGGCTGTCCGATGCCATCCTGAGAAGGAGAACTTAGAATAGTCGTCAAGGGGCTGGTGGGCAGCCAGCGACAGCGCTGGCCGGGCACATGCCATGGGAGAAGAGGTGGGTCGGCTTTGCCTGTTTGCCTATTGGCATTCCTGATGCCAACTCTAGACGTGAGTAGTAGAGACTTGCTTGCAAATCACCCACGGGCCAGCTGTTTCTCCTGCAGCTCTTGAGGAGCTGGCCTGTGCACACGCAGGGCCTGCGTTCCTGGTGACCAGCCAGGAAAGACGGGGCCTAGGGCATCTGCCCCTCCCTCCTCCCCTTTCCACGGCCCTCGCAATCCTCACGGCCAACTCGGGGAGGGACGTGGCTCAGAGGCTTTGGTGGAGCTGCTTGCCTGGTGCCTTGCTGGGGGAACCCCACCTCCATTTGTGACCCTTGAAGGTCCTGGCTCAGTAGAAGTGTGGTCACTCAGAGTTTCCAGGCCCACATGTCCCAGTCATAGATGGAACACGTTGATACTAGGAAGGAAAAGCTCTTCCTTCTACCTCCCACCTTCCCTGGCTGGGGCCCTGTACATCAGACTGCCACCGACAGGTCACCCAGAGGGGGACAATCAGTGTGCGAACAGGTGCCTTGGGCCACCAGGGAGCACTCGGGTGAGTGGCTCCAAGGAGTGGTTAGAACTTGGTTTGCAGCCAATCTCAGCAAAGAACACTGTGCCTCAGACAAGGGACAGGGCGAGGGGTAGTGCTTTGAGCCTCTGGGTGGGCAAGCCACAGGAGATGAGGCTGGCGGGTGGGTTTGCTGGGTGGGCTCCTCTGGGGCTGGCAGGCTGGAAAGGGTGGCGCTGTCTCTGGTGGGCGACTCCTGTCCTGGCAGAGGGGAGGCCCCTTTCCCAGGTAGGCCCTGCTTGCAGCCACGGTGGCGGGCAGCTCCCCACATCTGGGGCTCAGCACCATCTGTCACGGCGGTCTGGGGTGGCACACCTGGCTCCAACCTGGCCTTGGGCTCCTGCCCCGCAGGCCCACGGGCAGGCGCTGGGGGGTGGGGAGGAGCAGCAGGTGCGACACGGCACACTCCTCCCCTGGCGCAGGTCCTGTCCCAGCAGAGCTCACCTGCAGAGCACAGGTCAAAGGTGAGTTCACCAGAATTCAAAGAGCCTTAGGCCAACACAGGTTCCTTCTGAGGGGACCTGTGGGACTGCCAGGTAGAGCCCACGATGCTTACCTGACCTTCCGGCCTCTTCTGGTCAGACACGAGTCAGGAGCCACTCCTCTGGCCCTAAGGAGGCAGGTCCCTGCCAGGGTCTCTGAGGCCCCTGCAGAGGCCTGGATGTGCTGATGTGCCAAGTCCCCTCATCCTCCCAGGACAGAGGCCCTGAAGATCCCTGTCACCCCCCTGCCGAGCTTCTAGTGGCCACCTCTACTTGTGCAAACTCGCCATCCCTCACCCGGTAGTGGGCAGTGGGCAGTCCCACACTCAGTCCTGGCACCCCCTCACCCAAGTTACAGCAAGGCCTGTCTCACAGAGATGAACAGACAAGAGAGACTCCAAGAAAGGCAGCCAGGAGGGCTAAGACACAGAGGCTGCACCAGTGCAGGAGAGCTGAGTTCCTATCCAGCCCCCACGAGGACCTGGGCACAGGAGCCCTGCAGACCTCGGGCCACTTGATCTTGGCCTGACCGCAGCCAGGGAGGTGGGCTCTTCCTCCTCTTGTGGAGCTGTGTCTAGGTTCCCAGGGGTGAGTGAGCAGCCCATGCTCCCTAGGGTGCTGCCGGCTGCCACAACCTTCCCAGTGTCCCAGATCTCAGTGGCTTAATCCCAAAGTGGTGGCCGGCTCCCCATCAGTAAGATACTTTCTGCAGGGCCCTTCCCGCCTTCTGGGTCTCCTTCCCACTCTCCTCCCATCTGGCAGGTGAACAATAATGAGTGGGAGCCCTTCGCTCCTCAAGGTTCTGAGCTCAGCTTTCAGGGATCACAGGGCTCTGTGCTCATGGCCAGGGCTGCTGGCGACCGGAGTGGCTCGGGGTGCCGTCTCCCGGGTGTGGAAGGAAGGTGGGTTTGATGGACTCACAGCTGACTAGGCCACTCTGCAAAGTCACGCAGCTCTGCTGCCATCTGCAGTCCAGTGGTGGTGGAGCTTGCACAGGGTCTAACTTAAGTTTCTTGCATCCCAGGGATCTCTCCATCTCAGTGAGGAAGCTGATACTGCAACATCAGTTTTTGCAAAAAGAAAGTGCTTTACTGAGAGGTCAACTGGCAAGGATACCAGGAGCTTGGAAAATCTGCCTTGATCTGTTGATATTGGAGGAATTTATAGGGAAGGATGGGGAGAAGCTGCCTCTTGATTGTACCGTGAGAAAGACTCTTAGTGTTTGTGCAGGTGAGAATGGTGTCTTCCCTCGTCATGGGGAGGGAGACATAGAGAGGCCTAGGCAGTCAGGGCAAGATGACAAGTGAGGGGTCAGGGCAGTGCTAGAACAATGGAGCATGCAGAGGGTCTCCTGAAGAGTCAACTACAGGGGGCGATGGGCAGCGTCTCATTGGGGGTTGTTCTTCCTGCGGAGGAGGGTGTAAGCCACCTGAGACATTAAGGCCTAGAAGAATTAGTTAAGAACAAAAGGCTGGGGCTGGGGCTGGGGCTCAGGGCAGAGCACTGGCCTAGCATGTGAGGCACTGGGTTTGATCCCAGCACTACATACAAATAAACAGATAAAATAAAGGCGTATGTCCATCTACGACTAAAAATATATATATATATATATATATATAAAAAGAACAAAAGACAAGGAGTCAGAAATATATTTTCAAAACGCAGAGCCCCTGGTAGATCCAGTCCACATGGGTGCTGGAACCAGTCAGAGGAAAGGTGGCTCAGTGGCTTATTGAAGGCGTACATCAAAGGCAGGGTCGAGGTTTAAGGGCCGAGTCCTGCTTCGTGATGTCTGGCAGTCAGCAGGTTGATGGGCATCTTGGCAGGGTACACCTATCTCAGGTGCTGTGCAGGATAGAGATTCACAATGTGTCCACTGGTCACTTCCAGACACCAGATGTTCCTATCCACTGGGCTCGATGCACGGTGGCCCACGTGCAGCCTATGGATGGCTCAGGACATCAACTTCCCGCTTGACCAAATCAGATAGACACTCTGTACTCATGCTCCTAAGCTGAGATCCAATGGAAAGACTAAAACAGACGCGAGGACAGAGGGGACACCAATCACTAATAGTGAGGAGAGTGTAGGTGGGGAGATGAGGAAAGGAGGGAATCAGAGACCATAGAAAGAACAGGCCAGACAGGACTCCCAGCCCTGGGCCTCCTCTTCCGAGACGTCTGTCTCTGCCCCTGTGTGACCTTTGCAATAAACCTGCTGCTTGCTGCTGTCTCTGTGTCCTGCCCTTCAATTCTTTGCTGAGCAGAGACAATGAACCCAGCACCTCTAGTCGGTAACAAAGGCTTGCAGGTGTCTTTGGGGGAGGTATCGTGTTCTGGGGGCGATGTTTAAGCTTGTGACATCAGAAAGCCACTGACTGGCTTCTCCTGCTCATGTCCATTCTTGAAACTGGTTCCAAATGTTCCTTGAGTGGACAACTGAGGCCCCCTGCTATTTAAGAACCTGGGAACACGATGCCTTAGCTGACTTCACTAGCCTGAGGATGCAGAGAACGCCTCCACCTCAGGGCTGGGGGGAAGGAAGAGCAAGGGCCAGGGATGAGGCTGTGACCCGAGGCAGAGCCAGGGAGAAGGGTCCTGCCTGAACCTCTCCCTCATTTCCAGGTTCTCAGGGCGGGGACACCTTAAACCAGGGTGGGGGCCTCCTGCCTTGGGGCAGCCCATGACCCAGGACAACCAGCCAGGCCAACCTGAGCAGTCGGGACTGGCGCTCGGATCTGAAGCAAGTTGGGGCGCAGCATCTGAAAGCCACCAGGAAAGAATGGGAGCTGACCCAAGCTAACCCCAAGTAGTAACATAGCAGAGGGACCCTGAGCAGAAAGGCACGTGCAGGGCGGCCTTAGAGTAGGCCATAAGGAGAGCTACATCTTCAGAGCAAGGCACTGGCAAGCAAACGGCTGTGGCGTCGTCGCAGGCCCCTGTGACCTTGGACTCCAAGGGCCGCGTCCTCCTTGGACCACCAGCTGAGCTCTGGAGCTGTGGCTGCAGCGCGACGTCCAAGCAGCCAGTCCTGACTGTGGACGCGTCAGCGGCCACCCTCCCCACCGTGCCCCGAGAGAAGAGGTGGGTAACTGCTTGGCCAGCTGGCTGAGGCCAAGGGGGTCTCCGCTGAGTGCTGCGTTTGGGCACAGCAGGACACCCGCCTTTGGCTCCCACTCTCACTAGCTGATGGGCAGTGAGGCCCACCGTTCGCCCTGCTGCCTGGAAACGGGGGAGGGAGGGAGAGGCAGTGAGGACTTGGAGACCCACCACTAGGATGTGCATGTCCACAGGCTCTTTGGAGGCCAGAGGCATCACCCAGGTCCAGAGACAGAGGTCGGCGGTCACCGGTGGGGAGTGGTGAAAGTCCCTCAGGCCGTGAGGCAGAGCTCTTCTCCAAGGAGCCTCGTCTTAGCAACTGGCCCCCAGAAACCAGGCTTGAGCCTGGGGCAATGGGTGCTGCCCCAGGGGCCAGCCAGGAAGGTGTGACCCTGGGCTGTGCTGGGGACGAGCAATGGCCCTCCCTTTTGACACCCAGGACAGGCATGATCACCCCCACAGCCTGGCCGTAACCTTCATCCCAGCGGGACTCCCAGAACTTGCATCTCAGGCTCACAAAGTCTGGGCCGGGTTTTAACAGCATTTCCAGGGACCACCTGTGAGGTGGTCCTGAGCCTTTCTGTTCCTGTTTTCCAAAATCCAACCCCAATAGAATTTTTTTTTTGGTATGTGTGTGTGTGTGTGTGTGTGTGTTGAAGACGGAACCTGCGTCCCCGAGGACTTGTTCCAGCCCTGATCTACACCCAGACCAAGAAACGGATCCTCTAAAAGCTTTAAGCACTTAGGTGTTTAAGAGAGCCCAATAAAAATGCCCACACCCCTGAGAATAGTGATATCGTGAGCCATTGTCGACCAACGTGGCTTCGGTGGATTGGACCCAGCACCCTCCATGACAGATTTGGTGATATTCCTTGTCTACTTTCAAACAAATTCATACCTACACCACTTTTAAAAAAAAGCAATATAATGCTTTCATTTATGTGATGGAGAATTAAAGGGAAAGTAATTAAATAAAACAATGTGTCTTTTGAGACAGAAAAGCCTGGGCACAGCGACCCACAAGGTCTAATAGGGCCACCTGAGGCTGCAGGGTCCCTACTGTGACAGTGACACCGTTCAAATGAAATACTGGGAGTCAGTGAAGACTCCGAGCCAAGCCAGTTCAATCCGCCTTCGCTCACTAGTTGTGTTCCCTGTGAACTATGACAGGAGGGTGGTGGCGTAGCTACCAGAGGCTCATGTTCTGCTGGCACACCTGGAAATGGGTCTTTCCCCTGCCTCCCCGGGTACCTCAAGCTCTCCAGCACCCCCACCCTTAGCCCAAACCCATCAGGACAGCTGAGAAAGCAGATGGCATGCTGACAATGTCCTCTAGGGGCAATGTCACACTGTGGAGAAGCCCAGGGCACATACCCCAGGGAGAGAAAAGGAAAAATCAGCTCCCTGGGCACTCAAGAGGGGAAACAGCACCTCAAAGGGTGCGTGCTTCTTGTTCAGTGGAAGAAAGGGCAGGAAGAGGCCTGTGCTCTCTCCAGGGGCAGATGCCGTGGGATCTGGAAGAATGACCTGGCCATCTTGCCTCTAGACCCTTAGGGAAATGCCTCCCCTCCCCACTGTATGGACCTCAGACTGGGGGTTTCCTGAAACATCTCCAGAGTGCCCAGCGTCATTAGCCTCCTTCCTTCCAGAGACCTGGGGATTTTATACCAGGAAAGGGCGTAAGTAGGATCTTCTAAGTTCTTCTTTAGAAAGAGGGGAGCTGAGGCCACAGGCAGAAGGAGGGAACTGGGAGTCTCAATGAGATCTACTCGTCTCAGGGCTTTCCTGACTCTCACCCCTGGCCCATCAGCGTCTTCCCCCTGTAGGGAGGGTGTTGAAAGCAGGACTTCCCGGAGCATCTAAGGCAAGGCGAGTGACTCTCCTGGCAGGGAGGTGCCTGAGTCTGGGACTTCCCCAGTGGGTCTAAAGTTAACTCCCATTTCCTGCACCTGAAAAAGATAGTTCACAGAAACAAGGATTTGTTTAAGGCAGGCACTCTTACCTACCTCAGTTACTGATATTTTCAAGAAGGGCAGTGAAGTTTGTTGTCTGTTGTTTACTTTCGGACGGTCACAGGGAAATGCAGTTAGTCCTCTTTGTGGTCAATGCCTGCTGCCATGTGCCGCCTGTGTCATAGCACCCCCTGGCGAGGCTGAGTCTTAATTGCAGGCTAAGTGTCTGGGTGATAAACAGCCCCTTGGGGCACAAACTGGTGAATTTCTTGCTACACTGGAGAAAAAATGACCACTGTGGTCTAAATGTTTGTGTCCCCCAAATTCATATACTGAAACCTAATCCTCAGTGTGGTGGTATCAAAAGTTGCAGCCTTTGTAAGGGAATTGAGTCATAAGGGCAGAGGCTGGATGGATGGTACTGGTGGGGGCCTGTTTGCCCTTTCACCATGTGAGCACAGGGGGAGAAAAGGCACCATGAACCAGGAAGGAGGCCCTCACTAGACCCTAAGTCGGCCTTGGTCTTGGACTTCCCAGTTTCCAGAGCTGTAAACAGTGAATTTCTGTTCTTTACAAGCCACACTGCTTGTGATATTGAGTTAGAGCAATCAGTACAGGCTGATACATAGAACTGGTCTTGAAAAGTGTGGGTGCTGGTATAACAAATACCCACAAACGTGGCAGTTATTTTGCAACTGGGAAACAGGTAGAGGCTGGAAGAATTTTGAGGTGCAGGCTAGACAAGACTACATTGCCTTGAATGGAGAGCTAGGGCTATCCTGGTGGGGCTCCAAAGGAGGAGGGGAGCACTGCAGAGAGAGCCTTGATGTTCTTAGAGAGTCCCAAAGTGATCCTGAGCGGAAAGTTGGGTAGAAACACGAGCGGTAATGGCCATTCTGATAGGGCTCAGATGCAAATGAGGAACATGCAGCTGGGGCCTGGAGACAGACCCGCCTTGCTTTCGGGGGCCATGAGCTTGGCTAAATCATGTTAGTGTCCAAGGGTTTTGCAGAAGGTAGAACTTGTGGGCTGTGAAGCAGGATGTTTGGCTGAAGACATTTCTAAGCAAAGTGCTGGAAGTGTGGCAAGGCTTCTCTTGAGCTCTTACAGTGAAATTCACAGAGAGAAGCTTGAGGATGGAATTTTTAAACACAAAGAAGACAGACCTTATAGATTTAGAAAATTAATAGCCTGGCCATACTATAAAAACGAGGAAGTTATTTAGGAGCGAGCACCAGGGGGGAGGCCAAGTGGCCATTTGGTGAGGACATTAGTGTGGATCAGCAGTCAATATCCATCAGACGAGGAAGGACAGCCCTAAAGGCATGTCGGGGTTGCCAGGATGGCCCCTCCTGCTGCGTGGGCCAGCATGGCTCCATCTCTTCCACATTCCAGCAGAGCTCTCAGCAGCTGCCCTGGGATGGCTCAGGGGGACCAGGTGGGCACAGGACAGTGGCCAGCTCGGGAGGGCCCAGGAGGTAAACCTCTGGAGGGCCCAGGAGGTCTCTTCTGGAGCAGAGTCATGCGATGTCGGGCCTGGCTACCTCCCCTCAGGATCACACCCAGGCAGGGGGCACCTTGAGGGGACTGCTGCAGAGTGTCCCCGCTGGGGCCGCACCTAGGGGAGCCAGGGAAGGGCTGTCTGCATTGCCCCAACCTGTGACCCAGCCTGGGAGAGCTGTGGGCCTGCTTCTGTGTGGGCAGCACCTGCACCCAGCAAGCTGTGGGGACGCGGGGCCTGGGCTGCCCCCAGCAGGCAGGTAGGCCCAACCTACCCAAGGTGTCTGGGAGGCAGGGCCCGCAGTGATCTCCAGACTTAAGGTTCTGGACTCAGTGAAGGCCTCTCACCCTCTTCTTCCCACTGCCCTTCTGCATGGGAAGGTCTATCCCATGCTGGTCCCACCACCGCTTTTGGGAAGCAGGTGACTGGTTTGATTTCACAGGCTCACACAGGCGGGGAGTCAGCTCAGAATGAACCCTGCTCCGAGTCCCACTGCTCTGAGCAGAGGATATTTACCTGAGACACTGGACGTCACGCTTTGGAGTTGATGCCGAAATAAGAATTTGGGGGATATCCATGTTGAATGAATGGGCTTTGCATGTGAGAAGCACATGAATTTAGGGGGCTGAATATTGATGCTCCTCCACAAAAACAAATTCATGTGTGGACACCTAATCCCCAAGGTGGGGCCTGGAAGAGGTGTTCAGGCCAGGGGGCAGGGCACTCTGGAGGGGACCCGTGCCCTTCTAAACGAGCTGGGGGAGCCTTTTGCCCCTCTGCAATGCGAGGACGCTGTAAGGAGGCCCTGCCTGTCAACAGGAAGCCTTGCCAGACACCAACCCTGCTGTGGTCCTGAACTCCCGGCCTCCAGAACGGGAGCAACAGCTTGTATGAAGCCATGCAGTCTGTGGGATTTGGCAGAGTGGCCCAAACAGACTGAGACCTGACTACGAACTTTGCCGTCTTTCACAAATGTGATCAAATATTTTGATTTTCTTCTTAAATTATTAAGGACATTAAATGAAATATGAATTGATAAATATATATTCAACATATTTTAATTGTAATAATATTAGCAGACAAATAAAATTAGCATTGTGAAAAATGACCAACTAATGTTGAAATAAAGAGAATTTAATCATTTTTAAAATTAAAATGACATTATTTACTATTTTTAACAAAAGTGACTAGTGGTGCCATTATTGTGAGGAGCACTCTGTGTGTGTGTATGCATGTGTGTATGTGTGTGTGTTTGTGTGTGCACGTGTGTGCGTGTGTGTTTGTGCGTGTGTGTAAGTGTGTGTATATGTGTGTGCATGGGTGTATGTGTGTGTAGGAATGTGTAGGTGTGTGTTTGTGTGTGTGTGTGTGTGCATGTTTGCGCATAGGAATTCAAAATTGTCCAAAACAACCCTGCAGTTTTGGAGATTGAACAAGGGTTCATATTTTTCTTTCTTTTTTACTTTTTTTTTCTTGCATAAAACTGAAGAGTTAAGACAATGGTCTTGACTTTAAGTTGTAAGTAATTCAGATTTTTTTTTGGAAATGGCAGTGTAATTGTAGCAAAGAGACCAAGACACCAGCAGGTCGTACCTGAAGCAGCACTGTGTATCAGAACTTAAAATGGGCACTGCATTGTTATTACTGCAGAGATTCTAAGGATGAATGTATGTACTCAATGGCTCTTTAAAACTCCTCAGTCTTTACACCCTCCTTAGGAAACTCTTTGAAGCCACTTGCTTCAAAGCCACTCTGCCTTCCCCGAAACTCCCTCCACATTTCTGGTTTGGTTGGTTCTTAGGGTCGCTTCCTCCTCCCGAAGATGAGTGAGCACTGGCTGGACCACGTTCACCAGGCATCGGGGCCCCCTGCTCCAGGCACGACCAGGTGAAGAGCTCAGGAACTAGATCTTGAGAGCCCCTGTCAACGTTGCCACCTCTGAAATGCCGGCGCTGTGAGTTATCCCCAACTTTGTTTCTCTGGCCTTCCCAGTTCTTAGGGAAGTACTCGTCTGCCATCTTGGAGTGGAGGCGGCTCCTCCTCTGAAGTTTGCACTCCCTGGTTGTGTGAGAATACCAAAGCCTGCTCGGCCACGTCTCAGGTCGTGGATTTCTGGTTTACTTTAGGAAAGGCCCAAGGAATGTCTAACTCTCACCCTAAAACCGCTCTCACAGCCGCCAAGGGACACGGCAACTGTGGAAACCGAGCAGCCGTGTCTGGGGACTCTGCAGGACCTCTGCCACTTCAGGGGCTTGTCCTCAGAGCTGACAGCCATGCTCCAAGTTACTGAGCATCCCAGAAGCGCGGAGTGGTATAAGGTCCGCGCACACTGTGCCTCCTGCCCCGCTGGCCCTGGCCGCGGTCTGGTCTTGGGGATGACTCATCCAGCCCCAGAGCAAAAGCAACTCAGTGTATCTGCCCACCCTGGGAACAGCGTGGAGCCTGGAACCTATGTCCTTGTAGCTGTGGACCAGGGAACAGCCATGTGCAAAGGTCACTGTGGGCATCAACTGAGACAAAATTCGAAAATTAAAACTTTTCTATATCTTTAATTTAAAAACCTAAGAAATGTGCTAGTTATTTTAAGTACATAATAGGTCTTCGGGAATCCAGTTCAGGGCACTTTGTGGAGACACCAGAAGAAACTGTACATCCTACAGATGCTGAGAGATCGCCGTCCTGCTCCAGCGGGACTGCTGCCCTGCAGAAGGGACACTGCTGTGCCTCCTGCAGGCTGAGCCAGGCACCCGTCCACCCTCCCACCTGCCTGCGGGCTGGCCTGGGCCCCAGGGCCTTCTGCGTCCTGCTTTGGTTTCCAAGGTGCTCACCTCGCCTCCTTCCTGTGGCTGGAGACCTGGCTGGAGCACAGACGGTCAGGTCTCGCTCATCAGCCAGGACAGTTTCCATTCAAGCCACTTTAAAGTCTCTTGTCATTCACAAAGCAGCTGAAGGGGTCCTTGACAAGGACAGGGAATCAGCCTGAGAGGCAGGTCGGAAAGGCGGAAACCGGGCGGGGGAGTTGAGGTGCACTAATTGCAATCACTCTGCAGGGATCTGCAGCACACTCTGATGATAACCTTCAGGTAATCAGACGCCCCGCTGTGACTCTCAGCTGAGAACCAGAAGAGGCAGATGGTGGCATTTCAGACTAGAACTGGAGATGAGCCAGAGAACACCTTTCCCCTGCGTTGTCGGGATCCAAGGTAAAAGGTGGCCACTGGCGATTAACATTTGAATGAAAATAACAAGGCAGCCATAACTTTCCAAGACATGACTGATAAAATTTCTGTCACTTAACAGATGCCCTGTGTCCTTGCTATAGATTACAGCAGCAGAAGCGACTTAGCTAGCCAGGCTTCTATATCAGCCAGCTTTCCTGACCATAACGAAATACCTGAGGTGAGGCCACCGAGGAAGAAAAGAGGGTTATTTAGTTCTGGAGGCGGAAAGTCCAAACAGCATAGTCCCTGCCTGGCCACAGCTCCCTGCCAGGATGGCGGAAACACTAGGGAAGAAGTGGTCACGTGCCAAGGTGAGAGCAGAGGACCCGTGGGGCCAGGCCCCAGCTTCTTAAACAGCCCTCTCTAAGAATTACCCAGGGTCGCTCGCGCAGGACCCAAACACCTTCAGGACAGGGTCCGATGTGGTACCCCACCAGTCTCCACCTCTTGAAGGCCCTACCCTCCCAGTCCCACCACGCGAGCCCCAGCAGTTCATCTCCAACCCCGAGCCCTGGGGGCTTCAGATGAGCACACCTGCCGCGCCTCTGCGCAGTGCTCCCCTGCTCTGGGCGTCGACTGGGGGGTGGTGTGCTGGGGTGAGTGGCTCCATTTAGGACCTTGGGCCTTGTGACGCGTAGGAGTGACGGGCACTGGGCAGAGAGCACGCCTGGGATTGTGGAGCTGGTCTCTCGGGAGCCAGGGAACGGGGGGCCGACTCTGCAGGAGGCTGGGTGGCAACAGAGAGCTGCCGCTCCAGGTCACCCCACAAACTCAGGAGCAGAGGGGAAGGCAGCACTTGTGCAGAGGGCTGGGGTGCGCGGGCGGGTTACCGGGTTAGTCCCTGCATCCAGGGGACAGCTGGGGCTGGACATGCCCTGCTGTAAGGGGAGGAGCCTGGCGTTCCTGCTTTCCTCTCCTGAAATGGTGGGTGTGGAAGGCTCTGGAGAGAGGGGGGCGTGTTGGAGGACCAGGACGCCCCGCCTGGCCTGGGATCCAGTGGTTTTGAGGTAGCCATCTGAACCTTCGGCATCCAAGCACAGGGTGCCGGGGCCTCAGTGAGGCAGTGCCCAGAGACATGGGCCACACATCACTTCTGACTTTGCGGGGACCTTGGGCACAGTGGTAAGGAGGCCCCTGGGGCAGGGAGGCCCGCGCCCTCTGAAGCCCTGCAGCCCGACATTTCTGTGGCCTCCCAAGAGCGCGTCCTCACTGGACTGTCTGGCGCTGCACTGGCCTGAGGCAGGAGCGGCTTTCCCAGCAGTCACTTGGGAGGTTTTAAGAGCCCCTCTCTGGGGGCTCACCAGCGATTCCTAAAAACCCAGGAGAGCCCGGCACAGACAGCGCTGGGGGAAGTTTCTACCAACTCCAGGCTCCAGGCCAGCTGTGGCCACCCACATGCTTTTGCCAACCCCCAACTGTCCCTGCACGCCAAAGCATCAGCGTGGGGGCCTGACTCTTCTCTGACGGTTCATGATCGGGGCAGTGTCATGATCGAATTCGGGACCCCCAAAAGACCACCAGAGACCAAGATCAAGGTAAGCAGCAAAGAGGTGTTTATTGCGAGCTAGCTCGGTCCTCCACGCGCACACAGCAACTGGTGACGTTGAGAGGCCCAAGCCCAGGGTTTGCAGCAGTTTTATACATTCTTTGGAGAAGGCAGGGACTTCACATACATCATAGCATCTCTTAGCAAATCATCACACACCGCAGGAAAATCATAAAACAACTCTAAAACATGTTCATTCACTGGTGGGAACAAGTTGGGCAGGGGTGATTGGCTAGTACAAGAGGGGGATTCCTTTGAACTGATTGGTTTAAGCCATGAGGGGAGTATGTGCTGAACTACACGGTTTCCCAACACGTTATCAACCACCATAAACTACTGAGGGGTCATCTGGCATCCCAGGTATTTCCCTGTCTCATGCTGATTGGTGGTTGCTAGGGGTCCCCACCTAGCCGGACTGAGTGACCCTAGCAGATCTCTCCTGTTATTTGTAGATAAACAACTCAGCAGGGTGGGCGTGTGCCTAGGAGTGCTCTGGGGGTCTTTCCCAGGACCAGGTCACGCCCCTTCCTTGGACAGGCTTGGCTCTGGGGTAGAGGCTGGTTTCTCAGCAGCTGGGAGGACCATTTGGAGACGAGCAGGTCTCTACCTCACCCACCTTGCAAACTCTGTTTACCTGTGTTTGCAGCAGGGAGTCGCCCTCGGACTGTGCCCACTGACTGTGCTCCTGGGCCAGAGCTGCTGGGCTGTGACGGCCGATAACTCGGCAGGACACGACAGAGCCCTGGGACAGGGAGGAAGAACAGAGGGTTGCCAGCCGTCCTCGCTGTACCCAGCGCTGGCCACCACACCACTCTCCTGGGCACTGGCCCCCAGCCTTTTTGTGGGACACAGGGTCACTGCAGCAGCCAACCAGGCTGTGGCACTGATGCTGGGATGGCCACATCCATAGCTGTGATACTGTCTGAATGCAGTCCCGAGGGACCTGTTGCTCAGCGGGCTTGTTCTGAGGGTCTTCACACAGCCCAGCAGCAGCACCTCTTTGCAGACAGGGAACAGTGGCCAGTCAGGCGCAGTGGCTGCAGAAGGCACGCTGCCCTCAGCGGAGTCTGCTTCTCCAGAAGCCCCTTTAGTTTCCGGAAGCTGCTTGGTCAATGCTCCGGAAGGCCTTGTCCAGCAACAAGAAGCAGCACTGAGAACTGTGGGCAGGAGGGAAGGAGGGAGCCCAGAGCAGCCCTGTCCTGCCCCGCCCCGCCCCGCCCCGCCCTGCCCTGCTGTTAGAGTCTGTAAACAAGTCAAAAATAACACCTGGCATTTTGCCAGGGGAATGTTAGAGTCTGTAAACAAGTCTGGATGGTGCCTGGCAAAATGCCAGAGGGAGTGGTTTGAGAAGTAACAAAAGCCAGCCATTAATTGTGGAGATTCTTGATTGGTTGACTGATGTATCTAGTTTATGCTAATTAGATAAGCTGTGTGGAATGTATAAATACTGCTCCTGTCCTGCAATAAAGGGCTCCCTCTCCTGCTGTATCAACGTGCACAAGTTGTTCCTCACCCCCCCGGTTATTTTGCTGCAGCAGCCGGACTTCGACACCCTGCCCTAAGGATCACAGCAGGGGTGGGAAGTGATTTGCACCTGCCCTGGTTTCCTGCAGGCTGGGGGGCTTGCTGCTGGTGGCAGATGACATGGGACTCTGCCAGGGTGCCACCCGTTGGGCACCTCCCTGGGTGCCCCTTCTCACCTGCAGCATGAGGCTGGCTTCTAGATGCTGCCCTCAGAGCCCTGCTTCTGGGGATGTCATGGGCACCCTCAGTTACCGCGTGGGGAGGGCTGTGGCCTCACCCTCCTACCCTGTGACACTCAGCCACAGCCGCTGGGATGCAGGCCTCAGGCCTCACCAAAGTCTGCAGACAGCTGCAGCCGGCCATGTGGGGAGACTCAGAGCAGGGTCCACTCCCGAGGGACACAGCACCTTTCTCCTGCCCGGGGGTATGGCTTGTGGGTTGGAGAGAAGGAGTCACATGTGAGCCTGTGTTTCTCAACCTCTTGAGCTTTGTCTTTGAGTCCAAAACCTGCAGCCGGGCTGGGCCTGGACCCTCCAGCCCTCATTTAGTGGGGAGCGGAGGCCTGGAGCAGGGTGGGGAGCTGGGAGGAGATGTTCCCAGGCTTTGAAGGAACGCAGTGTTCCAGGGAGGGAAGGGCACAGTGCTCCGGGGCGGGCGGGGCTGCTCCTGGCCCCCTCCTGGTGCTCCCGGGGCGGGGCAGGGCGGGGCAGGGCTGCACTCGGCTCCCTCCTTCCCTCCTGCCCACAGTTCTCAGTGCTGCGCTCTGCAGCTCTGGGGAGCTGGTGCCTGGGGCTGGCTCCTCTCACCGGCTTTTCTTCTCTGAAACCTCAGGCTCCTGTTACCCCGCTGCTCCCCTTCTTGGAGGCTCACTGCAAGAGAAAGCAGTTCTTATTTGTGCCCAAGTTGCAATTTGAAAAGTCACTTCACAGCTTCACGGGACCTTAGTGACCAGGGCCACCAGTGGACGGTGCGCTAGGCGCAGAGGCTGGGCCCACGTGGCGCTTGGCACTCAGGTGGCCTGTGATATTGTCTCGGCTGGGGGTGTGGCTAGTGAGGCCATGCGCCACTGTCCTCACGGTCCCTGTTGTCAGCATCTGCCCTCTGCCCTCTGCTTTGGTCCCTAGACCTCAGGGCTCTTTCCGAGGGCTGTAGTAGGCTGGACAGGGCAGGCTGGACTCCGAGCACAGGGCGCTGATCCTGCCCTGACACTGGCGGTGGGACTCCCACCCCAGCCCCGGGTTCTTCCTCCTATGTGGAGAGATAGTGGTATAGGGTCCACTCTGGGGCTTGTTTGTAGGATGAGGTGCATGGACCAGCAGGCTGCAGAGGCCATCATGGTCACACGAGTGACCAGAACTCCTGGGGGAGCTCTGCCCTGGTCATGGCTGTCACTTCCCACACCCTGCCACTCCTCTGACACAGAGCACGGCTTCCCTTTCGCCACCTGCTCTGTCCACCTCTGTCCCTTGCTCTCTTTCCCATTCGCACTCTGGCTCTGAGAGCCCAAGCCTGTGCCGTGCGTGGGTTCCCAACCCCCCTTGTCCCGTGCCCTCTGCATGGGTTTGGCCCTCACCAGGCTCCAGGTCTCTGCCTCCTCCCAGCTCCTGAAGAGGTTGAGCCGGACACCTGCTCTGCCCACCCCTCCTCCTGGGGCAGCTGAGACGGCCAGCTGCCTGTGTCCCCACTGGCTCCCCCCTGTGAGGATGGCACCTGTGCTGCACTGACCCTGGGGCGCTCATGGTGCCTGGCTCCAAGTCCACCTGGGCTCCCAGTGGAGTCCTGTGACATCCCGCCTGATGACCATCTCTGCCTGGCCTGGGCCGTGCAGGAGTCACCTGACGGTGATGTGTGTGGGCCTCAGTCTGACTCCTGGGGTGGCTGAGTCAACCACAGGGAAGCTCCGTCCTGTGTGACCCACCCCAGGGTCAGCCTGGACCTGAAGGCTCAGGGGGCCTCCCTGGCTGGCGCTCCCATCCAGGTGCTGTCACAGTCCCTGCCAGGCCCACTAGGGATGGACCGGGCGGCTGGCCCTGGACTCACGCCCTTTCCTCTCTGCTGACTTTGATCTCCCTGCTGTAGTGATCTGTCACACTTGTGTGACATGCTGAGCTCTGGGGACTCTTCTAGTAAAACATTGAGCCTGGGGTGGTCAGGGGGACTCAGGACATGACAGGGTAGGGGACATGGTCTCTGGCCACCTCCAGGAGCACTGGGCAAGGCGAGAGGACAGCTTTAGCCAGGGACTTTGGCTGGTTCCAGCTGAGGCAAGCACTGACCCAGCTGGAGTCCCCAGCACCTGCGGACCATGCCACAAGGCTGGTCCCTCCTCAGGACGGGGACACACGTGCCTCAGGGGCTCCTGGGGAGCTCTGCCCTGGAGAGCCATCAGCCCTGCCTGGTTTACTCCGAGGATTCCTGATGCTCCAAAGCTGGGGAGGGGCTGGGCGTGGGGAAGCTGGTCGTGAGGGTCAAGCCCAAAGCAAGCGTCTGTATTTCTGACTGCAGGCAGGATGTCACTCAGGGCTTTCCCAGGCCGTGTCAACAGACAGTGCTCTTGTGAACACACACACACACACACACACACACACACACACACACACACATCGCCGTAAGCATGCATTTGTGTAAAATAAATGCATGTTTTCTTGCCAAATTACCTTGGAAACTAGGAGGTGCGGCCTAAGTGTATGGTCTGACGGTACGTCCCACATGGTGACGGTTTGATCCAGTGTTCATGGCGGTGTCATAGAGATTTGGATCTGGCTCTTCCTGAGCACCAGAAGGGTGACCATCAGCTCCTCTTTAATCTCATGCACGGGGGCCTTCGCTGGGCAGTGCCTGTTGCCCTTCCAGCCTACCAGGAGCCAGCAGACAGACCCCAGCTGGCCACGCCACGCAGAAGGCGTCTCCCACCAGCCCCACCAGCACCTGCCTCTGAGCACACGTGTCCTTTCGTCCAGGCATGACTTATCTTGTGCCCAGTCACAAAAGCCACAACCTGGAGCCAAGCTCTGGGGAGGGGACAAGGCTGTGACCAGAGGTTCCGCCTGATGTGGTGTGCATCATGTGGGTGCAGAGATGAAGGCAGCGCCACGTGTGAGGGCTCCTCAGCCTGGGCTGTATGGAGTGGCCTCTCCTCCTGAGTCAACGTGGCCACTGCTTGAAGTGTTTTATGGCTCGTGTCTTTGTGTCACAGCGGGGAGACAGCTCCCTCTGCTGGGCAGAGTTGTAGATTGCAGGCCTACTGATGAGGACCAGGGCAGGGAGGGTCACAAGGGAAGGCCAGGGCTTCCACGGGCAGCCACACTCACCACCACATCGGAAGACAGGCAGGGAGCAGTGGGCAGGGGAGAGGCCAGAATCTGGTTGCGGGAGCCTGTGCTCAGGCCTAGGTCCCCTCTTGCTGGGCAGGTATCTTTCAGAAGACCCAACCATCTCTGAGCCCAGCTCCTGCATCTGCAGTGACCACAACCCACTCACTACCCAGAGGTAAAGAGTGGACTGGGCAGCCTGCATGGCAGGTGTGGGACTACACAGAGGATGCGGATTTCTCTGCGTTTTATGCATCTGGTGAGCCGTGGGGGAGGAGCAGGGGGGTGGTGATTTCAGTCCTACCCAGTGCTGGATACCATCGCCCCCCCGGGTGCCATTTAGTCTCTGTACTCCTGGAAGGCCCAGGTGCTCCTGAGCTGCTGTCCAGGAGTACAGAGGGACACCAGGTGCCCTTCCTCTCTGTAGCCCTGACAGACTTAGTGGCCCACTTCCGTACCCCAGCAGCTGGCAGTCAGGGGATGGAGAGCAGGGGGAAGCCCTCGATGGATCTGTGTCATGGAGTTGGCTTCTTGCTTCAGCCCTGAACTTGGGAGTGGACGAAGGCAGCCCCAGCAACACTGTCTCTCGGGCAGGTGCTTTGTCCCTGACCCTGAGAGATGGGTCCTCCGTTTTACAAACCTGGGTGCCAAGGATGGGATGTGCCTGACACTGCCCAGGTTCTAACGACTGAGTCCCCACCCTTTGCCCGGAGTCCCTGGGGATGGCAGTGGTCTTGCAGCTGTCCCAGGGTGGGTCCCTGCTCTGTGCTGCAGCTCAGGTGATGTGTGGCCAGAGCTTGGAAATCTGCAGCCTCAGCCCCTGCAGAGGGTATGTCGTGCCCAAGGTCCTCGCTCAGACGCTGCCGTAGCTGTGTGGGCTGGCCCTGTGCCCTCCCAGCGGAGTCTGCAACGCGCAGTGTCCCCCGCCCCCATGGGACCACCAAGGAGTGGCTCCTCACATCTCCTGGGCAGGGGCCAGAGGCGAAGGGAGCACAAGGCACAGGACATTCTTCACCTGCAAACAGCACTAGGTCATCACCTGTGCATGGTCAGTGGTGTTCTGTCCCCATGGTCCCAGGGTGACCCTTCCCTTAGCCTGAGTGAGTAGTCGTGGGGCACCGTGTTCTGTGCCCAGGTGCCCCGAGCGAGCTCTGGAACATGCCTGCTTCGTCCCTCATCAAGGTCCCCCGTGCACCTCAGAACTCAGCACTTCACAGATCTCGGGAACGGCTCCTGGCAAAGCCTCGCACCCCTGGCAGCCCAGGTCTCCAGCCAGTGGACAGGGCGAGGGTTGCAAATACAGGAGGGGAGCGAGAGTGACCATAGCAGCCCCAGGATGCTCCCTGACACCCGATGTTCTGTTCTTGACGTCTCTCAACAGACAGTGGGACCAGAGATCACAGCCCGTGTGGGGTGGGGAAGGGGCTGAAGGGACCCTGGGGTGGGGTCCCCACGGGGCTGAGGGGCATTGTGGGAGGGGCTGCCCAGGGCTGGGCTGGGGGTGACCTGACCCCTGCACAGCCCTGTACGCGTGTGCTGGGTGAAAACTGCACAAGGGAGGCCAGGCTACCTGAGGAGGACAGAGGAATGGGGGCTGGGAGACGCGGAGGAGGCCCCCGTCTGTTAATAACCAGAAGGGCCCGGGGACACAGGCAGGAGACAGGAGCAGACTTTTCCCAGGAGCACAGGAGCCGGCAGGTGTGCCGAGTGCGCTCAGCCCCCCAGTAGTGTGGAAAAGGGGCTCTGTTCCCAGGAGAACGTGGACACCGCTGCCCCTGGGACCACTGCGTCCCGTCCAGGTGACGGCTGGAAAAGCCGCACAGGTGTCCAGGAATGGGACTGAGCTGCACTGCACCACGGGTCCCAGCACCAGGAAGTGACAGACACCCACCTGCAGGACTGTGCACGGTGACACGGTGGTCCCAGAAGAGCGCCACACGGCAGTGGCTTCAGCAGAGGGGTCACGGGGCCCTGGCGACCTAACCCTCTGGGAGTGGAGAACTTAGGCTCCCACCAGGCAGGACAAGCAAGGCCCGCTGAGCGGCAGGCTGGTGGCGGCTAGGGAGGCCCTGGTCCCGGCCAGCAGGGGGCGGAGGCTGCCCATGGACAGTCGTTCTTTTCCTCCTGAGGCGAGTCTGCCCTCCACAAACATGGCCCAGGCTGGCTTCGCTGCCAGCAGTGCTACAGCATCCGGTCCACGGTCCTTGGTCACCGGCAAGGCCCCATGCCGGCTGTCGCGGAGGTTCCCGCTGCTCTGCGCAGTCTTTCTTGTCCCGACTGAGGAAACGCTCTGGGAGTGCTAGGCCTCCGCGCCTTTGTGCTTTGGAGGACACTCTGCGGCCCCACATGCCCACAGGGAGCAGCCCCCATGGCCACCTGAGAACTCACAACCAGTCCACTCCTGAGGGCTGCTCAGCCCAGGGTGCCCTTCCCAGCGTCCAAGCAGCCTTGGTTTGGCCACTCTGCTGAGAGGGGACTCTGTCCCAGCCAGGCTCTCTGAGCAAAGGCAGCTTCAGCAGGGGCTACTGACCAGGGCACAGTCCCCTACTGGCCAGGGCACAGCGTGGCTCTGCTGTTCCCAGCAGGACACAAGTCTCACCTGGTCACGTCTGGCGTTTTTATCTTTTTGCGTTTTATGGGAAAGCAGAGTGCTGGTCGTACCTGGGCGTGTCTAATCTGGAATCCAGGACTGGGCTCTGACCTTCTTACGTGTAGTCCCAACTCCAGCATCTCAGGACGTGACTGAGGTCATTGGTGCAGGTCTAATCACGCCAATGAGTGTCCTGGCGACAGGAGATCAGGATGCACAGCACAGAGGGACAAGGCTGAGGACACTGGCAGGAGAACCACCAGCCTGAGACGCTTTCCCCTGGGCTTCTGGCCGCTGGGACTGTGGGAAGTGAGTCCCTGTGGTCAGAGCCTCCAGGCCTGGGCCTCTGGTGTGGCTTCAGGCACTAAGCATGCTCAGCCTCGCAGTGCTCCCTGTGCCCCAGCACCCTGGGGCATCTGCTGGGCCTTTCGGCTCCTTGGAGGCTAGACTCGGGATCCTGACGACAACTGCGACGCAGGGAGCCGGTGGGAAGATGGGAGCTCCTCCCCAGGCTGCTCCCCCAGGTAGAAACACCCAGAGGTTCACTTCCAAGCAGCTGCACCTTAGGTAGCAGCTTTCCCTCCTGGGGCGGAGGAGCAGGGAGACTGAACTTGGGGGGTCAGTAGGAGCACTGGGGTTCCAGGAATCCATGAACCCTGCCAGCGAACACCCACTGCAAGTCCTACAGGCTCCGGGCTGGCAGTGCAACCCCACCACGTCCCAGCCTCCCTCTGTGCAGACTCACAGCCAGTGGGCACCATGTTCCTGGACGCCAGCCTCCAGAACTGAACCAAAATCAACCTCAGTTCCTTGTAAGTCACCCATTCTTGGTATGTGCTACTACAGCAACAGAAAACAGACCAAGACACTGTGACAAACATGTGCCCTGACCTCATGTGCCACAATATAGTGAAACAAATTGTCAATGTATGTAACTAAATAAGCATATTGTCAACTATTTTATCAACTTTTGTAACATCATAGTGAAGGCAGAGTTCATTTTGGTGATCTCAGAGACTATTCATAACTTCTTGAAATTAACTGTGAACACATACATACACGTAAAATCATTTTTAGTTAAATTAAACCTAAAATAATCAGCCAAATTCCATATAGTCTGCCTAACCATTTAACTTTTGTTCTATCCTTGTGAAGAATAAGCAGGTCACTTTCAATGGGTTTTAACATACAAAATCTGATTATTTTCCGCAGATCTTATTTTTAGTGGCACCAACTTAAAATGGGAGATTTCCCTTGTGACGAGCGAGGTGCATGGTGTGTGTGTGTGTGTGCGATGGCTTCCGCTCTGAGCTTTGCTGAGTCTTGAGCCTTCATGGCCATCAGTCATTTGGGCAGCATTTCCCAGTCCACGCGCTGCGGTGTCGCCCCACTGGTCATGCTGTGGACCACACGAAAGCCCACTGCAAAGGCGCCAGCTACAAACTGCCCCTTGTAACGCATCTGCGTCCTCTTGAGAGTCTCCCTGGATGGGGTGTCCCCCGTGGTGTCAGAATCTCGCCCTCTGGTCCTGGTTTCCATTTCAACTCAAAGGGACACCTTGTCCTTGCTCTTGGAAGGACACTCAATAGCTTCCTTCTCAGTGACCCTCAAGGTGAGCTGTGTCTAGACTAAAACCACAGAGCTTTTGGAGCAGGGACTCACCCCCTTCCTGGAGCCTGGAGCGTTCCCTCCTGGGAGGAGCAACAGGTGGGGAGCCACTGGGGGCAGGCCAGGCGGGCAGGGCCAGCACCTGCAGGCGCCATTGCTCCCACCCAGGCCCCTGTTCCAGCGGGCCTTGGTGCTGACCTGGGCTGTTCCCCCAGCAGACCAGGAGCACAGCTTTGCTGAGTGCAGAGGGGGCAGGGATGTGGGGCTGGTAGAGAGGGTGCTGGCCTGGAGAGCGTCCAGGTGACAGGAGGCAGGTGAGGACACCAGGAGCCATGGGCCGGGGGAGTCATGAGATAGACCATGTGGTCCCCGGACCAAGGAGGCCCAGTCTCCTCCCCTCTGCTCGGCATGCAGGGCAGTGGCACCTCGGGTGACTGCATTGCTCGGTGCGGCCCAGGTTAAGGGGGGGTGTGCTTGGGGGTCTCCACGGGGGCGAGGCCCCTGCTTCCTAGGGGTTCCCTCCTCGGTCGGCCCCCTGCCTTTGACCTGCTGCGTCTTCTGGAGCACAGCCTGCGTTCCGGTCGTGACCAAAACACCAGGAGAACAATCAGGAGGAAACCTCATTTTTGGGTTCCAGGGGTCTCAGTCCACAGATGGCTGATTTCATCTCGGGGCCTTAAGCGAGGCAGAACATCATGGTGGAAGTACGTGGCAGAGGGAAGCAGCTGGGCACATGGCACCAGGAAGCAGAGAAGAGACTCTACTCCCCAGTGACAAAATATGAACCAAGGCATGAACCAAGGACCCACTCCTCCAGCCACACCCTCCTGCCCACTTACCACCCACTTAGTCCCTATCAGTGACCAACACACTGACTAGAGAAGGCTCTCATGACCCAATCATGTCACCTCTAAACCTTCTTGCATTGCCTCATACATGAGATTTGGGGGACACCTCACATCTAATCCCTCTTAGCACTCTGGTATTAGAGGAGCTGGGGACTGGGCCAAATCCCCTCCCTGGTCATTTCCTCTTGGAGGCTACCCCATACCCTCGGGGAACTCAGCACCTCCCAGGGCCTCCCAGGTGGGAGCAGCCTCTGGTCTCGGCGCGGCAGGGCAGCTATGCAGCTGCTAGACAGCAAGGTGCAGGACAGGGGACCAGGACACCTGACCAGCACATGGGCCATCAGGCCCAGGGCTCTGGAACCCAGAAGGAGCTAGGGCAGCACGGACCCTCCCTGGGCTCTGTCCCCTGGCTCCAGGGGCCTTGCTGCCTTGGGAAGCAGTGCCTCCCAGGTGTGCAACCAGACCCTCCCTTCTGCCCGGCAGCCCCCTCCCAGGTATTCCAGCCTAGGTCTGAGGGACTGCTGGGCTGTAAGTAGCTGGCTCCTCTGTCCCAAGGCCCGGGGTCTTCAACTCTGTGCCCTCAGGGTGCTTCTCCGAGTCCCTCCTGCCAGGCCAAAGCCCAGGCCGTCCTGAGGCCCTGAATTGCAGCCAGGAACCTGGTATCTTCAGGTGGAGAATGGCCCCCTCCCTGCGCTTACCTATTGCGACAGTCTCCACAGAGAGAAGACACAGATGCAGAAGAGTTCTCAGGCCTTTTCACTCACTGTGTTTTTCCAATTGTATTTTTCTGTTCAGCTAATTGTATCATGAGACATATACAGGTGAAGGGGTTTCACCTGCTCAGAAAGGGCCCGCTACCCCCTCTCAGGCCTTTCCAGCCCCCTGCTCCCTTGAAGGCCGGCTGCGCCTCTGGCCCCGGAAGGTGGGCGGGCTCCCGCCAGCAGGTTCCTGCAGCACCTGCTCCGTCTGTGAGTGCTCCTGGACGGGGCTGAGCTGGAGGAGCGTGGCTGGACCCCACTGGAGCTCTTCATTCCAAGGACAACGTCAGACCCACCTTCAAGCCTGCCTTGACCTACATTTTAGTGAGACTAACCAGGACTTTGTGGGTTTTCTTTTTAAATGAGGACAAGAAAGACTTTGACTTTTCTCCTCTGAGACCTTATGATTTTTCATTTAAATAGTTCTTCACACAAGTTCTTTCAGGAAAGTGCATTCTTTTTTTCAGTTAACCCTGCAGCCATGGCTATTCTAGTAATTCTTAACAATTAAGAGAGTATTAAATGCATTAATACCCACAGAATCTTGGAATGGGGGCTGGGGTTGTGGCTCAGTGGTAGAGCACTCGCCTACACATACGAAGCACCACATGGAAAATAATCAATTAATTAATTAAAGGTGTCGTGTCCAACTACAACTAAAATACATATATATATACACACACACACACACCTCTTGGAGTGATGCCTGACACAGCGATGCACATTCATGTACATTTGTGCATCTTTCCCATCAGGTCTTGTCCCTTCGAGTCCTATCTCTTCCTGGTCATGGGTCCCCACGGCTTTGTTTACATCCTTAGGTATGACCAAGATGCTGCAGACACAGCCGCGCACTCACAGTCAGCCTCCCAGGTCTGGAGACACAGACCCTGGTCTTCACACTTAGGACACGTTGGGGAGCCAGTCCTGGGGCCCTTCCTTGTGGATGGGAAGCCCAGCGGTCCGTGCATGTCACATAAGTGAGTGTCCCCAACTCAGAGCTGCCTCTCAGCCTAGCTCCCCTCCAGAGGCTGCTCCAACCCACTTCCCAAGGCTCACTCCTCAGCCGAGCTTCAACCCCCTCCCCACCTGGGGAGTTCAGGCCCCAAATCCTCTGCCCCCTTTTGTCCCACGGGGCAAACACAGCTCAGAGGAAAGAGCAAACACAGACCTTCAATGGGACAAACTATACCTAAAAATGTGTTACTTAAAACAACTTCTCCTTTTGTGCATTAAGTAAAACATGAGAAAATTCTTTTATCATCTTGGAATGTGGAAGGATCTTTAAACTATTTCCCAAAAGTTAAAAGTGACAAAAGACAGGTAAGTTTGACCACATTAGAATTTAAAAACCCTTCATGGCAAAAAGAAAATCGGCATCTCTTAAACAACAGAAGATGCAGTTTACATCCCAGCCCAAAGGACCTTCCTAATATAAGAGGCCAAAGTTGATTAATGAAAAAGTAGAATAAACCTAACAATTCAATAGAAAATGGATCAGGAATGCAAATAGTCGTTTTCCAGAAAAGGAAGCACAATGGTTCTTAAACACGTGTGCACATGCACACACGCGCACACACACACGGAGCAATGCTCAGCCTCGTCCATTACAGGCAGAATGCAAATGGACACACACAGACACGTTTGGTGCGTGGCCTGGCTTCTGGGGCCATCCAGAGCCGGCAGCAGGGCACCCCAGATCCCCAGGGCGCATGCCCTTTACCTAAACTGTCCCTTTGCAGGCGGACGTGCTTGCTCATACGAAGAGTGGTGGGTCTGTGATCATCTTCTTCGCAGCAGGACTTACAATGGGGGAAGGTGGAGAACAGCCTCCGAGTTTGTCAGCTGCGAGGCGGGGAGACAGGGCCTCTCTCCAGGGCCACTGTCTCAACTCTTGGCACTGTCAGTCTGTTTCTAAATAGCGAGCCCTGTTTTGTTTTCCGTCTTTCCCAAACAGTGAGCTTAACGTAGGTGTTTGGCAAATGGATTCATCAACATGAAATGACAGTTCCCTTCTCTCCCAGGTTTTAATTGTACATAGTTCCATCAAATGCTCTTCCTGCATCTCTTGAGATGATCACGGCTTCTATTAGATCTTCAATGGGGTAAGTAGTAAATTTCCTACTGTGGAACCATCTTGATAATTCCGAGGCAGCCCATGGAATCACAACGTGTTGTTTTGGTCAATTTTTATCAGTTTGAGACTCATTAGTTTCACTTTCCAGTAGACACTGGTCCATCAGTCAGTTGAGCTGCTCGTGCTGTGGCATCCAGCTACAGGAGGCTTGCAGAAGAGACGCTCAGCTGCGTGCTCTTCTACTTCTGGAACAACCTGTATGAAATCAGGAATTACCTGCTCCTTAAAAGTTCAGGGATCCCAGCAAAGATCTATGAGAAAGGCATTTTAAGAAAAATAGACGAGATGGAAAATAGTGTAATCTGCTACTCTTATTGTGGTAAAACGCACATAACAGAACTCAGTGTTTAATCATTTTGAGTGTGCAGCTGAGTGGCATTAGGCACGTTTGTGTTGTTCCAACTGACGCCACCATCCACCCAGCCTTTCCACCTTCCCAAACTAAACTCCTCCCCTGGTAAACACCAGCCCCTCCTCCCCCAGCGCCTGGCCGCCCCGTCTGCTCTCTGTGGACTTGACCACCGTGGGCACCTCACATAAGTGAAATCACAGCCTTCTGTGACCAGCTGATGTCCCTCAGCGAAACGTCCTCGAGGTTCGCCCCCATGTGGCAGGCGCCAGGAGGAAGCTAGGCACGATTTCCTTGTTGGGGGGACCACACGCTGCTGCCGTCCACCTGTTGAGGGACACTTGGGCAGGTTCCTCCTGGAGCTTCTCTGAGCACAGCTGCCGTGACGGGGATGTGCGGGGATCACGGGGATCACGTTTCACTTCCGGTGCTTTGGGGTGGACAATGGCCTGCTTTTCCTGTTCAGCTTCTAAAAGGGAAATGGGGGACGGCGGCCCCCCAAAGGAGCCTCCCCGCTGGGTTCCCACCCCTAGGTGTGTCTGCCTTGGTCCCTTGGTCCCTCGCCTCCTGCCTCTCTGGCTTCCCGTCTGGCTGGGGCAGAGAGCTCCAGAGCGGCCCAGCCTCCCAGGCACGTGCTATTCAGGACCCCTCTCCTCTCAGGCTGTGGGAGGAGCTCCAACCTGCTGCAGACCAGGGGATCCACTCCAGAGCTACCTTTCCCAGGTCTCCTCTGCCACATGAGGCGACAGGGACCACCCTTGCTCGGCAGCCCCCTACAGGAACCTTCTGTTGAGCTTTTCCGACTGCGATGTGTGTCTCAGGCTCTCAGGAGAATTCTCTCCATAGACACAAGGGCTCCCAGTGAGCAGAGGGCAGGGACGGCGCAGGAGTGGGGATTCCAAGGCAGACCTCCCTGCAGGGCCGGGTCTGGGGGGCTCACTGCCCCCTGTGTCCTTTACCCTCTCTCACCCAAAATCAGCAGTGGGAGTTTGCACTGGGCTTTTCCAAAGTCCTTGACACAGCAGTCAGCGGCCCTAATAGGCGTCTGGGTGGGGGCAGCCTCAGCCGCAGCGAGGGTCACAGCTAAATGAGGTCGTGACGGCCCCGAGAGGCGGCAGAGTCAGAGCTCGCCTTTACCTCCTTTCGGTCGCGTCCCAGGAGGGAGTCTGGGTCGTGAAGAACGAGCCCTAATACCAGCAGGGTCAGAAAGGGTGCCCTGTGCCTTTGGAAGTCAAAGCTGATGCCATCGTGTCCCGCTCCGTGTCCGGCCCAAGTGGCTGGGGCAGCACAGCCATGGCCCTCCCGGGCATCTATGCAGGGGCAGGTGCTCAGAGGGTAGAGTCCAGGGGCAGCTCATGCCATAAATAGGAATGGTCACCCCACGCTGGCCCACGTGGGGTGGTCTGGAGGCTGCTGCCATTGCTGGTCACTGGAATGCCACCATCAGTGCTGGAGTGTGACAGTTCCAGCAGGACGTGAGTCTCTGAGAACTCTGGAGGTGACGAGCCAGCTGGGGAGGCGCAGGAGGCAAGTGCTGGCCAAAGCTCTGTCCTGGGGAGCAGCAGGGCAGCCTGCTCTGACCCGCCAAGCCCAGGGGCCTCAGCATCTTCCCCACCTGCCCCTGCCCCAGAAAACGGCTCCACGTTAGTGAGGCTGAGAGTCAGGACACACTGCAGCCATAAAGGGGTCTCAGAGGGTCTGGGATCTGGCTTGGATCTTCCTGGGATGCACTGGCTCTGGGAGCCATTGGCACCCGAGAAGGAAAGGGGAGCCCTCCTGGCCTTGGGGGTCCCTGCCCGGCAGGTGCTGCAGGAAGACCTTGCAGGAGAGCTCGGAGCTCTCTAGGGAATAAGTGCTCACACGGTCAGCCGCGGCCAGCAGAGCTCACGCCAGCCACGTTTGCACACGGGCTTCTTCTAGAAGGCACATTGGGGAAAGCAAGAAGAAACAGCAGAAGTTAACGGCACATTTTATGTAGCCCAATGTATCCAACTGTTGCCACCCTGATATGACTCGTTGCAAACGTGAGCGAGACGCTGCATCCTACCTTTCTGGATTCCTCCAAAGCCAGGACATGTTGTACCTCAGGCTTGACCTGGGCTTGACACTGTCAAGTGCCCATGGCACGGAGGCTGACTGGGTCTCCCTGCGGGCAGCTCAGCTCTAACCTGCCAGCAGAGGGTCAGGCCAGCCTCCTGCTCTGAAAAATTCCAGTGCTGAGCCATGGCATGGGCCAATGGGCACCCTTTGGAGGGAGCGATGGGGACACTGTGCCCCTCAGGCTGACTCAGCGGCACCCTGCCAAGAAGCACCTGCTCAGCGTCCCCAGCAGTCAGGACAGTTCCCCTCCCCATGCTCTGCATGGAGTCGACAGTCAGATTTTGCATGTTGTGATTTGTATTTTTAATTATTAGTGAGCTAAACAGTTGCTCCTGGTTTAAAGTTTATTTTTATTCTTGTCTGTGAAAATCAAATTGGTGAATTAGAAAACGGCCAGATACAATGATGGGAGAGGGTGGGGGGATCAACCAGGAAGCCCACTGTCCATCTTGCGCATGGGTAGACACATCTGGCTCCAGGCCCTCCCTGTCCCACACCCTGGGCCGTGTGACTTTGGCTCCCTAACTGGAGCCAGAGTGTAATTCCTGCTCCCATCCTTGCTGATCTTGGCCCTGTGAGAAGGGTGGACCGGGTGGGGGCGAGTGTGTGCTCCAGACTGGGCTTAAAGGATGTCTCTCCTCCACTTTGAATGCCTCGAGGAGGACCTGGCCACAGTCCCTGCTGGCAGCAGCTGGAGACACCGAGGAGCAGGGAGTCACCAACCCAAGCCCACGGCCCGAGGGGACCAGGCAGCTCATGCTGTCCCAAGGGCAGCACTAAATCCGGAAACTGTGATTATAGAGATTTCGAGGGAAAGAATGGCAATACGAGAATTTTACACTCAGCCAAATTATTGCTTGACATTGAGAGCAAAGAAAAACAGCTTACCGCCCAGGCACTTTTTCCAAAAACAAAAACGATTACTCAATGAAATCTACCACCCACGTGAAAAATAAAACTCCCAAAGATGTAGATAGAATCGGAATCCAGCTGCACATTCCATTCTTTTTCCACTTCTCAGTGTTTTCAAAACAGGCCCTGAGCAGCTCGAGCCTCACACAGCGGTTCCTTTTGTCTTTTTAATTTATTTATTCTAATTTGCTATGCAGAAGGCATTTCAGTTCGTAGTACACACACAGAGCACAGTGATCACGCCTCTGGCTGCACAGTCACACCATTCCTGTCTTCATGCATGTGCCCAGGCCAGTGATGTCCACCTCATTCCACCGTCTTTCCTACCCCCTTTCCCCTCCATTCCTCTCCCTCCCCTTGGCCCTATCTAGAGTTCCTCCATTCCTCCCATGCTCCCCGCTCCTGGCACCGAGTCCCCATTATGGATCAGCATCCACATATCAGAGGAAACATTTGGTGTTTGGTTTTGGGGATTGGCTTCCTTCACTTAGCATTATATGCTCCAGTTCCATCCATTTACCTGCAAATGCCATGGTTTTATTCTCCTTTATCGCTGAGTAATATTCCATTGTGTACATATGCCACCGTTTCTTTATCCGTTCATCCACTGAAGGGCACCTAGGTTGGTTCCATAGTTTAGCTGTTGTGAATTGTGCTGCTATAAACATTGATGTGACTGCGTCCTGAAGTCCTCTGGGTATAAATGGAGCAGTATTGAAGCTGCCATGTGTTTGGACCAGACCCACCCACGTTACAAGACAGCAAAGTTAGAAACCACATCCCTGTGAGCACAAATGCATAAATTGTCAACCAGCTGTTTGAAAACTGGATCCCAAACCATGCAAAAAAGGCACTGTCTTGGCTGTTGTGGGCTGTATTGTGTCCCCAAGACAGATACGTTGCGATCCTCAGGATTTGGGGAATGTGGGTTTTTACCTATGTAATTGGGTCACTCTGGAGGGAGGTGGGACCTAAATCCAGGACACCTGGTGTCCCTGTAAGCGGAGAGATGCAGAGGACATCATGGAAGACAGAGACCCATGTGAGGGCCACTCAGGGCAGAGGCAGAGACACAGCCCTGTGTCTGGGAGCCAAGGAAGCCGAGGACGAGGACCGCTGGCAGCCACCAGGAGCAGGGACACAGGGAGGGGACCCTGGCACCTTGAAATTCCTGTCTCCAGACCATGAGGGAACACACTTCTGCTGGGTCCATTCCTAACCCTCATCACAGAAGACTTCGGAAACCAGAGCAGTGGTCCCTGGTGTTGATTCCACGTTTGGTTTGATGTATGAAGAGCAAATAATACACCTCTCCGTAATAAGAGAGTAAGAGAAAATGTGTGCACCCAGCAGATCCAGGAAAACACGTCTGACGCCGTGGGTGAGTACATCAATGGCACCTCTCAGCACACCAGGGATCAAAGGCGCCTGGAAGGGGCGTCTGTAAGCAGCTTGCAGACAGAGCTCTCTCCAGGAGCAGCTTCCCGGAGCCTGGACAAGCAGGGTGCTGTCCTCACCGCCTGCAGGCAGCCACGCAAGCCACAAGAGGAGCGGGGGAAACACGGGGGTCAGAAGGACAGCTGTCTCCTTGAAGGACAGGTTAGAACATCCTAAGGAATGGCCAAAGCTCCTAGAGCTATCAGGTAACTTCAGCACATTCAGGGACCCCCAGGACAAACGGCCCCTGAGGACCGAGGGGTGAACACCTCAGGGGAGAGAAAGAGCAAGCCAGCTCCCAGCCACACCAGAGCATGAGGCGTCGGAAGGTTCCGGGCCCCCAGGCCTCTGGGAGTGAGGCTCTGGGAGAGAGGCCCCGGGAGACGGGCGGCTGGAAAGTCACTCATCCTTCTGCACCGTGTTGTCCACAGAAGTGCCAGCTCTAAAGGCAGCAATGTCAGGGATTCCCAGACTGAGGGCAGCACCAGGTGGCGAGGGGCCAGCGTGGGCGTGGCACCGTCACCCAGCAGTACACAGCAGCACCCCTGAGTGGTGAGGCCCAGGAGCAGGAAGAGGCAGGGCAGCCGGAGCCCAGGAGGGACTGTCCCACCTCTGCGTGTGACGACCTCCAGGGATGAGTCCCTGTCTGCCTAGATGCCGCGAACTGCACACGTCCCTCGGCCTGAGCCAGGCTGCGGTCTCTGCCCCCCAAGGCCGACCCCTTCTGCCCTGAGCTGGGCCCTCAGTAAAGGTGCTGGGTTCAAGCCTCCTTTCCACAAGAACCCAAGGTCAGTGACACTGAGCAAAGCTGCAGGACATGAGGCCAAAATAGCAAACCTCTGCTGTGTCGCCGTACCCTGCAGTGCCAGAAATGCAGATGAAATGTTGAGAAAACCCTCACAATGGCATAAAAACATGCTTAAGAGAGATTTTAATAAAATAAGAGCAAGACCTGAAAAGTACACAGCAGGCCCAGGGCACCGCTGAACGAGATCACAGAGGACCTAATAAGTGACAAGTAGCCAAGTGTGCGGGTTGGATCCGTCAGGACTGTTGGGTGGCCATGCTCTCCCCAGGGACGCTGTCTATGCAAGGCCGCAACCCGTGCAGGCCCAAGAGGCTCTGGGCCAGCCCCTGGGCTGCCTGATGAGCAAGCCCCAGCCTGGACTGGCAAACGCAGGAGCAGGACAAGATTGCCCTGGACACAGGGAGTCGAGAGGCCCAACCAGCCTGCACCACAAGGGCTCCAAGGAGCCACTGGCCAGCCCCTGGCCACCCTCCTGCTTCGGCAGAATAAGGACTGTCCAAGGTGCCACCCTCCACTTCCTCTCACGCCCTCTCCCCGGAGATTAAACTTTTGCCTTCCCTCCTTCTCGCCAATCCAAGAAAAATTTAACTCTCATCATGTAAATACGAGGGCCCACTGGACACTCCTAAGTGGACAAACTTGAACCTGGGACCCCTCTCCTCCCAGGCTGTCCTTCCCTGACTCCCAGCACAATAGGCTTCAGCGGCTCTGCTGTCGCAGTGGAGGCTCCAAGCCCAGCCGGGCTCCCTGGGACAAAGGCCTGCAGCTCGCCTTTGTCTCCCCAGCCATCTTTTGTGGTGCAGCCTGGGAAAACCCTTAATGAGCCCGCCCGCTGCTGCAGAGGGTCTCCTCAGATAGAGGCAGCCCCCCTTCCACCTGGCAGGGGACACGGAGGGGACAACAGCCCACATCTACTCGGTTCCCTGAAACAATGCCCCATTTAGCTTCCTAGGCAACGAGAAAAAACACGATACCACAAAAGATGGATTTGATGCAAGAAAACAGAGTTAAAGAGCCCAGTGGAGAGGCCGCCCTTCAGGACTGCGTGGCTGACGGCAGAGAAAGACGCAGGAAGGCCCCAGCACAGGGCCACCCAGCCCCCTCCAAACACTTCCTGAATGGTGATGGGCTTCATTTCAAAACCCGAGTCACTGCGGCTCAGCAGGCTCTGCATGACACAGCAGTAAAGTCATTCACACTGACAGGCCGGCAGACGCACTCAGAAACCGAGTCCTACGAAAGGTAAATGGGAAAATGTTGACTCGGACACTTGGACACACCTAAATAATAATATGCACAAACTGGAGACAAAGGTCAAAGAGGTTAAACATTCCGTGTTCACTGGGTTCCTTTCAAAGGTTGATAATTTGCTGAAATTTAAATAAAAATAATTGAGCTGTCTTGTCTGTCAGCCTCTGGCTCACGGTAGGCTGGCGGGGGTCCTCCCTGTGTTGGGCACCACCACTTGGTAGCCAGGGGCAGGATTCCACCCTGGTGGCTGCATTCCTGGAGACGGTCTCTGGGTCAGAATGCATGGCTGTCCTTGACAGGCAAGAGCAGATGTTGGAAAAGAAGCCCTGTCCCGGATTTGCAAGGCGGGGAGGTGCAAGGGAAATAATTCTGTAGGTAGCCTTCAGAAGAAGTCACATTTTTGTGCCCTCGATCTTCTGGATGGTGGCCCTTCCAGCCACGTCCAACTCCAGCTACTCAGGACAAACCACAGCTTCTCCAGCCCCTGTGCTCTCACCACTCATGGCCGTGTTTGCCGAGTGAATAAGCGTTCCAGTCTGGATCAAGGCTCAGCACAGGCAAGGGGAAGATGGAGATGAGCTGGTGGGGACACCAAAGGGCATCCTGAGTGCCACACTGATCAGATGGTCCTTTCAGGTCTGCCAATCTGCTCTCAAAGTCCCAACAGAAGTGACAAGCCTGTGCTCCTTGACATCAATGTGAGGAGCTTGGCATTTGTAGACAATCTCCAACTTTCATGAGTAGCAAGTCCTACCACTAACAGGTTTATCTCAATCCCTGACAATCTGTGTAAGTTTCAGCTCTTCAACTTCGTGGGCCTCTATCTCTTGACGAGAGACACTGAGAGAAGGTCTTGCAATTCCTCTTGTAGGAGTTGCCTTGCGTAGCTAAGCAGGGAGCAGACCCCACCCTGCCTGTCAGTCATGCTCTGGGAGCGCCCGCCTTCCTGGGGGAGGGTAGTGTGTGCATTCACCTGCAGGGGAAGACCCTCTCTTAGGTTGCTCTTCTACAGGTGTCTCCAGCCTGCACGCCCCTCCCGAGCTCTGCGGGAGCCCTTGCCGCCCTGCCCTGGCTCAACACCTGGTCTCCCCCCTGCACAGAGCAGCCTCTCACTGCGCCTGTTGCAGCCAGTTTCCACCCTCTCCTGGCTCTGAGCTCAGGACAGAGCAAGGCTGTGAAGGCCAGCATCTCACAGGAGCCTGGGCAGAAGCCGCACCAGCCGGGCCGAGTGAAGGGGGAGTGCTGAGCTCCCCATCCTCAGGACTGGCCAGGCTGGCCCGGTACTCGCGTGCCTCCCGCAGGCCGCGCAGCATGGCTGGACCTCTGTTGGCTTTTGAGGCTCCGTGCCTCTCACCAGCTTGAGATGGAAGGTGTCAGCGTGCCTTCTGGGTGCTCCTGGGTTTGGTCTCAACCACCTCACCAGTTTCCCCGGCTAACCACGACGGAGTGCTGCTCCCTGCATCCTGTGAACCGCCTCTGAGCAGTCTCTGCGAGGACACGGCCACTCAGAGCTCCTTCACTGAGGACGGTCCTGTGCCTCCTCATGTAAGGCGTCCGTCCAGTCGCGCCGTGCCACTTGCACCTTACGGGCATTCCCGTGCTCTCCATGCCTGCCCACGAGGCAGGGCAACCTAGCTCCTCGCTGTGGTTGGTGACAAGAGCCAGGGTGCAGGAGGGCAGGCACTCTGGGGAGACACTGCTGACGTTGCTCTTGGGAGGGAAGCATCCTGTGAGCCCCAGCCCATGGCCACCAGTTCCCCGTGGCTGCCAGGTCCTCCCAGCAGGCCCCCTGACCCAGGAAGCTGCCACAGCCCCAGCACACCTGGCGCTGAAGGGAAGTTGTGTGGGTACAGGGCCTCTGTGTCCTCCTTCCACTGTGTCCTGTTCTCTGCTGCTTCTGACCAAAGGGTGACACTGTGGGGTGAGGCAAAGGGGCGGAGCTCTCCGAGGGGAAGCAGCAGAGGGATGTGTCCCCCAACAGGCTGTGAGCTGAAGGAGACCTGGTACCTGCTTTGCTCACAGCTGGTTGGTCCTTGCTGCTCTCAACAGATAGACACGCCATGAAATTGAAGATTGTCGAGGATCGAGACAAACCCATATAATGTGACCTGCTGTGAATGATGCTTGGCGATTGTCTACAGATGCCAGGTTCCACGCTGGTGTCAAGGAGTGCAAACTTGTCACTTCTTGTTGGGACTGTAAGAGCAGACTGGCAGACCTAAAGGAACCACGTGCACACACTCATGTAAGTATATACAGGCACACACATACTCCAGGAGGTGGATCTGCACAATGCACATTCATGTCAGTACACATAATATGCACACTCGTAGCTGTGAAAGCATCTGTATGCGCACACGTGTACACACTTGCACACATGCATGTCAGCGTACACTCACAGGAGAAAAGAGCAGGTAAAAGAAGGCCCAGCGCTGCTCACAGCACAGGGCAGGTGGTGCAGCCAGACTCACGCTCCCGTGGCTCTGCAGGAGCACAGTCCGCCCTGGGATGGAGGGGGTCACGTGTGCTGCTCGGCTCCACCACCAGCACTCAGGGCTCTTCAGGGAACACCACACGGTGTCTGCAGCCCAGATGGAGCCTGCGTCCACCTGGAGAGTATCACAAGGCCAGCCTTCGGTCTTCAGGAGGACAGTAAGGAAACCTCCCCCAGGGAGGCTGTGGGCATCCAGGAATTCTTGGGTTCTTCAGAAACACACCACCCAGCTTCTAATGGGAGACCCAGCGGGGAGGGGGCGGGGCGGCTCTGCCCGAGTGTGGGACAGTCCACACCAGGACTCCTGCTGCCTGTTCCGTCCTGGTCCAGGAGCGACACAGCAGGGCATCATGCCTCGTGGGAGTCTCAGTGGTGGCAGCCCCTGGCAGATGCACCACAGGCTCTTTCCTGAAGCTGCTCGGCCCTTCCCTGCCGGAGGCTTCACTCCTGGGGTCCAAGGTGGCTCCCCAGGGCCCTCAGTGTTGGGGGGATGCCTAGGGCCTTGAAGTCCCTGGGACTTGAGTCTGCCCCACGGCAGGACTTTGTGCACTGGCTGCATGGAGTCCCCCTGTCAATTGAGCCATGGAAAGCGAAGGGCTGTGGCAGGAACAGGCGGAGAGCGGCAAGCCTGCTGACGGAGCTCAGCCACCCAGGCAGGGCCCTGCACTTCTGCCCCCTCCCCGGCCCACAGGGCTGCTTTGAGGAGAGCCTTCTGTGAAGGTCCATTTCAGAGGCAGGGAGCACGTTCTGGAAATAAAGGGCTGGAGATGAGGATGATGGAGGCGCTGGGCGGGGCTCCATGAGACCCCACTTGACTGCTGGCTTGGCATCTGTGAGCCAGGCTTCCCTGGGACATGGTCACTGCGACTGTGGCCACAGGGCACCACAACTCCAGTCAGTGCTGGCTCCTTGCCCACCGGCCACCGAGTCCAGATCAAATCTCCAGGATTCCCTGGGAGCCCTGGTCAGCTGTGAGCTCCTACTGCTGGGCATGCCTGCAGCAGCCACCAGGGGGCGGCACCTGCGGCCAGTTCTGCACCAGAGCCTGGTGCAGAAGTCCTGCCCAGATCTGCCCCAGGCGTGGGCCACCCGCACAGCCTTGGGTGCTCTGCATGCTCTGGGGCTTTGCCTCTGAGAGCTGAAGTTACAAAAACGTCCTGTTCCACAGGGCGCACCGGGCACCCCAGGGGCTCAGAGACTGCCATGAACCCACTTCCTCCTGCAGACCCTTCCTGCAGGTGAGCTCGGGGGGCCAGGATGGGTTACCACACCTCCAGGAAGCAATCTCCTCAAAGCCCCTGGAGGGCAGCCATGCTTGATTCAGGCTCCAGGTTGGCCCACTCTGCCTGGGCCACCTTTGCTGCTGGGTAGGCAGAAGAAGCCAAGTCAAGGGGATTGTAAAAAGGCAAATATCAGGGGCTGCCACTGCAGAGTGACTTCCAGCTCACAAAGCGCTTTCCTATGTCGATCTGTGTGCTCAGTGTTCATGTCACGTGTCTGCAAGTGCCCGTGAGACCACCCTGACTCTGCGTTGTGCAATGGGAAACTGGGGGGCAGGTGCTGTTTAACCGAACACCTTCCCCAGCTCAGTTGGAAGCACTGAGGCCGTGGACCAGATGAGGTTCTTCAACCTCAACGACAGCAGACCCTGCCCACCACACGGGAGCCCATGGGACCAAAGGAAAGGTGAGGAACTAAGCCAGGAAGGACAGGAAGCAGCCCATAGAGATGGGTGAAGGACCCCGCCCTCGGGACTCAGTCACCCCAACAATTATCCTGGGTCTTGGAGCCGAATTCCAGGGGAAGTCACATGCTGGCCCCTCCCGGCTCAGGGCACACAGGTGCTTGTGATTGACAACCCATGGGGGAAATTTGGGACAAATCCCAAGATTCCTGGTTCCTCGCAGAGCTGGAAGATAACCTGGCTTCCTTGCTAATAAGCAGACACAGTGGAACTTCCACCCGGGTTTAGCGTCAGACTCTGACTCTCGCCCAGCCCAAGCCTTGCTGTTGGAAGACCCTGCAGGAAAGCGGAGTCCGTCACTTCTACCCTGTAACTCAGCTCCTGACCGCCTGCTTGTAGCTGTGGCCTCTGTACCAAGGAGATCCGAGGGCCCCATGGCTGTGACCAGCATCAACAGCCTCTGGACTTGCCGCCCGTTCTCTCAGGGTGTCTCCTGGGTGTTTGGATCCTTTGCCCCTTCCCTTGACCCCTGGGACCCGACCTGCTCACTTCCCCCCCACCCCAGGCCGTGGTGGGGGTTGAACCATGCCCCCCAAGACACTACCACTCCTGACCCAAGCACGACTTCCCTTGGCGCTACCACCTTCTCAGTTCACGACCCAAGATGAGTTCATCCTGGACCCTCTCCAGGCCACGGGCGGCAGGGCTTGGGAGCAGTGGGCACCAGGTCTTACAGCCAGAGGACTTAATAATGAGACTCTGGGAGCAGGAAGCAGAAGAAGGAGAGGGCCCTGGTGTGCGGCCCAGGGCCCAGCTGGCCGTGCTGAATTCAGGGCATCTTGGGATTCTCTCCTCACTGGCCACCACCAGAGGCTGGAGGAGGCAGGCATAGATTCCCGGGGGACTTTGGGAGGACAGTGGCCAGTGGGCACCTTGGTCTAACACTGTGTCCTCCAGACAGTGAGAGAAGAAAGGCCTGCTGTCCAGCTGCCCTGCTAGGGTGCCCAGGGTCCCTGGGAGGCACATCCGCCTCTAGAGGGAGCTGCCCTCTTGGTGGTGTCCAGGACATCCCGTCAAGGGAGCCTGCCGTGCCTGGTTCTTCTCACCTGCCTCCCTGTGGCCTGCACCCGCACACTCTCACACACTCACACACACACACACACACACACATCTGCCTCTCTGTGGTGTGCACTCACACATTCTCTCTCACACACACTCACACACACTCTCTCACACACACACACCTGCCTCCCTGTGGCCTGCACCCGCACACTCTCACACACTCACACACTCTCACACACTCACACACACAAACTTACACTCTCACTCACACACTCACACACAGAAACTCTCACACACACTCTCTCACACACTCACACACACACGTCTGCCTCTCTGTGGTGTGCACTCACACATTCTCTCTCACACACTCACACACACAAACTCTCAAACACACTCTCACACACTCGTGCACACACATCTGCCTCTCTGTGGTGTGCACTCACACATTCTCACACACACACACTCACATACACACTCTCTCTCACACACATACACACACACCTGCCTCCCTGTGGCCTGCACCCATACACTCAACACACACACTCACACACTTTCACACACACACACTTTCACACACATACACACACCTGCCTCCCTGTGGTGTACACACACAAACACACCCACACACCTGCCTCCCTGTGGTGTACACACACACATATACACACACACCTGCCTCCCTGTGGTGTACACACACATACACACACACCTGCCTCCCTGTGGTGTGCACTCACACACACACAAACACACCCACACACCTGTCTCCCTGTGGCCTACACTCACACACACACACACACCTACCTCCCTGTGGCATGCACTCACACACACATTCACACACACACACTCACACACACACACACCTTGCTCCCTGTGGCCTGCACTCACACACACACACTCACACACACACACACACCTGCCTCTGTGTGGTGTGCACTCAAACCCCCCACACACTCACACACCACAGTCTCACATTCTCACACACACTCTCACACACACTCACATACACACACACTCTGTCTCACACACACACATACCTGCCTCCCTGTGGTCTGCACCCATACACTCACACACACACACTCACACATTCATACACACACACTCATACACACACACTCACACACTCTCTCTCACACACACACCTTGCTCCCTGTAGCCTGCACTCACACCCCACACAAACTCACACACTCACACACCACAGTCTCACACTCTCACACACACAGTCTCACACACTCACTCACACACTCACACACTCTCTCACACACACACAGCGCCTTAACTGTCAGGAGCTGCCACTGAACCACCTCTCAGGTCCTCATTCCCACCAGTCCTGGGAAGGGGGCCGACAGAGGGAACTGCATGCTCCATGAGGGGTCACCCCTCTAGTCCCCTAAGTTTGAAATGGGGTCAGTTGGGAGTCCTCCGTGAACCACCTTCTACGGGGGCTTGCAAGGCTCCCCAAGGCCTCTGTGTGAGGCCCTTCTCCCTGGAAGGAGGAGGGAGCCCCCACACCTGGCCTTCAAAGAGGAGGCAAATCTGGCTCCTGATTCCTGGCGGCCACCACCTTCGCCGTGGTGTCTCATCTCTCCTTGGCGTGTGGCATCTATGGAGCCTTGGTGACAGTCCAAGTTCCTGGGTCAACATCCTGGTGCTCGTGACACAGGGAGGTTGGCCTCTCGTGACAAGATGCTTGCTGAGCAGCCCCGCCCGCGGACTGGGGTGCAGAGCGAGGACAGAGCCCCACCTCTGCCTCATGGCGGAATGCACATCAGCGTCCCCGTGTTGCCCTAGCACCAAGTCCCTGGCCCGGCCTCCAGGCTGACCCTGGACGAAGGCTGTAGAGGAGGCCTGGAGTGCAGAGGCTGGCCAGGCAGAAAGGCACGGAGGGCTCCACCTCGTCACCCGGGCACGTTCTCTCCACATGGAACCTCCAGTTGGACAGGCTCCTTCCACTCTCTCCCCTGTTGAGAGATGGCCGGGAGGGGACTTGGGCACCCGCTGGAGCGCCATGGCTCATGTTTAAGGCTTGGCAGGGAGGGAGGACCGTCCTGGGCAGGTGGAATCGGGGGACTTGCATTTGAGGGAAGGGTCCCATGAGTGAAAATGGCTAAGCCACTTAGGTCCCCAAGAAAGGCTGGAGTCAGTGCCGTGGTCCTGGAAGACAGGGGTCGCTGGTCCCTGAGAGACGGGGCTGCTTCTGCCCACGCTACTCCAGGTCTGGACTGGAACAATGGGCAGGAGTGAGGGAGATGCTTTCATCAGATCCTCTTCCAAACAGGCAGGGAGACGCGGAACAGATCACCGAGAGCAAGGCAGGTGGCCTCAGGGAGGACGGGCGTGGAGCGGCCACTGGCAGGAGCAGTGGAGCTGGCTAAGCCCCTGCTGTGGAGCAGCAGAGCCGCCGGGGCCTCACGTGGCGGGTTCCTGAGAAGGGAGCGCAGCAGAGCAGGAGCTTGAAACAGGGCGCTGGGCTGACGACTCCTGCTGCAGGGGCCAGGGGCTTCCGTCTGGGGACCCCGGGCTTCACGTGAGCACAGGAGCTGGTGCCAGCTCAGGACGGCCCCCGGCGCCCCTGAAACCAGCTGGTCCAACCCTGCCCTGCAAGTTTGGGACAGTGTAAGCAGAGGCTGCGGGGAGGGGACCCAGGAAAGGGAAGGAGACCACCAGCAGCTGAGTTTTAAGGGGGACCCAGAGGTCCTGGGCTCTGCTTCTCAATGCACGGCCCCAGATCTGGCAGTGCCCATCAGGGGGCTGAGCAGAACTGCAGGGGAGGGGACGGTCAGCAGCAGCCCTTCTCTGCTCCCCTGCTGCGGGGTCTTCCCATCTCTGGAGCCCTCTGTCCTCCAGATCTAAGATACCTGGAACTTGGAGTGAGAAGTCCCACCCCGACACTAACTCCCCAGGTGACCTGGGGTACTGGGTCTCAACATCCAAAAATGAGGAAAGTAATGACATCCCACTGCAGTGGGAAGATCAGGTGGACTCTTGGCCACAAGTTCCTCTGATGGACCCTCAGACCTGGTATGCGTGATTTTGCGCTAGTGGAAGTGTGTATGGGTCTGCTGGTGACGCTGTAACAAACACCAGGGACCTGGAGGTTAAGCAGCAAAATTCATTCAGCCTGGAAGTCCACCATCACGTGTCGGAAAGGCTGGTTCCTCCTGGGCTTCTCTCTCTAGTTCTCCCTGGGTCTCTTCACACCGTCTTCCCTCTGTACCTGAGTTCATGGTTCTCCTTTTAATAAGGGTACTAGTCATGGGGATTACGGCCTAGGTGGTGAGCTCCAGCTCCACCACCTCTCTAAAGAACCTACCTTCAGGTCAGCCCACATCTGGCCATGCTGTGTGCGACCTTCACTGTGACCGTCCAGCCTGGGTCTGCAGCAGTGCCTGGAAATCTTGGAAGCTATGAGAATCATTCACGGAGGCTGGGCACAGTGGTGCACACCTGTCATCCCAGCGGCTCAGGGGGCTGAGGCAGGAGGACGGCAGGTTCATAGCCAGCCTCAGCAACTTAGCAAGCCTGCAGACAACCTCCTGAGACCCTGTCTCTACATAAAAAATAAAAGGGGTTGAGGACGCGGCTTAGTGGTTAAGTACCCTTGGATTCAATCCCTAGTACACACAAAAAGAAAGAAAAATAGAATCATTCAGGGAGGTTTTAGAGAACACCCACAGGCCTAAGCCACGCCCAGGTCAGTTAAACCAGAATGCTTGGGGGTGGAGTCCGGGCAGGGCACCCTTGAGGGCACCCAAAGCCCCAAGGGAAGGGGTGATGAACATCAGGGGCTGAGACTCCTCCTACCTGTGTGGCCAGTGGGCTGCAGAGGGGCCACCTCACCAGGGCCTGTGAAAAGGGGCAGCTGCTGGCCTTGCTGGGGGACCTGGTGCTGTGAAACTCAGGAGAAGAGACGGTCTCCAGCAGCTGAGCCTTGGCCCCACCTCACCTCGACCTCGGCAACTCCTTCTGAAAGACTCTGATGTCCACGCAGCTTTGCCAACCCTTAGGCGAAGCCCTCAAAGGGAAGCCCTCGTGCTTGGGACCTGGAGGGTGGCCACAGCAGGACAAAGAGAAAGCCCCTCACTGAAGGTGAAGCCAGAGGACAAAGGTGGGGCTGCTTGGCCAGCCATCCCTCCTCGTGAAAGTGTCTGTTGTGGGTCAGGCCCAGTGGAACTGAGGAGAGCACAGCCATGCGGTGTCCAAGCCTCTAGCTGCTCTGTCCCTCTGTGAACAAGCTCTTCCACTGTTTCCCCTCAATAAATATTGGGTGGTGTTCGTGGGGTTCTCCAAAGACCTAAGGGCTTCCCGTGACTGGCTGGAGACTGCGGACCTCAAAAAACAAAAAACACCAGAGACTAATGAAGTTAAATCAAGTTCATATGAGCAAGAAAAAGGTAGTGGAAGGAGACCTCACTGCAGACCCATGATTGCCCCCAGGGAGAGTGGTGCGCTGCACTCTTCCTGTAACCAGGGACACTGCAGAGGCCTCAGAGACCACCTGATTGGTGCACACCCCCCTTTGCCTTATCTGGGCAGCCCTCAGCTGGGATTGGCTGAGGGTTTGCCTGCTGTGATCAACTGGGGCTTGGTTGCCTGGTTACCAGGGTGTTCACTTAGATTTGGTTACAACCTACTGACAACTCATGCTAGGATGCAGTTCACGATCTATGGAGGCTGCTGAGGGCCAAATTTTGTCAATCAAGTCCCAGATGCCAAATTTAACAATCTCAATTTATTTTGTTCTATTTTGGTCCATAAATTTTTAGTTGATTTCAAGTTCCCATAATTGAGTGAATCATTATTCCTGTTATATGATGTATGCTCATCCTTGGTCCATACTTGACTCTCTTGCCCTTTTGTTATTTTCTTTGTTCATTTATTAATTTCTAGAAATGTAATGAAAACCTAAGACTCAGTGGAGACACCAGGCTGTGCCTGCCCTAGTGACTCCATGCTGTGTAGAACAGCAGTCCTCAGGCTGTGCCTGCCCTAGTGACTCCATGGTGTGTAGGACAGCAGTTCTCAGGCTGTGCCTGCCCTGGTGACTCCATGGTGTAGGACAGCAGTCCTCAGGCTGTGCCTGCCCTAGTGACTCCATGGTGTGTGGAACAGCAGTCCTCAGGCTGTGCCTGCCCTAGTGACTCCATGGTGTGTAGGACAGCAGTCCTCAGGCTGTGCCTGCCCTGGTGACTCCATGGTGTGTAGAACAGCAGTCCTCAGGCTGCACCTGCCCTAGTGACTCCATGGTGTGTAGGACAGCAGTCCTCAGGCTGTGCCTGCCCTGGTGACTCCATGGTGTGTAGGACAGCAGTTCTCAGGCTGTGCCTGTCCTGAGTGACTCCATGGTGTGTAGAACAGCAGTCCTCAGGCTGTGCCTGCCCTAGTGACTCCATGGTGTGTAGGACAGCAGTTCTCAGGCTGCACCTGCCCTGGGTGACTCCATGGTGTGTAGGACAGCAGTCCTCAGGCTGTGCCTGCCCTAGTGACTCCATGGTGTGTAGGACAGCAGTCCTCAGGCTGTGCCTGCCCTGGTGACTCCATGGTGTGCAGGACAGCAGTCCTCAGGCTGTGCCTGCCCTAGTGACTCCATGGTGTGTAGAACAGCTGTCCTCAGGCTGTGTCTGTCCTAGTGACTCCATGGTGTGTAGGACAGCAGTTCTCAGGCTGCACCTGCCCTGGGTGACTCCATGGTGTGTAGGACAGCTGTCCTCAGGCTGCGCCTGCCCTGAATGACTCCATGATGTGTAGGACAGAAGTCCTGAGGCTCCGCCTGTCCTGAGTGACTCCATGGTGTTTAGGACAGCAGTTCTCAGGCTGCGCCTGCCCTGGTGACTCCATGGTGTGTAGAACAGCAGTCCTCAGGCTGCGCCTGCCCTGAATGACTCCATGATGTGTAGGACAGAAGTCCTGAGGCTCCGCCTGTCCTGAGTGACTCCATGGTGTTTAGGACAGCAGTTCTCAGGCTGTGCCTGCCCTAGTGACTCCATGGTGTGTAGAACAGCAATCCTCAGGCTGTGCCTGCCCTGGTGACTCCATGGTGTGTAGGACAGCATTCCTCAGGCTGTGCCTGCCCTGGTGACTCCATGGTGTAGGACAGCAGTCCTCAGGCTCTGCCTGCCCTGGGTGACTCCATGGTGTGTAGAACAGCAGTCCTCAGGCTGCGCCTGCCCTGAATGACTCCATGATGTGTAGGACAGGAGTCCTGAGGCTCCGCCTGTCCTGAGTGACTCCATGGTGTGTAGAACAGCAGTCCTCAGGCTGCGCCTGCCCTGAATGACTCCATGATGTGTAGGACAGAAGTCCTGAGGCTCCGCCTGTCCTGAGTGACTCCATGGTGTTTAGGACAGCAGTTCTCAGGCTGCACCTGCCCTGGGTGACTCCATGGTGTATAGAACAGCAGTTCTCAGGCTGCACCTGCCCTGGGTGACTCCATGGTGTGTAGAACAGCAGTCCTCAGGCTGTGCCTGCCCTAGTGACTCCATGGTGTGTAGGACAGCAGTCCTCAGGCTGTGCCTGCCCTGGTGACTCCATGGTGTGTAGGACAGCAGTCCTCAGGCTGTGCCTGCCCTAGTGACTCCATGGTGTGTGGAACAGCAGTCCTCAGGCTGTGCCTGCTCTAGTGACTCCATGGTGTGTAGAACAGCAGTCCTCAGGCTGCGCCTGCCCTAGTGACTCCATGGTGTGTAGGACAGCAGTCCTCAGGCTGTGCCTGCCCTAGTGACTCCATGGTGTGTAGGACAGCAGTCCTCAGGCTGTGCCTGCCCTAGTGACTCCATGGTGTGTAGGACAGCAGTCCTCAGGCTGCGCCTGCCCTAGTGACTCCATGGTGTGTAGAACAGCAGTCCTCAGGCTGTGCCTGCCCTAGTGACTCCATGGTGTGTAGGACAGCAGTCCTCAGGCTGTGCCTGCCCTAGTGACTCCATGGTGTGTAGGACAGCAGTCCTCAGGCTGTGCCTGCCCTAGTGACTCCATGGTGTGCAGAACAGCAGTCCTCAGGCTGCGCCTGCCCTGAATGACTCCATGATGTGTAGGACAGGAGTCCTGAGGCTCCGCCTGTCCTGAGTGACTCCATGGTGTTTAGGACAGCAGTTCTCAGGCTGTGCCTGCCCTAGTGACTCCATGGTGTGTAGGACAGCAGTCCTCAGGCTGTGCCTGCCCTAGTTACTTCGATTTGTAAACCTGTAGTTTGTCCGGAGCTACTCCATATTGAGTACTAATGACAAGGAAGAATGATTCCACATCTTGTTTGTGCAGGTCCACGACTACCGTCTGCCTAGGTAGACATAAGGAACCATAAGGAACAAGTTGATAAATAACTTATTCCTGCCAAGTTATTACCCTGAGTCTGTACCTTGACAGGTGGGGATCCTAAATCATATCAGGAACACCCACACGGGCGCTTATCATCCTCACCAGGTGCAACCGCTTCACTTAGACGCATAAAATGAGAACCCCCTCCACCAAGATTGGACAGGGGACACCTGGCCTCATCACCTGGTCACCCAACTGGAGCCTTTCCAGGAACACCCCCCAGTGACCACTCTCTGTCCTGAGCTTCCTCGTGGAGCAGTTTCTCTGTCCCATGGTGGTGCACAGCCTGCTCCACACTCTCACTTGAAGCTTCGCTGACACTCGGAATCTGCCGCCACCTGCACCCTCTGCCTTGACAACACTGTGAAGCTGGTCACTTACAACCCTTATGTAAGCACTCAGGAGCTCTCTGCCTCTGCTCTTGGAACAGCGTCGTGTAACTCTGGCTACCTGAACCCTCTCTTGGTTTTTCTGTAGTGTGTGTGTGTGTGTGTGTGTGTGATTTTGTGAAGTGTGGTGTGTGACTTGAGGGCTACAGATACTAGGAATTAAGGTGGGAATGGAAAAAAGGACTAGTGACTGCCTGGCCTAGGACCAGCCGGTGACCCATGGATACTGTTGAACTGCAACCATCGAAGATGTGGCACTTGTGGAATTACTGCCATTCAACACCTTTGGCGACATGGGGAGACGCACACCCGTGCTTCACGGTAGCAGCAAGCTCTCTCACCACACTCACCCCTCCTTCAGCCCAAGAACCGCAACATGGGCAGCTGAGTCCTCGCGCCCCTCCTGTGCCCATCGCCTGCCGCTCTCCTCTCCACGCACTCTCCGGACGGGACAGGTGACACCCTCCGACTGTTCGCTGCTCTCTTGGCCTCTTTATTTCAGAGTGTGGGCAGCAGTGTGTGAGTTAGTGTGCGCGTTTGGATCTGAGAGCTCCCGTGTTTATTTCTAAGAGACATTCTTCAGGCCAGTAGCTATCAAGACCGAGTTTCCAGAGCGCAGCCCCTGAGAACCCGACTCCTGCGGAACGGCGCTCCTGGCTGCTCCCAGCCCTGCTGGCCGGCGCTCCGCAGTCCCACCACCCCCTGTTTCCCCGCTGGGGGCCTGCTCCCCCTTCTCTGAAATGTCCCCCGGATTGATGCCCAGGCCTTTCGCTGGCTGATTCGTGATGTTCCTGGGGAGTTGAGGATCCTTACTGCAGTCCTGAGGCGGATTCCTTCAGGTTAAACGCATGAGGACCTGGTCCCCAGGTCGCAGCTGGTGCTGCTGCGGATAAGCGCAATTCCCAGCTTTCCTGGGGTCGGATTACTGCTCCTTATGGTGGCTCGCGCTTTGAGTTCCAAGAACTCCGTCCTACAGACCGAAAGAAGAGCACGTGTTTCTTCAAGCTTTAAAGAGTCTGCTCCTGACAGTGAGGTGAGGGGCGCCCTGTGCAGTTTGCCTGTGGCGTGAAGTCAGGCTCCACACTGTCACTTCTTCCAGATGAGCCACGACTGTTTCTGGCTGCATTTGCTGAGGGCTGCTTTCCCCCGACTCCTCTGCCAGGCCTCAGGTCCACCTAGGCCTCAGCTCCACGTAGGCGAGCTGGTTCCTGCTCTCTCGTCCGTGACCTTGGCCAACCTGTGTATTTGTAAGCCACCAGCGACTGCCTGGGTTACAACAGCTGCGTGTGGACAAAAGCATTTATGCATGATGCACACTCACAGTGGTCTTGGCACCTGGGGGCCACGTTCCTGCTCCCTAGGTGTGTACAGCTTTCCTGCTGGGATTACAGTGGGGTCACCGTCTCCTCAGGTTTATCCCCAGGAACTCGCTACACAAACCCCGTGTTTGTTTCCGATTGATCATCCTGTCTCAAGGTTTCGCTCCTATTACCTCCCCGAAAGCCACCCCAGCCTGGCTCCTCCTCTCTGGCCCTCCCCACTCTGCCCACCCTGGGAACCAGCATTCCGCTCCAGCTCCTGTGAGATCCACGCCTTTGGGGCCGAGAGCAGGCAGCGCTTGTCTGGCTGTGCCCCACACATTTCACCTCACACTGTCCTCCAGGGTCACTATGTTGTCACAGAAGACAGGGTCGTCCTTCTGTGGCCGACTCGTGCTCCATGGGGCACATGCCCCGCCCCTTCTCTGTCCACCCTCAGCTGACGGACACTAGACCTTCTGTGAGTAGAGCTGCGGTGACCCAGGGAGAGCCGGTGCCCCTCAGCACGTGGACTCCTCTCCTCTGGACGTGGACCTGGCAGTGGGATGGCTGGGTCACGTGCTAGTTCTACTGTTGGTGTTCCAGGGAATCTCCGTGTGGTTTTCCACGCTGGCTGTGCTGATTTACACTCCCACAACAGTGCAAGGGCCCCTTTCCTCCCCCTGCTCGCCAGAGGTCACCTTCAGTCTTCTTGGCAATGGCCATTCTCACTGGAGCCTGGTGAGGGCTCACGGTGGTTCTGATCCTGAGTCCCCAGGGTTCAGTGATCATGAGCAGTTTTTCACATACCTATTGGTATTTGAATGTCTTCATTTGAGAAATATGCTTAGTTCTATTGTCCATTTTAAACTCGAGTTATTTGGGTTTTTTGCTTGAGTTTTGAGCTCCAGATGCTGTCCAAATGCTGCCCCTCTTCAGACGTGTGGTCAGCAGGGTCCCGTTCTGTGAGGGCCTCTGCTCTCTCTTGTTCCAGCTGACTAGCTGGATGGGACCACTGCCTACTTTTGCTCCTGTTTCTAGAGCTTTTGGGTTTGGGGTCTTCAAAGTTTTTTCCCACTCCCACCCTGAAGCACTCCCTGGGTTTCCTCCTGGTAGGTTCCTGGTTTCGGGACTCACATTCAATCTCTAATCCACTCTGAGTTGGTGCTGGTAGCTGGTGAGAGGGCTCTAGAGTCACCCTTCTGCACCTGGAGACCAGTTTCCACAGCAACACCTAGTGAAGGCTCTCCCTCCCCGGAGCGTGCCAGCAGCATGTGCAGGGCCAGCCGGCTGTGGACGCGAGCGCTGCTGCTGTTCCAGAGGCCCGTGTGGATTCAGGCCGCGCTGGCCACGTTGGCTGTGTGGCCTTGCAGGGTGTCTTGAGTCAGGAGGTGGGTGCTGCTCAAGACTGCTTTGGCTCCTCAGGCTTGTTTAGTTTTTAGCTCCATAAGAATTTTAGAATTTTTTTTGGAGCTGCGAAGTGTCTGATCTCTTGTTAGGATTGCCTGGATTTGTAGATCACGTTGGGTAGTGTGGGCTTTTAGCAATATTGATTCTTCTCAGGAGCATGGACATTTGGGGGTGTCCTATTTTATTTCTTCCATCAATCTTTATAGTTATTATTGTAAAGATCCTTCACTTTTTTGTTTAAATTTTATCCTAGACTTTTGGGGGGCAGTTATTATGGATGGCGTGGCTTTCCTTTTTCCTCTCCAGGTAATCCACTACTCCACGTAGAAATGCGATGGATCAGTGTGGCAGTTCTGCCTCCTACGATCTTGACGGATCTGCTGGTTCTCATGGTTCTGTGGTCTTTGGGGGTTTCTGGGTATGAGATCGTGCGGCCTGTGCACAGTGTGTCTGACGTCCACTCCAGTTAGCTTGCCCTGCTCTAACCCGGGCTGCTTCCTCTCAGGGCCGTGGGTCTCTCCTGGGCTCCCAGGTTCAGGGCACGTGCTGCCGACACAGGCCCCGTCCAGGGGGCCTACTCCACCCCTGCAGCTCTCACGTGTGCCACGCAAGGCGGTCGCAGCTGCGGACCATCGCAGTCACAGCTGATGCAGACACCCCTCGTGCCAGGGAGATGAAGTGTGAAGGAGGTCCAGCGCCACTCCTGGTGGGTGTGTGGCTGGAATCAGCAGCCGTGAGCGAGGTTGGGATGTGCGAGCTGTGCTCACTGAGAACCTGCCACACGGCACCCCTGTGAGGAGAAGCAGGCCTCGTCCAGCCTCGGGAACGGTCAGCGGCTGTCTCAGGAGAGGCAGCCACTAGTGATTGAAATGAGAAGAACAACTCAGGGCAGAGCCCGGCCCAGTCTGGGGAGTGTTGAGTCCCCTTTTTGAGGTCGTCGTTGGCTGGGCTTTCAGCCTGGAGTGGTGGACGGATGGGTCCTGGCCCACTCCTCTGGGGCCCTGGGCAAGGCACGTGAGCCTCCTGGCTCCAGCCTCCCATGTAACACAGGCTCTCGCTGCTCTGCACACCAAAGGCCTCGCCGCCTGGCGGGCTGCTCAGGAGGTGGCTGTGCAGGGTGGACGGTAGCCCTTTTCTGTTCTTGGCCCTGAGGTCCAGGCTGCTCTCTGGGGTGCCCTGCGGTGTGCAGAGGAGCTGAGGGTCCCTGTGGCTCGACCTCCCTCATCAACCCTGAGCAAGCCCGCCTCAGTGAGGCTGCCAGGGACCAGGGAGCTGGGCTTTTTTCCCTGCCCAGCTCTGGGGGGAAGACACCTGGGACCCATCCAGCCAGGGAGGGACACGCGGAGAACCTGCAGACAAAAGACTGGGCCCAGAGAACACGTAAACATCAGAAAGATGCCAATAATGTGGTGGGAACAGCCAACAGAGCTGAGAGAACAGGAGGAACGCCCAGGGAGCCCGGCTGTGTGGCCGCAGACTCAGCCTGACCCAGGCAAAGCCGCCCACACCACGAGAGGGTCGGGGCAGAAGGCCCCAAAGGCCACCACGGAGCTCTGCAAGATCCCAGGAGACAGGCTTCTACAACTCACAGGACGGGGACTGGCCACAGCGATGGAGAGGTGAAGCACTCGTCCTTCCTCCTACTTCCCAACCTTCGACAATTGGACCACTTTACACTCTGAAATGGTGGGGGAACCCAAAGAGGTCTTGCTCATATGGACTTTTCCTATTGGCATTTATAATGTTAGGAATTAAAACTGAGAAGCTTAAAAGCTATTTACTATATTATAAAATAAAGGTAGGTCCATTGCAAAAACATAGGCAGCACATTCAAAAGTTATATCATCAAGCTGGGTGTGTAGACACATACCAATTCAGTGTTGCGGTGTGAACTGATAAATCCGATCAATAAGAGTGTGAGTTACAGGTAATAGATTAGTAAAGAGTACAGATCATGATAAGTAAGATAAGATGGTTGTAAAGCAAGAACTTCGGCAGGCCTAAGACTCCATTTTGCTGCCTTCCATAAAAAACTGGCTCTGAGAAACTGAAATGGAAGCTGTTTTCTCATAACATATGGTTTTCTGTACTTTGTACCCACAAAGTGTCCTCGACCCAGGGCATGGTGGTCTTGGTGACCCAAGATTTGGAAGTAGATTCTCGTCCCCGCTAACCACCTGCTCGAACTCAGGACCCAGTTGTCTAAAACCTGCTCAGACCCAATGCGATGGCCTCGAGTTGCTGTGCTAATTGCTGTCCTGGCTTCTGTGATTGGCTTGCTTGCATGACACTCAGGAGAGTCCCTGAGCTGTGGTTTTCATCCTTAAATTCCAAGACACAGACCAGGAAGTTGCTGCTCTCCCACAGAGCTTCCGTCTCTACAGGAGGGTGACGGTCCCTGGCCAGGCCAGTAAAGCTCTCTTTGATTTTAATTCAGACTTAGAGTGTTTTCTGAAGCGGTTCCTCATAACACTCAGGAGACAACACTCAGGAGACTGAGGGAGGAGACCACAGGTTCAAAGCCAGCCTCAGCAGCTTAGCAAGGCCCTAAGCAACTTACAAGACCTTTTTTCTATAAAATATAAAAAGGTCTGGCATGTGGCTCAGTGGTTGAACACCCCTTGGTTCAATCCCCAGTGCCATAAAAATAAAAAGTTATATTGTCAAAAAAAAAATCAGCAAAAGGAGGGTGATGCTTTACATCGTCACAAATCTTCTCAGTTTCTGGCTTAAGAGAAGACAGCTGGATCCCAGCTCAGTTCTAGCATTCAGCACATGCCATGCCTGGTGTGGCCAGAGCTTGTGAGGAAAATCTGGCATCATTCAGGATTGGAGCTGGAAAAGAGGGACCCTTGAAATAGTTGAGGGGCACCCAGGGACCTGCTTGGAGGAGTGGCCGCTCACAGGCAGTTTCATGTGGGTGAAATCGTGGAATTCTCCACTGAGGTGAAGGTTATGCAAAGCAGAGGATTGACAAAAACCCCAAATCCATCCTTACATAAATGGGTCAGGATAAATTGGGCTTGTTTATATCATGAAACTCTATGCAGTCATTAAAATGAACGCAGCAGCTCTGTCTGCACAGGGATGGGCCAGGCTCCACAGGGTGGAGTCCAAAGCCATGCTGCTAGGCTGGGAGCAGGAGGCCCAGAGGAGCTGTGGTTGGTGGCACTGTCACGCAGGAAGCCCCAGAGGAGGTGTGGTTGGTGGCACTGTCATGCAGGAAGCCCCAGAGGAGGTGTGGTTGGTGGCACTGTCACGCAGGAAGCCCCAGAGGAGGTGTGGTTGGTGGCACTGTCACGCAGGAAGCCCCAGAGGAGGTGTGGTTGGTGGCACTGTCAGGAAGGACATCTGGAGGAGCGAAGCTGGCAAGGGGTGGCCCAGGCACCAGGACATGCTCTTCGTGTGTATCCTCGGTTCTCTTCAAATTCTGCATCCTGTGCATGTGTCATCCGGCCAAAAAATTAACTAATGAAACAATGTGGATCCAATCTTCAACCTGTCTTCCAGGTTTTCTGAAGATGAAGCAGTGGGTGCCGGGGACAGTGAAGGCTGTCAGCACATGAGGTCTGTCAAACGGTGATCCTTATCTTCATCTTTAAACAGCGCCTCTAGACTGCTGAACCTCCAGATCCTCCACCCTGTAAGAACGGCAGCCCTTGGCCTCCCTTGGAGTGAGTACAGAGCGGGTCTCAGAGCACAGTGAGCAGCCTTGCCCTGGGAAGCCTCACCTTCAAGTGTTGGACTCTCCATGTGAAGGCCTTTCTACTGAGAGCCTTCCTGACAGTGTCCTTTCTTTCCCTCTGGTTCTGTGCCCCGTGAGCGGGAGCCTTCCCAGAGCCGGTCTCCATGCACACCCGGGTGCTGGACGGTGACGTGACCTTCATCCTGCGGTTCGCACCTCTCTGTACATGGTCCCAGATGGGCCCCAGCGGCAAAGCTTGCTGGAATGGTGTCTTGCATGTGGTAATCATTACTCTGCTTCACTTGGCCTTAGACTTGAAGGATTTCAGGCAACACCACTATTTCCTCTCCCTGCTATTCGATAACCACATCTAAATTTAAGATTCAGGCGAGATCGGGCGTGTTCAAGTGTTATGGCCGGAGACTAAATTTAAGATTCAATCTGTTTAGAAAAAACGTCATTCCCACAAAAAAATCAAAATTGCTGTTCCACATTTAAAACAGCCACAGTAGGAATAGGCCCTGGACAGTCCCACTGACGTCCTGCAGAGCTGGCCCAAGTGATTCCAAACCTGCATGGCCAATGCCCCTCGGACATTTCCTCAGTCTCAGAGTTTGTGGACATTCCCATATCTCCCTCCTGCACATTCTGAAAGGGTCAAACAGAAGGTCACTGAATCTGCAGCCCTCCCCTCTTCTGTTGGGCGGGGCTATGACGTCTGCTGGGATTTTTGCTGTGTCCCCCGAGTGCATCTGTTCATTCCTAATCTACCCAGTGTCCTGCATAAAGAATGGGGTGCAGCAACCGTGAATGAGGTGTGACCCAAGCCGAGCTCAGAGCCCCTCTCCCCAGGCTCTCCTGCACAGCCCGCTCTGGGCTGGGATTGGGCAGACCACTGCTCCGCAGCCCGCTCCAGCCCAGATGCCTTGTGTGGAAATCACGAGACCACAAGCCTCCTCCAAGGTGCCTGTAAATTGGAAATAAGTTAAACACTGTCACCCAGATCCTACGGAATGAAGGTATTTCTATAGGAAAAGCAGTCTTGATTCTGAAAGACGTGTACGTTTTCCTTCAGATGGGGTCAGTGTGAGTGGATCCCCTGGCTCAACAGCTTTCTGGTGCTCAGTGGGAATCAGTGGGCGGGCAGAGGTTCCCATCTGGCCTGGTCTCACCAGCCCAGCTGGACCTTCCCAAAGCGGGACCCCCAGGGCTTGCACACCAGGCTTGGTGAGACCACACAGGCCAGAAAGGAGGGGGACTCATCAATAAAGTGTCAGCACAAACGGGACATTTCTCTGGATCTTAAAGTGAAATTGGGGGAGGAAGGTGACATTCTTGTTAGAATTCCCAATAGTGAGCAGTTATTAAGCCTGGGAGGGACCATTTGGAACTCAAGGGAAGCCCGTTGGGCAGCCTTGGAAAGGTTCCGTGTACACGTCAGCTGACAGCCTGTAAGACTGCCTGTGAGATCCTGAAACTGTGACCCTGGATTGGATGTGAGGTCACCTGCCAGTTCATAAAAAAGTTATCTCCTTTAATTTATCTAAACTAGGTTCAGGGAACACTAGTTCTACTTTATGGAGCAAAGTGTTCTCTTCTAGAATTGCAAATAAAGTTAATTAAGGTCTCTAAATGAAAAAAATTTTAAAACCTGGAGTTGTAACTTTGGGGAATGTATCTATTGTAAAAACAAGGTGTCTAGAGACAAAAAGAAATGAAGAAATGCCGGGAGAGGGTCAGAGTCACCCCTGGACCTCCTGAGGGGACACTGGCCCAGCTTTTCGGGGGGGCCCCTGCTCTGGTTCCTGGTGTGCGGGGTCCTGACCTGTCCTCCTGGTGTGCGGGGTCCTGACCTGTCCTCCTGCTCTGCGGGGTCCTGGCCTGTCCTGGTGTGTGGGGTCCTGACCTGTCCTCCTGCTCTGCGGGGTCCTGGCCTGTCCTCCTGCTGTGTGGGGTCCTGACCTGTCCTCCTGCTGGGCTTCCGTGTGGTAAGGCAGGTGCTTAGGTGAGCAGGAAGTCCTCAGAGGTCCCCCGGGGGAGACCTGGGCATTTCCCGGCTCTCCGGTGTTTGCTGGGAGGTGAAGCGCCTTGGCCAGGAGCTGATGGGGTGGCATTGCCCATGAGTGTGCCAGAAGCAGGACCAATGTCGGCATGGGGACCTGGCGTCAGAGCGGGGCTGGCTTCTCAAGGGAGCAGCCAGGGTGTGTGAGTGATAGGCGCACCAGGAGAGCCACCCGGGATGGAGCATGGCTCCCAGGAGCGGCTCTCCTCCCCCCGACTCCTGGCATATGCGCGTGCTCCGTGTGCCACTGGGCACTGCAGTGGTTACATTATGTAACCCTTCTTATGTGAAGCCAGCACCCATTTTAGGAATCTCCCACTTTTCTGAGCAAGGTACCACCTGGCTGGGTGGACGCAGGCAGCCCCCCGCTCCCGGTCTGCCTGAGCTCCCAGAGTTGAAGAGATTCAATTCCACGGGGGCAGATACGAGCTGCCGTGAGCAGAGGGAGCAGGACTCCTGACGTAGGAGCTGGGGAAGGCCTGAGCCCTGTCCTCCACCAAGCTCAGACCCCAAGGCTCAGCCTGCTTTGAGGGGCGCAGGTGGGGAGGGCGCAGAGGGATGCCTCACCCTTAGCCAGCAAGTGCAAGTCAGGCAGGACGGCAAGGGGACGCACGGGAGGTGGGACTGTCGGGCTGAGCACCCCCACTCCCGCGGACCCTTCCTTGTGGAGCACAAGGCTGCAGGGGCAGCTCCTGCCCCTCCACAGGACAGAGTGAACCTCTGGCCATTCCACGACACTGGCCTGGGCCCAGCGGTGGTGAGATCTAGAGGCCTAAGCAGAGTCCTGGCCCAGAGTGACATCGGGGTGCCGGGCCCATGGCCGTGGGGGCTTTGCTTGGTTGGGCCTGGGTCTGGACTCCTTGAGCATGGTGGGTGCGCATCAGAGCCCGGGGCCTGAGGCCCCTGGGGAGGTGCTGAGGTGACAGCCCAGCATGGCTCCTGGTCAAGCTGACAAGCCTGAGCCTTTGGTGGCTGTGAAGGCGTGAGCCCCACTGTTGGCCCCCAAGGCCCGCCCGCTCTGTGGCCTGTGAGGCCCGCCCCCAGCTGGCTCTGGCCCTTGAGGAAGGCCTGGCCCCACGGGACCACCCGGTCCCCTTTGGGAGCCACGGCCTTCTGGAGCAGCTGTGTCGGTTGAGAATCCCTCCTGGTGCCTGCTCAGCCCTGAGATGCCCCAGTGGCTTCCTCAAAGCCGTCGCAGGGGTGGGCGAGTGGTACACCCCTGAGATCCTAGCAACGGGGAGGCTGAGGAGGAGGAGTGGGGGGTTCAAGGCCAGCCTCAGCGACTCAGCGAGGTCCTAAGCGACTTAGTGAGAACTTGTCTCAAAATAAAAAATAAAAAGGGATGGGAAGTGGCTCAGTGGTAAAGCAGCCCAGGTTCAATCTCGGTACCAGAAAAAATAAAAGCCATCATGGAGCGGCTGAGCGTGCCCCCCACGTGTGGGTCGCGGCCTCTGCTCTGCCAGGCTTCCTGACCTGGGGGGCGGCCTGCTCCTGCTCTCAGCCTGCCTCCCTGTACCTTCCCTCCCTGTCACTGACCCTCGAGAAGGTGTGGCCTCGGAGTTGGGGACAGCCCAGTTCTGGTCCTTGGCCTCCCCAGGGTGGAGCCCCCTCCCCTGGACCTCAGGACGTCCCACTCACAGGGCTGGTCCCCGGGCTGTGCTGCGGAGGCCTCCAGCACCACCCAGAGCACGGGCCCAGCACCGTCCCACGGAGCACCAGCCAGGAGCACCAGCCAGGAGCACAAGGACTTCTCGCGGGGCTGGAAGCGGGAGTGGAGACGGCATCCAGGTCCCATGCCCCCTCCATGCCCGTGTCTGGCCACAGCATCCATGTGGGCCTTCTTCCTTGCTCAGTCCACAGAGAACTTGGGGAGAATTTCTTTTGAGAGCAAAATGATTTTATGAGTCTGTGTATCTGTGCTCCTGTTACTGTGCAAACGTGGCATTCGGCAGCCGAGGCGGCTCTAGGGAAAGAACCCCACGTGATCCCTTTAAGCGAAGGCTCAGAGCTGCCCCATAGACTGAAACACGGTGGTTGCAGATGCTCTTTGTCCAGCATGGCTTCACTGCGGCAGCCTTACCTGAAGGGAACAGAAGACGCTGCACAGGACTCCCCAGCCCAAGGCCTGGCTGGCCCCCTCGGCCCTCCTCAGTGTGGAGGGAGTCTTGCTGCTGGGGCACCCCAGGGTTGTGTGGACAGGTGTTCTACCTGCCCGCCTGGCTCCAGGGCTGGTGAAGTACACAGAGCACCAGACCCTGGAGGAGAAGCTCCAATTCTCAGCCTCCCAGCCCCACAGTCTCCCAGGTGCCTTTGTCAGGCAAGGTGCGGCCTCAGGCACCCTCTGTCTGTCCTGCTGAGCGAGCTCTGGGGGGGCTTGGGGAGGGCTTTTCAGGCAACCTCAGATGACCGATGGCCCCTCCCATGCTTGCTGTAAATAATAGATCAAAGCCTGTACTTCTGCCAGACCCTGCCACCGGGAATGCCAGGAATGCCGCAGGAACACCGCCTTCCCAGGGCTGCATCTGTGGCTCACACTAGGGGCCCACTGTCTCTGCAGCAGGCTAGCTCCTGCGGTGGGGAGTGGGGGGCTGCGTGGGAGAGGCCTCCCTGCCAGCAGGCTGGGGGCCCTGCCGTTGTCTGCCCTGGGCCTGGCAGCAGAGAGCTGGCCTGCTGGCCCTCCTGACCCTGCTGGCCCTCCTGGCCTGCTGGCCCTCCTGACCCTGCTGGCCCTCCTGACCCTGCTGGCCCTCCTGACCCTGCTGGGGCTGGGTGGGGAATGGTGCATGGGGCCTGCACCTGCTTCTGCTGCTCTCTGTGTTCCATGTTCTCTCTCTCTTCCTAGCACTCTGGGCTTTCCTTTCCTTGGAGAAGAGGGAGCTGGGAGCACTTCCTGCATGTTCTGTGATGCAGTGGCTTCCGGATGTCAGAGGAAAACAGTGATTTCCATGGGGCTGCCTTCGTTTTCCCTAGAAGCTCCTAGTGAGATCCTGGTTAAAAAGCAAACCATACTTGTGGAGGACTATGTTTCTCATGCAGATAACATTGGAGTCTGGGCTGGCTCGCCTAGGTTTTTCCCATTAAAAATCAGCAGATGCCAGGTGTGGTGGTGCATGCCTGCCATCCCAAGGGCTCGGGAGGCTGAGGCAGGAGGATTGTGAGTTCAAAGCCAGCTTCGGCAACTAAGTGAGGCCCTAAGCAATTCAGCAACACCCTGTTTCTAAATAACAGTGCCAGCAAGGCCAACTTCCGTGATGTTTCTGGATTAAAGGAAGGAAATGTGAGCTTGAAGTCGTGAAGAGGCAGCAGGTGCTAATCGCCTCCAGCCCATGAGCAGAGGGAGGAACGCTGGGGCTGCATCCACCACCCAGTTACTCTGAAAGCACAAGCGTGATGTGTTATTCCAACTCCCCCAAGTTGACGCCTCAGCCATGGAGACTTAACCCAGCAGAGGAGACTCTCGGGGTGCAGGGTGTGGGAGCCAGCCTGCAGTGGACCCAACATCACCCTCCCGAGGGAGGCTGGGGGTCTCAGCCCACCTCTGCTCAGGGGTGCATCCCTTCCCGGGGCTGGACCACAGCCCCTGGTTCTCTCACTGAACATGGAACCTGCTGCCCAAGAGGCCTCCTGCCGCTCTTCCTGTAAGCCACCCCAGGTGACCTGGGCTCACTGCTCCTCGACCCAGAGGACCCCACAGAGCATGCACGTGCAGTGGTTCAAATCCTCGTGTTCATTTTAGGAACTGCCGAGAGACTGCCACCAAGTACCTAAGAGCGCAGAACCCTCATGGAACTCTGTGTCGCTGGTGTTTCTGTGGCTTGCTCTCAGCAGAGCCACTCGCCCCTCCCGGTTCAGTCCCTGTCAGCCCATCGGGTGGATGCCACGGCTCGGCTCCTCCTGTGAATCAGGTGTGGGTTTGCAGGGTGCCGGCCCAGGAACTCCAGAGTCCTTGTGGGGAGTCAGGGCCACTGGGAATGGTTACCTTGGAGGCCTCACTGCCTTGTGCCTCCACCAGGCACAGGGAAGAGGCAGGGTCTAACCTGCCAAAGGAGCACCCTTGCTCCGGGCAGACCTGCCCAGCATCCTGTGTCCAGGAAGCAGACTTGGCATGGGCAGGGGCTGGCAGCTCCCAGGGCTCACAAGCCGGCCGGCACCTTGCCCAGGGACACTCTATGACACCAGGTTCCGTGGACACCCCCAGCCCTCTGCCCTGTCCTCACCCCGGTCCTTCTCCTAGAGGGTGGTCAGGCCTGCACTTCTCCAGCGAGCTGTCAGTGCCCCCTTCCTGTCCAGGCAGGTCTTCCCACCAGCTTGCATTTTGAAATAATTACAGATTCACAGGAATTTGCAAAAAGAAAAAAAAATCTCGAGGGTGATCCCCTTTCCCTGTTTCCCTCAAAGGCTGAGCTTGGGAACTGTGCCACCACGTCTCAGAGTGGGAACTGAGGTAGCTCTGTGCTCAGAATTCACTAGGATTTCACCATCTAGGCAGGTGAGTGTGTGTGTGAGAGTGTGTGTGAGTGTGTGTGAGTGTTGTGAGTGTGTGTGTGTGTGTGTGTGTGTCTGCCGCTACAGGGCACGTAGATACATGCAACCACCACCACACCCAGAAACAGAATTGCTGGCCACCCCGGGCTCCTCGGGCTGATCCTTTGTGGCCACCCCCCACCCCTGACCCAGGCAACACCTCATCTTCTCCATCTCGCGATTCTGCTGTTTCAGGAATGTTAATGGTAAGCGAATTACACAGCGGGGCACACTTCCCCGCTGTCTCTCCAACACATTTGCACGTATCCGGTGGTTTGCTCCTTTTTCTTGTACACGGTGTTCCTTGGTGTCCATGCACCGCGGTTTCTCCAGCCATCCGCCTGCTGCAGGACAGCTGCTCTGTTTCTGGCTCCTGGAAACAAGGGTGTGATGAGATTCGCGCCTGAGTTTTCATCAGAAGACAGGTTTCATTTCCCAGATAAACGCCCACAAGTGCACTGGCTGGGTCACGTGTTAAGTGAGTGTCCAGTTTTCGAAAGGAGGCTGCCAGTTTTCCAGAGTGGTAGAAACCCCACGTTCCCACCAACAGCGTACGGCCTCCGGGCTCCCCACGTCCTGGCTAGCGTGGGGCATCCCTGTCTTAGCTTCACCGGTTCGGAGAGGCTGCAGTGGTATTTTACTATGACCTCGTTTGCATTTCCCTGGTGGAGACCATATTGAACATCATGTGCTTTTTCTCCATCTCCACATCCTGTTTGGAAAACTCTAGTTTGTCTTTCACCAAGTTTCTGACAGTTTCTCTGGGGCCTTACTGCTGAGCCTTGAGGGTCCTTTCCATGTGGAAATGTCCCCTGGGCATGGAGTGCCCTCCTTCTTGCATCTGCAGCTGGCCTTTCCGTCCTCCTCTCGGCCTCGTGCAGGACAGTATTTGTAATTGTTGAGGGCCAGGTTATGGTTGGATGTGAGGTGTCCCCCAAAAGGTCACATGTGAGATGATGCGAGAAGGTTCAGAGAAGAAATGACTGGATTACGAGAGCCTTAACCCAATCAGTGAATTCATCACCTGATGGGATCGACTGAGTGGTGACTCAAGTGGTGGGTGTGGCTGGAGGAGGGGGCACTGGGGGCACAGCTTTGGGGTATCAATTTGTATCTGGAGAGTGGAGTCTCTCTCTGCTTTCTGATCACCATGTGAGCTGCTTCCCTCCACCACCCTCTCCCACCATGAGGTTCTGCCTCACTTCAAGCCCCGAGGAAGGGAACCAGCCTTTTATACACTAAGACCTCTGAAACATGAGCCCCTAAATAAACATTTCCTCCTCTCTAATTGTGCTGGTTGGATCCTTTAGCCACAGCAGCTAAAGCAGGCTGTGCATTTAAAGGGCTGTCATTCTCCCATTGGCTTGCTTTGGTAACTCTGCCAGAGGCAGCTGGTCAGGGGTCTTTTTCTGAGTTCTCTGTTATGTGTTGCTGGTCTAGCCCTTCTCCACCACCACAGTCTCTGATTCCCCAACATAGCAGCAGCCCTAACATCAGGAGTATTCCTCTCCCTTGTTCCTTTTTTTCGTATAAAATGCAGGATAATCCTATCTGTGCCATGGGGGGAAAATCTTGCTGGGATTTTGTTAGGAAAGGACTGTGGTAACCCTACGGAGCACCTGAGAGCCCATATCTTTCCTGTGCTGTCTCTTCCAATCCATGAACATGGTCAGCCTCTCCAGCTGTTTAGGTCATCTTCGACTTTCTTCAACATGTTGTGATTTTCAGCATATAGATACCATTTGTGACTCATCACATTTCATCTGAGTGCTCATTTCCATTGGAGCAATCATAGATGCTATTATGTTTTTAATGTTTTACATGGTTTTGCTCACATATGTAAATGCGATTGATTTTTTAGTTGATCTTATATCCTATGACCTTGCTAAATGCATTTATAAATTCCAGAAGTCTTTTGTAGAGTCCCAGAATTTTCTACTTAAATAATCATTTCATCTGTAAACAGAGACAGCTTCATTTCTTCCTTTTTTTGCCTGTATGCTTTTTATTTTCTTGCCTTATTGCACTAGCTACAACTTCTAGTACTATGCTGAATAACAAGAAAGATATTTGCTTCCTTTCTGACTTTATGGGGAAATTTTCAGATCTTCACCATAAAGCACAATGCTAGTTGTAAGTTCCATGTGATAATTTTTGCATACTATAATAGTTTCTAATGGTTGCTGTAACAAATCATCACAAATCTAATGACTTAGAACAACACAGACTTATGCTTCTACAGTTCTGGAGATAAGAAGTCACAAATTAAGACTCTGACGGACAGCACTCCTTCTGGAGGCTCTAGAGGGAGTATATGTCCTTGTTTTTCCTAGCTTCTAGAAGCTTCCCACATTCTGTAGCTCATGGACTTTTCCTCAAATCCCTCCATCTCTCTGCTTCGTCATCAAATCTTTTTCTTTCTCTCTTACCTTCCTCTCTTCCTCTAAGGAGGACACTTGAGATCACATTGGGCCACCCAGAAAATCCAGAATAATCTCTCCATCTTGAGATCCTTACCTTGACCACACCTGCAGTGCTTTCTGCCAGGTCAATGCAGGTGTCACGGGCCATCCCGCTCACAGACAGGTATGAGTGTCAGGCAGGCGGCTGTCTCGGGGCCAGCACTCTGCCAACCACACACATGGTACCATGCCTGTCTGTTTACCTGTCTGTCATTCCTCAGGATATCCTCATACCTAACAAAGGGACTGACACAGACAGGCCCAGGAGGTCATTGACCCATGAACAGACAGGTGAGAGCAAGGCCCTTCTTGTCAGCCTTGGGAAAGCCTAAGAGTGGACCACTTTCCTAGTTTTTTTAACAGAAAAATGGTGATGGTGGGTCTGATGGATACCAGTGGGAAATGCAGATCCTGGCACAGAATATTTGAATTCAGGGCTCAGAAAATCCAAGGGGCAGCTTTTTCACAGGCCAACCTGTGCATCACTCACCACCCCCAGAATGCTCCCTCCCGACTCACACGGAGAGGCCGACATCACAGGGGAGGATACGCGCCACCTGCCCCCCAGCCCCGTGTGCTCCAGACCTGGCTTCACTGCATACACTACCTGCCCCTCGCTCCGTTGTCAGGAGTCAGCAGGGGCAGAAAAGTGTCCATCCTCCTCTCCTTCCTCCTCCTGCTCATCCTTGGAGGACTTAGAGAGCAGGCTGAGAACAGCTGGGCAGGATCGAAGGACATGGTTTCCTTGGCTCGTCCAGAATCAGCTCATGCAACTGGCTGATTGTGTAATTGAGATGCGTCATGGGGGGGTCTTGCAGGGGATGCCCTGAGGTTCTGCTTCCTGGGTGGTCCTCTCTGGACAGGAGAGTGCTGTGGTGTCCCAGCCTTCCAGCAGAAGGTGCAGCTGCTCAAGGGTGGTAAAGGGGACTTGAAGGACTATGACCCAGCCATGAGGTTTGGGGACATTCCCCAATGTGAGGACTTGGGTGTAATATAAAAAAAAAAAAGATAATAGTTCTGCTTTTGTTTTGTCTTGGGTCCTCTTAAATAAAAAAGCAAAGACAGCCACGTGTTTCAGCAGGAGCAGTGGGTGTTTTAACAGGACAATCTTCACTTTGCAGACGCATCCCTGTGTTATCGGGGCTGTTCAGTCTGCCAGGGGCTGCCCCATTTCCTGTCTGTAGTACTCCCAGCAACTGTGAAAAGGAAAGCATCCAGAAGTTCCCCCCGACATACACATACCCACACATCACACCCACCTGACACATCACACATATGCACAGATACACACCACATTATGTCACATACATACACATGCCACACACATCAGACATACTACATAGGTATCATATGCACATGAACATACACAGAGACGCACAGACCTGACACACATACACACTAAACACACAGATGTCACCCACATATCACACACACATTACACACAGCAAATGCACACAGACCAAGGTTTACCAGAAAGAGTTGGGAGGCTGTTCAAGAGGGCTAGGGAGCTATGGGGGTAGGGTTCATGCTTGAAATACTTGTAATCTGGACCCAGTATCACAGAGGATGGCAGGACAGAGCATCCACCATGTCATGTCAGGGCCACGTGGGTGTGGGAATGCGCCAGGCAGGGCCCCAGGTGCACGGGGGCACCGAGCACCACGACGTGGTCTTTACGGGGAGCACTGCGTGTGATTCCTCCAGACCTTGAGTCTGCGCACTCATTGATTTTCCTGCAGCTGTAAGACTCTTTTTGCCAAGCAGCCTGGGCCGCCCAGCCCCCTCCATGACACAGAGTGCTGCATGCACACCTGGCATCTGCTGGCACTTCACCCACTGGGCTTCTCCACTAAACAGGACACCCGAGGGTGGGCTCTGGCTAGTCCCAGATCCTCCCTGCGAGCAGCTGTGACTGAGAGGGCTGTGGAGCTGGGTGCTGGGTGTTCAGTGCCGGGTGCTCGGTGCCGGGTGCTCGGTGCGGGGCCACAGAGGCAGGGCTTCACTCCACTGCTTGGGGAGCTTAGGATTTTCTGTGTCACACACAGCTTCCTGGAGACCCCCACCCTGCTTCACTCCTCACCAACAGACGAGCAGAGAGGGGAGCCCCTCCCATGAGCTGCGGAGGCACAGGGTCTTCCCAGCCCGCAGGCGGCAGCCAGGCCTGCTGTTGCATGGACCCTGAGCTCCTGCACAGGGAGGCCCTGGACCTCACTGCTGGCCCTGCTTGGCCCCTGCTGAGAGCAGACGTCGGGGACTGACAGAGCAGGTGGGCTGGCCCACTGTGAGGACGTTTCCTGCCGTGTTGGGTTGCTCCTGCCCTCTGTCTGAGAGGTGATGATGAGGGCCGTGGTGGCGGCCTCAGTGGCCTCTGATTCTGACACTAAGCCCCCCCCGGGCCAGGGGCCAACTTGCTTCTCTGAGCCCCGTGGTCCCTGCACCACTGCTGAGCACCTTCCTCAGAGCTCCGCATGGCTTGGCTTTGTTCCTGTTCTGGAACGTTCCTCCCCACCCCTCCACTGCCACCCCAGCCCTGGGCCCTACTCCCTGGGTCTCACCGTCCCCAGACTCCTCCCTCCAGGCGGCTGGGTGCGCTTGGGTCCCACCCTCCTCCCTGCTGCTCCTGGGGTCCCCTCCTGTCTGGGGGTCTTTCCCTTGGAAGGAGCCCACCAGGGCAGCTGCAGGCTGTCCGGGGTCCTCAGAGTCCTGGGTCTCAGCGAGTCCTCAGCCAACACCTGAATAGTTCACTGTCCCCAGAGCTGGGAACATGAGGGGCCACGGGCGCTGGGTGGGCTGCAGCAGGCAGGACCAGGCTCTGCCGGCGTCCTCCAGGTGAGAAGGCCGGGCCAGGATCAAGGGGCTCCTTCTCCCAGGCTGAGGGTATCTCTGCTTTGTTCTGCGGGAGACAGGGGTCCTCAGCTATGGGAGGGGCTTGGTGGGCTGCGGCAGGCAGGCCTTCACTCAGCGCCTTGCGGAGCCGGAGCCCAGGGGAGCCTGGGCAGCCTCAGGAAGGCACACGGTCTTTCCCAGCCGCAGGCGGCAGCCAGGCACAGGCAGCCTTCCGTCTGGGTCCAGAAGGCTCCTCCGCCAAGGCAGGGTTTGCAGGAGGCTCAGCACACTGACCCCAGGCACACACTGGCCACGACACGGCCAGGCGGTCAGGCCTGGCCACTTCCAGAGGGGACCCCCTCTTACACCCCGCCGTCCGCCCCCAGGACCCTGGGAAGGGGAGGCCGGGTGCATGGCTGTTTCCCGGGTGACGTGTCCCCCGACCTGCCCTCTTCTCCACCCAGGGCCTCTGTCTCTGGAGGTCGCCTCCCGAGGCATGTCGCACGGCAGGCCGCTCCACGCAGTCGCCTCCCTGCACCTGGTGTAGCTGTCTGAGGGTTAGTTTGCGGATTTGATGTCTCAGCAAGGCCGTCGTCCCCTCTGGTGGCCACGTACGTTTCAGCATGTGACCACATGTGCTTCTCCATTTTTCTTGATGGATAATGTTGATGTTTTATTTCCTTCCAGCAGATATTTAATGATGAGTTCCTGGGTCGAGTGGTAAATTTCTTAACTTGTTACGACACGGCCAAGCCACACTGGGGCTCCACGTAGATCCCCCGAGATGTGGAGGCTGCTGCTTCTCCACGTCCTCAGCCACACGTGGCCTGTTTTCATTACTGTCATTACCACGTACTCCCGCACCCCGGCCACCGCTGCAGCTTGTCAGGTGCTACCTCACGGCTCTTACTTTGGTTTCCCTGATGACTAGTGACAGTCCCAGGGCCTGGGAAGGGGAGGCTGGGTGCATGGCTGTTTCCTGGGTGACGTGTTTCCCGACCTGCCCTCTATGAATTGCCTTAGAACGTGTGTGAAGTCATTTGACTCTAAGTGTAAGGACACGTACCCTGTTTCTCTTCTATCAGTTACTGTCTCTTTCCCTCCATCAGTGTCAAACGTCTTGAGAACCAAGCTTTAGAGTAAGTTTTGACAATAGGAAGTTGCCGCAGTCTGGCTGGGCACAATCAGGAGCCACTTGTCAAAAGAAACTAACTTTACTTTTAGAACCACACACGCAAAACAAAACAGCCTCTCAGGAAAAACCCTCAGAGCCTCAACTGCCACCACCGGCTTCCCACAAGCCTCTCTCTCTCCCCCAAGCTTCTCTCCACCTCCCACAATCCTCCTGCTCTTGAGGCCGATTGGCTGGGTCACGTGGGCGGAGCCAAAAAAGTCCCCCAATGAGCAGCTCCGTGGTCTGAAAGGGCAGGGAAACAGCCCAATGAGCATCACCGCAGAGGAGCCAATCAGCTAGATGTTGCTGGGGCCGAGGAGCCAATCAGCTAGATGTTGCTGGGGCCGCTGTGAGCCAATCATCAGCCGGCAGCTGGAAGTTTGCTGGCAGCTGGAAGTTTGCTGGGGCCCCTTCGGCTGTGGCTCTCAACATCTCCCCCTCTCTGTTTAAACAACAAGCATGTGGCTTAGGGACCGTGTCTGTTAGGCAGTCCAATTCAACATATGGTCCTTACCCGTCATTAATGCCATGACATTAAGCCAATTGAGGGCTCCTTTGAAAAATTGTACCACCGGTGACATCATCAGCAAAAATACCCCAACACTACCACAAGTCGCTGCACCAACAGGAAGTGGACATCCTTCAACTGTGTTCTTCTTTTTCACTAAAATTATTTTGGCTATTCTAGACCTTTTGCAATTCCATGTGATTTCCAAGTCCATCCTGTAGATTTCTACAAAAATGGTCTGTTGAAATTTCAATAGTGAGTTTTATCTGTAGATCAGTTTGGGAAGAGTTTACATCTTAGTAATATTGACTCTTCTGTTCCACTAACATAGGATGTGTGTTTATTTAGATTTTTCTTTAATTTTCCTGTGTAACATTTTGTAATTTCAATGGACAAGTATTATAGTACTTTTGTTATCCCTAAATGTTCTGTTTTTGATACTGTGGTACAAGAAGTTGTACTCTTGATTTTATCCTTGGGTTTTTCATGGTAAATATATAAATAAGTATACCTACATATAGAAACGTAGTTGGCTTTTGCTTATTTATCTTATAGCTTGTGTCTTTGCTGTACCGTAAGGGTCCCGTGAAACGTCGGAGAAAGAGACCACCAAGTGACCACTCATGCAATTGGCAGAAGGGGATTTATTGAACCAGCATGTTGGGGCTCCGTGCCCACTCAAGAAGGGAGAACAGCCCAGAGCCCCGAGCAGGGGCTGAGCACTGCTTAAGTACACTTTTTTGGGGGAGGGCGGGGGTTTTACATACATCACAGTCTCCTTTAACAAATCATCATACACCGCGGGAAAGTCAAGCAACAACTCCTAAACATGATTAGTTCATTCATTGGCGGGAACAGGTCAGGCTGGAGTGATAGGTCATTTCTAAACGGGGTACACATTCAAACTGATTGGTTTTAGGGCCTAGAGGACTACGTGACCAGTTTCACAGAGTCCCTAGTTACTGGACAACCAGGGAGTCAGTGGGAATATTTACTGGGAAGTTCCAGTACTGTCCTAACAGCTACAGGGATTTCAGGTTTTGCAGGTAACATAGAAACCTAACAATACCTCCTTTACATTTTAACTCAGACCTTGCAGCTTAGAAACTTTACAACACCCGATCTTTTACCCTTTAACTTTTACGCTTTAACTTCAATTTCCTTTACCCTTACAGTACGACTTCATTATTTCTAGTAGTTTTATGCATTTTAGAGTTTTCTACATAAAGAATTATGTAATTCTCAAGTTATGATGTTTTTGTGATGTTTTCTTTCATTTTGATGGCTTTCTATTTTTTTTCTTGCTGATTACACTGGCTAAAACCTCCAGGATTTGTTAATAAATAAATGAAGACAGCAGCGTCTTTCTTCTTCACGATCCTGGGGAAGCCTCTGGCCTTTGGCCCCTCGGAAAGGTGTGAGCTGTGGTCTTCTGTGGACTCCTTGGTCAGGTGCTTTAGCCCCCTAACACTTACTTCACTCCAGGCCCTGGGGTGCTCCCTGGGCCTGCCCTCCCCTCCCCCGCCATGTGTGCTAACTGTCCACTCCACAGTGGGAGAGCGGGGTGCAGATAAGCCAGGGCCTGGTCCAGAGTCTCAGACCAGCAAGTGGCAGACCCATGCTCTGAAACCAGGTCGGCTGGACTCCAGACCCATGCTCAACCCCACGGCTCAAACCTGCTCCACATCTGGCCAGCACCGTGGGAGTGGGAGGCAGCTCCCAGGGTATCACACGAGTTGTGCAAAGGCCCTGCTGCTGGTGACTCTGGTGAGATCAATTGCCGTTCTCCTTTTCTGTGGCCTTGCAGTGAGAAATGCTCTTTTCCTTGTGCAGGGTCACTGTGTGCAGAGCGGCCTTTCCAGGTGGACACCCCATGTCCAGGTGTCCAGCTGCAGAGGCTGAGCTGTTCGCAGAGCAGATGTCACCTGGTGACAGGAACATGAGGCGAGGGTGGTCACCCTTGCGCTCACCCTCAACAGTTGGCTCCGGGCAATCACCACACACTCAGGGCCCAGCCAGCGCTCCCAAGGTGCATGCTGTCTCCGAACAGTTAGTGATGATTCGTGTTAGTGCTGAAGGAAGATGTCCTTACAAGTGCATCTGCGTTATGACTAATTGTGATGATATACTGTCTGAAAACTGCCAAAATAAAACCACACCCCAGAGACATGGCGCATCCGTCCCAGTAGCTCCCTAAATCACTCAGGCATTTGCATGAGGGAAGGCACTGCACTGGGGCCTCGGGCAAGGGGCGGGACAGCGCCCCTCTCAGGGCCTCCAGCAAGGTGGTGGCCGAAGCTAGGAGATCAGAGGGCTGCAATTCAGAGTCAGGATCTCTCCTAGAGGACACCTGTCCCACAGAGCGGGCGGGGAATAAGGGCCAGTCAGCAAGAGCCACAGAGTCCGAGACACACAGATGAGGCAGCCAACCAGTGGTGGACCCAGGAAGGTCTCCACCGAGGCAGCAGGAGGCCAGGGGCAGGGCACGGACAAGCAGGGCCCAGCAGTGTCCGGCACTGTGGCCAGAGATGGCCCAGCCTTCCCACTTGAGGCCAGGGGTGGCCAGCCTGGGATAGAGCCTGCAGGTGGCCATTGGACACATTGTGGGAGGAGAGGGAGGCAGAAAGTCAGTCAGGAACGGACAATGGCCTCTGCCTGTGGCCGATTGGTCCCGCGTGGCCAGCACGATGGCCAGGGCACCACAGGAGGAGGGTCATGAATCGAAATCGATGATCTAGGTCAATCAATACTGATGGATCTATATCTATGGGTCTATATTGCTGAATCAATTTGAATTTGTATCAATGAATTGATATCGATGTACATATATAGATAAATCAATACCAACGATCTACTTTGATGAATCTACATCAATGAATCTATGAGTCTATATCAATGACTCAACACTGATGAATCTCAGTGCTCTTATTCAGTGATTTCTATTGATACTCTACCTCGATAAATCAACATTGATGATCTGCATTTATGGATTGATATCAATGATCTTATTTAATGGATCTACCTCAATGAATCGATATCGGTGATCTGCATCAATGAATCGCTATTGATGGATCTACATTGATGGATCAATCTCAATAGGTACACTTTGATTAATCGCTATTGGTGGATCTATGTTGATGAATCGAAATCAATGCCTCTGCCATGGTCATGGGGCCCCGCAGGGTGGTATGTGGCAGACAAGCTCCATGAGGCCTCACTCTCCTGCCCAGTGGGCAAACGGCTGCTGGCCTGTGCCTCGGGAAGTGCCAGCCTCCCCACGCCCACCACCCTCATCACCCATGACTCCCCTGGACCTCTGGCCTCCCACAGCCCATCTACCAAGGTCACCACTGATGGAGCTCCGTGCTTGCTCCAGGAGCCATTCAGGTGCAGTGTGTCTGGTTGGCCAGTGTCCAGGGCAGGGCAGCCGCTAAGCACTCAGGGTCTACCCACAGGCCCAGGCCACCTGCTCTGCTGCCCACGCTGTCCCCCAGACAGCAGCTGGGGTGGGAGAGTCGGGCAGCAGGAAGAGGGCGTGTGGCTTGTGTGGGGGAGAGTGCACGTGGGGGCAGGCAGGGGCTGCAGGGCGGTGGGAGGGGATGCTGGGTGTGTGGCAGCTGGACACCTTTCAAGAACCACCTGACGTGGAGGAAGTGTCTGTTTTTCTGTCCCCACCATTACTGTTCGTGTGTCTGGGGCTTTGCCCCAGGTAGAAAATGTCAGTCCTGACTTGGGTCCTCAACAGTCCCGTGGCCTGGCCGACGTTTTCTTGCCTGGTGCAGAAGACGGTGAGCGCCCTTTTGATTTATAAAACACTCCGTTGAGAGCTTTCCTTGGGATTCTGAGAGCTGTGCCTTGAATATAAATGTCAAGGTCAGAGCAAGGAGGCTGCAGCTCAAACTGGGAGTAGAGGACGCCCTGGCCTCAGCTGAGACGGCCGTGGCAGCAGGTCTCCCCTTCAGGCCCACCACCTGGGCAGGGAGGCCCCCACCCAGACAAGCCTGGGAGCCTCAGGGACCGGGACCCTCTCCTGGCTCCCGGATAAGTCCCGAGAGTGCAGGATCCAGAGAAGTCCAGGTGCGCCCTGGCTGGGGGCAGCAGAAGGACAAGGGCCGAGGTGGGCACCGGGGGAAGCTGGGGCCAGGTGTGCTGACAGTTCCCCCCACAGACACCTCTCTGAGGGCTGGGGGTGACCACGTGCAGGCCAGTTCTGTGGACTTGAAGGTAGCAGGAGTGGCCCTCCCTGTCAGCCTGCCGTGAAGGGCCAGTGGGGGGGGGGGCATCTCCAACACCCTGAGTGGGAGCAGAGTCCCTTTTAACTAAGGCCACTCCAGACCCCACCCAGGGTGCTGTGGGTGGGGAGGGGGTCCCACCCTCCAGCTGTGCAGGGATTGGTGGGCAGCACTGCGTGTGGGCTGGCGAGACTCCCGGCCTCTCTTCCGCCCTGCGTGGGTCAGAGCCTGCTCCCTGGCCCGCTGGGGCCGCCTTGGATTCCTTCTTCTTGCTTTGCAAAAACAAAGCCCAAGGTCAATCGGCAACACCCTGTTCTCAGGTGACAGCCAGCGCCTGCCTGGGGCCTGGTTCCCTGTTTGGTTTTCCTTCCCATATTTTTGAAGACTGGAGCCAAATTTCAGGGCAGAAAAACAAGCACAAACGCACCACCCAACAGTCGCTGTCCTGAAACACCACTGGACTCTCCTTGAGCCCAGATCTGTGCGCTGCGGCCACCCACTGCCCGCGGTCCTGGCACCTGGCTTCCCCCAGGCCTTACACAGGGGGACACGCGGGAGCAGCGCCTTCTCCTCAATCCTGGCTCTTCAGACACAGCAGACATGGTGGCCCCCTGGGTGATTCCGTCCTGAACTTGTCCCCAGTTCAAGGCATGCAAAGCCTGCGGGGGTCGGCACCTGGCTGTGCTAGTGACCAGCGCCATGATGAGTCCCCTAAACACAGGGGCACAGCACAGGGTCTCTGCATTTCCATCGGCAGGGGCCAGACAGCGACAGGCTCCGTCTCACCCCTTGGGCCAGAACTCTGGGCAGCTTACTGGGAGGTCCTGCTCAGGCCTCAGGCACCAGGACGTCAGGCTGACCAGGCCTGGAAGCACCTCCCAGGAGGCCCACAGTCGAGGCCGACAATCTGGTGCTGGCCATGGCAGAGGCCTCCCTCCCCTTCTGTCCACGTGGCCTCTCTGCAGTGTAGGAGTCTGTGTGTGGCCTCCCTCTTCCGGCCCACGTTGCCTCGTACGAAGACAGGCTCCTGGGTTCAAATCTCAGCTCTGACATGTCCCAACTTGGGGACCCAAGTTCCCCGCTCTCTGCAACCACTCAAGAGGGAGGGAGCGTAACTGCCCTGCAGGAAGCTTGTGACATGGACGAGATCAGGACATGTGGAGCCACGTGTGGTGGGCCATCAACCAGGAGGGGCTGGGTAGGACAGCGTTCATAGTGTCAAGCAGCCATCCGTGATGTGACACACCATGGTGTAGATGTGTGGTACCCAGCAACGCTGAGGCAACTCCCAACACCGGAGAGAGCAGGACGTGAAAACAGCGTGGGGAGGTGGTGTCACTGCCGCTGTGGTCGGTCACCCTATTAGTTTGTGTGTTGCTGTCACACAGCACCTGAGATTGGGACTTTATAAATAAAAGAGGTTTCTTGGCTCCTAGTTATGGGAGTTCAAGGGCACAGTGCCGGCCCTGGTTTGGGGTCCTCATGGTGGTGCCTGATGGAAGGAGCACAACAAGAGCAGTCACTTGCAAAAGCAGAAGCCAGAGGCTGGGGAGGGGCCAGGCTTCCTTCTTCAAACCATCCCCTCCACGAACACTAACTGGTGCCCTTGGTGGCCTACTGACCCCTAGGCCCCACCCCCTGGGACAGAGCTGCCAGCTCAGGAACCCTGGGACAAGCCCCATGCACCACGGCAGTCACCTGGGGGGGGGGGGGCAGGCAGCAGTCTCAGCCCAGCTGACCACTGGGGGGGCAATCGGCAGAAGATACTCTGGAACCTTCTGAGACAGGCAGAGGGCAACTCTGGCCCCAGGATGATGGACAGAAAGCAGGTCCGAGTCCCCAGCTGGGACTGCACGGACACAGGTGCAGCAAGTCCCGGAAGCTCCCAGAGAAGAGGGGGAGCTGGGCCGGCTGCGGAGATGGAGTCCACTCCGTCAACCTAACAAACACCGAAGGACGTTGCGCACACTCGCGGGCTGGGCCAGGCTCTCTGTTGAGTGGGCAGACGTCGACCCTCAGGGAGCGCTGTACCGGGCAGGGGAGACCCACGCTGGAGGGACCAATGGCATGGAGAGAGGAAACAAGCCCGTGACACGGGGCTTGGGGACACCCGAGAGACTGCAGAAGCTGGAGGAGTGCCATGCGCCCGTGGGTGGCCAGAGCCTCCCTGCACTGGGCAACTCAGGTCTCCCAGCCACTTGGGAAGTGCGTTCGCTTCCCACCTGACCCTGGGAACCTGGGGCTGCGATGGTGTGCCCCCAGGGTCGCTGCCCACGTGACCGCCTTTCAAAATACCTTCTCATGGTGACAGATCTTAAGGTAAAAGTGACCTCTGGCTTTCAAGACCTTGATTCAAGGTGAAAAAAGCCAAGCCATTTGCATAGTAGCAGTTGCTGGTCCGTTTTAAGGCCCTAAAAGTCTAAGAGACAAGTGACCGAGGTGTCTTCCTTCCAGCAACACACAGGGACGTCTCTGGGGTTGGGTTTCCAGAAGGTTCTGAGGCCAGCAGGAGCCTCCGCCTGAGCTGGCCGGCCAGGGCTGGTGTCAGGTAACCAGGGCTCTCGGGCCGCCTCCTCTGTCCTGATCTACCTGTGTCCAGACCTCCCAGGTAACTCTGGTCTCTGCATTTTGCAGCCCTCTCTCAACCCTTCCTGGGAAACGTGGACGACCATTAACACAGAGCAGCCCGCCACTGGCCTTTCTGCAGTTGAAGATGTCCCCGCGTCTCTGCATTTCCATCTGCAGGGGCCAGACAGCGAGGAGGAGGGGACGCAGATGGGGGGTGGGGGTTGGCGGTGGTGTTAGTTTCTAAAAATGACAACTGTAAGTGTGCGGGTCACGGGGTCATGTCTGCTACCTGCCTCGGGTGACGGTGCAGGACCGTGGGCAGGAACCAGGGGAAAACAGAGGGAAATCAGTCCAACACTCACCTCCTCCTCTCCACATCTCCCTTCAGAGTACTGGTGAGTCACTTTCTGGGGAAAAAAAAAGTTAAAAGGAAAGAAAAAATGTTCTCCTCAAGAAGTGGCCCGTGGAAGCCCCTTGCTGGCCGCAGCTGGGCTGCCGCTGGACAGCAGAGCTGCTGTGTGGTTCCAGCAGAGGACTGACCGTGAGCAGAGGGAGAAGGGCCCTGTTGGAGAGGGGCACAGGGCGGCCTACGGCCTGGGCCTCCCGTGGACTCAGGGCGGGACTGTCCACCCACCCATCGCGTTGTCCCAAACCAATGAGGTCTTCGACACAGAGCCCTCGGCACCCTGCGCGGTACAGATGCAGAGAACACAGGAAACATCTTCTGAGTCCCTCAGAACAAGCCCTCCTTTCTACCCCCCACGTGGTCACTAAGACGTGAGGACGCACTTCCCCAAATGACGCCCACACGGGGTTGTCTTGAGAAATTCTGGTAACTCGGCATCGGTAACAACAAGAGTCCAAGGAAGGGAGGCAGAAAGACCCTTGTGAAGAGTGGTCACTCCACATAAGGAGCTGGAAGAAAAACGTACGCTGACAAGAAGGCCAGAAGTCAGACGGCGGCCCTTGGCCTGAGTCCAGGCCTCACGGTCAGCATTTAGACCTTTACCCCCTCCCCCGGCACCTCGCTGCCAAGACCCCCTGGCTCAGGAGCCTACCAGCAGCACCTGGCCCTGGATCCCCGGGCACGCAGTCTTCACTGCCAGAAGCGTAATTAAGCCCTGCCCAGGCAGGACGGGCAGCGCCCGGGGATCAGGAGGCCGCAGAGAACTCTCAGCTGACCTCTCACCTGCGGTCAGAGGAGGGCCCCGGGTTAGCAGGCAAGCACAAGGCCTTTCCTCTGGGCCCATCCAGCTGCTGACAGACTTGAGGTCACAAGGATCCGTTCTGGGGTCATGTGGGAGGCCAACCTTATGGGTGACTCAGTTACACTCCCCAGCTGGGTGCTGAGGCACTCAGTCACAGAAATGGGCGTGTCTTCCTACAGCCCCATGGGTGAAGCTATGCTCACCTGTTCCTTTGTAATATAACCCCTTGCCCTGTTTAGGATAGAATCTTCCATGGAAGTGCCTTATGTGTGTCCCCTCCTCTTACTGTGCCCTTGGGTGTGGCCTACCCAGGTGTCAGTCAACCTGCTGACAGTGGACATCATAAAGATAGACTCAGCCCCCTGAAACCTGACCCCTTGCCTCATTTGAATAGCTTCTCCTCAATAAAAGGGGTCAGCGCGTGCTCTCTCTCTCTCTCTCTTTCTGCGGACCCTTAAGGTCAGAGGAGCCATCACGGCAACCCCAAAGAAAAAGGTCTTTGTGTCTCTTGTGGGGTTATTTCGTGCAGCCCAGTTAGCCCAGTTTAATTAGAGTGACCCCTGAGTCTTTTAGTCTCGAGAACAGAAACCTGGCAATTGGCGCCCTACGTAAGCAAGATAGGGTCAGGTCCGACGTCCATCTCTGAAGAGAGGGCCCCAGCCAGAGCGAAGCCCAGCAACGAGCGTGAGACGGCTCCGCGGCGCCTCTCCGGCCAGTTGCAAGACCACCGCGTGTTTTCCAATCGTTCTTTCAGAAGGACAGGAGACGGGGTGAACAGGCCACGGAGCCACCCCAGGTCCAGAGAGCAACGAGGCCCAGTGCGCTCAGGCCCAGGGCCCACGGTGACGGGACCAGTCCACCTGGGCACGGAGGCCACCTCTCCCTCCTACCTGGGCAGCCAGAGGCCTACCTGGTTGGCAGTGGCAGCTCCAGCATCCCGTCAAGGTCCTGGCCCCTGGAGCCTGGCGCTGGTGTCCCAAGGTCTGCTGAGCTGGTCCTGCCTGGACCTGGTGCCCAGAACGCCCAGCAACACCAGCCTGCGTTCACCTCAGTGGCCCCCGGCCTCAGCCAGGAGGGTGGCACCTTGTCCTGGGACAGGACCTGAGTGCATCCCCGTGACTTGTCCCCGCCTCAGGCCGACCGCTGCCCGACAGACCCCAGCCGGCCAGCGAGTGTGCTGTCTGGGCAGAGCGTGTGTCCAGGCACGGCTGGACCCACATCTCCCGCCGTCCACTGTGGCCTCGTCTAGATATCGTGTTGCCACAGGTATGGTCAGTCACGTTACGACGAGGCCACCCTGGGGGGAGGTGGCCCCTGCATTATGCCCAGGGTCCTTATGAGAAGGGACAGTGACACCCACGGGAAATGCCACACGAGGACAGAGAGAGGGGGGCATCCAAGTCTAGGAACGCCCAGGACAGGCCACCTCCAGGAGCCGGGAGAGAAGTGGGCCAATCTCCCTCAGGCCCCCAGAAAGGAGCCCTGACCCTCGGTCCCACACTCCTGCCCCAGAATGGAGAGAATGTGTGGCTGCTGGTTTCAGGTGACCAACTGATGTTCCCAGGTCACAGCGGCTGGAATGTCCCCTGATAGCATCAGCCCTGAACACCAGGTCACAGCGGCAGGAATGTCCCCTGGTAACAGCAGCCCCATGACACCAGGTCACAGCAGCTAGAAGCAGAGTTTGCAAGTTGGTCCTGAAAGGGGTCAACCCAGCACAGCCAGCGGTCCAAGCCCGCCCACCTCTAGGCTGTCGAGAACGGTCCCTCCATGGGGACCCGGGCAGCTGAACCTGGCCACTCCCTGCCCTGCAGTCCTCCTAGCCAGACCCTTCGGGGCCCACAGTGCCCAGCAAGACGTGCTCTGGTCCTGAGCCCCTCAGACACGTCTCCTCCTCCGCTCCCCACGCTGGCTCTTGACCCTCTTGCCCTGTAGGGAGCCTTGTCACCAGGCAGGCCCTGGGCCTTCTCTCCACTTCCTGTCCTGCCCTATCAGCTCCTAGCACTGTGCTTACAGCGCAGCCCAGGGCCATGGCACCTGGTGTCACTGTTGAACAAATGAACCAGGAAACACCAGCAGGAATAAGGGAGCCTGTCCCTGTGCCCACCCCTGAGGGGAGCCAAGCCCACGCTGGCTGCAAGAGGGCCTGCCCTTTCCTCCGGCTCCCTCCCACCCGCCTGCTGAGTCACGGCCACAGCAGCTTCAGGAGGGGCAGAGCCTGAGCAGAGTCCAGGGCTCAGGGCCACTGGAGCCCCACAGGGCAGGGAGCCTAGAGTGGAGCTGTCCAAAGACCAGTTCAGAGTTCCCACTGCCCTCGCCCGGGACTGCCCACGGTCATCACCACCTCCAGAATCAGCACCCCCACTTTCCAGGAAGCTTCCTTCTTCGCCAGCTCTGCACCGCTCCAGGCCATGCCCAGGCCTGCAGGTCACCTCTCCCTCCAGAGCCTCTGCACAGCCTCGGCCCAGTGCAGGAGTGTGCCGCTGCCCCCAGGCCACGCTGGCCCCCAGGCAGGCTCTAGAGAGCATGGCTGCCCAGGGCCGTCCACTGTGTACTGCTTCCACCCTTTCCTGGTAGCCATCATGGGACAGGTGTGGACGGAATGGAAGGCGGCGCGTGCGTCTCTGGCCACCTCAGGCGTCACCCAGCAGGTCCAGCATGTGGGGGAACCTCGCCTTGGGACACTGACAGTGACGGTTCTGCAGAGAAACAGGGTCAAGGGTACAGGTGCGTGTGCCTACCCCATGCCTGAAGGGAGGTCACAGGGCCGACAGGCACCGGGGGGTCTCACGGGACCAACAGACGTGAGGGAGATCTCACGGGACGGACAGACGTGGGGGAGGTCTTGCGGGACGACTGACGTGAGGGGGGTCTCACGGGACAGACAGGCACGAGGGGGGTCTTGCGGGACCGACAGGCAGGCTAGAGCTGCTAGGGCCGAGCCCTAGTCTGAAGACCTGCATCTGGAGGCAGAATTTCCTCCCCGTCAGGGGACGTGATCCGTTTCACTTAAGGCTTTCAACTGATAGGATGTGTCCAGCCCGCATAGGGCAGGTGATCTGCTTTGCTCCAAGGTGACCGAGCTAATGCTGACCTCACAAAACACCCCCGCCACACCCAGACCCGCGTTTGTACAACAAGGCACCGCGGCTCAGCGGTGTGGACACAGAAACTGACCCCCATGGAGGCCCTAGGGGATTAGATCAATCTATGGCCATGCAGGTTCCCAGGCACTCAGGGTTCTAAGGATGTCCTCAATGGACAGTCAGGTCAGGACGAAGGACAGTGACCAGCTCTGGGCACTCCTTAAGGGAGGTACCAGAAATGGAGACCCACATGGACGCCCTTCTCAGCCTAACCCAACAGGTCTTCCCCCTGCACACCCGCACCTCAGTGACATGGCTCCCGATCACGCCGTGGCACGGCAGGAATCAGTTCCCATCCCAGAGGGTCCTGGCACAACTTCACAGAATGTGCTTTGTGATTTCTTTCACCACCAGATTCACAGACTGTCATTAAACTCACAAGCACAAGGCGGTTCTTCATGGGCTCAGACACCTGCCACAGTCCTAGGTGAGGGGGAGAGAGGCAGGGCAGTGCGTGCGCGTGTCTCCCCACCACAGCGGGCGGCACTCTGTGTGCACCCTGGCACAGGAGCGCCGCTCCCCCTGGACGAGTAGGTCTTAGATGCCCAGCTATGAGGACCCTTGTGGGACGGGGCGGTTGCAAACAAGTTCCTTCCAAGGTGACCATGGCATCACCCGTCAGAGACACTCTCAACAGGTCGTTATTGACTAGCCAACGCTGCAGGAGTGTTTCTCACTGTGAGCTTCCCCACAGCCGTTTCCCTGTGCCTGTCATTTTAATGTATGATCCTTTCAACGTTGCTTTCAGGGAGCCTGACGGCGTGCAATTAAGTATGAACTGACACGGAGTCATGCCGCGGCTCTCGGGGGAATTTTAGAATGCCCTGACGGGAGCACCCCGTCTGTGGGGCTGCAGCCCCCGCCCTGGGCTCCAAGGGCAAGTGGACACCCCTCTCCCCAAGTTTCTCCAGGCCACGGCAGCTGTCAGAACGACCTTGTAAGGCGGATCTGCCAGGAGGCACGAGGGTCCCGCTGCGCAGACATCAGGCCAAGCCCTGGGGCTCATGCACGCTGGAGACGCCTGCCCTGCAGGTAACACGGGAGGGATCCCAGGGCCAGCCAGGCCGCACTCCATGCACGGTGCACGCCAGCCCTGCAGGGGCTCTGCAGAAGATTCCCAGGGGAGCAAGATCAGGACGGGGTGAGGTGGCAAGGGCAGGTCTGGGGACTGAACCGCCCATCCCCTGGTGGCCCTGTTACCTGGATTCTTCTCACGTACTGGAACATCTCTTGGGGATTTCAATGTTTGCTGAATCTGGTCAGAGTTCCTCATGAGGGTGGGTCCCCATTCTCCACCTGTTTTGGGGGGAATGGCAATCACCGTGTAGGGGCCCCTGGGGAACCCGTGACTCAGCATGGCCTGTGGCTTGGAAATGGCAGTCTCCATCCTGTCTCATGGTCATGCTCCCCGCTGACCCGCAGGCTGGCTAGTCAGCACCAGCCTCTACCATCCAAGCGTCTGTTTGGGAACTGAGGCTTCTGTCCAGGGGCACTGTGGCAACTTGTATCAGTTCTCAAGAGAGATTCATAAAGCAGGAAAACTTTAAAAAATCAAGACTTTGGTGCATGTACAGTGGTCAGCTTCGTGGTACTGTGGTGTTTCAAAGTATTTTAACAATCAATTGACTTTTGGGGGATATACTTGCCAAAAAACACTTAGGTGTCAGTCGTAAGGAACTGTGAAGAAAACGAAAACCCCCCCTTGTGTGCAGGCACTCGTGGGGTGGCATGTGACACACAGCTGGCTGGGCCTCGTCAGTCCAGGGGCCGAGTGAGCCAGGAACCCCCAGTGGGAAGCCCTCTGTTGGCCCCACAGCAACACACGGAAAAGAAAACGGGGAGACATCAGAAAGCCCAGGGCAAACCAGGACCTTTGAGGCCTCAGCATTCCTGGTCGCCCGGCTCTGGCTTCCTGGAGAGCAGCATTTCTACCCCCAGCGTCTCCACCTTGCCCTGCAGGACAGCCAGGGTCTGCTGCAGCAGCCCGCGGCTAATGGCGGGTTCTCCAGAGATGAGGCGCCTCCGGCTTTTGTTTAGCAGGCCCATGCATGTTCCTTTCTTTTCTAGGAATTCTGCAAACATCTTTTCACATTTAAACTAAAATTGCCCACAGATAGCTGGCTGCGTCATCTGTGCCTCCCTCGTTCCCATCTGGAAAGCCAGACTCCCTTATTCCTGCTCTCTCTCTCTCGCTCGCTCTCTCTCTCTCTCTCTCCAGGAGGGCACACAGACCACCTCTGGGAGCCCCACAATTGTGTTTCAAGGTCCATTGGGGTGTCAGGGTCTCCCCACAGACAGCCGGTGTCCTCCTCATTTTCTGTGGGCCTTCCATTCCCTCGAGTCCGCTCCTTCCTTTCTGTCTGAACCCCATTTTTACATAAAGGAAATGAAACATGAAGCATGAATTGAGTGGTTCTGGTTTCTTCTCCATCTGTCAGCTTCACGCCTTCTGCCCCTTGCTTCTTGCACAAAGCCAAGCGGGAATGCTGGGCTGACTGCAGGGCACTGTGGCCTTCACAGCCAATGGAGGACCACTGCTGGGGTGGGGTGGACGCCGAGGCAGCATGCAGAGGGTGGGCTCGGACGCCCCCAGGGCACAGAAGCGAGGGGATCCGCCTTGCTGCCCAGCTCCGTGCAAGGCTGCCCCGCCCCTGGCGCTCACCAGAGGGACGGGAGGAGGGGGACCTGCGAAGTCCTGCGAGGGCACAGGCAGGGCCAGCTGCGTCCACAGTGTCCTCTAGTTGGAAACCAGGTGCAGGCTGCCCAGAGGGCAGACAGCTCGGCCAGATGCAAGCAAGTCTGCAGAGTCTCGGCAAGGGCCGGAGCCAAAGGCACTGCCCCCACAGGCCATTTGCAGAGGGGCATTGGGGTTGACGGAGGTTTAGGGTCTTATTAAGGAAGTCGGTGCCTGGGCCTGTATGTGGGAGCGTTAACTCAGTGTTTTCTTCCAGCAATTATCGTGTTCCTGGTCTAAAGAAAATGTGGTATTTATACACAGTGGAGTTTTATTTAGCCACAAAAAGAATGAAATCATGTCTGGTAGATGGTTGGAACTGGAGAGCATCAGGCTAAGGGAAATGACCAGGATCAGAAAGCCAATGGGTGGATGTTTTTCTCTCATGGGTGGAGGACGGGGAGAGAAAGATGAAAGGGGTCTCGTGAAAACAGAAGGGAGACCTAGAGTAGAGGAAGGGGACTGGAGGGAGGGAGGGAGACACGGGGGGTGCTGGGGACCCGTGTGCAGGGTGAATGTGACCAGTGAATCCTGCTCATGTGCACGGTTAGAAGCACTAGTTAAAATGATGGTGGTGATAGAAGGGAGATCAGGAGAGCAGAGTGGGTCAGGAGAGGGAAGGAGTGGGGCAGAGGTTGACCAAGAGACGGTGTGCACGTACGAATCACGTGATGGATCTCACTGTTACGTGCAAGTGTAATGCACCATTAAAAAAGAAAAAAAGCAGATTTCCTCACAACAGAAATAGCTGAAACAACCTGAATGTCCTTGAGCCACAAGTGGAGAAGGAGCCGCAGTGTCCCTGCCGAGGACAACTGCTGAGCCTGGAAGAGCAGTGAGTGACCACCCAAGGGCGCGGCCTCAGGACCAGAAGAGAGAGCGAGCACCAAGGGCCCCATCACACAGCACTCGGGCTCGGCAGCACAAAGGGAGGTAGAGATCTAAAACCAGCCCCATCCACCTTTAGCTCCCACCAATGTCCAAGTAACTCCACTGACCCACTGCGAGCTGGTGGCCCGGCTCTGGCTCTCCTCGAGCTCTCCTGAGCTCTGCGCAGGCTCCTCCCGCAGGAAGCCACCTTTCTGCAGAGCCTTAGCAAGTAGAGTCCTGTCCGTGGCTCTTCTCCCCAAAAGAGAAGGCAGGATGAGCAACCAAGGGCGTCTGCTCAGAACCACCAAGAAGCAGGCTTTAGCCAGGCACGGGAGTGCATGCCTGCAGTCAGGAGGCTGAGGCAGGAGGATCGCAAGTTCAAGGCCAGCCTCAGCAACTTAGCGAGGCTCTGAGCAACTCAGTGAGACCCTGTCTCTAAATAAAATACAAAAAAGGGCTGGGAATGTGGCTCAGTGGTCAAGAGCCCCTGAGTTCAATCCCTGGTGCCAAAAATGAAAAAGAAAGAGGAAAAAAGAATCAGTCTCCAGTCACTAGGGCTGGGCTTCCAAACCATCACCCAGAGCTCTCCCAGGAGCGAGCTCCAGTGCTCAGGATGAAAGTCCTTTCCTCCTCTGCTCAGCCTGGAGGCCGCGGCTGCTGAGAGACCCCCAGGTGGGAATCTGGAGCTGGGGAGTCAGTCTTCTGGTGGGTACCAGACGAAGCTCTGACCAGGCCCTCCTCTCCCTCTCAGGACGCTGCTTGCAGCCCTGTCACACCCTTCCCTGCATGCCACAGCCACAGAGCAAAACGCCCACATGCAGAGACGAGCAGGAGGACCCTGGAGCACCCGGGACGCACACCCGTCCCACCTGCGTCAGCTTTGCCAGGTGGCACCTGACCAGTGGGCTCACGTGCTCCTCAGAGCTTCCCGTCTCTTGGAAACGTGGAGGCCCCAAGGAGAAGCCCAGCGCCTGCAGGTAGAAGGAGGACACTGCTGGACACGCCTGTGGCTGGAGAGGTCAGTGCTGGTAAGGGCGTCTTGCCCGCCACGCTCCCCTTCCCCTTCCACACTGGGCTCTCTGCACCCATCTCTCCTGACCAGCCTCACCCTCTTCATCAGGGCCCGTCGGCCCTACATCTGGTTGGTGATTCCTCAATATCGTTTTCTAGAGTGAAACGAAGTCCCCAGATAGACCAGAGAAGAATCAGGCTCCAGCGCAGGCTTACTTGATCTGACCTGAACACCTTGGCGTCTCGGCCTCCTGGAGGTCCTGTGGACTCAGCCCCCACCACGAGCTCTCCTTTTCTGCCCCCTCCAAGGGAGCAGAGGCACCCCGGCCGGCACCCTTCTCCTGGGCCCTGGCTGCCCGTGCCTCACCCAGAGGCTTCCACGCCTGCCCGTGTCCTCCAGAACATTCTCCCCACAGAGCCCTGCCCCTGCCCCAGGGTTCTTCCCACAGCCAGGGAGACATGTGGCCAAAGGACTTCAGGGCTCCCTTCAGTGGCACCCAGGCCACAGGCATCATGCCGTGTGCCAAGTGCCCCTCGCCCAGCACCACGGGGCAGGGGCAGCAGACCTGCAGCCCGTCCAGCCTGAGCTCTGCATGACAGGAGGCCCTCAGACGCAGAGGGACGTGCTACAGAACACATCTGGTCCTCAGTGCACAAGAGAGCCACTCAGTCCCCAGGGCCATGCCAAGGGACTCGGCGCCAGCCCCCTCCGCCCTGCAGGAGCCACAGGCTTCAGGAGAGGCCGTGAGGGGAGGGTCCACACCTGCTTTGCAGGGAGCACTGACTCTTAGTTGTGCAGGTCGGAATCCCCTCCACCGCACTCGCCTGGGCCTCCCTTGAGGTCACAGATGGAAGCAGTTTCCAAGGCACCACAGCCTACGGTCACAGGCCGGGGCCCTCCCAGAAGACCCCTTCACCCCGGTTCCCGTGACCAGGTCAGAACAGCCCCAGACATGCTGCTCAGTCCCAGGCAGAGTTTGTTAGGTTTGGAAAGGGGCGAGAGGTCCTCTCAGGAGAGTGGAGGGCCCCTCCTGCCCTCCGTCTTCCTGGGGGTCCCAGGAAGTTCCCCGAGCCCCGCCCAGGCCCAGCTCCTGACTTCTGACGACACAGAGGAGCTGCAGGGACAGCCTCCAAGTGACCCTGTTCCTGTCCCCTGAGTGGGTCTGTGGGCGGTGCCTGTTTTTGCCTCGACCCCCTGTCCCCTCCTCTGTCCACAGCCCTCTGCATGGCCCCTGCCAAGCTCTCCCACGAGGGGCGCGATGTTGGGCTGTCAGGGTGGCTGGGTTGCGCTGAGAGAGCCCTAGAGTGCTTGACTACACGTGTGAGGCCCTGGGTTCGATCCTCAGTGTCACATAAAGATAATAATTCATTATAACTAGTAATAATAGGTAGTTAATAATTAATAATAGGCTGGGCTTGGTGGCACATGCCTGTAATCACAGTGGCTCTGGAGATAGAGGCAGGAGGATCTCAAGTTCAAACTCAGCCTCAGCAATTTAACAAGGTGCTAAGCAACTCATGAGACCATGTCTCTAAGTAAAATACAAAAATAGGGCTGGGGATGTGGCTTTGTGGTTGAGTGCTCCTGAGTTCAATCCCTGGTACCCCACCCACCACCAAAATTAATAATATACCAATATTGACTCATCAATTAAGGAATGTACAACACTAATAGGACATGTTAATATTAAAGCCAGGTGAGATAATGCACACCTATATCTCAGCTACTTAGAGGAGGCTGAGACAGGATTGCAAGATCAAGGGCAGTCTCAGCAATTTAGTGAGACCCTAAGCAACCTTGGAAGAACTTGTCTCAAATTAAAAGGGCTGGGGATGTGATTCAGTGGTTAAATTCCCAGCACCAAAAAATAAACAAAAAAAAGAGGCAGGGAGTTAGGGTTATAGCCCAGTGGTAGAGTGTCCCTGGGTTCAATCTTAGTACACACACAAAAAAAAATAATATTAAAGAGAAGCATAAAAGAACTCTTTTGCTCAGTTTCCCCATAAACCTAGCAGCTCTACTTAAAAAAATATATATATATATATGTATATGTATATATATTTAATACTTGAGTCTGACACAAATGATCAGGAGACACTGAAAATGAAAAGATGGTCAGAAACCAGCCCAGCATTCATCAGGCTGTGTGATGATTTACCTATGGGCTCTCCACCACTTGTCCTGGGAGGGAAGAGGAATATTTGCAAATTTATGTCCTGTTTTGGGGCCAATAGTTGGAAAGCAGAAAACTTTTTATCTGTTTCTTCTCAATTGCCTTCAGATCAAAATAGTATTTCAACATTGCTTAAGGTGGCACCTTTTGGTCTCCCTACAGTGCATTGCTTTTTCTCTCTTGTTATAATTAATCCTTTCATTATCTTCTTATTCCTTTTTACACATTCAGGGCATAACATATTATCTTCTAGTCCCGAGGGTGGAAACATATAGGCAGGTAACAGGAAAAGGGAAATCATCCTCTTGGGAGTGTCAGGGACCCAAGTCTGACCTGCATGGAACTGCAGTCGAACCCAGCCTGCTGTTTCTGCAGAAAGAAACTGGCCATGACGCCCCGTGCTGGTCTGTCAGGTGGGGCTCCCTGTGGCCCTCAGGAGCCCCCATCATCCTTTCCCTGCTGGCCGCCCACCGGGGAGCTACCCGCACAGCCCTCGAGCTCTGCCCCTGGGAAGCAGGCTGAACACCAAGGACAATCGACACCACCACCTTGCTTCCCTTATGTTTGATCTGAAGGTGACGCTTCTGCAGAGCTGGGGCTCATTACACCTGCCAGAGGCTGCCTGGGGGCGGTGACCAACATGATGCAACAGGCCTGAGTCTCAAGCAAGGTGAGAGGATTCAGGTCATCGGCTACCATGCTGCTTGGCACTCAGAGAAAGGCAGATCCCTCAGCTGACCTGAAGGACAGAGAGGCCTCCGACGAAAGGATGAGGAAAATGTGTCCATTGTCCTTTAAAACATGCAGCCAGTCCACAAGCGGGCAGCGCCCATGCAGGCCAGAAGCCAGGCTGGTGCCCGAGCCGAGTCTGGGCTGGCAGCCCAGGGCAGGGGGGCCTGATGGGCTTGGGTATCAGTAGACCAGGGACTGGGACTCTTTGATTGTGTGGCACTGAGGGCTGAACCAGTGGTGCTGGGCCACCGAACCACACCCCTGGCCCTTTTTATTTTCGAGACAGTGTCTCCCTAAATTGCCGAGAGTCTCGCTCGTTTCCTCGGCTGGCTGGGGTTGTGATCCTCCTGAGGAGCTGGGGTCACGGCTCAGGGACTGGGGTCCTAATGTCCATAAAGACATTCGTTCCCCAGGAGACTGGGAGTTAAAACAAAACCCTGACATGAAGATGAGTCCCTCAATGAGTCCCTGCAACAAAAGGGTGTGCTACCAAAGCCCCTTCACCAAAGAAAGGTGGAAAACAAGGTGGTGTCTCTCTGCCTGGGCGCTGGGGTGGGCAGAGCCCCCTCAGCACTCATCCCCCGGCTCCTCTCATCTGGTACTGGGTCAGGTCCCCGGCGCAGCCCACCAGTCCACACACCTCACAGGATTCCAGCTGGCCAAGGGAGGAATTGGAGACCGTGGTCCAGGCAAGCAGTCGCAACTGCCGACAGTCGTTAGGCTTATGATTTAAGGAACAAGGGACAAGCAGAGTCCCCCACACCACACATATTAATCAAGAGGGGGCTGGGAGTGTTCAGAGGAAGCAGCTTACTAACACTTGGAGACAGGCAGACGGGCAGCTCATCGTTCAAAGCTGTGCTGGGCTCACCTGCACCATTGCCCCGGTTATCCAATCCTGCAGGGCTGGAGAGGTGGACACTCCAGTTATTACCGATCAGGGTATTTGGCAACTCGGTAAGAGCAGGTGTTAAGCTGTAGAAAGTGGATTCAACGCAAATGACCATTTTCTCAACAATGCAAATTAATTTGTCTGGGAGAGATGCAAGGGGTGTCTCTCTGGTGGAAAAAATAACCCCAAGGTTCATAGTTTCACCATTCAACAAAGCACTGACCCGTCCTATAGACGTCTCTCCTTCTGTACTCCTTTGGACCAAGATCACCATACTCCTTGTTTCCCAATTAATGGTTAATAAACCCCCCAACATAGTCACTGCATCTTTGTAAGGGCCGTGTTTTAACATCTGGGAAACCTCACCTGGACAACAGTGGAGATACCTGATGGTCTTCACGCAGGTCATTCTCAGCATGCGTGATGACCTGGACAGAATCAAAACTGGGGAGAAGCAGCAGCTAATGGGCAGGGAGGGAGATGCCCAGTCGGGGGAATGAACATGAAGCACAACGTGGGATGCTGGAAATGGCCTACGTTGTCAGAGAAGCTCAGATCAGGTTTGGAAAGACAGAGGACGAGGGGGTGGAGAGAAGGAGGAGCACATCAGGTGCAATGTCCATAACAATCACTCAAAATCACCAGGAGGTGGGGATAAAAGACACGATTGGTGAGTTCCCGTTTCCAACGCAGCATATGGGTAGCTTGGGAAGCGGCCATTCCGTCCTAACAAGGACAAAGATGAAAACATAAAAAAATCAACTATTTGCCGGGCATGGTACCACACACCTGTAATCCCAGCTCTTTGGGAGACTGAAGCAAGAGATCCCAGGTTCAAGCCCTGTCTTGGCAACTCAGCAAGATTCTCACTCAGAACAAAATAAAGGGTGTAAGGGTAAAAGAAATTGAAGTTAAAGCGTAAAAGTTAAAGGGTAAAAGACCGGGTGTTGTAAAGTTTCTAAGCTGCAAGGTCTGAGTTAAAACGTAAAGGATTAGGTATTGTTAGGTTTCTATGCTACCTGCAAAACCTGAAATTTCTGTAGCTGTTAAGACAATGCTTGGAACCGCCCAGTAAATATTTCCCCTGACTATCGGTTGTTTAATAACTGAAGGGCTCTGTGTGATCTCGCACGTAGGCCTTGCAGGGCCTAAACCAATCAGTTTGAATGTGTACCCCGTTTAGAACTGACCTATCACTCCCGCCTGACCTGTTCCCACCAATGTATGTACTAATCAAGTCTAAGAATTGTTGCTTGACTTTCCCGCGGTGTATGATGATTTGTTAAAGGAGACTGTGATGTATGTAAAACCCCCGCCCTCCCCAAAAAAAGTGTACTTAAGCAGTGCTCAGCCCCTGCTCGGGGCTCTGGGCTGCTTTCCCTTCTTGAGTGGGCACGGAGCCCCAGCATGCTGGTTCAATAAATCCCCTTCTGCCAATTGCATGAGTGGTCACTTGGTGGTCTCTTTCTCCGACGCTTCGCCTGACCCTTACAAGGGTGGGGATGCTGCTCAGTGGTAGGGGCTTGCCTCCCATGTGCCAGGCTCTGGGTTCAAACCCCAGCACTGGGCAAAGAAAATCAACCCTTCTTCTTAGATCCTGAAGAGAAGGGAGGTCACAGGACCAGCTACTGCCCCAAACATGGAGACACCAATGAGTGAATACGAAGAATCCCAGCTCCCCAGAGAAGAGACTCTCTGGGAACTGGTGTGGGATGGGAAACCTGCAGGAGGCTCAGCATGGACCAGTGCAAAGGGACAGCTCAGGAGGGGCCAGTCAGGGGTGTCCCACACTCCTGTGCGTTCCACTCTGGGGGTCCACCAGGTCCTCACGGGGAATATTAGAGAAGTATTTCCTCACACCTTGCCTGGGGGGTGTGAAGAGGAGCCATGAGCCATGAGTCATGAACTATGTTAGAGAACTCCCTTCCTCACAAGGCCAGCAAGCAGGAGAACTGGGTGGCCACAGGCTGACCCACTGGGGTGTCATCAGAGCTCCCCTGACTTGGGCGGAGGGAAACACTCAACCATCCTGAGAAACCCGTGAAAACTCAGAGCCCGGGGACCCAGTCACTGAAAGGCTGAGCCAGAGCAGTGTCAGAGGCAGACTCAGATATGGCGAGGGGCTGGGATCCCCACGTGGTGAACAGAACCAAACAGCAGTGTGATTAAAACAAGCCTCAGTAAAGTGCTCCAGGCCCCCGTGGGTAGAGCAGATGGCGTGCGAGAGCAGGTGGGAATGCAGACAGAGAGGAAGAGAAATGCTGGATATCAAGAAACCTTGGGGATTAAGAATGCCTTTGATGAGATTATTCAGACTGGACATGGTGGAGGGAAGAATCACTGAACTTGAAGATATCTCAGTAGAAACCTCTATACTGAAACGTCACCCAGGCACAGTGTCTTCTGCATCCCAGATTCTCAGGAGGCTGAGGCAAGAGGATTGCAAGTTCAAGGACAGCCTCAGCGAGGAAGTGAGACACTGTCTCCAAATAAAAAAGGTCTGGGAATGTAGCTCAGTGGTAGAGGGCCCCTGGGTTCAATCCCCAGTAGAAAAACAGAACCAAACAAACAGAAACTCAAACAGAAATGTAAGGGGGAAATGATTAGAAAAGAAATAGCAGAATAAATAAGAGTGACTTATCACAATTTGGGTAAAGCAATCAACGTAGCAGTTAGAGGGAAAATTATAACATACTAGGGGGAAAAAAAGATCAAACTCAATCACCTAAATATTTGGGGATGGAGATATATATATATAAACAAGTTAAGTTTGAAAGTAAAAATATAGATAAAAATGTACCATGTAATCACTAATAAAAAATGAGCATACTACCATCAGAAAAAGGAGATTGTGCAACAATAGATATTACCAGGGAATAAAGAAGGTAATTTCATAAGGAAAGAAGATGTGACAAATAATGAGAACATAAAAATTCTAAACACTTAGGCACCTAATAATCAAAAACACATAAAGCAAAAACTGGTGAGTCACAAGGAGAAATAGCTAAATACATAGTTATAGCAGAAGACTATACAACACATATCTCAACAATTGATAGGACAAATAGACAAAATATTAGCAAAGACGTAGAATACCAAAATAACTCTGCCAACCAATTTGAACTTATTAATATTTATAGATCCATCTACCTTAGAACAGCAGGCTGCACATCCTTTTCAAGTGCACATGGAACATTTAGGAATACAGACTGTATCTTAGTTATGAAACAAGTGTTCATACAGCCAAAATAATTGAAATCATAAAAAATTATTCTGACAAAGGGATGAAATCAGCAGACAATATCAGAAAGATCTCTGGAAAAAAATCCTCAATATATGGAAATCAAGTAATACAATTCTAAATATTCCATGGGCCAAAGAAGAAATCAAATATCAGAAAAAATTATGAATTGAATAAAAATTAAAAGGTGTGCAGATGGTCCTCAGAATACAGTAGTTCAACTTCATATCTTCATGATGGTGCCAAAGTGTCTTGCATTTAGCAGAAGCTGGGTTTTGAATTTCAAATCTTGATTCAGAACCCTCAGGCTAGTGACGTGTGGCAGAGGGCTCTTCTGGATAGAAGGAGGTAGCCACAGCCCCAGCCAGCCCTGAATCACAGGGGACCAGGCAGGACCGTGCGGTACACTGTGCTGCCAAGCCTTGGGGTGTTAGGCTGACTTAAGAAGTTCCAACTTACAGTGAGTTAGTGGGAGGGGACCCATAATAAGTCCAGGAGCACTGTGTGTCCAATCTGAGATGTCCCGCGGTAAGGGGAGTCCACAGCACAAACACGTAGTTAACAAGAGGAAAAGTCCAAGTCAATGACTTCAGCGTTCACCTTAATAAACCAGGAGATGCAGAGTAAACTAAAAGGAAACAGGAGAGCGGGTGTGGTGCCACACCTGGAATCCCAGTGGTCAGGGGGCTGAGGCAGCAACTTATGGAGGCCCTAAGCAACTTAGTGAGACCCTGTCTCAAAATTTAAAAAAATAAAAGGGCGGGGGGTGTAGCTCAATGGTTAAATGCCCCTGGGTTTAATCCCTGGTACCAAAAAAATAAAAGTAAACAGGATAGAGGAAAAATAAAGATTGGAGCAAAACTCAGTAAAACAGAAACAAACACTTATCAATGAGGCTGGGAGGTGGTTCTTGAAAGATAATAAAATTGATAACTTCAAGCCACATTGATCAGAATGAGAGAAGATATGACATACCCATCACTACTGAAAGGCGACACTGTTACCGCTGTTGACCGGTGACGAGTTCTTGCTTCCCCAATGTTGAAGAATAACACCAGAGAAGCACGCCTAGGTAAGGTCAGAGTAGAAATTAGAAGTTCATTAAAGGACAGCAGAAAAGACTTCTCCCGGAGGAAGAAGGGGACCCAAGAGGTGGAATCCGTGGAAATGCGGTTGTCTCCCCTTTTTATAGTTTTGGTGATGGAATGTAGGTGGGAAGGCCCGAGGGGTGGGACACAGGTGGGCCAAAGAAGTAATCTGGTCAGGAAGGACTTCTGAGTCAGCACCTTTTTGCTGGGGGCTGTTCATTAACATTTCTTTGAGGTGGACTTTGGCCTAGGGCCTTTTCAGGACTTCATTAACATTCCACGAGTTGTCCTGCGTTTCCTGGAATCATTCTCAGCATGGCCTCCATTTTAGATTTCATTCGGTATTAGACCCGATTTACCTAACTACACTGACTACCTAACTTTAAATCTGGCTTCAACACCACTACACGTGCCCTAGATGGGACAATAAGGGGCAAGGGGAACAGTCTCACTAGCAAATCCTAAAATTCAGGTGGAAGGGAAAATTCCTTGAAGCACACAAATTACTAACGCTCACTCAGAAATGGCACTAATTGGTATCCCTTTCTGCTGCCTAAAAAACCTGGATTTATAGTTTCAAACTGGCCCAAGAAGACTCCAACAGTGTCACTGGCGAATTCTTCCACAGTAAGGAGGAAATCAGACCAGCCACCTGAGCGCTTACTGAGGACTTAGGAGGAACCCCTTCCGGCACATTCTGTGGCCAGCGTGACCCGGACACCAAAACCAGGGCCACCCAGACCAGGAGGGAGCGCCCGCGGCGGGGTCCCAGTCTGTGAGGACCCTGTGGCCCCGACACGGAACCCAGAGCTCTCCAGGAGCCCTGCTGAGCGCTGCCCCAGAGTGCAGGAGCTCAGAGCCCCCTCCCTGAGCCAGACCTGAGCGCCAGGCTGTGGCACGCTGATGGCACAGGTCAGAGTTCAGACAAGAGGTCTGAATCCAGGGTTTACTGAGCTGGTTGAGGAGCCGGTCACAGGTCAAAGGACCAGTCCTAGGTCACATTCCTGAAGCCCCCAGCAGCAGCATGGCCAGATGGCAGGTGGGAGAATGTCCACTGCACCTGAGGAGCCAGGGTTTTGATGGTGACCATGTGGGGAAAGAAGGTAGTCCCTCTCCTAGGTCCCATGCTAGCTGGAGATCAGGGACAGACATGGCCTAGCAGGCACAGTCCCCGAGGTCAGGCCATGCAGAAGGCCTTGGGGCTTCTTGGCTGAGTCTGACACCATGAAAGGAATGAGTGGCAGGTCCCCCCCTCCCCCGCCCCCGCCCATTTTGTTGATGGGTCTGGCTAGAAGTTGACAGCCCATGGCTGTCACCTAATGTAGGACATCTCGGTTTCTTATCAATGGCACTTCTGTATGATTTAGTCAACACACCGAGCAATCCCACCTTGTTGACCAGCCACCCGTAGGTGATAACAGTGGGAAGATGCCCTGTGGGTGTGGAACACCAGTGCACAAGGACCCGGGTGGCGTGGCGCCTGGCTGGGGCCACACTCACTAAGGCACTTCAGCTGGGCATGGGTGGGTTTTCTTTTCTTTTTTTAAGTATGAGACAAATATGCCCACACAGACTCGACAAGCCTGGGTGGTATAGTTCTCTTAGTTTCTTTATATTTTTTCCATGTGGCTCTGGGGTTAAGCTAGCTCACAACCACCTAATCACTGTTTTGAACACCAAATCAGTCAGAGTTCTACAGAGAGACGTGTTTGGGCTGCACAGAGGCCTTTGATCTTCCTGCCCCACGGTGCTGCCGCCACTAGGAATCCAGCTTTCCACACTGCCTCAGTGACACCAAGAGGCATGTGCCCAGCACTCCACTGACCAATGGGACTGCGTGCTGCGAAGCTCGAGGTCAGGCTGGGTCTGGCTCTCTGGTGGGCGTCTGCCCATGAGGCCTCCTTCACTCTGCGGGTGAGGCTGTCCAAACACCTCCCCGGGTCACCCCTTAGGAATGAGAAAGAAGGGAGCAAACAGACGGTCTAGTTCCAGGCTCCGAAATGTCTTCTGGGAAAACCAGACAAGCCTGGGATCCAGAAGTGGGTCTTCGGACCTGTCAGAAAGACACTCTGCCTTACCCAGAAGGCGAACTGGAGCATGGGCGTCCTGGGGCGTGGACACTGTGCCCAGCAGGACAGTAGCCCCCTCCTCTGGCTGCCTTTGGTTTACCTTAACACTTTCTGGGTGTAACTGGAAGCTGTTCCTTCTTCCACACCTTAGAGAGCCTGCTGTAGGAAAACCAAGCTGGTGCCTTCCTTGAGGGGCCTCCGGGCAGCAGTCTTTGGAATGCAGATTAATTACTTGGGGGCGGGGATGGGATGGGAGGACTTGAATAAATGTCCTAGGGAGGTGGTATGATTTCCTGTTTTCTACAAGATAAAAAAAAATAACAAAATTCTCTCTTTCTCCCCCCTCCTTCTCCTCCTCCTCCTCCTCCTCTTCCTCCTGGACCTCATCCTCCTCTTCCTCCTCCTCCTCCTCCTGGACCTCTTCCTCCTCCTCCTCCTCCTCCTCCTGCCTGGTGGAAGACAGATGTCAGATTGGACTAGTTTCAGTTACTAATGACGAGTTTAAATTGCTCAGCCTTCACTCCCTATAGCCAGGATTTAAAACAAACAACTTTTGAGACTGTTTGTTTGTTATATTATTGTTATTTTCTAAACCAACATTATGACTGGAGACATTAAACAGCCTCACCAGACACCATCCTGGAAGAGAAGGCCGGAGCCTGACTCCACATCTGGCCAGGTCCCCAAGGGCTCCTTGAGGGGCAGGGTTTCCTAAGGGAAGGCTCATGCAGAACAGCTATATAGACCCTGAGCCCTTCCGCTGGACCTCGGCCCACTCACAATTCCCATCTCCAACAGTCCAAGGGCTCCTCTAGAAAAACATATTTATTTAATTATTATTGTTTGGATCATCAAATATTTATTTAAAAATCTGTCAGGTATGAAAAATTATTTACTTGCAACTGAATAAGATAATTAACAGGTCCCAATTATAGATTTTTTTAAATGTAAGGCCACTCCCTGAGGTCAACCCTTGGAAACGTTCCAAACGTCCCAGCTAAGTCTCTGTCCTGGTGCCCGGGAGGATGGCAGTGGGCTGGATCCAAGTGGAGGTTACAGGAAAGTTCAACACAAGGGCTCAAAGGGCCCAGCCAAGGGGAGGTCATGCTGAGCCATGGCCTTGGAACTTTGCCAATAACCCCTTGACAGACTTTAACCAGTAGCCTTTACACCTCCCAATACCTGTTTACCATGGATTTGGACCAGTCCCTGTGACGGAAACCCCTAGAACAGCACAACCTGCCAGCGGGTGCCCTGGCCTGGGAGGTGTTTCTGTCCCCACACTGAATAAACCCGTGCCTCTCACTCGCCTTCCGTTGGTGCCTGTGGATTTCCTTCTTCAAATTCGCGGGACAGGAGCCCAGGAAGACACTGGCAGTGGGCTGCTGGGGTTGGCGGCAGCCCTGGGGCGCACAGCCCGCCATCAGAGCCGCCACGCACCCCTCAGAGGCAGCGGAGGACACTGGCTGGACCCTGGGAGCTGACAGGCGGCCCCTGCCTTGATCGGCTGCTGACCCTAAACCGGGCTTTCTCAGAGCACAGTCCGCAGCTCACAAAGACCCACCCCCAGCAGAAGCGGAGAATCTGGTTTCGTGCTGGTTTCACGACCCATGAGCACGAGGAATAGTAGCATAGATGATTTCTTATGTCTATTTCTTAAAACAAATTCAAACATGTTTTCTCTTACCAAACTGGCAGCTCATCATGCGTCTCTGCCCAGCAGGGAGGTCTGCTGCCTCCAGAGGAAGCCGCCTGTGGCTTCAGTGTGCTTGGGGTCAGGCCCAGCTGGCCTCCTGCCCACATAGCTGCCCATCTGATCTAAGCCCAGGATGGTGGGCCTTTCCAGAGCACAGCTGGCTGGCATGTGGCAAGGACCTACAGGCGGACTCTTCCCCAGGGCCTGCGAGCATCCAGGGGCATCTAAAGGCCAGGTGGGGACTTTGGCATCTCTGCCCCCACTGTGCGTTTGACTGGTCCGGTCACCTCGGGATGCAGGACCACAGCTCTGACAGATAAACACCACCCAGCGATGAGTGGAGGCCACCCCAGGTAATAGCTGCTCCCTTGTTACTGCTGAGCAAGGCCCCACCTGACACTCCTACCACAATGACCAGCCGACCACCTTCCACCAGGACCACCTGACTGCGCAGGCTTCTGTCCCCTCGTCTGGATGACCTGTGAGCCCAGGCTGGGGACGCTAGTCCCCTTCCGTCCTGGTATAGCTGTGCTGACCCAAGCGTCCTTCCTGCTTCTCATGATCACCTCTGTCTGGCTTTGGGGTAAGTGGCCAGACCTGATTTGTTGGGACGGAACCCCAGAGTCAGGCCTCGGGCCTGGGCCTCCAGGACAGCAGGGGCCTCCTCCCTGCCTGACTCTCATTACCTGGCTCTGAAAGAACAGGGAGACCGCAGCACCCAGCCCACCTCCTCCCGGCCTGTGTGACGCGGCCTCTGACACTTGTGTTCTCTAGTGCTCTTTTGGTATGATTTTGCTGTTTTTGGTAAAAGAGACAACAACATTCTGAACAAACATTATCATAAACAGCTTCTCAAGAGAGAGAGCTCCAGCATGGACAGACTTGTTTCAAATCCGCAGGCACCGTCCTAATCTGGAGAAGGCAACACTTTGTCCTGTAGCATGTGCCCAGCCCTGGAGGAATCAGGCTTGCTGGGGCACATCCAGGTGGCCGGTACCTGCAACCCAGCAGTTCTTGGTCCTTCTGAGCAGAGAGTGAGTGCACGGTCACTCCTGCCCTAACGTCGGCCTCGGATGGGTCCACAAGCTGGGTGCCAATTAGTGAAGAGGCAAGACGGGGGCAGAGAGGAGGGTGGAGCTGGCTGGCCTGAAGATGGCCTGGCCATGGCCCTAGGAACATCTCAGCTTCAACCGCCAGCAGAGAGCCGGCCTGGGGGGCGGAGGGGACTGGGGCCACGATGGGCGGGTGCCAGAGTGATCATGAGCCCTGGTGGTCATTTCTTTGGTGCACATTCTGATGTTATCTGAAACTCGCCAGATGTTCTGGATTCTGAAAACCTAGAGATTACTGACAAACAGGTCACGTGACTGTTTTCCTCTGTCCTTCTCCCCAGAATGGCTGAGGCCGGCAGTTCGCATCGGCGTTGTTTAGATGTGACTTCTCTTTAGAACGCAGAATGCTGGGCAAAGGGAAAGAAAACAGCAAATTTGCAAAGCTGGGCTTGCCAAGGGCCAGCAGCCACATCCTGCCTGTGTCCACACCCACGGTTCTTCTTGGCTCTTATGAGGCTTTCATTTTAACGGATCCACAGAGACTGGCCGAAGATTCTGGAAAATTACATCAAAGTGATATCTGTGAAAAACACGTGGTCTGGACCGAAGAGCAGCTTTGGGCTCCCTCACGGTGGCACTGTCCAGTGAAGTCACGTCAGGTGGCCACAGCAGAAAGGTGTGGCTTCTGTGTCCAGCCTGTGTGCCCCCTGCAGTATGCAGGCCGTCAGCCGTGGCCAACACGCTCCTGCCCACCCTCTGAGCCATCTTGGCCCTCCCTACCGTTCCAGGTCCCTCTTGTCCCAGGACAGGTCACAGTGAGCAAGCCCAACTTGTGCTGCTCCACAGTGGCCACTGTGTGCGGCTGAGCACCCTGTCCCAGCCCTGGCTGCATGGGACAGTGGTCCCGTGCCCAAGATGCACGCTCCGTGGCAAGGCCACACCAGCTCCCGAAGGTCGCCCTGGGCTGGGCCACTCCTCAGCCTGAGGGAGCCTGTCCCCCAAGGGTTAGAGGAACTCTGAGCAGGGGACATCTTGCACATCTCCCTGACAGCCTCATTCTGGACACGCATCGTGGGCCAGGAGGCGGGGAGCAGGGTTGACTGGATGTCCCTGCCACATGCAGTGGCCAGTCACCGCCTGTCTGTTGGTATCTGAGGGGCTAAACGGCTACCTTCACCTGGACCTTGGAACTAAGAGGAGGGCCAGGACAAGGGGCAGCCACAGCCTTTCTGTGAACGCAGTTGGGAAGGGCTGGTTTGCGGGCCCTGCTTCTGCTGCAAGACGGGAGAAGGAGCCGCAGCCACGTGGCTCAGCACGTCACTTCTCTGCCTTTCTCAACCTTGGGAAGCACTGATTTCCCTTAACCAAACCTTGTTCCTGGGGTCCACCCACCCACGATGGATGAGAGGGCTGTATTTTTCTGAAGTTCAATGTCTTGACTGCTTGATCTTCTAACATGCATGGCCTAGAGTTCTTAAATTGTTAAAAGGTTGGGAAAAAAATCAAAGGAAGAATAATATTTTGTGACACATAAAAATCATGTTTGCTGCGCGGGGTGGCACGTGCCTGTACCCCAGCTCAGGAGGCTGATGCAGGGGGATCGTGACTTAAAAGCCAGCTTCAGCAACTTAGCAAGGCCCTAAGCAACTCATTGAGACCCTGTCTCTAAAACAAAATATAAACAGGGCTGGGATGTGGCTCAATGGTTAAGCAATCCTGGGTTCAATCCCCGGTACCAAAAAAAAGGAAAAAAAGATCATTTCTAATCAAATTTCCGTGTCCACAGTAGCTTCCCTGAGCATGGCCACTCTGTCATGCGCTGTGTGGATATCCTCGTCACACATGGGAACACTGTGTGTGGCATTCCTGCTGGGACAGTGTTATCAGCTGCTGCCACAGGGACCGCATGGTCCACGGGCCTATGTGTCCACTTTCTGTTCCTCTGAAGAAACATCCTGAGGCTGGCCTTGGGTGCAGCAGTTACTTTTGCATGGTCTGAAGCGTCCCCACCAGGCTGTCCCCTGAGTGTTTTTTGACTTATGACTATTGTTGCTGACTTTTGCTAAGTGATTTGTCTCTTTTCTCTTTCTGTTTTAAAAGTGTTATGTGTTTGTTGTGACCAGTTTAAAAAACAGGAGATGGTCGTACTTGCCTAAAGAGAGCAGGAGGGTTAGGGAGGGACGTCAGCATCCGTGAGGAAGTCAGCTGGCGGGGGAGCACCCCTGGCCTTGGTGAAACAGGTGGACCTGCGCGTGCACAGGAGCCTTAGGCCTGAAGCTGAGTGTCCTGCCCGCGGGCTCCCCTGGCTGGACGGTGGTCTCCACTAAGCCATCGCTCAGTTAAGTTGGATGCACAGATAACACAGACGTGTTTCTAAACTTCAGCAGCTGCTTTGAAAAAGAAAGAAGAAATTCTCCTCGTGGAACAGGATCCTCTGTGCAAACAAACTCCAAATATTTACCTAGGCTGGCCGCACAGGCCCGTGAGCGCTGGGAATAACAGGAACTGTATTTATTTTCTTTTTCTGTTAAACAAAAATTAGTTCCAGAAATCTTAACTGATGGTCTTTCTCGTCAAAGAGCAAAACAGCTTTGCAGGCAAACTTTGGGGCCAAGAATGCAGAGGTCGTAAGAGCAGCCCTGTTCCCTGACACACCTGGGCCCTGACCAGACGCCCCGTCCTGGAGAAGCTCTGACCTGCTCCGTGCCTTGCCTACCAGCAGACGGACAGGGTGTCCCCCCAGGCCCTCACCAGTCCTGCGCGTGCACACCTGGGACAGCTGCCTGATCAGCATAAAGCGTGGCCCCTGCCTCCTTAGATGCTTCCAGAAGTTAAATAGGGCAATGCACTTACCATGGTGCCCACTCAGAGCAGCTGCCTAGAAAACAAGTGGGCTCCTACCCGTCCACATTGCCCCACCTCAGGGGGCCTCGGGCTGCGTCGACTCCGAGTCTCCTCACCGTCTGCAGGGCAGGCGAGGCCAGAACGGTCCCCATTGAGGTCTACCCTACGCAGCGGTGGGGGTCCTACACCATGGGGGGCTGAGCCATGGGGGGTGTCAGTGCCTCCCTGCACCCCTGGAGGACTCCGTGGGTCAGTCCCAGCAAGACTGGCCTTAGAGGGCAACTCCAGACCTGACCCTGATTCCTGGCCGTGCTCCAGAGCAGGGGACAGCTGCACCCCCGGGCCCCAGTTTCCTGAAGTCCCTTTACCTTTTGGTTCAGTGAGGGGTCCACACCGTCTGACCCAGAGCCCAGGGGAGAGGTGGTCTCCCTCTCCTCAGGAGGTGAGAGGACGGGGGCAGGGGTGACTCGGGGGTGGACGGTGAGAGGACGGGGGCAGGGGTGACTCGGGGGTGGACAGTGAGAGGACGGGGGTGACTCGGGGGTGGACGGTGAGACGACGGGGGTGACTCGGGGGTGGACGGTGAGAGGACGGGGGCTGGGGTGACACAGGGGTGGACAGTGAGAGGACGGGGGTGACACAGGGGTGGACAGTGAGAGGACGGGGGTGACTCGGGGGTGGACGGTGAGAGGACGGGGGTGACACAGGGGTGGACAGTGAGAGGACGGGGGTGACACAGGGGTGGACAGTGAGAGGACGGGGGTGACACAGGGGTGGATGGTGAGAGGACGGGGGCTGGGGTGACACAGGGGTGGACAGTGAGAGGACGGGGGTGACACAGGGGTGGACAGTGAGAGGACAGGAGCAGGGGTGACACAGGGGTGGACAGTGAGAGGACGGGGGCAGGGGTGACTCGGGGGTGGACGGTGAGAGGACGGGGGCTGGGGTGACACAGGGGTGGACAGTGAGAGGACGGGGGTGACACAGGGGTGGACAGTGAGAGGACGGGGGTGACTCGGGGGTGGACGGTGAGAGGACGGGGGTGACTCGGGGGTGGACGGTGAGGGGACAGGGGCAGGGGTGACTCAGGGGTGGACAGTGAGGGGACAGGGGTGACTCGGGGGTGGACGGTGAGACGACGGGGGTGACTCGGGGGTGGACGGTGAGAGGACGGGGGTGACTCAGGGGTGGACAGTGAGAGGATGGGGGCAGGGGTGACACAGGGGTGGACAGTGAGAGGACGGGGGCAGGGGTGACTCGGGGGTGGACAGTGAGAGGACGGGGGCAGGGGTGACACAGGGGTAGACGGTGAGAGGACGGGGGCAGGGGTGACTCAGGGGTGGACGGTGAGAGGACGGGGGCAGGGGTGACTCGGGGGTGGACAGTGAGAGGACGGGGGTGACTCGGGGGTGGACGGTGAGAGGACGGGGGTGACACAGGGGTGGACAGTGAGAGGACGGGGGTGACACAGGGGTGGACAGTGAGAGGACAGGGGTGACACAGGGGTGGACAGTGAGAGGACGGGGGTGACACAGGGGTAGACGGTGAGAGGACGGGGGCAGGGGTGACACAGGGGTGGACAGTGAGAGGACGGGGGTGACTCGGGGGTGGACGGTGAGAGGACGGGGGTGACACAGGGATGGACAGTGAGAGGACGGGGGTGACACAGGGGTGGACAGTGAGAGGACAGGGGTGACACAGGGGTGGACAGTGAGAGGACGGGGGTGACTCGGGGGTGGACGGTGAGAGGACGGGGGTGACACAGGGATGGACAGTGAGAGGACGGGGGTGACACAGGGGTGGACAGTGAGAGGACGGGGGTGACACAGGGGTGGACAGTGAGAGGACGGGGGTGACACAGGGGTGGACAGTGAGAGGACGGGGGTGACTCGGGGGTGGACGGTGAGGGGACAGGGGCAGGGGTGACTCAGGGGTGGACGGTGAGGGGACAGGGGCAGGGGTGACTCGGGGGTGGACAGTGAGAGGACGGGGGTGACTCAGGGGTGGACAGTGAGAGGACGGGGGCTGGGGTGACTCAGGGGTGGACGGTGAGAGGACGGGGGTGACTCGGGGGTGGACGGTGAGGGGACAGGGGCAGGGGTGACTCAGGGGTGGACGGTGAGGGGACAGGGGCAGGGGTGACTCAGGGGTGGACGGTGAGGGGACAGGGGCATGGTGCAGGGGTAGACGGTGAGAGGATCGAGGGGGGGGATGGTGCAGAGCAGCCCTGGGGCAGAGGCGGAGTCTTGCGGGGCAACAGATCCCCTGGCAGCCCCAGTCCATCCTGGTGGCCATCTCCAAGTGTCTCTAAGACAAGCTGGAACAGCCAGCTGTGGCTGAGGGGCCATGTGTGCGTGGAGGAGGGGCCATATTGGTGACAGGAGCTGGCAGGCATGCAGCGGGCTCTTGCCTACCCCCAAGGCCCAGGGAAGGGAAATGGAGGTGGCCAGAGGTCATTGGTGAGACACTGCTCCGTGCCTGCAGGGACCCAGGACAGCTCTGGGCCCAGGACCAGCATGGGGAGGCACTGGGCCCCAGGGTGGGAGCCCTGGGAGGCAGGGTGCCTCTGGTGGCCCGCCACCAGCTTCCCCTCTGGCCTCCACAGAGTCCTCAGGAGGAACAACCGAGGTCCCGCAGAGGCTCTGAGCTGGTCTCCCCCAACCAAACCCAAGGGTGGGCTGGGAGGGACCTGGCTGGGGCTGCAGCCTGCACTGATGCGGGCCAGCCTGCCCATCCCAGGCTGCGGCCAGGCACAGGGCGTCTCGGGGCTCTTCAGCATGGTGGGCTGCTGGGCGAAGAGCCTCTGTAGCAGGACCTCTGTGGGGGGCCAGAGCCACGGCATTGGCTCCCGGGAAGCCCTTCTGCCTGGACCCCAGGAGGGTCCGCTCTGGGCCAGGGGCTGCTTCCGCCTGGTCCTGGGGTTGCTCCCAACACACCCACCTGCTCCTCTCTCCCCAGGTCTGGCCATTCCTGTGAACCTTCACAACCCTCTGAACTTCTGGGTGTGATCTGTAGTGGCCCAGCTGGGAGGAGGTGCGGGGCGTGCTGCAAGCTCCCTGGGGTCCGACGACCGGGTCTGCCGGGGATGTCCTGGGGGGCTGTGTCTAGGACATGACTGGTGTGGTGTGTACCTAGGTCGTTCATGGCCTGTGCCCCCAGGTGGGGTCTGGCTGAGCCTCACAGTGGGGAGCTTGTGAGAGGCGAATGCTCCCAGGCTCACATGGAGAAGGGTCTGAGGGCTGCAGTCCTCCACGGGGAAGCACAGCAGAGGCCCAGGGGCCGTCCACGGCACCAAAACCAAGTGAGGCGAGCTGCTGGTCAGCCCCAGAGTGCCCAGCCGAGTTCAGCAGCCTTCCCCACATCCAGAAGGGCAGACGGCTGGGCTCCAAGCCCCAGGGTGGTAAGGAAATCAACATGCTTTCCTGTGCCGAAATATAGAGCACAGGGCGCGGAACTGCGTGGGCCAGGGCGGCCTTGCTCTTCCGGAACCAGAGCCCTGTTTTGGAGGACGACGCTTGTTCTTGTCTGGCTCCACACGCCACCTGGACAGCGTCTCTGCGGCCCTGACCCCCGCTGCCCGGAGCTTATTCCTGGGTCCCTTATTACTGCGGGGTGTGTCTGTATGTATGTGAAGTGTGCGTAGAGTGAGGTATGTGTGTTGGGCGTGTGGTGTGTGTGTGAGTCACATGCGTGGTACACGGTGTGTGGTATATGGTGGACGTTGTGTGGTTTTGTATGTGGTTTGCGTGGTGTGGGGTGTGGATGTGACCTGAGTGTGGGACATGGTCTATAGTGTATGGTGTGGTGTGTGTACCTGGTGTGTGTGGTGTGTATGTAGGTGAGAGTGCCTCGCACGTGGTATGGTGTGTGTGTGGTATGTGTGTGTATCTAGGACGTGACTGGTGTGGTGTGTGTATGTGACCTGAGTGTGGGACACGGTGTACACTGTGTGTGTGGTGTGTGTACCTGGTGCATGTGTGGTGTCTACATAGATGAGACTGCCTCGTTCATGGTGTGGTGTGTGTGTGTTGTGTGTGTCTAGGATGTGACTGGTGTGGTGTGTGTATGTGACCTGAGTGTGGGACATGGTGTACACTGTGTGGTGTGGTGTGTGTACCTGGTGTGTGTGTGTGGTGTGGTGTGTGTCTAGGTGACACTGCCTTGCACGTGGTGTGGCGTGTGTGTGGCAGCATACAGGCCACTGTTGTGTCCACTCCTGCCTGGTTCCACACCTCCACAGTGGTGAGCAGGGCCTGGAGTGGCTCAGCTGGGCAGGTGGTGGCCCCCGCCTGGGTTCCAAGGACCCCCACCCACTCTGCAGGGTGCTGTGCTACCCACACGCCCAGCGCAGCCCGCAGGGTCTCCCCCCCCCCCCCGTCTTCACCAGCACTTCCCGTGTGTGACTTCGATGGCAGCCCCTCTAACTGGGATGAGAGCACCTCCTCAACTCTTGGTTTGCATTTCCCTGATGGCTGATGACACATAGCTTTTTTGTAGGTATTTGTTGGCCATTTGTATTTCTTCTTTTGAGAAGTGGCCTTGGGGCCTTTTGCTCTTTTGTGTGATGGTGTGAGCGTCTCACATTCCACAGGAATTTGAAACACAGGGTAAAATACCCACCTGTGTACCCAAGTGCTGGTTTTCCAATATGATCGAACCAGAAAACAACGGAGTCGTTCTCTCCAAGGTTTTTCTGCCTGCTCTCGGGCTGGGCCTCCACTTCTCTGTGTACGGACATTTGCATTGACCTGAACTGTCCCCTTGGTCACTGAGGCTTTGTTCATTTTTTAACCTTTCTTCCCCCTAACTGCTTCGTTTTAAATAGATTCTACCAGGAAGCCTTCAAATCAAGTGACCCTTGCTTCTGCAATATTTAACGGCTGCTAAGTTCATCCAGAGGGTTCTCCTGTGCAGATAATATTTCCACAACTCCAGTTCTTTCTCTTTCTTCCTCATATCCAATCTTCCTTCCTTCCCTAATTGTATCTAAACTGCTGCTTGGACATTCCGAAGGCGGACTCCACCCTCTCTCTGTGGAGAGCACACGTGGACCAGCTTGGCTCCTGGCCTCGAGTCACCTCCTGGGCTTCCGGTGTCTGGTGAGGTTTGAGGGCTGCTGAACATCGTGGTGGTGACTGCTGAATGTCTGCACCATCTTCCCCTCTTGAGAACGCTGTACTGTTTTGAGTAACAGGGTAACTCCACCCTTTCCATACCTGGTTTTAGGGCCACTAGGGCAGGTTGGGGTGGCATCTACTCCGAGGCTAAGGCAGCGCCTCTCCTAAGCGATGCCCCTTTTAGGATCCATACTTAATCCTCCCATTTTTTTCTTGTGTCTCTTTTCTTGGGCTTGACAGGAATCTAGTGTGTTTGCAAGTTCTGGAAAGTTTCAGTTTACAGCTTCGCCTAAGTGGTGGGATTCCGTCCTGTGCTTGTGTGGATTCCTGGAGTTCTTTCTATATGACTCCCCACTCTCTTCTCTGCAAAGTCCAGGCACCCAGCTCAGCCAGGGTCCGCCTCTGTCTTCTCAACCTGGCAAGACCCCTCTTCTGCCTGGTGCCTCCCCCGGGGAGGGAGCTGAATTCTCACAGAGCAGGAACAGCCCCAGCATGGCCCTCCTTCCTTCTCCTCAGACCACGTCCTGGGCTATCCGCTGTCCCCCTTCTGAGTCGGGGTCTTCTCAGTTTCTCTCCAGGGCTGCAGGCTTTGGCCTGGAGAGGGAAAGATCAGCCAGTTACTGCATCAGGCTGCAAGCCAACCTTTCCCAGTCACTCATTTTTTTTTTCTAACAAATTAAAAAATGAGAAAAAAAATAATACTGACCCAGAATGCCAGTAACTGGGTAATTAGCAGTGGAGGGGCCCCCACAGGCCACCAAGACTGCCCTTCATCTCACAGGTGGGGCAATAGAGGCTATTCCCCCAGCTACCCTGGAGGAACCAGCGGTCTGTCTTCAGGTGGCAGCGGAGTGCTCCACCAAGGTGTCCTGTGGCCTCAGTGCGTACACCATTCCACATCTGTGACAGCCACTCCACGTCCAGGAGTGGTAATCTGGCATGCAATATTTACAAGGATTGTCCTGGGAATGCAAAGGTGGAATAGGTATCACCTCTGCTCTTGGGAATTAATGATCTTAACACATTGAGCAGTGGGCGAGAATTTAAGAGAAACTGATTTTTAAAAAGCCCCGTGGATCATCACATAATGGAGAAGGTACAAGTAAGGGTCGCGTAAGCAGGAAGCCTGGAGGGCATCAGCTGAAGCAGGCCACCTTGGTCCTCACGGGGGGCTTCTGACTGGAGCACTTGCTGCTCTGTGTGACTTGGAAAAAGACCCGTGGAGCAAGAAGGGCTGCAGCCCCCCACCAGCCCGGGGAGATGGGCGTGTTACCTGTGGTTCTGGAACCCGGGCTGCAGGTTGCCCACGAAAGGCAACCAGGGACCAAGTGCTAGAGGAGCTGTGGCAGGGACAGGGTCAGCCCGGAGGTGGGGGGTGCTGAAGAACCCAGCTGCTCTCTCCTGGGTCTGTGTGCAACCAGCACAGAGGGGCAGCTCCGTGTGGGCCCGGGGCAGACGAGCAAGCTGCAGCACGGCACTGCTCCCTAAAGTCGCACTGCCCTGTGTCCATCAATAACTTCCTCACGCAGCCCAATATGCCTGGAGGGCATCAGCTGAAGCAGGCCACCTCAGTATAAAATGTCCCCATCAGTCCAGCTCCCCTTCAGGAGGTGTGACCGCCTCCTGAACATGCTTCTCATCAGTAGAGAAGCTTGCAGCAGGTAAAACTGTCCCAGAGGGGCTGGGTCCAGGCAGGTGGACCAGAGAACCTCTCCCTGGCTAAAGTGCAGCTGGCAGAGGCAAAGGCGAGGGATGAACGACCTCCGGCTCCCTGCTTCCCAAACCCGGGCTCCAATGCGGATGGTCCCCTGCCCCTGGAGTGGCGGAATCCAAATGCCCAGTGCTGCTCTCACAACCCGCTGCAACCTCTTCCCACCTGTGCTGGAAGCCCAGGGCCCCGAGGAAGGGGTGGCTGAGCGCGCCCCTCGGCCTCCCCTCCACCTCCGTCTCGCTTCCTGGAGGTGCTCTGGCACGCGGCCTAGTCGACCTCTGGCCCTGACGTCTCCCAGCACCTGATGCCTCAGTGCCCCCCGGTCTCCAGCTGTCTCTGGTCCACATTTCTGCGTCTCCTCCTCTGCTTCTCCCTCTCTAGTCAGCTGATTTGGTTTCCTGAATCCTCGCTGGGCAGCTTCCTCCTATTGTCTGAGTGTCACCCTCTGGCAGGATACTGAGGCCCAGGGACACAGAGGACATTGGCTGGGGAGACGGCAGCCCAGCCCATCCACTGGGTACAAGCTGAAGACAAGCAGCTCCTGGAAACAGCCCAGGACACTGTTGAGCCACGCTGGCCACTTGGGGCAGCCCCTCAGACAGGAGTTCTCAGAAGACATTTTTCATGTGACTTAGCATGAAATTAAACTTTTCAACATGATAATGTCCACCCTGTGTCCAGCAATTAAATGGATCTCAGGAGATGATCCAGCCCTGGCCTCTGTGTCAGCTGCGGGCTGCTCTGGCCAGGGACCCCATAGTGTCCTCGGAGCTCCAAGCACATGGCCTCACTCACCTCCCAGGGACTGTGGGAGGTGCCATTACCACTGTCCCCACCTGCAGGGGAGGAGCCCAAGGCAGGAGCCTTCACCCAGGAGAGCCGGGACCCGAGCAGGATGCCACCTCACAGCCCGCCAGACACTCCGTTGTGGGTCTGTGAGCCACGGGCCCACGTGTTCCAGGGGAGGACCTCCCAGGGGCGTCTGCCAACCAGCACAGACAGCTGGTGAACACAGATGCCAACCTGACAGGACAGTGAGAGAGTGGCCATCCTGGCATCGACCGCCCAGCGTGGGTCCACACACAGGGTGTGTCCATGCACAGGCTCAGCTGTGACGTGGTTGCAGGGGAGGCCTCAGAGCTGAGCCTGTGTCTCCAGCAGAATGAGGCAGGGACATGTCCCCAGGAAGACATGTGGCCTCCGCCCAGGCAGCCCCCAGGACCTCCTGGAGCAGAACGGTCAGGCTGAGGGACATTGGCCTGGAGAGCCAGGTCCTGAATTTCCCTGGATAAACCTGGCTGCAGGATACAGAGTTCTACTGAGCTCACAAAGTCACTTCGCTAAGTCATACCCAAATGCTGCATGCAAGGCCAACATCTCCATAGGCTAGACCTTCAGTGGCTCACCAGCACAGAACGGGGGGCTCAGAGGAAAGCGGGTACTCAGGAGGAGAGGGGTGCTCAGGGAGAAGCAGCGTGCTCAGGGAGGAGACAGGGCGTGTGCTGTCAACAGGGAGTAATCCGGGTGCTCGGAAACAGTGCTCGGGAGCCACCAGGCGCACCCCGGCAGCCAGAGGCTCAGATCCAAGCAGCCCACACACATCTGAGGTTGACACCTACCTGGACATGGTCCCAGAAGTGACAGGTCATGAAGGATACAAGAAAACTACGGAAGAGGGAGCTCTGTGTCTAGATGTCTGCCGCTCACACAGTGCAGTAGCCAATCCTGTGGCCGAGCCACACTGCCCAGCCGGGGCAGCCCCTCAGGCAGGAGGGTATCTGTGCGTACATAGTGTGTGACGTGTGTGATGTGTGTACCTACTGCGTGTGTGTGTACGTGTGTGTAGGTGAGACTTCCTGGTACGTGGTGTGTGGTGTGCTGTGTGAGTATCTAGCGGGTGACCAGTGGGCACATGCTGCACAAAGGGCCACACCATAAAGCCCTTCAGTCCTGCAGGCTCTTGGTCTCTGTCCCAGTTGCCCAGCTCTGCTGCCGTGACAAAGTAGCCACAGAGGGTGGGCACGGGACGCAGGAGGCTGTGTCAGTAAACTCTATTTACAAAGCCAGCTGGAGGAGACAGGGGCGGAAGCTCGCGAATTCCTGCTTCAAAAGCAACTCGAGGTCACTTGGGGAAGCTGGCTAAGGTCTCGCGGTTCTCCTTTGCCAACCTCCAGCACACCAGGTTTATAAGTTAGAGCTGGCATGACGAGTCTCTCTGGACGCTCACACTGCTCACGTGTGCACACACTCAGACCACACGAAGGCTCCTCTGAGGGCACTTGCCTTCTTCAGCTTACAGACAGCTCTGTCCCCAACGGGCCGAGCCCCCGGAAGCCTCACCTCCTGCACCATCACGGCCGTGCACGCCTTGGGCTCTCCCTAACGGGCCAGGCCGCCCTCCGCTCCCTGAAGAAGATGTGGAAAAGGTGACAGACTGGGACTGGGCCCGGGGGTGAGGGGACGGAGCAGGGCTTCTGCCAGTCACAGAACAGTGACCGTCAGGGGTCAGGGTTTCCTCCAGGGAGCTGCCTGGGCGCTGGCCAGCTCTCCAGAAGGGATAAGAGTCGGTGCAGTGACTTGGATCTGGAGTGTCGCCCAAGAGCTCCTGTGTTGAGGGGCTGGTCTCCAGTGCAGCAGTATTCAGAGAGGGGGCTCTCGGTGGGCTTGAGCCGGGGGTCTCACCGCATCAGCGACAGATCAGTGGTCTGACGGCGTGGCTGGGAGTGGCAGAAGCGGGAGGCCTGGTTGGAGAAGCACATCACTGGGGTGACCTTGCCCCAGCCCCTTCCTCCTTCCTGTCTCCCCTGCCCCCTCTGCTTCCCAGCTGCCATGAGCAGCCCCCTTCTTCTGCCACCGCGTGTGTGCCCGGAGCCAGCAACCAAGGACCTGTGGGGCCGGGAGCCAAAAGGACTCTCCCTCCTAAGTTGTCTTCCTCAGGTGTTCCGTCCCAGCCACGGAAAGCGGACAAGGACCCGGGGCTGGCGAGGCAGGCCCACGGCCCTGGGTCCCTCTCAGCAGGCATGGGATGGCCACTGGGCAGTGATCACAGCCAGCTTGCTGTCAACAGAAATGGAGTGAACTTTGGTGTTTAAAGGCCATTTGGAACGAAAACGACCACGTTTGATCTATTTGATAGAAGGAGTAGGACATAGGTAGAAAGGAGACACACAGGAAGGACAGGAAAGAGGATTTCAAATTCAGAGTTCCGCCTTCTTTTCCAGGCCGGTCACTCCCTAGGCCTGCCTCCCTCGCAGGCCCGCTACTCCCAGATGCCTGGGCCACCTGTAGATCTTCCTGTGCACTGTTGATGAACTCCCAGTAAACCAGCTGGGCAAAGAGAGAGAGCCTTTCTAGAGGAACCTATAATTTAGGGGACTTTCCAGCACAGTAGACATTGATCAGATCCTCCTGAGGACTGGACACTGTCCAGACCACCAAACTGTCTCACGATCACTGGACGATAACTTCCTACAGACCTTCCCACAGCACCCCTCACCACGCCCCCTGTAAAAGACGAGCTGGGAACCCCAAATGCATCTCTCACTCTGCCAGTGGCCCGCAGTGTCCCTTGAATAGTCTCTATTTTCCTAAATAGACCCATCTCGGCCTTCAACTGGAACTTGGTGGGATTCTTTTCCATCCAGCTGCCAAGCACCCAGCTGACCCGAGAGCCACTCTCTGCGAACTCCTCAGACCCTTCCTCGGAGACCCCCTTCTCCAGGACACAGTGAGCATGCTGGTTCCCAGAGAATGGTTTAGGTCATGAGTCATTCCGTGGTGCCACAATTTCTCCTGCAGTTTCCTTGTTCCTTGGGAAATGATTAAATAAAGAAGCCGTGTATCAGCAGTCAGAGCCAAGCGGGTCAGTGAACGCGCATGGTGGGAAGGAGGAGGGGCGGCCAGCCCTGCGAGGCACGGCACACACAGGGCTGTGGTGTGGCTGATGTACAAGGACGTGGTGGTTGACCACATGTGGAAGGTCGGGGAGCACTGGCCCCTTGAGGTGATGGGGTGGCACCATGATCAAGACAGAGGACTCAGAAACCTCTACAGCAAGTCAAGTCCAGAGGGACAGTGTCTATGCCGCATGGGCCTGTGTCCTTGTCCACCGTGCACATGTGTGCCCACTGAGGGCCCAGGAGGAGGCCCTGCAGTGCACCAGTGCTGGCGGCAGGATGGTCTCCAAGAGACAAAAGGGGGGCAGGGGGCTGGCGGCAGAGCGGCGCCCTCCTGGTCCAGCCCTGGCACGCAGGCCCCACAGCTCCATCACAGTGTGTGCAGCTGTAGTCAAGCCAGGGTCCAAGTGGGCACGAGGGTCCTGCCGCCCGACCTGGCCACAGCCCCGCCTCTGTGTCCAGGAAGGCAGAGGACCAGCCCCTCTGTGGAGGGCACAGAGCGTCCACCGCAGCTGTGGATACTGCAGCGGCATCTTCACTGCCTGCAGGAGTCACGTCTGGGCTGGACACGGGGGCCACGAGGCTGGTGGGCTGGACCAGCGGCCCCGTGGTCTCCTCTGCTGGGTGGGTGCAGGGCAAAAGGCCCAAGCTGTAGCTGTCCTGGACTCCCACCATGGCCCCTAGAAGCAGGCTCAGGCTGCTCTGGTTCTCAACAGCCTCTCCAAGAACCTGCCTTGGAAGAGGCAGGGCAACGTCGACATGCGAGTGGCCAGAGCTGCTGTCCCTACTGAGCGCCAACTGTATACCCAGAGCCCCAGCAAGCTGGGCTGTTCCAATCTGTACACCTACCTTCAGGCTGCACTGGCTCCCACTTCACGGCTGGAGGCAGGTGTTTGAGGGGTGATAACCCCATGGGAACTGGAGCCACGGAGTCCCCGGGGGGACAGTGGGGAAATGCCCGGGCCCAGCCCTCCTCAGAGCCAGCAAGGGCACTGCCCGGTTCAGACCTGCTGTGGGAGCGGAAAGGACCAGAGCCCTGGGTGGACTGGGTCCGGAGGCCTGGCTGCAGCCCCGCCCTGCGCCTTTCATGGGTTGTCCTTGGCCCCAGTGAACAGAGACACAGGTTTCTGAGAACCTGGTCAAAACGTGGAGCCCCAGGACTCCCCTGACCTCCGCCGCCCCCGCGGGAGAGCACGGCGCCCGTTCCATCAGATCTGGGAGGCTTGCCTCCAGAGGCTGTGCTAATCAGGGCCTGGAGGAGGACCTGAAGGGGCCACGCTGTCCTGGGGAGGCGGGCTGCCCTGGGGAGCCTGGGCAGATGCCCACTCTGCCAGGGAGAGCTGCGGTTTGGATCAGCTCCTTGACCCGCTGAGCCACCACGGGCAGGAGACATCCCTCTCAGAACCTCATCAGAAACACTGGTGAGGACCACCTTCCCTGACTGAGCACAGTGGGCTCAGGGAAGGTCCAGGAGGAGACCCCAGAAGCTCCCTTCAGCCCCGCCCTCAGGAGAACCTGGGGGTGGAGGGACTTCCTCAGCAGTGCCCCTGAACACCCCTCTGAGCTGGAGTGGGCCGCTGCTCAGGGCACGCTGGGTGTCCGCAGGTGCCGACCCACAGAGCGGCTGTGGTAAGTGCAGGAGTGGGGCACCTTCCTCAGGAGGGGTCTGTGTGCCTGGGACCAGCACTGTCCTCCAGCACCCAGGACGGAGCACCCAGGGAGGGGGCGAGGAAGGGTCCCGAGAAAGGGGCACTTGAGCCTCAGGCAGTCTCCTGGCCACACAGGGTCTGGTCAGGGAGGGAGACAGACTGGGGAAGGGAAGAGCAGGCTGAGCAGAGGGACAGAGACCTGGAAGTCCAGAGACGCCCTGGACCTGTGTTGGGGGCCTGGCTGAGGGCGGCATGGGGTGGGGGAGGCCAGCAGGAGGGTAGAGGCCGCTGCACCCACAGGAGAACAGCAGCCCCGGGCTCAGGCCTCGAATCCCACAAAGGGCTCGAGGGAGTCAGACGGAAAACAGCATCCTGCCCGCTGAGCCCAGGCCCCCTGAGAAGTCTCGGTAACACTCAGCAAGCCCCCTTCCAGAGGGGAGAGGTTTCAAAGTAGCTGCCAGACTCCGCTCTCCTCCCACGCCCGCCCTCTCCCCCTCTCCCCCACGGAGCCGGAGCCTTCCCAGCAGCCCGCCCCAACATTCCTCCTGGATGTCTCTGCCACTCCCCACATTCCAAACTCCCAGCTCTGCCAAAAGGGCCCACGTGGTGGGGTCGTGCTGCGGCCAGGACCCTCCCACTTCACCCCAGCCCGGCCTCCCCGGGATGCAGTGACCCCTCCCACGGGGGCCTGCGAGGTCACCAGCGCTGGCCTTCCTCCAGCTGGCTTTCCAGGGGAGGACATCGGGGTTCTGAAGGCCTGAAGCTCACCCAGTTCGGGGCCCTCTTTACAAACAAAGAGCTCGGGATGGCAGGTACAGGGTGCGTAGGAGGGGCTCATTCAGAAGGGAACCCTGTGGGGAATCACAAGAGCTGGTGACCGTCCCACAGACAGCACTGCCAGCGCAGGGGAGGGGCAGCTCCAGGCCCCGGGAGGCTCTCCCTGACGCTGCTGACATGCTCAGTTCCCTGCTCTGTCACAGATCACCCAGAACCTCTGCTTCACGTCACCACTGGCGTCACACCGCTGGTGACCCGTCACTCCTGTGAGCTGGAGTCAGGGCCGGAGGCGGCCCACTCTACATGGGCAGCCTGCTTGGGCGCTTCCAGGTGGGGCTCCTCAGCCGGGCCACCCTGAGGGTGGTCCTGGGTCTAGCCTTGTAGTGATGTCAGAGTAACTGGGAATTTTGAACACCACCGCAGCTGCCCAAGCCCTGCCAACCTGGGGTGACGTCCCTGTCTGAACCTCCCTCCCAGTTGCTTGGAAGCACAGGAGTCCTGAGGGCCAGGTCAGCACTTTGCAGGAGCAGAGAGGAGGTTCCAAGGCTCCAAGGGCGAGGGGCCAGGCCAGAGGGCGGTGATGTTCTGGCTAACCTCACCCTGCGTCCCACCTTCCACATGACTCCTATTTCCCAGGGCAGTGTCCCAAGCATGCGGTGGGTGGGAGAAGCGGAGGCCTGGAGGGAGCACAGTCACCCGCGCAGAGGCTCAGGAGTGTCTCAGGGGACTGCACCGCAAGCGACTTCTGTCAATATTAGCAGCAGAGAGAAAGGTGGATGTCAGAGTTTCTGAACGTGCTCTGCCACCTGTTGCCTAGTGGACTGAGTTTCTAAAGCCACCGTAAAGTGCCACCATCAGTGACCTGGAACAGCAGAGGCTGTCCTCCCACTGACTGGAGGTTGAAGTCCAAGATCAAGATGTCAGCAAGAAACCAATTCACTCACCTCCGGAGCTGAATGTCTGCGTCCTTCCCCAAGGAGGTGGTGTGAGCCAGGGGACCCTGGAAGCCACTAGATCAGGAGGGTGGAGCCCTGATGGATGGATTAGCACCTGGGGAAGGGACCCCCGAGACTGACCAAGTTATGTTAAGTGCGTGTGTGAATACGCCGCAACGTACCCTCGCCATGCACCAACTGAGAGAGAGGAGAGCCCGTCCCTGTCATGGTGTGAAAACGTGGCGGGAAGGAGCACCCACAAGCCAGCCAAGGGCCTCGGACACCCCATCTGTCAGCCTCGTGATCCGGGCCCTGCAGCCTCCACAGCTGTGACGAGTGAATTCTGTCCTTCACGAGCAGGGGCAGGGCCTGGAGGAAGTCCTGAATGGGTCACCCTGCGGTCACCACTCCCTCAGGGTTGGTTCTTGACTCCACCATGGAAAAGTCAGGCCAAACACACCCTGGGTCTTCTCTCCATGAAAGAAAAGATGGTCACACGACAGGGACTGGCCTTCCTAAGCAGAAGAGAAAGGGGACGCTTCCAGGTGGGGCAAGATGGAAAGAAGCCCAAGAGGCCTGTTCAGGGACCCAGTGGCCTCTGACTTCGGAATGGCCAGGGCTGGGCCAAGAGGAGCACGCAGAGGAGTCTTGGCGTGTGGGAGGGTGCCAACGGACAGGTGTTTGGGGCTCATGAAGCACTAAAGCCCAAAGAACGTGGAATGTGGGGTACACACTGTGACTCCTGAGTCACGGCCCAGCCAGGGCAGCCATCACGTGTGTCCTCAGCAGTCCAGTGGCCACCAGCTCTGGAGGTGGCCCTTGCCACTCTAGAAAACCTCACCATTTAGTCAGATACAGGGATATCCCGCTGCAGGAGACCAAGTCCATGGCCTGGAAAGGGGCTGGAAACCACCCTGGGTTGTCCCCATGGGTCCCACCCTCGGCATCATCCTCACCCTTGCCCTGCGGAACCACGGGCTGTGCTGGAAGGCGAGCGACTCCAGCCCTGCCTTGCCCGAGTAGAGGCCTGGACTCTGCAGACGCAGACGCACTCCATGGTGAGACCCTGGGCTCCAACATCCCCAAAGACGGAGCTCTCTACCAGAGTAAGGAAGGTTGGTTTCCAGGGAGGTTAGGGATTCTGCAGACAGGCTGGTCTCCTGCAACCGGAATGTGGATAACGGAGACCCTTCCGGCCTGACTCTGCGGGCTAAGACCAAGGGTTCAGACGTTCGCTGCTTGAGCTCTCCAGGACCCACAGCCACCTGCAGACTTGGATGAGCCGCTTGCTCCACAGAAAAAGCAAGGCAGGAGCCCTCTTGATGGGAGACAGGGGCACAGAAGTGGGGGCCAAGAACGACTTCGCACAGCACCTGCAGGTCCCCAGAGAGCAGCTTCCTGCAGTGTGCACTCTCTCCTCTGCCACACCCTCCTCCCCTGCCCAGTGAGCTACAGTCAGGAAGAGCTAGAATCCCTTGCATCCCGCGTCCTGGCTCTGCCCCTCCCCGGACCTACAGAAGTTCCTGGTTCGCAGGTAGGTGAGCAGAGTCTGCGTGGAGCTGGCTGCCAGCTTGTGCACAGCCCTTAGAGGGTGCCCGGTCCACACAGCATACCATCTGGGCTCCAGCCTGCCAGCAGGCCACCCCTGGCACTTGGCTCCACCTTCCTGAGCCCGAGTTTTTGTCTGTTAATAAATGGTGGCAACAAACCTGCTAGGACTATTGTGAATAGAAAGGGAAAGTGCAAGAAAAGAGCTCAGCACAGGAAGCGAGCAGTGAGCACTTAGTAAGAGCGGCCAGCACCTTACAAGGGAGTGAGCTAGTGTCAGATCTGAGGGTTCCCAAGGCAGCTGGGCTATTTGAAAACAAAAACATTCTTTATTTTTTAGTTCTGGCGTGTAGAAAGCTTCCCAGGGTACTTTTGGTAAGAAACAACCAGAAAGACTAACATTTTGTACTTTTGGTGTTTGGTTACAGGACAGGGTGGGGAGAGGTGAGCAGACGCTGTGGACTCTCAGCAGCCCTCAGCGGCCGTCCCCAAATCAGACAAAGGGATCTGTGGACTCTCAGCAGCCCTCAGCGGCCGTCCCCAAGTCAGACAAAAGGGATGGGCCCCACTCCCTGTGCCCCGAGCTGTGTGCAGAGCTCCCCCAGCCCAGGCCTTGCTGGGCACCTGCCTCCTGATGGGGTGTGTGCCCCTCTCACTGCAGAAGGTTGGCGTGAAGAGTCCCAAGTTCGCACCAACAGGCGAGACCTGCTTGAGGCATGGCTCTGGGAGCTCAGGGCATTGTTGAGAAGCACGGAGGCTGGGAGGTTCCAGCAGGGTGTGGCCAGGCTGCCCTGACCCAGACAGGAAGACCCATGGAACATGGGAGGGAGTGCACACCAGTCCTTGCTCTGTAGAAGGAAGTCTGTTTAGCATCGGGCTCCGTGGTGGTGCACACCTGTGATGCCAGCTTTGCCAGGGCTAAGGCAGGAGGATCTCAAGTTCAAGGGCACCTCAGCAACTTAGGGAGGCCCTGTCTCCAAATAAAAGGCAAAAGGACGGGGTGCAGCTCAGTGGTAGAGGGCTTGCTTCATAGAGTGCAGGAGACCCCGGGCTTACCCCCCATACAAAAGAAAGAGGAAGAGGAAGGGAGGGAAGGAAAGAAGGAAACTCAGGGAGGGAGGAGGCGAGATCACGACCACCTGGCGTGAAGCAGTCTCAAGGCCTGTGGCCAGGTCCTCAGGTGCGGGGCCAGTGTCACTCTCAGGGTGGGGGGAGGGCCTCAGTGGGCTGAAGAAGGCCCTGACGGCACAAGAACACAGCAGGCTCTCTGGGGCGGCCGGCTGTGACGATGGGGGCGCCGGCTCTGTACCGTCCCTGTGAGCCCCAGCGCACCAGGGGTTTGCCCTTTGGGGTCCTGCATGCCTGGGCCCTGCCGCTCGGTATTGTTTTCTCAGCTTTTGAAGTTGGCGACGAGAACAGCCGGAGCTGCACGTCGGTCGTTGGGTCCTTTCCAGAAGGGTCTGACTGGTCACTGGAGGACCGGCTGCATTTCCCAGGGCCACAGACCAGGAGCCTGCAGACGGCAGGACTTCCTTCCCTCAGTTCTGGGAGCCAGAACCTGAAGTGTGTCTGTGCAGCCACACACCTGCGGGACAGAGGGGGCTCTCTGAGCTCTCTCCCCTCTCCTGGTGCTGCCACGCCCCTGGTGCACCTGGCGTGAAGAGTCCCAAGTTTGCATCAAAAGGCGAGACCTGCCTCAGGCGTGACTCTGGGAGCGGCACCACGGCCAGTCTTGTCCTCGGAGGTCTCCTGGCCCCTGCCCAGTGCCTATCTTCATGGCACTTCACGCTTCTTACAAGACTCCAGCCACTCCAGGGGGGCCCCCCCGAAGGCCCCACCTCAGCCTGATGGCAGTGCAAAGGCCCTGTTTCCCAACAAGCTCGCGCTCAAGGAGGCGGAGGCTGGAATGTCCTCGCACATTGTGGGAGGACACAGCCCAACCCACGGCAGTGCAGATTTCAGGCACGGAGCATCTGTCAACTGAAGCCCCGGGTGAGGAGCGTCCCACTCTGAACCTCCCTCCACTTTCTCCGGGCCTGTGTCCACTTGAACTAGCCAGGTGGTTTGTTCTGCTTCCTGCCTCACCTCCTCTGAAAGCCCGTCCCTTGAGGCTGGAACTTGGGAAAGGGCTGGTGCTCTGCTTCCTCCCAAGCCTCTCCTGAGTCCAGAGGACTTCCCGTTTTCCGCCCTGAAGGTGAAGTTCACTAGTTACGGGAAGCACCGCCCGGCCCGCCCTAGGCTGGAGGCCTCGCTTGCTTGTCTCTCTCACATGACCACCTCAGGAACCAGTGTGGCACCAGGAGTGCAGGACGTGGACCTGGCTGGGCCTACCGGCTCCTCCTGGCCCCTGAGCACCGTGAAGAGAAAAGAGGGACTTTGAGCCGGGTGGAGGAGAGGCTGCTGAAGAGAGCCGTGAATCAGGGGAGACAAGAAGCTTTTAACCACTGGGCTGCAAAGTCGAGCCACAGAGAAGCAGGTCTGAGTCACGCTTTCTGTCATGGACAGCATTTACCTCGGTCCGGCCAGTGAAAATGCTCTTGCAATACAAAACAAACCAGCCCTGACCGCTTAGTTGAGAACACAGGAACTCGTCTTGGTAAGAGAGGAATTGTCCACCTTGGCGTTAAGGACTTTCTCAGGATGATATTGAGATCCTAGCGGGCCTGGTGCAGGGTACTATGTACACATTGTCATTTCAAAGCCAATGTCAAAGTGACACTCCAGAATCATTTTTCAAAACTAAGAGATATGGGAGAATTTAACACACAAAGACACTGAATCCTTAGAAAAAAACACAAGCTGTCGATGAATGAAGGCCAGAGAGTGAAGGACACACTTTCCCAGGTTAGTATAGAGCAAGCAGGGGGAATCCATGGGCCGGGTACATGTGCCTGTCCCCTTCCTAGAGCAGCAGAGGAGGGAATGGGAGGGATGCTAGGTGACCTCGCGGGATCATTGCACACACTCACTCCCAGAGCAACCGCCGACTCTTCTACGCAAAGTGATGATCAAGAGAAATAGTAAAATGCTGAGTCCGAGGAAGCTGAGCAGGGGCCCACTGTTGTGAAATGGTTGACCCAGGGCAGCACACACCCAGAGGGCCCTGCCGCCTGGCCTCCCTCTGCAGGGTCATCTCAGAATGGAGTGCCCACTGGGGCTGCACTAGGGTGTCCTCGGGAGGGGAAGCAGGCTGTGGTATAGGACAGCAACGGGAACGCGACTGAGGACTCATCATCCGAGACTCACACCTGCGCAGACCTGGGGGAGGGGTCCGGCACTTCAGGTGGCCTCCTGACACAGGCAACAGGCACGCTTCAGATGAGCGGAGGCCACTCTGCCGTGAGGACTGGAGTGCAGCACAGGCTGGCCCCAGGTGCGCCATGTCCACTGGGTCAGTTGACCACCCTAGAGCTTTGAGGAGGAGCAGGGCCCCGGCTGGACTCCACTGTGGCCAGACAGGCCAGGCTCGGTGCCATTGGAGACCTCCTGCACCTCCAGCTGTGACGTGGGAGATGGAGTCCCCGGGCCCAGGCAGGCCTGCTGTTGGCTGCAGGGAGTGTGCCAGCCAGGGAGGCTTCAGAGCAACAGATTTTACTGAAGGCCATGTGTCCATGGTGTGCCGGGCCCTGAGAACAGGAGGCCACGAGGCACAACCTCACCCTTGGGAGCTGAACACACAGCCCCAGACCCTGACACCACCAGGGAGGTCACCCAAGGGGCAGAAGGCACAGAAGCAGAGAAGAGCCAGGGAAGGGGGAGGGGAGACGGGCCTTTCCCCTGAGGACCTGCCTCCGGAGCCTGGGCCTGGGGCTGCACTTGCCCTGTCCGCTCTCAGGTCTACCCGGTGTGGCCCTGGCGCCGAGCACTGGGGAGCGTGGCTGTGGGCCTGAGCCTCTGGCTCTTGCCTGGAGCCTGGTGGACGTGTGGTGCTCTGGGCAAGTCCCTGATCGCTCCTGGACCCTGGTTCCCTCATACGTAGAGTGAGGGGGCTAGCAGAGAGACTTGTATGGCCCCTTGGGGGAACATTATCCTTAGGACTCAAGACCTCCTGAAGATTCGTCCACAGTTTTCTAAGACCGCGTGGGCTCAACTCCACACTACCAGGCAGACTCACCCTGGCACAGATGCCAGTGGCGAACTGGGCTGGAATTCACCCACACAGCGTGTCAGACACAACCCCCAGTTCCTGCTGCACTGTGGATCTGGGGCCACACAGGGCAGAACTGGGGGGCTCCTGCCTCCCATAAGAAAAAGGGGGTGTTTAGTGGAAATTCCAACTGCCCTCCACTCTGCCTTTAGCATCTCGTCCCAAGGGCATCAGTACAGACGAGCATCCCTGTTAGTTATTCCCCAGGGTCGCTACAAGGTGGCGTGACTGCCGGTCCCTCTGCTGTGCTGAGCAGGCCAGCACAGAAACACTGAACAAGCCATGAGCCTGAAAAGTGATGGAGATTGGAGTTAAGAAGAGACACGTCCCCTTCACATGGTCCCTGAGCTGACATGGACCAGGGATCCAGAACTAGATATGCCCTTCCTGCCTGTTGGGACGGGCACCCCAGTCCTCCTCAGAGGAACACACACACACACACACACACTCGACCACCTGCAGTCAGTCCCCTGCTAGGAGGCCTTTCTCCTTTGACACCTGCCCTGGCCAGAGAGCACCCGGAACACAGTGGCAAGGGTTCAGGGCACTGCAGAGGCCCCCCTGGGAGGTGGAGGGGACAGTGGCCTGGGTGCCCTCCTGATCCTCCACTCAGTGCTGATCGAGGGCTTCCTGAGTGTCCTCACCCCTCCCAGTCACCCCCTGTGTGTTGATGAACTCATCACTGTGAGCCCTGAGAAGCAGAGGTGATTGGTCCTCAGTCCTTGCCCTTAGGGTCCCAGACTATAAGGAGAGAAGAAAGGGAAGCTTCACAGTATGTGTAAGTGCTGCCCTCCATCCCCCCGCCCCCAGGCCAGGAAATAACACAGGAGCAACAGGCCGCCAGTCTACTGCGGAGGTCCCAGGAGCCACGCCCCAGAAGTGAGGACCACTGCCGGGACAAGGAGTTTGTGGGTGACTGGGCCCTGGGGGGATAAGGTCTCATGGCTTGTTTCCAGGGTCTGTCTGCTCAAAGGGGAATCCATCTCACCCCTGGGGTCCCACTGTGGCCTTCGCATGGCCAGCCCCAGGTGATGGTTTTCAGACGACTGTGTCTTTAACTGGGTCCAGCACCAGGTCCAGGGAACCATCAAATTCCACAAAAACAAACCGCAATCAGGGGCCAGAGGACAGCAGCCTGCACCCATGCCCCCACAGGCCAGTACCCTCGGGTCTAAGCCAGAGGAGGCCAGGGCCTCGGCCTCCTGCAGCCACGCCCGCCTGTCACCATGGCTGCAGGTGGGTCTCCAGCTCCTTAATCATGCCGGCAGAAACAAATGTGTTGCTCTGATCTGCAGACGGTTCCCACTTTACTGACGCACAGTGAGCATGGATTAGTCGCATGAACTACAAAAGGGGCCTCTCCTCTCCTGGCAGGTGTTCAGCCTCTGACTGCAGTCAGGCTCACAGCGGGGTCCTCCGCCGCCGCCAGCACCGCGGAGCCAACAGGAGGGATGCTGGAATCCGTGGCGGACCCAGGATGCTCCCAAATACGGACCCCGCCCGCAGGTGCCTCTGAAACCAGAGCTCCTCTCCTCAACACCCCAACCAGAGGTAGCAGAGCTGGAGGGTTAGCGCTCCAAGGTACGCTGTAAGAAAAGCCAGGGGTGCAACAGCGTGGATCCTCCAAGGCCATTTATATAACCCAAGGGTGTGTGTGTGTGTGTGTGTGTGTCCAAACGGGGAGTACAGGAAGGCAGTCACTGGTGTGTGTGTGTGGGGGGGTGTGTGGGTGTGTGTGTGTCTCCAAACGGGGAGTACAGGAAGGCAGTCACTGGTGTGTGTGTGTGGGGGGGTGTGGGTGTGTGTGTGTCTCCAAACGGGGAGTACAGGAAGGCAGTCACTGACCCGTTGGTGTCTTGGGTGTTATGAGTTGGTGTGGCCAGGGCGCAATTTGCTCTGTGGTCCTGACTTTTGTGGTCGAAGACTTCTGGCCTGCAGAGACCCAAGTGGCTGACTGGGTCAGTCTGGGAGAATCCCATGGCTGCTCTAGCCTCTGACCAAAAGGAACAGGCACATCTTAGAAACCAGCAGGACTATCTGCCTCCGTGTAACTGTGAGAGACCTCTTCCTCCCTCACGACTCACGTGATAGACAGCAGGAAGGAACCAGGAACATGGTCCTGCTGCCATTCCTCTTAGTGGTAGATCAGGGATGGACGGTGTAAAGAGCAGGCTGCACCTGCCCTGGGTGACTCCATGGTGTGTAGGACAGCAGTCCTCAGGCTGTGCCTGCCCTGGGTGACTCCATGGTGTGTAGAACAGCAGTCCTCAGGCTGTGCCTGCCCTGGTGACTCCATGGTGTGCAGGACAGCAGTCCTCAGGCTGTGCCTGCCCTAGTGACTCCATGGTGTGCAGGACAGCAGTCCTCAGACTGTGCCTTCTGTGGTGACTCCATGGTGTGTAGGACAGCAGTCCTCAGGCTGTGTCTGCCCTGAGTGACTCCATGGTGTGTAGAACAGCAGTCCTCAGGCTGTGCCTGCCCTGGTGACTCCATGGTGTGCAGGACAGCAGTCCTCAGGCTGTGCCTGCCCTAGTGACTCCATGGTGTGTAGGACAGCAGTCCTCAGGCTGTGTCTGCCCTGAGTGACTCCATGGTGTGTAGAACAGCAGTCCTCAGGCTGTGCCTGCCCTGGTGACTCCATGGTGTGCAGGACAGCAGTCCTCAGGCTGTGCCTGCCCTGGTGACTCCATGGTGTGCAGGACAGCAGTCCTCAGGCTGTGCCTTCTGTGGTGACTCCATGGTGTGCAGGACAGCAGTCCTCAGGCTGTGCCTGCCCTGGTGACTCCATGGTGTGTAGGACAGCAGTCCTCAGGCTGCACCTGCCCTGGTGACTCCATGGTGTGTAGAACAGCAGTCCTCAGGCTGTGCCTGCCCTAGTGACTCCATGGTGTGTAGGACAGTAGCTCTCAGGCTGTGCCTGCCCTAGTGACTCCATGGTGTGTAGGACAGTAGCTCTCAGGCTGTGCCTGGCCTAGTGACTCCATGGTGTGTAGGACAGCAATCCTCAGGCTGTGCCTGCCCTGGTGACTCCATGGTGTGTAGGACAGCAATCCTCAGGCTGTGCCTGCCCTGGTGACTCCATGGTGTGTAGAACAGAGTTTTCAGGCTACAGATATTAGTAATTATGTTTGAAATAAAAAAATCTGTGATTGCCCAGCTTATGCCTACCAGGTGAGGAGTGTTTGGTGAGCTGCAGCTGCTGGAAGTGCTGTACCTGAGAAGGGATTGCTATCCCATGCCCTTCTGACATTGTGGAGAGACACACATGCTTGGCCCTTGCTAATGGCACGGCTCATTCATGAAGGGTTTGGGGGACTTCTGCACAGAGAAGGAAGGGAGAAGGAGGCAGGAATGGGGGTCATGTCAGAAGGTAGGCGAGCAGCCATGGGTCCCAGCAAGCCTCAGGCCAAGTCCACAGTCCTCCTGGGACCCCTCCCTGCCCACACTCCAGAAGAGGCTTCAAGACCCCACTCTTGTCAGCACACCTCCTGAGCCAGCTGGAGTGAGCACAGGGCCCATGCCCAGGGCCGACTGCGTGTACTGCGTCTTCAGCGACTGCTAGTGCTTCTAGCTGCACACTTGCCATCTGATTAGAGGCAAAGTTGATCTATTTTAACTTCACACTCCAAGTTATTCGTGGAGTTTAGTCACAGCCCTATATAATAGAAAACCACCACTGCCTACAGTCATTTGAAGCCACAAAAACCCTCTCTTTGCACTTTCTATTTGCACTGTGGCCTGCAGGCTCCTGCAGCCGTGGTCTCCTGCCCTGCAGGTCCCTCTGGTCTGGGAGGCCTGGTGCACTGGCTGTCTGTGCCGTCCCTGGATGCCAGCCCCCTCCTCCTGTGCCCACGGGACCAGCCCTGCACACCAGGCCCTCTCCCAAGAGCCCCACCGGCTCCTGAACCAATAAAAGATCACATTTTAATTGAAAGTCACTGTGGCGGCCGTAGGCAGAGGTCTGTTTGTCCTGCGCCTGTGCTGGGGGTTAGCTTCGGCTTGTAGAAGTGCCCACCTCAACTCTGCTGGAAACAGAGTCACACGTGCACACTGCCAAATTTTCACTTAAACATCGGTTTTTTAAAAACCAACACTTCACTTGGTTCAAACTGTAAACCAAAGGTCACACGTGTCCAGTCTCCCTCCCACACTGACCCCAGCCAACAATCTCCTCTGAAGCCACACGGATCTTTCCAGAGATGCTTTGGCATATACAATAAATACATCACATAAAGGAGACCAAAAAATTGCCTGCAGCTTCACACTTGGGATAAGAGCCATGTGGGTGTGGTGCGATCAAGGTTCGGCCTTTCCCAGGATTAACTGAGTTTTCCTCCCGGCCTCCTGAGCCTTGCTGGGCCGGGCCTGTGGTGCCCACCGTGCAGTATGCCAATCGTGAAAGAGAAAGGGTACTTCTGAGGTGGCTGGCGGGAGAGTGGCCTCCACCTGCCTCCCTGAAGGGGGTCCAGGGGTGTTTATGGGTGGAGGCCCGAGGAAGGGGAACTGGAGGCCATGAGGAATGGTGACCAAACCACCAGCCACCAGGACACGGGGCACAGGTGTCACCTATGCTCAACTAACCTTGGTGATGTTTCGGGTCAACCGAAGCCAGGAACTAAGAGTGGAGACGTAGCTAAGGCTGAGAGCAGCGCTCACCGGGCTTTGCAGGCTGCGGAGCACGTGCCCTGTGGAGAGGCACCTCGCCATGAACTCTCCTGTTTTCACGGATCACTCTGGAGAGCTGAGTGGCGGGACGGACCCCGGCCCTCCTGGGCAGTGGCCTCCTGAGCACCAGCTTGCGGCCTGCTGTGCGCTGTGCCATCGGGTCAGCGAGAGGCTCCCAGGGAGAACGTGGGGCCTTCCTGGGAACCACATGCTTCCTTTCCCCTCCTGTCCTCCCCCAAACTTCCCAGTTCCAAAGCGTGACACTCCACACAACCCCCGCTTAGCCCAGATGAGGAGAGCCACTCTGAACTCGCCCAGGAGAGTGCTACAGAGAAGCGCTCACCGCAGGCGCTCAGCCAAGAAAGGATCGTGGACCACAGGACCAGACCCCTGTCGCCCAGCCTGCGGCACCCGTGGGGCAGAGCCGTCAGCTGGGTCCACAGCAAGCGCAGTGAGCACTCAAAAGCCCAGGGAGCTCTGTGACCCAGGGAGGACCCAGGCCCCAGTCACCAAGGGACGGGGGCCCCCTTCCTGTGGACCTGGGGGCAGGAATGTAGGGGTGCAGTTGACGGACCTCACAACCATGCGGCTTCAGAGGGAATCCCACAGAATCAGAGCGCGGTGGAGAAGGGGGCAGCAAACACGGGCCTGAGGGTGGCTTTCCCACCTCCCGGGCTATTCTTTCTTTTTTTACCACAGACAACTTTATATTGAGCTGTGATTTCTCAGGTCTTGTTGGTCAGTACACCTCAATATCGTCTCCTTAAGTCAGGATTCCTCAGGCTGGCTCCCCTTAAGCCAACTAAGAAAGCTAGGAAATCCAACCAGATTAATAATAAAACATCCTGTTGGTGTTCAAACTCCCCCAAACCCCGGGTCAAGCTGATTGTGGGTCATGAAGTTTCTGCAGCGTCCCTGGGAAGCCAGAGGACCGGCTGAGTCACGCCAACCCAGCGGGAACATGCACATCACATGGAGTCCACGCAGGACTCCACGGCCCTCCCCAAAGCCCTGTCCCGTGCTGAGGTGGACGCTTCCTCAGATCCCCGGCAATTCAACAAGAGCCACAGCAAACAGACACAAACGCACGTCTGGCCAGTGAGCTTGCTCGCCTGGACTCCACAGCCGCTTTGACTTTGAGACCCCCCACAGGGTAACAGGAAGGCAGTGGCCACTGTCTCCAGGTGGCTAGAGCGAGGCTCAGCAAGCCCCTCGGCAGGAGGTGGTTTCTCCAGAACCTGCACAGGCTGGTCGATCGCTGTTCTGTCTCTTGGGCCTACCCAGACCAGGCCAGCAGTGACCTCTGAGTGGCCTGTGGCAGACCGGGGTGTGCCGGGCGATTTGCACACTCACTGGCTGCAGAACGGCTCTCTTCGAGGGAGGAACAGATGTTTTTTCCTTCTGCAACTGAATCATGTGTGAACGATGCCCTATGTGAAGGCGCTTGTGCTCCAGGCCCTTCTGTGACCATCCACGGGGGACCCTTCCATTCCAGGAAGAGGGGCAAGACCTGGGGACCACCTCTGTCACCTGGGAGCATGATCAGGCAGCCTGGTTTTTCTCAAGCTCGGTTTCTGAGCGGTTTTGATGGGAACCTGATCCCTCCTCTCCCTTCTTCAAGTCCCCTTCCTCACCGGCCTGGACTGGAGAGCTGAGCTCTTTCTTGTGCGGGGAGGATGTCGGACGGAGACAAACTCCACTCTGACACATTGCAGCAAATTTGAATAATTTATTGTGACAAGGAGCGGCGCCCTCCTCCTTTGAGTTTAGCTGGGAAACTCTGAGATTCCCAAGCCTTGGCTACACTGCAGCGCAGGGGTCCAGGCTGCCCCTGATTGGTGTGAGATCCTGCAGGAAGCTGGATCCTCCCTCTAGGAGGGCTTTGCCCCCTCCTGTTGGCTCCCCCACTAGAAAGGTGCAAAGGTCACACACTGCCAGCTCAGCATGTCCTGCCAGGCCAGGCCAGTGCAAAGTCCACCTTCACCCTGGCTGGGCCATGTCCTGAGGCCCAGTGAGCATCACCAGTCTCCACAGCGATGAGGCTGAGGGCAGCCCGCCCTCGTGGAGAGATCTGCCGTGAGGGGTCTTCTCTCTGCAGACTGAGCCCTCCCTGCCTGTGTGGCCCAGGCCTGTCAGGAGGGACGCTCCCAGCCTATGGTGCCGCAGCCCACAACCCCTGACTCCTGACTCTGCCCCCTCGCTGTCTGCAGCATCACCTGCTTGGCAGCTGGGTGTGGGTGGTGGCTCTGGGTGAGCTGGGCTGGCCCTGCTGTTGGGTGTGGCCACAGGTGGGGAGCTCCGGGTGCCTCTCACCCTCCTTGAACCAAAGTCTCCTCAAAGTCAATCGCAGAAGAATGAGATCAGGTAAAGCTGCCGATGCTGGCCGGAGCGAGTCCCCTGACCAGTCTCAAGACCTGTGGGCAGAAAAGGAGCTGGAGGCACTCGCTGACCCCCCCGCATTCCCCTGGTGCGTCCATTGCAATATTGTAGGGGCCCTTGGCCTCTGAGACCCATGGAAATGACCTGGGCGAGCCCTGGTTCTGCTGCACAAAGACACGCTCAGAAAGATTGGCTTCAGCTGGCCCGCCGAGCGTAAAGCACCCCAGATCACAGCACAAACACACATGCACAGACAATCACCTGCATGTTGAAGAGACACCTTCCACATCTGAGGGGGAGCTTGTGCTGCGTGATACTCCATGAGAAAGCGCTACCAAACCCACAGGTGCTGGAGTCATGCTCGCTTCTGCTCAGTTGAAATCGCAATGAAAACTTAATTTTGCTCTAGATGTGAGAGAATAAACTGACTCTCATGCCCTCCTACATTCTGAAAGATAATTCCTGAAACCAGGCTTCATGTCGCTGTTGATTTTGGATCCTGGAGCCCTGTTTGCTTTGGATCTTTAGGTGGATCTACTTTAAGTGAATAATGAAGACTTTCTGAATAGAGGTCAGAGATTAGGCTCTGAGACAAGGACACCTGGGTTCCGGTTCCCACCTCCTGTGATAGCTGTGTGATTGGGGGTGTGCTACTTCACCCCTCTCTGGCTCTTTCCTCGTCCGTCCACTGCTCCTTGAAGGGAATGCATTAGATCAGGTTTTCAGAGCAAGCACAACACTTAGCCTGCATCATCACTCAACAAATGACAGCTATCAAAATGATTAGCCCATTCACCTCTGCAGCTTAACCTGTGCTCTGTGCTATTTTATGTATTATTTCAGAAGAGCTAATTGAAGTAAGTTCACAAGATTAAGCAAATAAGAAGAATCAAAGCTGCCCATATATTTGGAGAAAAAATTTTGCCTGCTTTTCTGCAACTTTCTAGATACAGCATTTAAAAGGAAAATATAAACAAATAATGCTATTTATGCAAAAATTAACCAGCACTGATGGGCTATAATTAAACTCACACAGCTCCCAAGCATCTGGGGCAAGACTCGGGGGTGCTTTGAGAAACATGAAGTACTATGAAAGACATACCCTCCTGGCCACCTGCACACACACCAATACAGGAAGGGCACAGGAGCTGCCCCAGGTGAAGAGATGCCGCTCTAGAGAAGCAGGAGGGTAAGAAGGAGAACAGACAGAGGGCAGAGGAGGGGCTCACTGGTTTTAAAACTCTCTTTTTCAAAGGTATCAGGATCCATTCTGTATTCTGTGGCATTGAAATTCAAATAAATCAGTCTAAGTACAAAAGTTAATTATGTGAGCAGGTGACTGCAAAGCTTTCAGGGACATAAATGTGTTTATAGGTCCTGCCACAGAGAAGTGCCCAAGAAGACACACTCCATGTGCCCTCAGTTCAGCAGGGTATGAAGTGCCTGGCAGCCTGTTGCAGGTGAAGAGCCCTGTGGGTGGAGGACACGAGATGCAGGAGAATATGTGTGTGTGTGTGCGTGTGTGTGCATGTGTGTGTGCATGCATGTGTGTATGTGCATGGGTGCATGTCGTGCATGGGTGCATGTGCATGTATGTGTGTGCATGTGTGTGTGCATGCATGTGTGTATGTGCATGGGTGCATGTGCATGTATGTGTGTGCATGTTTTGTGTGTGTGTGTGTACATGCGGTCCCTTCTTGCAACCAAGCCCAGTCCTCATTGACTGGGACCTCAGGACTGGGGCGCGCCCACCCACCATGAGCTCCTGCATGGGTAGCGGCACTGCAGCTTGTCTGGGAAGACTCTGTGCCTCGTGCAAAGTGAGTCCCCTCCTCCGTCCTTCAGGACAGCACTGCACTCAGCTAGTGGCCAAGGCTTCCATAGGTGAAGTGCAGCTGTGCATCCTGCATTGTGTGTAGTTGCGCATTGCTACATAACATAATGCACACAGGCGATGCAGAACGGCTTTCATTTGGAGATGCATGTCACTGTTTCTGCTAGCCCACTGTGACTTCATTCACCTACTGACAGAACGCAGGGACACACTTGTGTGTTGTGCATGGACTAGAATCAAATCCCACTAATTCTAACAGAGGCAAGGGCACAACCTGAGCCCCACCAGAGCTGTGACTGGTGCTTACCCAGAAGAGGAAGTCAGGGCTTAGAGTGACCCAGGTGGCTCAGATGGAGCCGGAGGGCCAGAGTGGGTTGTGTGGAGGAGAAATAATTATGCCCCTCTCCTGCTCTCTGGAGTTCCTTTCAGTGCAGAAAGACGCAGCAGCCAGCAGAGGTGTCGGCGAGGACACTGAATGAGCTGAACAGGGCACCCTGCTCCCACCGGCCCCCCGCTCGGTCCACCTCCTCAGCTGGATGGGAGTGACAAGGTGGACCTTCCTCTGGTAGTTCCAAACCCAACCAACAGTTTTGGGAGCCAGCAGGACTCTTCCAGAGAAGGACGCTTATCCGACACGCCCCTCGTCTTCCTGAGTGAGGGCAGGACTGTGATCATGGGTGAAACAGTCCCAAGCTGAGATGAATCCAGAAAATCTGGAAGCTTCCTTCTTCTGGGGAACCCTAACCTCACAAGGGTGTTGCATACCCATGCTGGCCTGACCCCCAATGGATGCCTTTGGAGAGGCTTAACTTTGGGAGGATTTTCACACACACTGTTGACCACAGCCAGGAAGAAAGGATGTAACCGAATTCTGTTCCCATCGCTATGGCTACGCAAAAGCTAAAATGGTGTTGCTACCACCACAGGGCTGCAGAAGCAGAAGGAGGTCTCTTTTTAACCCATGTAATCTGTCTGAGGTGAGGAACAAACCTGGGGAGATCCTGCCAGGTCTCGGGAGAGCCTGTGGAGAAGGTGAGCCAGTTGCCTCCTGTGTGGCCTCCTGTGGGACGGGGTGGGCTACCTGGACCATGGGATACAGTGCTGTGTGTGTGCTGACTTGTATTTGTGAATTGTGAAAGTGCATGCGTGTGTCAATATACGCACATATAATTTCTCCCTCGGGAGAGCCATTTTTAAAATATGTGCCAGATCTGCTGTTCCTGGCCAGTCTCTCCACCTCCTCCCCCAATCTAAAAATAAAGTTCCTGGTATCTGGGCAGGGAGTAATCCCAGCCAAGTTTCGAGGATCCTGGGTGAAGGAGCCATTGTGTGGCTTTGGAAATCTTCCTGAGTCTGAGAGAGACCTGTGTCACTTTGCTAGACATGCCGGGGGGTGTGGGGGCTGGGCTGGGCAGTGACGTGGCCCTCTGGAGAAGGGCACCATTCTGCGGTTGTGCCCCCTTGGCCCTGCAGGGGGAGACGGCCTGAGAGGCTGAGTCCCTCCTCAGCAGCCCACAGTCCCCGCCACACCTGCCCACCCAGTGCTTAAATAGCTTGGGAAGGCCCTGCTGGACCTGCCCCCAGGGCTGTGTGCGAGCTGCCTAAGAGCCAGTCTAATTTCTGTTTTCATCAATAATTACATTACCCAGCTCTATATTTACCCGAAAAGTTCCAAATGACTCCCATTTATTTGTAGAGTTTGAAGTGACACTGGAGGGTGGTGACGTGAAGTAACAAGAGAGCCATTTGAACGTCTACAGCAAAGTGTCCAGCCACAGAGCCAAAATAAGCACGCTCTGGGGGGATTTCCAAAAGAACTTCCAGACACTTCTGAGCCAAGTCCTACTCACCGGGTGGGTTCATGCCCTCCCTGGGTGACCAGGCATGTGGAGCAGGGCTGTCTGGACACACCAGTGTTGTTGCTACAATTGAGCTCTTGAAACACGGGTGCCACCTCGTTTCCCTGGAGGGGCTTCTCAGCCAGGAACCGGGGGACCTGCTGAGCATGGCCCTGCGGCTTCCTGCGCACCCTGCAGGCCTCCAGGGCAGGGCCCAGAGCTGTGCCTGGCTCTTGGTTTTCTGCAGTATGACAATGACTTTACGTTGCTGTGTCCCCGGATGCCATCTTGAGTTTTGGGAGATAAGAGTTGTGGCTCTGAGGGTCAGCAATGAGCCATCATCAGGAAAGGTCCCCTCTGCTGAGCCCACCCAGGCACACGGCAAGAGAGGCAGACTCAGCACCCCAAGTGGAAGGCACTAGGGGCCCCCCAAGTGCTGTGCTGGGCAGGTCCACAGCTCACCTCACCCTCATGCCACCTGTAAGCCGGGTGCATGGGCATCAGGTCACCACTGTCAAAGGTGACCCATCAAGCACTGCTTGCCCGTGTCTTCACGACAGTCACTCTGCTCGGGGACCCCAGAGCTAACTCGAGTCTACACACGGGCCCCAGCAACTTGGCCCTCAGACGAGCTGCAGCGCCAGCCCCAGCCCAGCCCCGGTGCCACCTCAGTAGCCTGGAAACGCTGTGGTTGGTCTAGTCAAGCCCTGGAAATCCTCCAGAACTTTCCCTAGCGGAAGGAAAGAATGTGCCCATGAGGTCACGGCAGGGGCCGCAGTGGGAGGTTGTTTGCAGCCCACAGACGACACCCAGGAGTCCCCTGGTGTGGGAGGTCTGCACCACTTCACAGAAAAGAGCAAAGTGCGTCCCTGCTCCTGGGAGAAGGGCCTGCGAGCTCCGGGCTCCTGGGGCCCAGCCCAGGAAAGAGCCCAGTGGACTGGCAGGGAGGGCAACACGCCACTGCCCCGGGTCACGGCCCTGGGACAGGCCACCCCACAGCCAGGCGGAGACAGACACTGCAGACCCGCCAGCTGTCCCTGGGAGGGCCTCTTGTCCCGTCATCCCACACACACCCAGCACACAACACATGTGCACATCCCACCACACGTGCACACACCCTGCACACAACACATGCAGACACACACACATCGCTGTCTCACATGCACACATCCACTGTCACATGCTCACACACACAACACGTGTCAACACACACCACACCACTGCCTTCACAGGTGCACATCCACCCCACGCAGCACACACCACACACACAGAGCCATGCACACACGGCACTGCTGTCACACACCCACTGTGCGCAGCTCTGTGTGCCCAGCCTCCACTGCCTGGCGCCCATCCCCGCGCAGGGACCCTCTGTGTCCCCGGTGGCTGCGTGAACAGCCATTGTTCCTGCGCCTCTCAGAGCTGCAGCTCTGAGAAGAGGTTCCACGGGGCTGGCGGTCTCCCTGGTCATCGGGAGAGGGGTGACGAGCCTCCCCAGCCCCTGCAGCACCCAATGCAGGGGTGACCGTCCTGGTGGACTGTTCTTGGCGTCCTTGGTCAGAGCTAATGGAAGAAGCGGGCCATTCCGTGACACCAGCACAGACAGGACAGGACAGTGTGGTCCTGACAGTGCCCCGGTGCTGCCCCTGCCTGCTCCCTGCTGGGTCCAGAGTGCACAGCCCCTTTAGGGCTGCTGCTGAGCCTGCACCATCCGGCAGTTACTTCCTCCTGTGTCTGCCTTGGTTCTTGGGTGCTCGAAGGACAGCACGTCCACCCTGCGGCTGAAGCTGCTGGGAGGATTGGGACAAATCACCCGACGCTCCAGGCTCGCGAGAGCAAGCTGCCTCGCACACGGAGGCTGGCAGGGGAGCCCCCCTGCCCCTGGCATGGATGGGGGCTGAGGCCTACCCGAGGGGACACTGGCTTCAGACTATATCCCGAGGAGGAGCCCAGTCGAAGGACAGTCACCACGGTTCAGGGGATGCTCTGCCCACCCGTGGAGATGCGTGCCTTGAGCACCCGGTTCCAGAGCCCAGTCTGGTCAATGAGGGTTCAGGAAACTCAGCACCGTGCATCCAAGTGAGTGTGGAGACTGGTTCTGTAGAGACCCCCCTAGGAGAGGTGACAAGGTGGAGGGCCCGGGAGTCCAGATCCTTCCAAGTCCTTCAGGCCCTGACATGCCACACCCCAAGGAGGACAGGCTCTGGTGGGGAACATGGAGGCCAAGGTCACAGTAATGCTTCAGTGTCACACGGGGCTGCGGTGAGTCAGGGGAGACATCTGCTTTAGCTCCCAGGCACCGCAGTCAGGAGCCAGCTAGGGAGGGGGCTTCTCCAGGCTTCTCCACAGAGAGACCCGTTCACTGAGGTGACCAGGACTTGGCACATGGACTGGTTTCACAGCAGAACTGCGTGACGTGAGCCTGTGCTATCAAGTCCCTTCACCCTCTGCCACCAGTCATCCCATGACCCAGGAGGCTGAGCTGGAGGATCCGAGCTCAAGGCCTGCCCTAGGGAGACCCTGTCTCAGAACACAAGGGACTGAGGACACCGCTCAGTGTCAAGTGCTCCAGGTTCAATCCTCAGGACAGTCTGCTTCTCGGGCAGCTCAGGCCTCCAACAAAACACCACTGCTGTCCTCAGTGGGGTCCCTGCCAAGTCGATGTCACAGGGGCCAGCCTGCCTCGAATTCATGCCTACCAAATGTCTCTCGAAGCAGGTGACATCCAGAAATAAAAAAGGCAAAGGCCATCAGACCCCTTTCTGGCATGAGGAAACCACGAGTGAGTGGCATCAAGGAAGGGCAGCCACCCTGTGCCAGTCTGCCCATGCTGCTGTTTGCTGACAACCGGGGAAGGGCCGTGACAGATCAGCACTGTCCACTGCCCTCCTCCACTAGTCTGTGGCCAGCATTTCTGCTGCCCTGAGGCTCCCAGCTGGTCTCCTCCTTAGGGTGCAAATCCCTTCCATGGATGAGCTCGAGGCTGACGCTTCACCAGCTGCTCTGACTACTCCCCATAACCGTGAGACCCTTCCCAACAGTGGGACACGACGATCCAATGGCTGGGTTCTGTGGCGGAGTCCACCGACTGACAGAGAGGACGTCTCTGGGGTCAAACCCAGCCTTCCAGACGGGGTAACGTGGCCCGCAGACACCTTGGTCTGATGAGTACAGATGCCGTGACTGGGTCCAAACAGCCGTGTCTCAGACAAACAAGCACCCAGAGATGGCCAGGGACGTGGTGGGCACAGCTTGCTGTCAGATGCACGTGCGTGAGGACCAGAGGTGATTCAAAGGTCTGCATCGAGAAGAGCACCCCAAGTGGGGACAGGTGTGGGGGAGGCCATGTGCAATCAGGGCGGACATTCCAGGACAGTGGCCGGAGGCAGGAGAGAGCTGGAGAGCAGGCTGCAGCCCACACCCCAGCACGTGTGGGTGCGTGTGCTCGTGGGCACACTGTGGGTGTGTGTGCCTGTGTGCACTGTGTACATCCACATGTGTGCCCACACATGCACACCCATGCTCATAGTGCAGAATCTGCAACATGTGTGTTATACACGGTTTTTGTTTTACTCTTCTTTTTCTTGGTAGTGGGGATTGAATCTGGGCGCTTAACCACTGAGCTGCATACCCAGCCCTCCTTGTATTCAAGACAGTGTCTTGCTCGGTCGCTGAGGCTGGCCTGGAGCGTGTCATCCTCCTGCCTCAGCCTCCTGAGTCCCTGGGATTCCATTGGCTTGGCCTATGGGTGTTATGTATGTCACATGCATGTGACAGTGTGCACACATGGACCTCTAGGCCCACATTATTGCACGTGTGTCGTGGGTGATGCAGTGTGTGCCTACCTGCACAGTGAGTGACTGTGTGAGCACCCATGTGCCGGGGAACCAGGCCAGCTCAGGCTGCCTGCGTGAGGACAGGGAGCGAGGCGAAATGCCCTCTCAGCATTTTGTCTGCGCAGAATGCGGGAGGTGACGTCCTGAAGGTGCACTGCGTTTCTCCTTCCTGTCCTGTCAACACCACTGGGCTGTGCGCACCTCGACCGGAGCTGCTCCAGGAAAGGCCCCCTTCCTGTCCCCCTGTCCCCCGCCCCTGCTCTGGGAGCCCCTGGAGCCCATCCCTGTGTCTGCGGGAGTCCGAGGCCTTTTGGTCTCCATTTGATGCAACTGCTCAGTGTGAAGGAAGCACGTGGTTTCGGGGTAGCTTCTCTGAGCTCTGGCGGTGCAGACAGAGGGACCGGTCACAAGGACGTGCCTGCCCGCGTTTCCTGGGAGCCCGGCGCTGCCTGTCCCTAGGAGGGAGTGGAAGCGGAGCCAGGGATTCCCGCACAGTGGACAGGCCGACAGCGGCAGCGTGGTGTGCGGAGTGACGGGTGCACGCTGTCCCTGCTTCCCCACACAGCTGCAAAGCCCGAGCCACCACAGCAGTGATGACACCCCTTCGGCACCAGGGGTTAAGCTGGGTGGGGGGCCGGGAAGCCCTGGGATGCAGCTGGTGTCTGAAGGGGGGCAGTCCTGAGGGAGAGAACCCTCAACCTGGGGGTCTGACTCTCTCCAGTGGACTTCTAGGACAGTGGCTGCCACCAGGGCCTGGGGTGAGAAGCACGGGCGAGTGTGGTGTTAGCGGGGAGCCTGGTTTTCCTTTACACGCACCTGTCTGGATTGTGCCCCTGCCAGGACTTGCCCCCCACAGGGCTGTGCTCAGATGGACCTGCCTCCCTCGTGGAAAAGGACTGGGAAGACCCTCAGAGGTGACGAGATGCTTGGGAAGACCCCACGGGAGTTGGCCACCCCTTTTTCACATCTCTGGCTACATGGAACATTCATATTTTGTTATTTTTTGTTTACGTCCAACTGGGACCAGATGCAGGATCACTGGAGACCGTGGAGGAAATAATCACGGAGAGGCCAGACATGCATTCTTCAAGTTCTCAAGTGGCACTTGGGGCCCAATGCACCCTCAGCCTGCCCCACAGCAGGGCTGTTGAGGCTGAAGGACAGGGAGCCTGGCACGCGCGGCAACACAGGCGAAGCCCGAGGATGGGATGGGGTGAAAACAAGCCTGTCACTGAGGACCTGTTTGGCCACACTCAGCGAGGTCCCGGGCGGCAGGCTCCTGGGGGCCGGGCGGGGAGGCAGGAGTTGGTGTTTCCCAGGCACAGTCTCAGTGTGGGGGGACGTTCTGGGATGGACGGTGTGACACGGCACAAGGCATGTGCTTCATGACACTGAACTGCACACTTATAAACAGGATGACGAGCCTCACGTCACCTCTGTGCACCACAGCGCTGTGCTCCCCCTGGCCCCCCCGAACCTGTCCAGCTGGGCTCTGCCCCCACAGCAGCCCAGGGACTCTGTGCTGCAGGAGGGTTCAGCCCCAAGCTGGTCCTCGCTCTGGACAGCCAGCCTCAGGGGTCGCCACCTGTGGAGGAGCCTTCCTTCCTCCATTTGTCCTAAATCGACCTCGGAGCATCTCAGAGTGGCCTCTTGTCCTGCATCCTGAAGTGGGGACGTGTCCCGCCTCTGTGGCCAAATTCCTCCACGCAGTGAGCGGCTGCAAGGCCGCACCAGGGGGAAGGAGGGGACCCCTAGAGAGCCACAGTGGGCCACGTGCTTCAGAGGCTGGAAGAAGGGATTCTGGTGCTGTCACCATAAAGAAAGGAGAAGTGTTTGAGGAGAGATCAGGGTACCCATTCAGGAGGCATGCACTGAGTTCCTCACAGTATTCTATAAACACGGCTGTTTAGACAAAGGAGATGCAGATGACCCTCTGATGCTCTGCACAAACCCTTTGTTCTCAGCCCAGAGGCGAGAGGCGCAGCAGCCTGAGCTTTGCTCCGAGGACTCAATTAACACCTGGACATCTGCTCCTCCACCCAGGGCCACTTCAGACTCTGGCTCCTGCCTTGAGGAGGGCTGCTTGTTTATCTTGACAATGTCTTTTATCTCAGCCGCTGACAATGGAGCCGGCTCTGCCTCCCTGCCCTCAGCTCCTCATCAAAGGTCAGTGCACTCCGCGTTCCCAGAACCGCGCTCGCTCCAGGCAGCATTAGATAACATTTCTCTTTCATTGCATTTTTAGGTCAAGCCAGTTTTATCCCTTGGGAGCAGATGACCAAAGGCAGTGAGGCACAGCCATGGACAGTCTCTTCCCTGCTGCTGCCGTTGTATTTACTCCTCCCGAGCAGCCTCTTCTCACCTCCACATCCTGCTTTCCTCCACAAGCTGGACTGGGAGACAGCTAGCACAGAATGCTGAGCTGACGGACCATCCCTTCAGCAAGGTTGTTTTTTAAGCATTTGCAGGATGCACAGAATTGTAGAGGGCGAAAGTCAGCCGAGCTGTGGGCGCTGACCTGGGAGAGCTCAGAGGACAAGTGCCTGTGGGGACAAAGCCAGACACACACGTAACAGCAGCTTGAGGCACGGAAAGGGAGCCCCCAGCTCCCCAGGGGACGATGCAGGAACAGGGTGGGAGGGTGGCGGGCCCAGAGGGGGAGGGCACTCTCCCAGGCCACACTTTCTAAAGCCCTGTGTGTTCCAGAAAGCAATGTGTTGGCACATGGTGGGAGGGAGGAAGAGGGGATCAGCCAGGCCATGAGCGCAGCACAGGCAGCCGAGTGGGCTCAGGCTGCAGCCACCGAGAGTCCCTCCGTACACTGGGGCAGGGGTCGGGATGGAGCCTGAGAGTCGGGTGAAGGCAGTGCCCTCTCCTTCCAGCCAGTGCCCTGGGCTGGGCTCCAGGTGGACAGAAAGCAGGCACAGAGGCCAGCTGAACTGCTTAGCTGAACTGGGAAGGGGGCTCCTTCCCATCAAGGGTAGCCCCCACCTCAGAAGAAAGACCAGGCCAGGCCAGTGGCCGAGAAGAACCCTGAGCCAGTCCTGGGCCTCACCAGCTCTGCAGCTTGCAACCAGCTGTCTGAACTGTCTGTGCCCTGACCCAGGTCACCTGTGTGCAGGAGGCTGGCCCAGTGGTGTGCCCAGACGCAGAGTCCAGCCTGTGGCAGAGTCAGCCCACACTCAACACCAGCCCATGAGGCCTGCACATGGGCACAGGGAGACAAGGCTGTCCCCAGGGAGTGTGAGATTTTTGTCCTTAGTCCAAGTCTGGCTGCTGTAAAAAACTAGGACCAGGGGTGGCGAAGCCAAGAACAACCTGAGAAGGCCCGGGGTGACCTGCTCTCACTCTGGACCGGGACGTCCACAGAAATGGTGTGGTGTCCAGGACAGGACGGGGAGCCCAGGCCCAGGGCCTCCTCACAGTCTGCCAGGACAGAACCCGACATCCTCCAGGCCTCAGAAACACTGCTCTCCGAGAAGCTGCAGCGTGGCAGGTCCTCAGGGCCAGCGGCACCATGCTGACGTGGCCTGAGAGGGTGGCCACACCAGGCCCTGGCTGGGAGGGTCCGTCCACGCAGGCTGTCACAACCCACAATGCCTGCCATATCTCCCACTGGAATGCTGTTACCACTGACCTGCCTGGCCAGGAGGCCCAGGTGCTGAGACCCACAGGGGACGCTTGCCTGTGGTGAGTGCCCAAGAGGGGAATAGCCAGGACGTTCCAGCCAGCGTCGGGTGGTGGCTCCCCTGGGCCTCAAGGGCACGTCCTGCTGACAGGTTTCTGTAGAGGAATGAGATTCCCGCGAGGGGAGCTTCACGGCAGCGAGCACAGAGAGCAAGGGACCAGGACGGGATGGACCTGGCCCACCTCAGTGCTTTAGGGAGGAGAAAGGCCGAAGGACCCCCGATGGCGATCTCACCTCGTTGGGAAGGAGCTTGGAGAAGAGCAGGCGACTGCTTCTCCTCCGCCTGCCCCGTGGCCTGTGCCAGCCACACTCAGGAGCCTGCCTTACACGGTGCTGGGGCCACCGTGGACACTGGGTGCATGAGTCTGCGCCTGGTTTTGCACAGGACCTCACTTAGAACACCTCCTTCAGTCCTGGTAAGGTGGCGTTACCCTTGGACCCACTGTGTGGCAAGAGGAGAGGCCCACAGTGGCCCAGTCGCTGGCCCAAGCCCGTGTTTGCCGCAGTGAGAGGGCTGACTCGTGTCCAGAGGCCCTGGCCAGGCTTGGGGCTCTCGCCACACCTCACCCTGGCCACAGGCAGGGCACTTCCACACCTTGGCTCAGTGGCTTGTTGAGCACAGGACATGAGCACCAATAGCCCTGCCCCAGGCTCCTTCTCTTTTGACCCAAGGGCACCCTGGAGCAGAGAGCACCCTGGGATGACTTCCCCGGGTCCCCTGCACTGCCCTTGGTCTCGTGGGCGTCTGCCCGACTCCAGCAGCTCTGGCAGGCTCTGGAGAGGTTTCCTGTCACTCCCAATAGCTGGAGCACCTGCCAAGAGGCCAACCTCCCCCTAAGCCTCCTCCTCGGCTCTGCCTCCAGGCCACCCCAGAGGCCCCTGTTCCTCTCCTGTGATTGCTGGCACTCCGGGGCAGGATTCGAGGCCTCCCACGTGCCTCTTCTCCTTTTTCTCCCAGCTGAAAACCCGAAGGCCCTCCTCTCTCTTCCAAGAGGTGGTCAGAATCCGTAGCCGCCCAGCCAGCCCCGCGTGCCAAGCTGACGCGGTGACCAGGTCTGCACCCGGTCCACGCTGTGCCTGGGCGAGGTCGTGGGCCCAGGGGGCCGTGGGTCACTGCTCAGAGGGCACCAGGATCCTGCACCACCCTGCTGTGGAGGCTGCCTGCTGGTTGCAGGAGGTCTGAGCTGCTGACCTGCACCCCAGAGAGCCCGGCCTCGGTTCTCACAGCCCCTTCCCTGCAACCCGCAGGCTGGGGAGCCGCGTGCCCTCAGGGAGGTCCCCCAAGCCCCAGCCTGTGCCTCCATCCACGGGGGTGGGAGGATAAAGGGGCACGTGCCTCTGTGCACTGCGAGTGTGAGCACGCCGTACGGAGGTCGCAGCCGTGCCGCTGTCACCTCTCCAGGGAAGCCCGCTGCTCCCCTTGACCCTCGACTTGCGCTCAGGTTTTAACTCTGCCTTCTGTTAGGCCTTAATTTGAAAAGCGTGTGTCATTGATCTTTATTGAAATACCATATTTCTTGGTTCCTGAGCCCCTGTCCCACCTTGCAACTCGGGTACTGGTTCTCCCAGAAGAGCCACTAAGGAGTCTGGGCCCATCTTTCAGCTAGTGGCACTTTTGAAATGGCTCACAGCAGAACCATGAGAGGTTCCATGACAGATGTGCTGCTGAGGCCGGTGTCCTCAGACTCGGCCTCACAGGGAACTGGGTGGAGGTCATCTGTGAAGGAGGCTGGTGTCAGCACCCCACAAGAGAACCTGCGTACATGGGCATTGGGAGGTGACAGAGCCCTGGGTGATCTCAGGAGCAGTGGGAGCTGAGCCTGCTCCTACCTGGGCCGGCGTGGCGACCTCGGGCCCCACACTGCCCTCCAGTACAAGCTGCGCAAATCCTGCCATTGCATCCCCCTCCCCAAGGACAGGAGGGCATTGCCATCCAAGGTGCAGAGAATCCTTCGGTGCAAGCTTCTGGACGGATCCTTGCCAATGTCCGTCTTGCCCACATTCCTTTGGGTCTCACTGTCAAGAGGGCAGGCCTGTGGACGGTGCCCTTACTGCTGCTTGACCTCAGTCAGCTGCAGGTGGCACAGCAAGCAGCTCAGGATGCCGGGGAGGGATCACTGCCAAGGGAAGACCTCAGAGAGGCACAGGACAGGGAGTATGGCGGAAACTGTGGGTTGTGTTAGAGGGGACATTTAAGGACCCTGGTTTCACAAACTTGAGTGGACTGTGGCAGCTTGAATGGACTCTCCACCCGACTTGGCACCGGCCACATGAAGTCATTCATTTAAAAGTGGGTTCTGGGCATTGTGACCCTAGACAAAGGCCTCTGCCTACCTCTCAAAACCCAGGGAAGCCCTGTGGTCCCTCCCCTTGACGGACAGGCCAGGCGGGTGTGGAACAAAGGGCAGGGAGCGTTTTATCCCCTGTGGGCTCTCTCTCGCCCTGGCCCTGCCCAGGGACCCCAGCTGCGGAGCACATGCTCCCGCCCTGTGGTTCATGCTGGTGGGCTCACCCGGCGGCTCGCCTGCATGCACCAGCTGTTGGAGCAGCCAGGAGACAAAGCACCAGCAGGCTCACTAAAGCCGAAGCCCAAAGCCTGGGCCCTGTCCCAGCGACTGTCACAAGAGCGTCAGCTCTGCCAGGCAGACGGCTGCAGCTGAGTCCACGGGCAGCGGACAGCAGTGTGGTCCTGCCCGAGCGGGGGCTGTGCCAGCCTGCAGGCCTTGTGCCCCACCTGCGTCCGCATCCTCATCCCATGCATGTGGGGGCACCCCAGGCCTCCAGGGGCAGCCACTCTTGATAAGCATTGGTCCCTTCCGCCTCCAGGAACCGGGGCCTGCTCAATGCAACCTGGATGTTCCACACACAGGCCGCCATTCTGCTGTGTCTTGGAGCATCGGGAAACAGCCAGGGAGGACACAGGGGTGCTGGGCAGAGAGGGAGCAGGGCTGAGGGGGAGCCGCCGTCCCCAGGGAGCCTCTCCTGAGTCAGGGAATGAGGACAGGCTCCCTCGGAAGCTCACGGTTGAACACTGCATTCAGATGTTGTTTGTCACATGAGTAGAATACAGTTCAGTAACTTCAAAAAACTGAGGCGTGTAAACCATGGAACACTCCAAACCAGAGTGTGCCAGGTCCCGCGGCCCACCCCTGCCAGGAGCTGCAGGAGAAGGCTCCCTCCTGCCTGGGGCCCCTGGGCCTGCGGCTCCAATCCTCAGCCCCTAGAAGAGCTTTCTTACCTCCCTGGACTGAAGCCCTGTCACCCACTTTGGCACCATGGAATTCAGCACTTTTCCTCAAACGCTACAGAGAAATCCCACTGCAGGCCAGAAAGCCCCTGCCCCTCGCCGTGAGAGCCACACTGTGCAACCGCTTCCAGCCACCGGTCGCTGTTATCTGAGCACACAAAGCAGAGCCCCCTGTCCAGACGGCTTCCCATGCGTCTCTTGGCCAGGAGCCCGGCTGTGCACATGGACAGTTCGCACTCCAGCTAGGAAGAGACGGGAATTAATTTGACTGGACTTGGCTGGTCCCCAAGCAGGCTTGCCTGGGAAGCAGCCTGGGACGGGCCATTGCCCCTCCTTTGAGGGGCTCCAGCAGAAAAGCTGCAGTTTCACCCGGAGCGTTCCTCCCTCCCGGGGTCCCTCGTGCTGAGCCCAGTAGGACCCAGGGTTGCTGCGCAGGGAGAGAGCAGCAGGGCTGAGGGGGAGCCTGGGAGTGCACCTTCTCAGATCCCGTCAGGAGGTCCCCAGTAAGAGGTCACAATGCAGGGACACCAGGTGCAGGTGCTGAGAGCCGCCCTGCGCCCAGGCTAAGGCCCCACAGTCCCTACAATGGGGTGGGGGTGGGGCAGGCCTTTGTACCAGGGCACAGAGGAAAACGCTCAGGTACACCCAGGTGGCAGGCTGGAAATTGGGACTCAGCCCTGGGGTCTGGGTCTGCGCTCAGAGGGTCACCCTGTAACCTCACAGTCCCACAGCAGCTCCCCCAGGCCCTGCCCGCCGGCTCCCTGCAGCTTCCCAAGGTCTGCACCACTGCAGCCTGAAGCCTCCGCGGGGCTCTCTCTGGGCAGCTATTCATGCTCAGCGCCCCACAGTGAGGCCCGTAGCTGAGCACTTCCCTGCACACCAATTAAAGCCAAATTGGATGCTCCTTAGCATATGAATCAAGGCGCCTGGGAACATCCCTGCGGCTTCCAGCTTGGCCTCCCTCTCCACCCAGCCCCCTGCAGCGCAGCTGCCTGTGATGCCCCTTCCCACATCCCACCTGCGACTCTGGACTCTGTCCCCTTCCTGTGGCCTACTGGGTCCTGGGTCAGTGCTCCAGGGGGATTTCAAACCCTCACAACCCCAAGATGCCTGGGATGCATATCAGTGGGGAGATGGAATGTTAATGGAATAGCAAGCTGGCACCCTACAATTCTGAGCTAAAAAGGGTGCTGAAAGGGATGCTAAGGTCTAGCAGGCCTCCTTCTCCTACTGAGAGCAGCACCCCTCGGTGTCCGGCCTCCTCCAAAGGCCCCTGCTGACCTTCCATCCCAAGGGGGACTCTTACTTTTTGGTGCTGCCTGTGACTTCAGATGCTGCAGGTCGTTGTGAATAAATAATTGGGTGTGTTTTGAAATGAAGCAGGAAAGTCCCTCTGAGGGGGCAGATGGCAGGACACGGTGGCAGGAAGCCTGTCCTTTGAGGATCGATGTATTCGATTTAGCCATCGAAGAGGTCAGGCCTCTACCACAGCCTTTACTCCCTGTGCGGAGCTCAGAGGGTGGCTGCTCAGGACAGAGGCTTTCCTGGTGCTGCCCCTGCCTGCTGGGCGGTGGCTAATCTCTGAGTGCTCTGCTCATCTGTAGACCTCAGCCTTTGTGAGGACCTGGCCCAGAGTCCAGGCTGAGCCCTGGGTCAGTCCAGGCTAGCTTCCCTGCCCGCATGGGCTCGGTAACAGCCAGAACCTGAGCTGCAGCCCTCCCAGTGTGGTGGTGGACCCTCTGGGGTAGAAACCGAGAAACGTTCACTGCTAGGTTCCTGGTGACCCTGGATACCTCCCCCCTGTAGGCAGAGCACAAAGCAGCCCCTGGGGATTCCTGCAGACGTGGTCAGCCCCTCTTCTTCAGGCAGTGGGGCCGGCAGACATGGTGGTGGAGGGTCCAGGCCCCAGTCTCCTCTCCAGAAGGGACAAAGAGGAAAACAGGGGCCTGAGCTGCCCGTCCCCCGCTCTACCCAGCACTGGTGTCTGATGTCTGTGAACACCACAGCACTGCCAGCTGTCAGCTGGGCTCTGGCAGGATGCGTCAGGCCGCGGGCTGGCACCATCCTGCTCCACGCAGGCTGCAGCACAAGGAGGCAGCCAAACCCACCATCTTTGTTCCAGAGACAGGTCACCCCCACAGGAAGCCAGCGCGGCCATCTCCAGCCACCAGAGGTGTGGGCAAAGCTAACATGCCATCATCAAGGAGAGGTGACATTCTACAAGAACCGAGTTTCACCCAGCAAGAGAGAAGTGGGCTCAACCTGTCGGACCCTCTCCAGGAGGCCCCTGAGTGCAGCTATGTCCACCCCCACACTCCTCTCCCAAGGTCACTAAGGAAGGCTCCTCTGAGGAACAGCTGGCTGAGAGCCTCTGCTTACCCAGGTCAAGAAGTGGGTGTGAGGAACAGGTCTGCCGCCAGCCCTAGACAGCACAGACTGCATGGGAAGGTCAGTGGCCACTGCCTCCCCGTCCCCAGCCCCTCGTTGCTGAGCAGGAGACTGTGGGTTCGAGTGACGGCACACAGCGTGAGCTGGTGCGTGGTCTGAGTCTTACGTGGAAGTCCTCTTTCTCAGGGCTGTGGTCGCATGAGGGCCTTGGGAGGTGACCAGGTCCTGAGCCGTGAGGATACGGTTGTGTCCGTGTAAGAAGGGATGATCTTTCTCTCAGCCAGGCAAGGCCACAGGCAGAGCCGTCCCGACAGCCTGCGCCTCAGTGGAAGACCTCTGCCTGCAGCCCTGAGGGGCGTGTGTCTGGGGCTGACGAGGTGCCGGGCCGGCACTGTTCAGAGCCAGTGGACCCAAACAGCCGGCAAGACAAATGGCAGTGAGAGGAGGGCCCTGCTCTGGTCCCGCTCAGGAGCACGGAGCCAGGAGGACAGCGCCTCGGTCACCCCCAGGCTCCCCTGCGAGGCTCAGCACGCGGCCCTCCTGTTGGGATGCAGTTCTGCTCAGGCCCCTCCAGGAAATGCCAGAGAAGAAAGATGGCTCTCAGTGAGCTCAGGGGGCCAAGGAGACAGGCAGGGACCCGTGAGACGAGGGGGGGAGAAGGTGGGGACAGGGGAGCAGCCGGCCCAGGGAGGAAGCCCTGTGGTCCGGGGGCAGAAATCGGCAATGCTGGGGTTTAGGGACAGTGCCAAGAGGCCATGCCCACACCGTTGGCCGATGACTGCTTCACTGGTTCCAGTATTGCCCGCCCTGGGCAGCGCTGCCTTTGCAGCTCCCCAGAGGCCACTCCAGGATGAGGAGGAGGAAGCAGGCAGCTCCCAGTGGGCACCCGGTCAGGGCAGGGTGGGGGCCATCCAGGAGGGGGAGGGAAACCACGGGCTGGAACCTGGGGTGCCCATCACCACCCCCAAACAGAGAGATCCCCAGGAATATCTGGGAGACGGCTAGGTCTGCTGCACGCACAGACAGTGCTCCGGTCCTCGGCTTGGTTACCAAGGGAACAGCACGCCAGAAAGGAAGGAGGCTGCTGGCCGTCCCCTGCGCTTTGTGACACTAAGCCAAGGCACAGTGAGCCACATGTCTGTCCAGGCTCACTCTCCACTGGGCCTCCCAGGGCCACTGAGAAGCCATGCCAACAGTCCCTTGGCAGTGCTGGGCTCCCGTGACCTCCTCAGGTCCTGGAGCCTGTACCCAAGTGCTCTGGACTGCGGAGTTCAGCACAAACACCACAACCTGGACCACTCCCCGTCCAGCCCCTCCGGCATTCCCCCAGGTGCCCACCTGTGCTGTGGGGTGGTCAGGAGAAAGCGCTGGTACTTGTCCTCAGCTGAAGCTGCTAGCCCTCGACTAGGCCCAGCTAGCGCCATGGGCCGATGACAAACCCGATTGCAGCCTCTGCAGCCTTGGTGTCACCTCTAGGTGATGGAGTCACCCACAGAGCCAGCTAAGGGGTGTGGATTTAGGAAGAGCTGTCCCGGACCTCGGAAGTTACTTGGAACAAAGTTCTTAATAACTGTTATGGCATCAGATCCGCCATTTTAGTTCGGGAGCCATTTTATCCGGGGACTCCCGGGTCTCCTCAGGAGCCATTTTATCCGGGGACTCCCGGGTCTCCATCAGGAGCCATTTTATCTAGGGACTCTCGGGTCTCTTCAGGAGCCATCTTATCTAGGGACTCCCGGGTCTCCTCAGGAACCATTCTATTCAGGGTCTCCTGGGTCTCCTCAGGAGCCATTTTATCTGGATCCTGAGGCAATGCTGCTTGGCCTCCCGTAAGAACATGTGCCTGCTCGAGGGTCGTCCCCACCCCAGCCCGTGACACAGCCCTAGCATGCTTGTGAAATTCCTCTTGCGGGCTCTAAAGCTGCCTGTGAGTGCCCACAGGCTGCTGCTCTCCTTGGAGGGACAGCCTTGGCCGTTTGTCTCCGTGGATTCTGGCGTGGCGTGTCCTTGGACTCTGCGAGTGCCCTTTCAACTGCTACACTAGACACCTGGGAAGTGTGGGTTTGATCAGTGAAAGGCGTAGTGACCTTTGGAAGACAACTTAGGGTGGACGGTGAACGTGGCACCCGTGGGGGTTCTGTGCTGGCTAGGCAGGCCACCCTGCCCTCTGTGTCTGTCCTCCCTCTCTCCAGGCACCCCCTGGGAGGATGCTGCCTCCCTCGGCTGGAATCCAACATGGAGATGGTTTGCACAGCCAGCAGGGCTCACACGGGCCATTGCAGGCCACTGCCCCCCTCCAGAACAAGGGAGCTTTGTCTCTTGTTTCCTCAGGAGGTCAAGGTCCACCAGAGGCTGGCGTGTGGGTGTTCTGTCTGGGGCAACTTTGCCCTGAATGCGGCTTCAGTGCACAATGCTGCCTACACCTCAGGCAAATGCTCTGTCCTGAGCAGGGACCGGGGCAGAAGGGGCTCCTGCAGCTCCCACCAACCATGCGCCGCCCTTCAGCCAGAGGTCCCTGGCCTCAGCCCTAAGTCCAGTCCCTGAAAAACGATTTTCTGTGGCAAAGCCAGGTGTCAACTGGACTCAGTGTGCCAGGGTATGGAACGAGCCGTACTTGGCAGGCTGCTTCCCAGTATGGCCCACACCAAGCTAAGAGCCCCACCAGAAGCTTCTCCCCAGAAACAAAGAGCACACGGTCCTTGTTGGCCATTGCTGGAGGGTGTTGAGCATTGGAACTTACTTTATTTGGAAAGGGAGATTTTGTGGCCAGTCTTTGTAGGCAGCTTGAAGGATTTATGATTGACAGCTAGCAATTACTTGAAGGGACACTGTCACCAAGGTAACTGTGCAGGAAACCAGGGCAGAGGGACTGTCTGCCGAGGCCTGCGTGCGGGGTGGGCTGTGTGGCTTAGCACCTACTCCCTTTGCTTGTTCACCAACCTGAGCCCCCCAGCAGGCAGATTCTGAGGGGAAAGAAACCAGTTCTCACGGCAAATGAAGAGCAGCCCCTGCTCCCAGACTGTGCCTTGAGTCAAATCCTAGCTACACCCCCAGACCGCAGCCTCCTGCCCAGGTCCTGGCCTCCCCAGGCTGCTGTGGAGAAGTGGAGTCCTCCAGGACAGCTGCTGCTGGAAGACCCGCGTGTCCTCGGGGGTCCAGGAGCCAAGTGCTCAGGAGAGCTGGGGAGGCTGACCCCACCTAGAAAACCAAGCGACCCCAGGGCATGGTGCTGTTATGCTCGAATTCGGGACCCCCAAAAGACCACCAGAGACCAAGATCGATGTAAGCAGCAAAGAGGTGTTTATCGCGAGCTAGCTCGGTCCTCCACGCGCACACAGCAACTGGTGACGCTGAGAGGCCCCGAGCCCAGGGTTTGCAGCAGTTTTATACATTCTTTGGAGAAGGCAGGGACTTCACATACATCATAGCATCTCTTAGCAAATCATCACACAACAACTCTTAACATTTATTAGCACATTCATGGCGGGAACAAGTTGGGTAGGGGTGATTGGTTACTACAAGAGGAGGATTCCTTTGAACTGATTGGTTTAGGCCACGAGGGGAGAACGTGCTGAACTACGTGGTTTCCCAACACGTTATCAACCACCATAAACTACTGGGGGGTCATCTGGCATCCCAGGTATTTCCCTGTCTCATGCTGATTGGTGGCTGCTAGGGGTCCCCACCTAGCCGGACTGAGTGACCCTAGCAGATCTCTCCTGTTATTTGTAGATAAACAACTCAGCAGGGTGGGCGTGTGCCTAGGAGTGCTCTGGGGGTCTTTCCCAGGACCAGGTCACGCCCCTTCCTTGGACAGGTTTGGCTCTGGGGTAGAGGCTGGCCTTTCAGTACTTTGCCCATCTCAGAAAGAAAAGCAGCGCTTTCCGCCAGCCGGCTGGGTGGGCCTCCCACAGCATGGACACCCGCCCCCACCCTGCACCCCCACATGTGCCTGCTTCCCTCTGTCCCACCTCAAAGCCCCCAGGGCACAGGGCCATCGGCAGCTAGGAATGGAACTGTCCCTGCCCCTCCCAGCTCTGTCAGTCCACTCTAGGGCTCAGCTGGACCGGCCTCCCAGGAAGGGTGGGTGCTGGGTTGGGTCCTTGCACCGGCTGCCGGCCCCGCCCCAGGACCATGTGCCAGTGGCTTGTGGACTGTGTGGTGGCTTCAGAATCACCTCCGGTCATCTCACTCTCAGGGCTTGGTGCTCTGTCTGGGTCTGGGCTTCAGGCGTCTCTCTCCCTCCTCCTGCCTGGGCGGCGGCGGGAGGGCTGCCCACCGTCCTGAAGGCACAGACCCCAGCTGGGATCCCACCTAACCCACGGCCCCACGTGTCCCGTCCACTGAGCGCAGCTCCTCCTCCCCGCAGGCCTGCCGTAGGGATGAGGATGGGGGGCCACCGGGGCTCCTGACACAGGGCTGAGTGCCATCCAGGGGACCTGCCCTGGTCCCTGCTCCAGAGCCTGTGAGCGCTCTGCCGGTCGCCTTCGGCTCCTCGCCCCTTGTCTCCAGGGAAGAGCCCGCCTTCCTGAGGGCCGGAGCCATGCTGGGACGGCTCTTCCTCAGCAGCCGGCCTGGGCTGGACAGTAAGGGTGCACTCAGGGAAGCCCCCCCCTGCTGGCCTCCAGGTCAAGGGATGCCCGGGAGGCCTCTGTCCCTTTCTTTCTTCCATGTGTGCACCTCTGAGACCTGGCTTGTCCCTTCTCTGGATGAGAGTGCAGGGAGGCGAGGCCTCTGTCCAGCCCTCCTGCTGGCTGGCCGCCCAGGGAGGGGAGGAGGTTGACTGCAGCTAGTGGCCTGCTCTGACGTTTCCTTGAAATCACTGCTTGTGTGTGTGTGTGTGTGTGTGTGTGGTGTGAGATGAAATCACTGCTTGTGTGTGTGTGTGTGTGTGTGGTGTGAGATGCGCATTTCTCGATCAAGTGTTAAGCAGATTCTCTTGGGAGTCAGAAGCGTCACTGTGCTGCTGGACTGGCGTGGACCACGGCCAGGCGGGGTCACACGGGCCAGGCGGGGTCACACCGGTCAGCCTGGCGAGCCAGGAGGGCCCACTGGGGTGCTCTGCGAGGCCCGCCCTGCTCCAGCACCGGCTGAGGGGAAGGTGACACTCCAGCCGCTCCTTCAGTCACTGCTCGGGGGACAGCTCAGAGAGGTGCAGCAGGAGTAAGTGGGAGGAGCAGCAGATGGGCACTCAGAGAACCAGGAAGATGTGGAGGGCAGGCTGTCCTGCTGTGTGCGGCCGAAGACCCCGAAGGCAGCCCCTCCCGCTGTCCACAGCCTCCCAGGAACACCCGCCCCCTGTCCCCTTCCCTGCTGATGGCTCTCAGGCTCCGAGGACCCTCTGCATTTCCCAGAGACAGAGGCAGCCCATGACCTTGAACACGGCTCTCTTGGGTGCCCTCCCCAGAGCCAGAGCACGTGAGCCTCTGTCCCCTCCTCCGCACCTGCCAGGCAGATTGTCCACCTCAGTCGAGGTGCTCTGAGCAGCTGGACCTGACTGTGCCCACTCATTAAAGGGGCAGCAACGGCCCACGCTGGTCTCCTTTCCCCCTTGATGACAGCACTGGGCGGACCTGGTAGGAGACGTGATGGGGTCAGGTAAGCAGCTGGCAGGAGGGGCCAGCCACAGAACTGGCACGTGGCCCGCGGAAGCACTCCTTCCTCCACGGGGCACCGCAGTGGCCAGGACCGGGGCACCTGCTGCTGGGTCAGGTGGTCCTGCCCACTCACCGTGGGAGACGCTGGGGCTGCCCTGCTCGTGGGTGGACGGTTCAGGGCCTGGCAGTTTTGCTTCCCCGTCACATCGCACTGTTGAATAAGGCGCCCGATACGTGAGCAAGAGGCTTTGGGTCCCTGTCTGCTGTCATCAAGAGGCGATGAGGTCACCAGGAACAGCAGGGGCCTTGCAGGGCAGAGGACACGGTCACGTCAGGAGGAGGAGTCTGGTCCTGGCTGCACCTTCCCCTGACACCCCCGCATCTTGTGCTGGAAAGTGTCTGCCCTGGAGGAAAGGCAGGTGGGGGCATAACAGGAAGTTGGACTGCTTCCTCTTCCTGGCTGGGCAGCTTCCTGGCTGCCTTGTTCCTGGTCGGTTCACAGCATGAGCAACCAGACCCTGCATTATGGAGAGGATTCGGGTTGGCCCAACACCCCAGGGAAGCCCTCACTTCTCGGGCATAGTCTCCAGCCCTGGGGTCTGTCTCTGGGGGTCCTGCCACTCTCACCTGGACCAGGTCAGCCTGCAGCTCCTCCCCTGATGGAGGTGACCTGGAGTCTGTGGGCGTGCAGCTCGAGCCCCGGAGACCCCTGCCCATGAAGACTGACAGACCAAGGGGTCACGTCTGGGCATCAGGGTTCCCCGGCTCCCGAGAGCCAGCTGCTGTGGCCAAACCCAAGCTCCGTGCACAGGAATGAAGCTGAGGTCCTCCTGGCCACACTTCCCACAGGGACCCAGAACCTGGCACAGCCCCGAGGGCAACCTAGGGAGGAGCGGGAGCTCTTGTCCCCAGAACTTCGGGGCTACGTGAGCTCACAATGCAGCTCCTCCCGACCCTGCTGGTGAGGCTCAGGCCAGGAGAGTTTCTCCCCAGGGCACAGATCTCAGCCAGGCCTGGGATTTTCTGTGGACTTGGCCGCTGCCACCATCCCACGGGGACGTTCTCTGCAGACTTGGCTTTCATGGACCACTTAGGCACACATCAGATGACTGGGTCAATAGCAAATGAGAGCTTTAGCTAGGAAACCACTTCCTGTGGTTCTGAAGATGCCTTTTTGACACCTGCTCGGCAGAGATGCCCCTGTGGACTCTGCATCACCACTTGCTGCCACCATGCTGCCCAGGTGGCTGCCCAGGTGGAAGAGACTTCTCAGCTCTGAGTCAGAATCGCCCCAGGTTCCTGCAGCTCCTGGCTCCCAGCCACCCGCTGACAAGGCCAAGGGCCTTGGATCCCACCAGCTCCATCAGGGAAGGCGTGGAGAGACTGGGAGGGACTCCACGCGGGCAGCTTCACGCTGGCCCTGGCTTGGGGAGGCCAGGACTGGAGGCTCCTCCTCTCCTTTCATCAGGGTTACCTCCCACCTTGCCAGCGGCTCTTGTCTGAGATCCCCTTCTAGGACTAATTCACGCTCTGCTCTTGGTAAGGAAACTAACGCTGAGTCATCCCCAATGTCAAAACGAGAAACAAGGAGAAGCCCTGTTCATGCAGCTTACTGTCGCAGCTTGTTTTCCAGCTGCTGTCTGCCTTTGGGACCCTCCAGGCCACCCCCTCAAGTGGACACTCTTGACATATTCACCCCTGACCCCAGGGGCAGGGGAGGAGCTACCTGAGTGGCTGTTCTAGAAGCTGACCTCTGTCAACTGAGCAGAAGCACTAAACAGGAACTCAGCAAAGCCACCGCCAGGCCTCAGAGAACCAGGCTCCACCAAGCGGGGTCTACACTCAACAAGTACCGCCTTCCTGAAAGAGGACCAAGGTTTACAGACAGCCCCCTGAACCGCCAGACCACCCGGCCGGCCTGCTCAGCAGGTCAGCATGGGAGTTGTAAGTGCTCAGCCTGCGGCTGGCCTCAAGGGACAGTGCTATGGGATCCTAGGGAACAGGCGTCTTCACGGGGAACCTGGCAGTAATCAGGGGGAAACAGGCCTGAAGAGAACGTCCCGTTTAGCCAAGAATGAAAGGAGAACACCCAGAAGGGGCCATAGAAACCTTCTTAAGTAGGCAAGACAGGGGAAGAGGGGAGAGAGGGGCAGAGACGAAGGGGCAGAGGAAGAGAGAGGAGGGGAGGAGAGAAAGAGAGGAAGAGAGAGGAGGGGAGGAGAGAAAGAGAGGAAGAGAGAGGAGGGGAAGAGAGAGGAGAGGAAGAGAGAGGAGGGGAAGAGAGGAAGAGAGGAAGAGAGAGGAGGGGAAGAGGAGAGAAAGAGAGGAAGAGAGAGGAGGGGAAGAGGAGGAGAGCAAGAGAGAAAGAGGAAGAGAGAGGAGGGGAAGAGAGGAAGAGAGGAAGAGAAAGAGAGAGGAGGGGAAGAGGAAGAGAGGAGGAGAGGAAGAGAGAGGAGGGGAAGAGGAGGAGAGGAAGAGAGAGGAGGGGAAGAGGAGGAAGAGAGGAGGGGAAGAGGAGGAGAGGAAGAGAGGAAGAGAGGAAGAGAGAGGAGGGGAAGAGGAAGAGAGGAAGAGAGAGGAGGGGAGGAGAGAAAGAGAGGAAGAGAGAGGAGGGGAAGAGAGGAAGAGAGAGGAGGGGAAGAGAGAGGAGGGGAAGAGAGGAAGAGAGGAAGAGAGAGGAGGGGAAGAGAGGAAGAGGAGGAAGAGAGAGGAGGGGAAGAGAGGAAGAGAGAGGAGGGGAAGAGAGAGGAGGGGAAGAGAGGAAGAGAGGAAGAGAGAGGAGGGGAAGAGAGGAAGAGGAGGAAGAGAGAGGAGGGGAAGAGAGAGGAGAGGAAGAGAGAGGAGGGGAAGAGAGAGGAGAGGAAGAGAGAGGAGGGGAAGAGAGAGGAGAGGAAGAGAGAGGAGAGGAAGAGGAGGAGAGGAAGAGAGGAAGAGAGGAAGAGAGAGGAGGGGAAGAGGAAGAGAGGAAGAGAGAGGAGGGGAAGAGAGGAAGAGAGGAAGAGAGAGGAGGGGAAGAGGAGGAGAGGAAGAGAGAGGAGGGGAAGAGGAGGAAGAGAGAGGAGGGGAAGAGGAGGAGGGGAAGAGGAGGAAGAGAGAGGAGGGGAAGAGGAGGAGAGGAAGAGAGAGGAGGGGAAGAGGAAGAGAGGAAGAGAGAGGAGGGGAAGAGGAGGAGAGGAAGAGAGAGGAGGGGAAGAGAGGAAGAGAGGAAGAGAGAGGAGGGGAAGAGAGGAAGAGAGAGGAAGAGAGAGGAGGGGAAGAGAGGAAGAGAGGAAGAGAGAGGAGGGGAAGAGGAGGAGAGGAAGAGGAGGAGAGGAAGAGAGGAAGAGAGAGGAGGGGAAGAGGAGGAGAGGAAGAGAGAGGAGGGGAAGAGGAGGAGAGGAAGAGAGAGGAGGGGAAGAGAGGAAGAGAGAGGAGGGGAAGAGAGGAAGAGAGAGGAGGGGAAGAGAGGAAGAGAGAGGAGGGGAAGAGAGGAAGAGAGAGGAGGGGAAGAGAGGAAGAGAGAGGAGGGGAAGAGAGGAAGAGAGAGGAAGAGAGAGGAGGGGAAGAGAGGAAGAGAGAGGAAGAGAGAGGAGGGGAAGAGAGGAAGAGAGGAAGAGAGAGGAGGGGAAGAGGAGGAGAGGAAGAGGAGGAGAGGAAGAGAGGAAGAGAGAGGAGGGGAAGAGGAGGAGAGGAAGAGAGAGGAGGGAAGAGAGGAAGAGAGGAAGAGAGAGGAGGGGAAGAGGAGGAGAGGAAGGGAGAGGAGGGAAGAGAGGAAGAGAGGAAGAGAGAGGAGGGGAAGAGGAGGAGAGGAAGAGAGAGGAGAGGAAGAGGAGGAGAGGAAGAGAGAGGAGGGGGAGAGGAGGAGAGGAAGAGAGAGGAGGGAAGAGGAGGAGAGGAAGAGAGAGGAGGGGAAGAGAGGAAGAGAGAGGAGGGGAAGAGGAGGAGAGGAAGAGAGAGGAGGGGAAGAGGAGGAGAGGAAGAGAGAGGAGGGGAAGAGGAGGAGAGGAAGAGAGAGGAGAGGAAGAGGAGGAGAGGAAGAGAGAGGAGGGGAAGAGAGGAGGAGGGGAAGAGAGAGGAGGGGAAGAGAGGGAGAGAGGAAGAGAGAGGAGGGGAGGAGAGGAAGAGAGGAAGAGAGAGGAGGGGAGGAGAGGAAGAGAGGAAGAGAGAGGAGGGGAAGAGAGGAAGAGAGGAAGAGAGAGGAGGGGAAGAGGAGGAGAGGAAGAGAGAGGAGGGGAAGAGAGAGGAGAGGAAGAGAGAGGAGGGGAAGAGAGGAAGAGAGGAAGAGAGAGGAGGGGAAGAGGAGGAGAGGAAGAGAGAGGAGGGGAAGAGGAGGAAGAGAGGAGGGGAAGAGGAGGAGAGGAAGAGAGGAAGAGAGGAAGAGAGAGGAGGGGAAGAGGGAGAGAGGAAGAGAGAGGGGGGGGAGAGGAGGAGAGGGAGAGAGGGGGGGGGAAGGGGGGGAGGGAAAGAGAGAGGAGGAAGAGAGGAAGAGAGGAAGAGAGAGGAGGGGAAGAGAGGAAGAGAGGAAGAGAGAGGAGGGGAAGAGGAGGAGAGGAAGAGAGAGGAGGGGAAGAGGAGGAGAGGAAGAGAGAGGAGGGGAAGAGAGGAGGAGGGGAAGAGAGGAGGGGAAGAGGAGGAAGAGAGAGGAGGGGAAGAGGAGGAGAGGAAGAGAGAGGAGGGGAAGAGGAAGAGAGGAAGAGAGAGGAGAGGAAGAGGAGGAGAGGAAGAGAGAGGAGGGGAAGAGGAGGAGAGGAAGAGAGAGGAGGGGAAGAGAGGAAGAGAGGAAGAGAGAGGAGGGGAAGAGAGGAAGAGAGGAAGAGAGAGGAGGGGAAGAGAGGAAGAGAGAGGAGGGGAAGAGGAGGAGAGGAAGAGAGAGGAGGGGAAGAGGAGGAGAGGAAGAGAGAGGAGGGGAAGAGGAGGAGAGGAAGAGAGAGGAGGGGAAGAGAGGAAGAGAGAGGAGGGGAAGAGGAGGAGAGGAAGAGAGAGGAGGGGAAGAGGAGGAGAGGAAGAGAGAGGAGAGGAAGAGGAGGAGAGGAAGAGAGAGGAGGGAAGAGAGGAGGAGGGGAAGAGAGAGGAGGGAAGAGAGGAAGAGAGGAAGAGAGAGGAGGGGAGGAGAGGAAGAGAGGAAGAGAGAGGAGGGGAGGAGAGGAAGAGAGGAAGAGAGAGGAGGGGAAGAGAGGAAGAGAGGAAGAGAGAGGAGGGAAGAGGAGGAGAGGAAGAGAGAGGAGGGGAAGAGGAGGAGAGGAAGAGAGAGGAGGGAAGAGGAGGAGAGGAAGAGAGAGGAGGGGAAGAGAGGAGGAGGGGAAGAGAGAGGAGGGGAAGAGAGGAAGAGAGGAAGAGAGAGGAGGGGAGGAGAGGAAGAGAGGAAGAGAGAGGAGGGGAGGAGAGGAAGAGAGGAAGAGAGAGGAGGGGAAGAGAGGAAGAGAGGAAGAGAGAGGAGGGGAAGAGGAGGAGAGGAAGAGAGAGGAGGGGAAGAGGAGGAGAGGAAGAGAGAGGAGGGGAAGAGGAGGAGAGGAAGAGAGAGGAGGGGAAGAGGAGGAGAGGAAGAGAGAGGGGGGAAGAGGAAGAGAGGAAGAGAGAGGAGGGGAAGAGAGGAAGAGAGGGAGAGAGAGGAGGGGGAGAGAGAGGGGGGGAAGAGAGAGGAGGGGAAGAGGAGGAAGAGAGAGGAGGGGAAGAGGAGGAGGGGAAGAGGAGGAAGAGAGAGGAGGGAAGAGGAGGAGAGGAAGAGAGAGGAGGGGAAGAGGAGGAGAGGAAGAGAGAGGAGGGGAAGAGGAGGAGAGGAAGAGAGAGGAGGGGAAGAGGAGGAGAGGAAGAGAGAGGAGGGGAAGAGGAGGAGAGGAAGAGAGAGGAGGGGAAGAGAGGAGAGAGGAAGAGAGAGGAGGGGAGGAGGAGGAGAGGAAGAGAGAGGAGGGGAGAGAGGAGGAGAGGAAGAGAGAGGAGGGGAAGAGGAGGAGAGGAAGAGAGAGGAGGGGAAGAGAGGAGAGGAAGAGAGAGGAGGGGAAGAGAGGAGAGAGGAAGAGAGAGGAGGGGAGGAGAGGAGGAGAGGAAGAGAGAGGAGGGGAAGAGAGGAAGAGAGGAAGAGAGAGGAGGGGAGGAGAGGAGGAGAGGAAGAGAGAGGAGGGGAAGAGGAGGAGAGGAAGAGAGAGGAGGGGAAGAGAGGAAGAGAGGAAGAGAGAGGAGGGGAAGAGAGGAAGAGAGGAAGAGAGAGGAGGGGAGGAGAGGAGGAGAGGAAGAGAGAGGAGGGGAAGAGAGGAAGAGAGGAAGAGAGAGGAGGGGAAGAGAGGAAGAGAGAAGAGGAGGAGGAGCAGGAGGAGGAGCAGGAGCAGGAGGCCGCTGGCCTGGAGGGAGGAAGGAGGGACTGTGGGCACACTAGAGCACACCGAGGGCGAACAGTCCTACAGTGGGCAGAAGGGACCCAGCTCAGACTTGCCCAGCTCACAGCTGCCCAAAGGTACGTGGAATTGAGAAGAGTGTGACCTAAATTTGCGTCTCTCGCCTGGATGTCATGTACCCATCAAAGTAACGGAAATGACTGTGGAATGCACAGAACCCTGGGAATTATATTTCCCACCAAATCTCCCTGTCAATCTACCCATTTCCAATAACAAAGTCAAAAAAAGGACTTACACTTCCTTTTCTCTTCCCTTCTTCTCCCTTCTTTCTTTCCTTTCCTCTCTTCCTTGAGTCTGTTAGGGCCAGCCGGGAGGCAAAGGGTTAGGGTTAGGGTTAGGGTTAGGGTTAGGGTTAGGGTTAGGAGGCCCTGAGGCTAAGGACAATGTCCTGAGCTGGCGTCTTTCTGGAAGGCTGGAAATGCAGGAGGAAGTCCATCTAAGGAGTGCTCCCAGATCCTTCCCTCTTCCAGGGGAAGACCTGTGGGGCTGCTGCAGCCAGGTCCCCCCAGGGGTGCAGGAGGCCGGTGCTCACATGGCCTGTGCCCCCCGCCACTGGAGCACGCACCTGTTCCCTGGGTCTGCACGGAGCAGACACTTGCAGTCCAGGACACTGCCCTGCTGTCCACTGAGCTGCAGACACTTCTGTTGCTCTTGCTCTGTAAGCCCTAACAGTGTGGGGTCCTCTGGCTGGGCCACCTTAGCCTTTTGTCCTGTAGGAAAGCTGATTCCCTGAGCTGCACAGGGCTGTCCCCTGACCCAGAGGAATCTGAATGTGTCCCTCAGTGGGAGAGGACACCCCACTTCTAGCCTTGCTTCTCCACACGAGGGTCCACACTTCCCGAGGAGACCTTCCTTCAAGTTCCGTTACCTCAGGCAGGCCTGACCCTTGTCAGGGGAGCTGACCAAATCCCAGGACTCATGTTCCCAATTTTGAAGCAGAGGACTTGAAACAAAAGTTTAGTTCTCTCTTTGAACAAAGAGCCAGTGAATGTCTGGAAACACAGAGTGTAGGAAGACCAGCAGAAGTACTCAGGGCATAAGTTAAGTAACCAGCCAGATAGAAGGGAGGTAGTGACCTGGAAGACAGAGCCAGAAAGCCACCAAGGCCACAGAAGACAATGAGGGGTCCCGAGCACACACAGGACACTGGTGTCCATAAGGCAGGGGAAGAGAAGAAGTGACCAAGGGGTAGTGACTGAGCATGTTCCCAGTTACAGAAGCCATGGGTCCTCAGGTGAGGACCGTCACCCCATGCCAAGCAAGGCGGGTTAACATGGAAACACCAGAGTCCTGGCGACAAATCCAGAGGGCGAGGAGCCAACGAGAAGCTCACCAGAGAGCAACGGCGAACGGCTGGGGAGAGCGTCCTCTGGCAAGGGGAGGGCACTGGGCGCCGTGTGAACGGTGCTGAACTGACTTTGTCCAGTAGTGAGAAGAAGGCTAAGAGGTCACCACTGTGAACCCATTGAATTGACCACTGTGGGAGAACCTCACTGTAGGAATGAAAATGGGCTACACGAGAAGGATGAGCAAAGAAAAGTGTGCAGACTGTGAGTGTAAGTGTGCAGACATGTGGGTGTAAGTGTGCAGACTGTGAGTGTAAGTGTGCAGACCTGTGGGTGTAAGTGTGCAGACTGTGGGTGTAAGTGTGCAGACTGTGAGTGTAAGGGTGCAGACTGTGAGTGTAAATGTGCAAACTGTGAGTATAAGTGTGCAGACCTGTGAGTGTAAGGGTGCAAACTGTGAGTGTAAGTGTGCAGAACTGTGAGTGTAAGTGTGCAGACCTGTGGGTGTAAGTGTGCAGACCTGTGAGTGTAAGTGTGCAGACTGTGAGTGTAAATGTGCAAACTGTGAGTATAAGTGTGCAGACCTGTGAGTGTAAGGGTGCAAACTGTGAGTGTAAGTGTGCAGACCTGTGGGTGTAAGTGTGCAGACCTGTGAGTGTAAGTGTGCAGAACTGTGAGTGTAAGTGTGCAGACCTGTGAGTGTAAATGTGCAAACTGTGAGTGTAAGTGTGCAGACCTGTGAGTGTAAGTGTGCAAACTGTGAGTATAAGTGTGCAGACCTGTGAGTGTAAGGGTGCAAACTGTGAGTGTAAGTGTGCAAACTGTGAGTGTAAGTGTGCAGACCTGTGAGTGTAAGTGTGTAGACTGTGAGTGTAAGTGTGCAGACCTGTGGGTGTAAGTGTGCAAACTGTGAGTGTAAGTGTGCAGACTGTGAGTGTAAGTGTGCAGAGCTGTGAGTGTAAGTGTGCAGACTGTGAGTGTAAGCAAGCACTGGCAGCAAGAGCCAATGACAAGGCACAGTGGCCATGGTGGTGACGGGTGGTTTCGACAACCTGAGACTAGACGGGTCGGGGAGCGGCTCAGGGGTAGAGGGCTCGCCTAGCGGGGGGCCCTGGGTTCCATCCCCAGAGTGGCCAAAAAAACAAGGGTGTAAAATAGTGAAATAAAATATGATAACGAGGAAGAGAGGAGAAAGGGACCCCGGGTCCTTCCCAGGAGGACTGCATTGGAGTTTCAGGAGTTAAGTGAAGCAGGCTGACAAATTTGTCAGAACAAGCAGGAAAAGAATGGTTATGAAACCCAGGACCTCCCGACCCCGGAGGGACAGGGGTGGACAGCACCTGAATGACCAGCAGTCAGGCCACCAAGCACCTGAGGACCGCGGTGAGCCTGCAGAGAACTGGCTGCGAGGCCGGATCATGGCCGGCAGACCCTGGGCCACAGAGGCATCCGGAAACGAGTCTGGGGCTCCTCTGGTTCTCAGCACAGCCAGCTGGAACCTGGTTCCTGCCCTGGAGTCAGGATTCAGATGGTCCAAACCTTGCTTACACACACAGGTTTGCACACTTACACTCACAAGGCTACTATGAGAAACGAGCCGAACATGGAGGAGAACTTGCGTCTGCCCTTGAACCTGCACCTCCCCCAGCACGGGCTTCGCGGTCACGCCGTGTGCATGAGAGTGTTAGTTAACTTTGGGTTTCTTCCCCTAGTACCACTCTGGGTCTGGGCAAAAGCCACGGCCCCCAGAGCTCCCTCACAGGCCCCCGCGAGGCTTCCTGCTTCCTGAGGTCCGGCTGAGCCTTCCCGGCTGACGGGAGGGTGGAGAAGGCAGTGAGTAGGGGCTGGAGAGCCACATGGGGGTGTCTCCCAGGACCGACCCCCTTCACACCTCAGGCTCCCCCCAGAGACACAGTCACATGGTTCAAAAACACGGCAAAAATTAGGAAGAACGCAAACAAATCAGCAGAGGTTTGGTTTTAAAAAATGGTAGAAACATGCAAGGAAGCTTTTAAACGAACAAAATAGAGGGGCTGTGGCTCAGGGGTAGAGCGCTTGTCTGGCTTGTGCGAGGCCCTGGGTTCGAGCCTCAGCACCACATAAAAATAAATAAATAAAATAAAGGTATTGTGTCCAACTACAACTAAAAATATATTTAAAAAAAAGAACAAAATAGATCCACAGGGCCAGTGTGGAAAGACAGCTAGAGCATATTATTAAGACGAGAGCAGCAGCGCCCACCTGTCTCCCCAACCTGTCCTCACGAGAGCTCTCTCTCTGCCCTCATGCTGCACAGCTGCAGCAACCAGGAAGGGCGTGCCCAGCACTCTAGGACCCTGTGCGGAGCACAGCAGCCCACGGGGGTTGGGAAGCTCTGGTCTCTGGGTGTCCTCCGCTCTCTGTGTTTAGTCTTATTAGACCAGACTCACTTTGCAGACAGAGAAAAACAGTGAAGAGAGTTTCCTGTAAAGTCCTGAGTTTTAAAAGTGCTGCTGTTGGTCAGAGGAAGGGGCTCGCCCGGACGCCCCTGCAGAGCCCCTCTGCTTGTCTACCCAGACCCGTCCTCAGGCTTGCTGCTGCCACGGAGCTGAACAGTGCCCTGCCTCCTCTCTCTCGGGCCTGTAATTTTGGGGGCGAGGAGCACAGGCCACGGAAGACGCATTGAGCAAAGGAGGCTCTTGTTTTGTCACAGAATCACGTTTGGACTTGCCTTTCCTGGTATTTTTATTCACACAACAGCACCGTGAAGTCCCACACTGATTTAGCTCATCATGGTGTGTGTGTGGGAGTTTATTCTTACGATAGAAGCGACTGACGAGATACCGCGGCAGCTTCCCTCGGCCTCCGCCATCTGTAGGTGCACCCACGTCCTCGGATGGATGAAGAGCAGGAGAACTCCACCTGGTGAGGTCAGAGGCCACCGGGGCCCAGGAACATTCACACGGCCTCCCGCGGCAGCTCCAAGGCGGCCCCTCCAAGGTGACCAGTGCGTCCCTCTTCCATCGGCTCCAGGCCCGTCTTACCCTGCCATCTGGCGCTCCAGCTTCTTCCTGAGCAACAAGCCGGCCAACGGGGCAGGAAACTCCTTAAAACAAGGCCCAGCGCTGACAGCAACGTGTTTTCGATAACTTGAACCAAAACACCGTGTGGTTCCTCTGGCCCCCGAGGCTGGGGAGGTCGAGGGAGCAGGCTCCGGGTTCCTCCAGGGCCACACCTACCTGCACCCATCCCAGGAACCGCAGGAGGGAGGTCAGTGTGAAGCTGCGGGGCTCTTGCCAGGCTCAACTGCCCAGGGGTCACTGTTGAATCTGGTGCCCAGGCACCACCATAAGATAGTTACTACTTCCACTTCTCTTCTAGATGAGGATATTGAGAGGTCGGAGACGAGGGCCCCTGGCCAGGCTGGGACTGAGACCTGCACCCCGCCTGCCCACTCGTGGAGACCAGATGACCGACCCCAGGGCCCTGGGCCATTCCAGACAGAGGGCTACAGGCTGGTCAGCAGGCGGGGTGGGAACTGCTCCACCAGAGACCCTGGCTCAGCCTCTGTGGGGCCCACCAGAGCCTCTGGGGAGTCTGACCAGCTAGCAGGCCTCCAGGTGGCCATGCAGAAGGAGGGCCAGGCAGAGCCACCAGGAGGGAGGCAGAAGCGAGGGACAGTGCAGGGGGGAGGGCAGGAGAGAACTCCTCCACTGGCCGCGTCCCTCTGCCGGGCATGCAGCCTCTCTCCAGCGCAGGAGCACCACACCCCTTCCGCTTTCCCTGCTCCTGCTGTGAGTAACAGGCATTGTCCAGTCTGTGGTCCTCCTCTGGGCATCGCCTGGGGTCGGGGTCCAGCCCACAGCTGTGCTGTGTGGATGGGATGCACTGCTGTGTGGAGTCAGTCACCTTTGAAGCAGCCCTGAGTCCGAGAATTGGGAGACTTTGGAAGCCCTGAATTTGTGTACCATCTCGATTCCCAAGGCCAGTTGGGCTCCCAGGTCCTACGCCTCGGGGACTACGAGGCCCTTGCATGTTAAGAATCTCCATGTGGCTCCTTTCTCTCTTCCGTTCCAGCCAGAACCCAGGGGAGGAAGTGTGGGCAACGTGCCTCATTCCAGTAGGAGCCCTGCTTCCTGCTGACAGGACCCTGCTCTGCTCAGATCCCACCGTCCTCGGGGTTTCCTCCTCAGCCACAGGGCTGGACCTGATCAGCCGGGGCAGGGGGCTCCCAGCACTGGCAGGTCAGGTTGGACACCCCAGAGGCCTCCTCCAAACGCAGATCCCTGGGCAGGCCCAGGGTTGGTCTGCAGCCAGCCTGGCATCTGCCTTCCTGGCGAGCTCCACACGGGTGGGGCTGCGGTGGGCGAGTCCCAGTGTCCGTCCCCCCCTCTGGGAAGGACGTCCTGTGCTGGGAGAGGAAAGGCTTAAACAGGTCCAAGTGTCCTTGGCTGGGCCTGGTCTTCTGCGGCAGCCCGGGGCGAGCCAGGGCCCCCCGTTGCTGCTCTCAGCCTCTGACAGCTGGGAGGCCAGGAGGGGCCCAAGCTCCCACTCAGGCCCAGCTTTCTGCCATTGTTAAGGGCATGATTCATCCCCACGGCCACACCTGCCCTGAACTTCCCGTTTCCTGCTGTGTGAGGTGACGTTTCCTCTTATTTTGAAGCCAGCTTGAGTCAGAGTTTCTGACTTGCAGCCGAGGGCACCACCTACTTCCTCTCAGCAAGCCACAGACCTCCACCAAGAAGGCGGGCCTGGGGCCCAGCACCACCTTCCTCTGTGTGCACCCTGCCGAGGAAGCCCGGGCCACCCCAGGTCCACGTCACAGGGAACTGAAAACCCGGGGGCTGTTCGCAACCTTCTGCTTAAGAGCCGTAAGCACACGGAGATGCCTTGCTTCGAGCCCAGTGTCTGTGATTTTGTCTCCCGAAGGACATCGAGATTAGGATTTTCAAATGAGGATATTCAAATTAGGACTTTTGAATAATGATACGAGTGCATCCTGCCTGGCCTTTGAAAGTCCCCCTTAAGCATAGGTCAGGGTGCAGTCAAAATGTTATAAGAATTGAGAAAGAAATATACTCACAAAGAAATACGAATGAAAATGTTCTCTGCTTCCCACACCAGCAGCACATGGTAGGAAAAAATGGCACAGCACAGAGTCTGAGAAAAACCTGTGGGTCTCAAATCTCAAACCCGGCCAGGTCTTCATCCATGTGTGAGACAGGCTGTCCACTTAAAGTTACACTCTTGCCCTTTGATCAGAGAAGGAGACTTTTGTCAAAACTGTTAACAAAACTCAGTCCCTGTCCCTGATGCCAATCCAATAACAAGGACATGGTTTTCAGAAAAAAGAAAAAGAAGGTTCGTTGCTTTGCTAGCGAAGGAGAAGCACAGGGACTCCTGTCCCAGAGGCCATGATTCTGCCCTCAGCAGGAACAGGGGCTTTGAAAGAGGAGATTCAAGATCTTCTGGTACCTCTGGGTCACTTCTTTCCTGAGGTGGGCCTATGCTCAAGGACAGACAACTCAGGCTAGGATGAGGGAGAAAGGGGATGCTGTTTCCCCTGGGATTGGGGAGGATCAGGAGAGAGGAGGAGAGGAAGAGACATGTCCTTATAAAAATGCATTCTAGTGGAGAGCAGCAAGGGCTGGACTCAAAGCAGGAAGTGGACGCTGCTACAAACAAAAGGAATCCTGCAAATGTGCAAAGAGTCCCTCAGTATGTGCTTCCTGAGCCATTTTACTTGAAAATACATCCAGCTGATGGAGATGGAAGCAAAAGTGAGCTGGGATGTACAGGGGGCTCCACAGAATTGCTGACCCTAGGGACTGAAGAATTTCCCAATCCAGTTACGACGCTGAGTTCCAATGAAATCTACAAACTAGAGATGAATAGGAATAGGAACCCAGATTCAGCTGGCCACAGTCACACGGCCAGGGGACCACGAAGCAGCAGGCAGGAAGTAGGATCACAGACGTTTCTCTTAGAAACCAAAACATTCCTGTTCACCTTGTGGGACAGCTCAACAATCTCATTAAATGATGATTTTGAAAAGCTTAAATCTGTGCGGTAGTGTAACATAAAGTAGGACACGTGTCTCATAAAACACCAGAGAGCATGGCAGAGAAGGGAGCACGGGCCGCTCACAAACGCCCCATTAAGAGGGAGAAAGATGGGTGCCCTCGGGTGAGGGAACCTGTTCTCTTTGTAATCACAGAGCTCCATCAAACTGGAGTCACTCTGAGATGGGGGTTTAGGATAAGGAGAGAAATCCTGAAACGTAAGGGAACAAGCGTACAAGCCACCAAGATGGGGAAAGCACAGCTGTAAATCTTGAGCAACACGGCCTTGGCCTGTGCCCTCGTAAAATGAAGGAAATACGCAAGCGCAGGGAAGACTGGTGGGAAATCGGGCCGCTCCACCCTGCTCCCCCTCCAGCCGGCCCCCAGCTCAAGGCAGGGCTGCTGCTCACTCTCAGACCACTTTAAGCAGGTGTGGGGTCAGCACACTCCAGTGGTAGTGGGCTTGCGGGGGCTGAGCCTCCTCTCCCAGCTCTCACACATTTCCCGTGAATGTGCATCTCCCTCCCTAAATGAAGCTCTGTCTGTGCCTTGGGCTGGTGCTGAAACTCTTCAGGTTTGCCAAGAGCCCCCTGGTCCTGAGTTGACTCCCCCTGTGCTCTGGGAACTCCTGGGGCCCCTCTGGGACACACCTCTTTTCTTGTGACAGTTCTGCTGTACCATAATTTTAACCGTATTTTCTTGCCACTCGTAGAGTTGATTCTCTTATATTTTTCCTTAAATGGACACAAGTTTCAACCCTTTCTCTTACGTACAGATAGTCCCCTCGTACTCGTGAAGACCCAAGTGCTCAGCACACACTGACCCAAGTTAGTCCTCCCTCCCGTCAACACGTGGGGCCACAGCCAGCACTTTGAGGGGGGCTCCTGGAAAGCTTGACTCCTTTCTTTCTTGTTTGTGAAGAAACAAACTAGGGCCGGGGCTGTGGCTCGGTGGTAGCGCACTCGCCCAGCACGTGTGAGGCCCTGGGCCGGATCCTCCGCACCACGTAAAAATGAATAGATAAAATGAAGGCATTGGGCCACCTACAACTAAGAGTTTTAACAAGCTAGCACAATGGCCTTAGCAACCTTGTGTCTTTTGCAACGTAAAGCTTTAAGGCAACACCCATAACCACCCATGAAGAGGGCTCATGGCAGTGGTGCAAACCTGTGATCCCGGCTACTCCAGAGGCAGGAGGATCACAGCTCAGCGCCAGCCTGGGACAGACTTGAAGAGACATTGTCTCAAATAAAAAAGAAAAAGGGGCTGGGGATGTAGTTCATGGTAGAGTGTCCCTGGGTTCAGTGCCCAGTACTGAAAAATAAAAAATAAAGAAGAAAAAAGGCTTACACACTAAAAGAATGCACAAAGACATACATAGGACAAAAAGAATCTCCATTTCCTTCCGTTGCCTGCTAGAACCCCCAGCAGGCCCTGGTCAAGGCCCCACCCCCAGGGTGCACTGGTCAAGGCCCACCCATCAGGTACTACTCAAGGCTTGACCTCCGGGGTGCACTGGTCAAAGCCCCAACCCCCAGCAGGCACAGATCACGGCTGCAGGAACCTGACTCCCCCAGTGCAGGTCACCAGGCTGCCAGGGCAAAGGGCAGAGTTGAGCCCCCTGAAGCCTGGGACCAAGCAGGTGGTACCCAGGTGGGCATGTGGGTGGCTTACAGAGGGTGAGCCTCCTCTCCCAGCTCTCACACTGCACGGGGCCCCACTGTGGTGGCCTCTGAGATGACAGTCAGGCCTGCAACTCCCCTGGCCGTGACCCAGGACGCCAGCTCCTCTGTGTCTGAATACTCTGCAGCCTGGGTGTGTTCCTGGTGAGTGGCACTGGGTGGCCACCGCTTCTGCTACAGTTCTCCACCCTGCGGGATGATTGTCTCCCTCCCAGCCTGAGGTTCCAGAAGACTCCCCCAGGACTCCCGTCGTGCCTCCTGGGAGGGGACAGCCACAGCTCAGGCTGGCCCAGAGCCCACCTCAGGCACCCAGCCAGGGTCCTGCTGCTCCTGCCCACTGAAGCCAGAATTCCTGAACTACTGCCAAACCCCGCAGGGAGACCACCCCAAGCCCATCCCTGCTCTCAGAGGGAGAGCTCAGGGGGCCCCAGTGGCTTCTTGAGGAGAGAGAAGGCTCCCTCCCCTCCTCACATCCTGGGTGCCCCTCTCTGGGTGCCCCTCTGGTGCTCTCTGAGCGTCCTCACCAGCATTCCCTTCACGGGACTCTGCTGCTTCCTGTCCCACAAGGAAGACCCCTGACCACCGTGTCCTCAAGGCCAGAGAGAGCTGGCCCAGGACCCACAGCCGTCCACCTGCTGCAGAGGTGTCCTTCTTCCTTCAATACTTCATTTAAGCAAGTGTGGGGTCAGCACACTCCAAGACCTTCAGGGAGGGCGCGGCATACCCTTTCCTGACCCAGCGATCCTAGGTTCTCCATGAGGCCAACAGTGATAAGGGACAGAAGATCACCGGCAGACAGGAGGCAGGGAGGAACGCAGCACCAACAGGCATGCATGGGCATGTGGGTAGGAGGCAGTAGCCCCAGAGAGCAGAGCTCCCAAGCCCCCCTCTTCAGTAAGGAACTGTACTTTCACAAGCAGCCAGAGGGGCAGGGTGAGCTCCAGGGCTGGTCCCAGATGTCCTCAGGAAGCCAGACCTCCTGGCAGTGGGTGGCTGTAGCCCACCCTCTGTCATGTCCACACAGGGCAATGTCCAGTGGAAGAGGACTTAAGGAGTGGTCCGCCTTCCCAGGCACCACCCAGAACATTTCCCCTCGGGCCTCAATGGCACAGCTGGACCAGGGGGTCACCCTGTCTCGGTACCTGGACTGGAGTGGGGCTTCTGTGTCTAGCTGACACAGGCTCAGAGTGAGGAGTCCACACAGTGTCCCCTACGGCACGTCAATGCTATTCATCTGTAATGAAGTGGGACCGTACCCTGCCACAAAGCTGGGGGGACATGCCCAGTGGGCAAACCAGGGATGACAGTGAGATGGGACGCCCCCATGCAGGCGCCACCAGACTTCCTGGAAAGCAGTCGGTGCATAGGCAGATCCCTCCAGCACTGGAAATCAAGCCCAGACGCGCACAGTTGGGCACTTGTGCGCACTGTGGGCCGCATCCGCAGGTGTGAGTCTGTCTGCTGAGGCTCGCAGGAGGAAAGCTGGTGGTGCGGTATTAAGTGGGAACCCTGCAGAGGTCAAGGCTGCGAGTTCTGGGGCACAGAGGAAAGCAGAGCCTGGGAACTGCTGCCGGTGCCGGGAGGGTTTCTCTGGCAGCCAGGCCCCAGGGGCTCTTTCCACTTGGTCCCTTTTTATACTTTGCAGACGTGAACGTACCTCTGTCTTCAACGAGAATGCCGCAGACGCTGCTCTTTCATGTTGGTTATCTCTTCCGGATTGGTGACCACAGGAAACAACCACAAAACCTCAGTGACAGTCACAGCCGCTGGCTTTCTCCCAGCGCTGGCTGTGCTCTCCAGCGACTGGGCTGCCGGGGGCTGCCGGGGGCTGCCCAGCCCTCCCCACGAGTGGAACACCTGCAGGGCCAGCCGCTCGCGGGTGTGCTGTACCACACAAGCAGGTCAGAGGCAGCTGGGACTCCAGCGTGGGACAGGGACCCTTCTGATGCCCAGAGCTCACTCACAACACGGAGAGGGCAGGACAAGAAGCAGAACCCCAAGGCTCAGCCCAGGATGGACCACATGCAGCTCCCAGCAGGGGCTCTCTCCACCGCCCAGGGCCAGCTGCTGCGGTTTCCATTGCACCAAGGGTGGTAGGTGGCCCGCCTCAGGCCGGGGAGTCCAGGAGAGTCTCAGGGTAATAAATTCTGGGAACGATTGTTCCTCCCTGAGAACGACACGGAGGCTCCTCCAAAGCAGCTGCTCCCCTGCTGCAGATGCCTTCCTACATCCAGCCTTTGGGCATGGTCCTGGGCCCCTGGGGCCCCATGGTGTCCAGGACACAGGAGGGGCAGCACACCTGGACAAGTCTGGAGAACCACCCAGCACGGCCTTCCTCCAAACACGTGAGTGGGCCGAATGCCCCCAGTTCCCAAGGACACACAAGGGCTGGGGCAGCTCGGGGGTGCCCTGCAGTCTTCTATACCCCGAAGACATTGCCTAGTTGGCCCCAGTGACAGGGGCAGACAGATGCAGAGATGGGGACATGAGGTTCCGGGGATAATTCCACACACGGGGCCCACTCTGCTGACCCCCACATGCTGTCTTTCCCTGCCTAGCCCAGGCCATGTCACATTCCTCACAAACACCTGTAATCTGCAGGAGAAACGTACTCAAAATAACGTGGTCAGAGGAGCCTGAGTTCCCCTGAACGGGAAGACCACTGGACACTTTTCATAGACCACATCCCCAAACTCAGGGAGATTAGTTAAACTCCTGATCATAAAATCTGTAAGAATTTATAGTTAAGAATCTGATTAGAAGTGGTCAGTATGACCCAAAGTGACCTACAGTTGTCATGGCAGTGGAGACTTGAATCTGAGGTCACCCTGCCGTCAGTCAAAAGTGAAGAGGTAGACTGAGGCAGGACTCTCTGGAAACTTCCCTGGGATCCCCAGTAAAACTGGAGTGCAGGAGAGGCATCCTGTCCCTCTCCTCTCTGAGAGGACCCACTACCCCCTGCGACGGTGCCCTTTCCCCTCCCTTCTAATGAACTCATGCCTGGCACTCGGAGTTACAAGTCTGAAATCTTTCTGTCTCGATGGCGAGAATCAGGGTCTCAAGGGGGTCTTGGCTCTGCCTCAGTGTCCCCAAAGACCCCGGCCCCGTAACAGCAGGAGCAACAACCAGGGCCACGTGGGTTCTGCTCCGCTCAGCCCTGGCACCCACTCTGCTCCCATCCAGGGCCCACCCAGCTGACTTGAGTCAGGGGAATTGGGCTCCCGCAGCCGGCGGGCAGGAAGCCCCACACTTCCCTGGGGGCGCGTCCTCAGCCTGCACATGCGGAGTGTGGCTCCATGCATCCTCCTCCCAGGACAGGACATCTGCCTTCTCCCCCAGCGTTGGTTTTGGCACATGCCCAGGAGCAGATTGAGCAAGACAGCAGTTGGCACCTGCCCAACAGTCTGTGAAGAGCCGGACTTTCTACCCTCCCATGGGAACGGGGCTCCTCCCTCCACCGTGCAGGCCCCGAGCCCTGAGCCCCGGGTCAGGAGGAATTGAGAAGGCTGTCCACGGAGGAGAGGTCTTCCAGGGTCCTGCCTTAATCTCAATCTTTGCACTGAGACCTGGGAAGGGAGAGAGTGGGAAGGAGGAGCCGGTCTCAGGATGGTCGCGTGACTAGTGTAATTGACCAGGCTCTTCGACTCCAAGAGAGAAACACCATCAGGGGAGTGGAGTTGGTCAGATTTCCTGAACTGCAGAACCATGCCATGCACGGGTCCTCAGACCCCTCTGTTCCCTCATCATCCTGGAGAACACCCCTGTGTGCCCCGCTCTGAAGGGACATCTGGCATCCGACGTCATGGCATCTGGTCTTAAGAGCTGACCACTGCAGCTGTAGGACAAGCAATAGCAGCCCCCCAAGTGGGGGCAGGAGGCAAGTCCCACCGAGTGGTGGGGGCCAGGTGCCAGTGTTGGCCCCCTCCAAAGCAGGGACACAGCCCTCACCCAGAGCCCTTTTCTGACTAAGGTGTATTAGCATGGACAGTCTTTGCTTCACACTGAAGGACTTCCCTAGTCAGCGGGAGCCGAGTGGCTGCAGAGAACCCAGAGGGAGAGCCCTGCCCTGGGCTTGCGGAGGAGGAGTCAGAGACTCGCACCTGGCACCATTTCTTATCATATTCCAAGCGGCTGGCATGGCCGTGGGCTCCTGGAAACGGCTTCAGTGTTGTTTTAAGTCAGTGTGTTGAGGGTGGATCAGCAGGAAGAAGCGGAGCCCACCCAGGAGACCAGGGGAGACCACGTGGGCTGCAGACACCCCGTGCACCCTTCCTTATGCGCTCATCCTGAATCAAGGCGCTTCCTGGGGACAGTTGGCTGAGGTGACCCAGAGGCTGGCTACGAGGGAACGATTGCCTTCAAATACCAGGTGTTCAAAAGCACAGGACACGGAAACTCTGGCAAAGAGATGCTGCCAACTGCCCAGAGCACACCCCAGGCCCACACCCCAGGGGCCCCCACACCCCCTGTGGGGAGGGGCCCCCGGGAGAAGCAGCCTGACCCCAGGAACTCCTGTCCTCCTCTGGACAGCCCTGCACCTGAGGGAGGGGTTCGGAGCCTCAGGGAACCACCCGTGGAACCTAAGGGCTACCCCGCCTGGGCTCATGACTCAGGCCGATACCAAAGGGCAGTGAGCAAGAGCAGGCGGCCACAGGGAGAGGTCTCCATGACACAGGAGCCTTGATAGGAGGTGGAGACCCAAAGAAGCTGCTCAACCTGAAGTATTGGATGGCAGGCCTGGCAAGGGGTGGACGGTCGTGGGAAATAGGACAGCACAGGGTGTGACCATGGGAGCCAGCAGGGCCTCAGCAAGGCCTGCTGAGGACCAGGCTGCACCTTCCCTGGGACAGAGAGGGCCCCTCGCAGGAGGACCTGTGACTCCCTTCAGGGACAGAGGCAGGGCCAGGGCGAGGAACCCTGCTTCTGAGGCTTTCTTAATCCCTTCATGATTGCATGCCTGGGTGGGGTGTCCTGAGGCCCCCCACCATCGGTCTCCATACACAGGAAGAAGGCTCAGAGGACACCACAGGCCACTTGCAAGCACCAGCTCCCTGTCACTCAGGAGCCACCCGTGGGTGTGCTGCGCAGCAGCCGGGGGGAAGCCCACTCCTGACAGCCCTCGAGTAGGCACCGGGCCCTGCCCACGTGGCATAGTGTGACCAGCGCAGGGCACTTGAGGTAGTCTCCCCCTGCACAGAAGAGCCGTGTGAGGCCCTCCAGAGAGAGGAAGGATCCACTCCAGGAAGACAAGGAGAAGACAGTGGAAGCCGGAGGGCCAGTCACCGTCCAGAGACCCCGGGCTGCAGCAGTCCAGCTCTGCCATCACTGGGGTGGCAGCCATGAGTTAAGGCTCAGAGGCCTTGCCAGTGTCCTCTTGGGAAGACACCTCGGGGACCGGCAGAGGAGCACCCAGTGTCTTCGGGCTCCAGTCCCATTCCCGTGCCCCACTCCAGAGGGTGACGGGAAGGAGCACTGGGGCACATCAGTCAGCGCCTTCTGCGGATGGGGAGGTAGGATCCCAGAGAAGGACCTGCTGGCCCCAGGGCCACAGGCCAGCGCCTTCCCACTCTCCCCTTCCTGGGAATCACCCAGCTCCCCCCCCCAAGAGCGCTTGCGAAGGTTGGTCACCTTCGGCCTGCGCCAGGCCTGTGTGCTCCAGGCGCCTGGCCAGCTGGGGCCCACAGAGCAGGGCCCCCAGGGACACGCCAGACCAGGCTGGACTGCATTTCCAAGGACAGCTCTGAAAAGACAGGCCAGGTGAATCCTCCCCATTCAGAACGTGCACAGACCAGAAGGACGAGAGTTCTAGGAAGCTGGCTGGACCTCCAAGTGTCCCGAGGGGTTGGAGGGTGTAGGCTCTCTGAACTCTGAGGACTGTCAGTGTGGCGCCCTGATGGCAGGCTAGGGGAGGCATCAGTGTGACAGCGCAAAAGTTAAGAAGGAGTGTCAAGTCTCGGTGTGCAAATGGGACGGAGCACAGAGTGTTGGTAATTGAGATTGTCCATGGAAGATACCATACTGGACCTAGTGGATAGGTTTTCACACTGGGGTCTGAATTCTGTGAGCGATGGCATGCCAGTCTGGTCACTAACTGTCTACTCAGAGAAGCTGGGTGGGGCAGGGAAGAACGCAGGGAATGTCCACTCCTTGTCCTTGCTGCAGGTGGGACTGCCGCGGCAGAGACCAGGCCAGGCCTGGGGTGGGCTTGACTCAGGCTCTTCAGCAGGTCCGTGGCCCTCTGAACGTCCTCTCCCCTCAGAGATGGACACAGCACCGGGGAGCCCAGCTTGGTTAAGCGCGAGGGCAGGGTCCTCTCCTTGGGGCTGAAGGCCAGGGTGTGAAAGGAGCTTTGCCCAGCCACCGCCCACTCTCTGTGACCCCTGCGGCTCTGGGTGTCCCCAGCTTGGTACCAAAGGAGAACGTGCATTCTCCTTTCACCTAATGACCATGGCCATGATTGTGTGGCTGGTATCTCCGTGTCCAGCGAGGGACCCAGTCCCAGGGCAGCCTCGGCAACGGCACGTGGGACTGGACTCCAAGCCCTCAGCTCACTTACTGATTGCGTGAGTGTCTTCATTCAGTGCATAATTATTGCCTACTATGTGCCAGGCAAAGTTGGGGATGAAATGGAAAGAACCTTCCCCTCGTGGACTTCAGAAGAAAGGAGCAAGAAAGCAGTGGAGGTGGAGTGCAGGCACAGTCAGGGTCAGGAGGCACAAGAGCTGGGTGCAGCTGTGGGGGTCCAGCTTTAACTGAGGGCGGGGAAGGGCGGGGGGGGGGCGCTGGGGTGGAGCCCAGACGACACAGGGTGAGAACAAGGGGAGGCGGGGGGGGGGTGCCCAGGGCGGAGGAGCGTCCGGCTTGGGCCTCACTGGGCCTGCAGCCAGGACAGCGTTCCCTGAGGGGCTGGACCAGGGCGTGCAAGGGAGAGCAGGGCCAGGCTGGCGCCAAGCGGGGCTCCCTCAGGGCAGGTGGAGGGCGCTGGAGGCTCAGGCGGTGGGTGGGGAGCGGATGCCAGCGCCACCCCCCCCCCCCAGCAGGGATGGGTGGTCAGGGCCAGGGAGAGCCCCACGGTGGGGGTGGGGAGGCCTGGGGTCAAGTCTGACAGCACAGACGCGGCCAGGAGGGCAGGCGTGGACCAGAGGGTGCTGGGGGCCATGGGCAGAGGCGCAGGGCACCCCCTGGGTGCTGGCCACCACTCGGCCCCTGGCTCTCTGCATACCTAGTGTTGCCCGTGGAGGGTTTGCTCTCAGGGGTGGGCAGCGAGGGACGGTAGAAGCCTTGGACTCACGAGGGCCAAGTCCCCCTGCTCAGGAAGCCTGTCCTGGTGGACAGAGTCTGTCTGCGTGTCCCAATGTGGCAGCAGAGGCCCAGGGGGCAGGGGCCAGGGTTCTAGTCTCTGGGGTGATGGGTGCACCCCGGAGCAGGTGGACAGAGCTGCCAACAGCATGTGGGATCTAAAGGGGACCCTGGCCCAGGACAGGAGTGCGGGGGAGTGGGGAGGCGCGTGGGCAGTGCTCAGAGGCGCAGCTGCGGAAGGACTCAAAGGAAGGAAGAGGGAGTTGGTGGAGCTCACAGGAGACAGGGTCACGCCTACTGCAGACACGTCCCAGGAGGCAGGACACGTCTCAGGAACCAAGTCTGTGAAACTTAGCTTAGAGTAAAAAATACAAAATCACTGAGAAAAGATGAAATGAAAAAACAGAATAAAATAAAATGAGAAATTACAGGGATGAAGAAACAAATTGAGGCTAAGAATGTGTTAGAAACCACGGGCGCTGGACGACCATGCCGAGACCTAAGTCCCTCGGAGGGAGACGTCCTGGGCCCGGAGGCCGCAAAGAAGCAGGAAGGCCCCTGCCGGGAAGAAGGCCGACCCTCTGCCCAGGTTCGCCCAGTGGGCAGGATGGCAGTTCCCTGTGATGCGCCCTGCTGGACCGGGGGACGGGCCAGGCAGAGAGCAGTGGGTGTATTTAATGTAGAAATAAGTGAACACAAAGTAAATGATAATTGGAAAGGTTTCCCCCAAGTGAAGAAGAGCACGGGTGCAGATTAAAAGGGCGCTGCTTCCCCGCAGCCGTTCCTCAGGGAGACAGGTCCTGTGCAGCTACTCTGGGCAGAAAAGGCAGGGGGTCCTCCAAGCCCAATCCACAGCTAGAGGAGGGGCCGGGTGGGGTAGGTGGAAAGGAGGGGACGGGGAAGAAGCCCCTGGAGCCCCTCCCCTCGCTCCCCAGGCCTGTTTCCCTCCAGGCTTGGAGTCTGTAGCCCCCAGGATCCTAGAGTATTGTGAGCCGGTGACTAACGCCCACACACTGCTGGTTTATACAACGTATTTTCTTTAGACTAAATAAGGCCTTGGGGGAAAATATTAGATGCATGTTATGGGTGCATCCCAAATGTTACCTACTGCCTGGGTGATTCCAATCTAGAGATCCTGAAAGATCTCTGAACTGTAGGATGTGGTTGGGTGAGGCTTCCAAGAAAGCTGTTTGAACGTGGGCAGGTTTCAATAAATGGAATGTAGATATGATCATAGTTGCAGCAGCCATTTTGCAACCACGAGGCAGTTGAGGACTAGAAGCTATACACCTAGGACCAGGGAGGAGAAAGACGAAAAAAGACTGGGCAGTAGGCATGAGGCAGAGGGCAGCACACTGCCATGGACAGCCTACTTCCAGGTGTGCTTTATGCAAGAGCCCTCTTCCATGAGGCTGGGGTAGGGCTGGCCCATTCCCCCAAGACCATCTGCTGGGGACCCCATGACTTCCTCCTCCTGCCCCAGTGTGAGGTCAGGGCCATACCAGGCCCCCGAACCTGGCCTGCAGCCCTTGCAGGACAAGAAACCTGGCTCAGGAAAGGAATTCTGCAGATGCCTATGAGAACAGAGAGACAGGCAGATGCCATCCTTTGAGGCCCTGCATCTGGGCCACCAGATAAAATGCAACTCACCATGTTCAGTTTCAATTCCAGGTAGAAACAATTGGGACACATACTGAAAAAAAGAATTCTTAAGTGGAATTTAAATGTAGCTGGATGTCCTCTCTTGTCTTGTGGAATCTGGCAATCTGTCCTGGATCCATCTGGGCCTAAAGCCTGACATACCCAGACTTCCCACAAAGGAGCTGGGTTTCTTGCTCTGAAGGAACTTTCTCTGGGTCCTTTGGAGAGCTTCTGCCCCCATGAGCAAGCAAGAGAAGAGAAAATAACCTGAGTGGTCTGTGGGCGTCCACAGGGAGGTGGGGAGACCCCACGGTGCTGCTGTGTGGGAGACTCTTCTGAAACCCACTGCAGAGAAGTCAGGGAAGCAGCTCTGAGCCATCCGATGGCGACTAGAGGGTGCCAGCGATGACCGAGTGCCAGGCCGAGTCTGGACTTCAGCTCCAGCCCCAGCTGCAGGGCTGTGTTCATCAACTGAGGAACTTGCCTGGAAGACACTCCGTCTTTCAGGCGTTGCAGTCCCTGGACGGCCCCACTAACGAGCCCGGGCAGCATGCATGGTGCCTGAGATGGCCGGAAACACACACTGTGAAGACCAGCTTTGTCTGTCCAGTGTCCATCCTGCCACTGAGTGACCTGAGCAGATGCGAGAGCTGACCCTCCTCTCCAGCCTCAGCTTCCTCATCTGTACGAGGGACAGCAGCCAATCGCTGGACCCTGGCTGCCCCTCCCAGAGGAGAGGACTGGGGACACAAAAGACACCTCCTGCCAGGCCAGACAGCACCCACGGCTGGGGACACCTGTTCCCAGCACCTGCAGGGGAATATTTCATTCCACGGGCTGCAGGCAGCTTCATGCTCTAGTCAATGGAAAACCCACCATGGCAGACGGCGGCAAGGCCAGCCTTTCTCCCTCTGCCCACTGCACTGCCCCACCCCCCGGTCGCCACTGCTATGCCTGCTGTGTGTGTGTGCGTGTGTGCACTGTCTTTTTCTACGTGTGTGTATGTGTGTGCATCAACAAGTTCAAAAAATAAATAGTAGTATTCTGCTGGGTTTTTTTAATCGCTGTGCACTCTAAGTAGATCCTGATTCTATACTTTGTTCTGAAAATTGTTATATTTATTTTTTTAAAAAATATATGTTCATGGGCTGGGGTTGTGGCTCAGTGGCAAAGTGCTCGCCTAGCAGTGTGAGGCCCTGGGTTCAATTCTCAGCACTACATAAAAGTAAATAAATAAAATAAAGATGTTGTGTCTAACTACAACTAAAAAATATTTTTAAAAATATGTTCAGCTTGTTCCATTTCACAAAATATAGATTCCTTCCTGTTGTTTAAAAATTATTATTCAAAAATTTAAAAGTCCACCAATTAGCTAGGCTCATGCCTGTAATTCCTGCAGCTCAGAAGACTGAGGCAGGAGAATTGCAAGTTCAAAGCCAGCCTGAGCAACTTAGGGAGGCCATAAGCAACTTTCAAAACCCTGTGTCAAAAAAATACATATAAAAAGAGCTAGGGATGTGGCTCAGTGGTTAAGTGCCCCTGAGTTCAATCTCTAGTACCAAACAAGAAAAGAAAAGAAAACCAGGCAGCAATTAATATCCCTGAACACAATTCAGAATATATAAGGGATTATTCTTGTCTATGCTGAATATCAATAAGAGAGACTTCTGGTTTGTGCATAATGTCTATTGAAGAAACTGAATTTGTAATTTTAAAATTTCCACAAAGAAATCTTCAGTCCCTGATGGCTTTAAAGGTGAAGTCCACAAAAAAATTTAAAAAGAAATAACACTAAACTTACAATAACTGTTTTTTAAAACAAAAAAAAAATTTTTAGTTATAGTTGGATACAATATCTTTATTTTATTTATTTATTTTTATGTGGTGCTGAGGATCCAACCCAGGGCCTCATGTGTGCTAAGCAAGCGCTCTACCGCTGAGCCACAACCCCAGCCCCTACAATAACTCTTTCAAAAACAGAAAAAGAGAAAAGCATCAGACTTGACTTTCGAGGCTAGCACAACCTTTATATTAAAAATCCAGTAAGGATTTTACAAAAGGGAAAATAGTACACCAATCTCTTTTCCAAACATAGATCCAAAAGGAGAAAGAAAAGAGAAAGAAATAAAAGAAAATTGAATACAGCAACATATAAAAAGAAAAATAATAGCAACCAAATTAGACTTACAGCAGGAAGGCAAGGTTGATTTAACATCTGAAATCAATCAGTGCCATTCAACTAATAGAAAAAAAAGTCATAGAATCATCAAAATATACAAGAAAGGATTTAGTAAAAATTTTAAAAATTATTGTTTAAAGATTCTTAGCAAATTAGAAACAAAAAGGAATATCCATAATCTGATAAAAGGAATTAACAAGGAAAAAAATCTTAATCCAAACATCATAAATGGTGAAATATTGAAGACCTTCCTTCCGAGATTGGGAGTATGATGATACTTTGCCACTTCCATCAACACCGTGTTCCAGGGCCTTACTAGTTCTATAAAACAAAAAACAATAGTAAAGTTCAAAAAGTATGAAATAAAACTTTGGTTTTTGCAGATGACATTGTATATTCAGGTAACTCAAAAGGAATAAAGCTCATGAAATATGTTCAAGAATTCTACAGAGAAAACTTAATATTATCAAGATGCAAAGATCTAAACAAATTTTATGAAACTAATGAAAGTATAGTTAGATGGACCAATGGGATAGAAGAACCCGGAACCAGATCTGAAACTGTGCTGCTTGGTTTATTTATTTACTTATTTATTTAGATGGATATTGAGGATTAAACCCAGAGGTACTTTTATCACAGAGCCATATCTCCAGTCCTTTTTATTTTTTATTTTGAGCCACAGTCTCACAAGGTTGCTGAGGTTGGTGTCGAGCTTGAGACCCTCCTGCATAAGCCTCCTAAGCTGCTAGCATTACAGGCATGGCCACTGCACCCAGCTACGTGTTCCCTGGTTTATGGTAAAAGTGACTCCGCACGGCCATGGAGAAAGAAGTGTTTCTACAATCTGTTGTTGCATAACAAAGCACCCCAAAACTTACTCAGTGGTTTAAAAGATTAAGATATTATCTTCATTTTCTGTGGACTGACTCCCCTGGTCGTTGTCTGCAGTCCCAAGGTTCAACCGTGCTGGAAAATTCAAGATGGCGTATGCACCTCCTGGAAGCTGACACTGGGCCTCAGTCCTCCATGATTTCCCACAGCTGCTTCTAAGAGGGAGCATCCCAAACACAGGGCTGGTCTGGAAGTTACACAATATCACTTGCCTGCCATGCTGCTAGTCAAAGCAGGGCACAGATCTGTGCTTTTCTCTGTATATACTGTACGCTGTACCCCAGTAAGCATTTATTAAGGAAATTTTTAACCACAGAAGTATTATATGGTCAAATTGATCAGTCTTTACTTTCTTTGTCTTCTTGGGTCTTGCTTACAGTCTTTTTGTACTCCTGAAAACTGAAGTATGATCTTATTTATTTTTGTGTATTAATTCTAGAAGTTTTTAGATAACATTTAATTTTTTAATTAATCTGAAAATTATTTCTGTAAATACTGTGGGCAGGATCTAACTTTTTTCAACATAAAGAAAAATGGCTGCTGGGGTTGTGGCTCAGTGGTAGAGCGCTTGCCTAGCATGTGTGAGGCACTGAGTTCGATCCCCAACACCGCTAAATATAAACAAATAAAGAAAGAAACAGGGTCGTTCCAATATCATTTATTTAATCATATATAGTTTCCCTTATTAAGGAGAGTAAGACTGGGCTCCTGATCTTTCTTGCACCTGTACTACACTGATCCAAATAACTCTGTAAACACATTCTGTTATTACTTACAATTTTCTTCAGCCATTGCCCAATACAAAAATCCCTCAGCATGGTAAGTGACCCGCATTCATACCTACTTTGCTTAGAGTGACTTGAGGGCAGTGTTTTCAGGCCGTGGTGTGATTTTCACAAGCAATGCCTCACTCAGTCCTCACTCCTGGGAGAGGGAAGACGGAGGGGCTGAGGCCGCACAATGGGACTTGGGGACTAAGGAGTCAGCTCCTAGGCTCCGCCCTTCCCTGCTGTGACGCCTCCAGGCAGCAGGGCTCCGTCCTGTATTGTTTAAATGTGATGTAAATGGCACTTTGCTGTGAGCCCAGCTGTCCTTTGGGAATGGGAGCCCTAAGCCCACAGCCCGGTCTGTGTGCTCCCCAGGGAATGCCCAGTTGTGCCAGATAAAATGTGAGTCTGTCCTGCTTCACTGCCTCCAGAGCCTGTGCTGTGGACTGCAGCGGTTCCTTTTCCATCCAGAAGGGAGTGGGTGGACGTGGCTCCTGTTTCACTGCAGGTTACTGAGTCAGAGAGGAAGTTGGTCAAGCATTGAAGATCCCCCTGTCTATACCAAAATGCAAGAGAAAACCCAGGGTGATGGGATTCCCCACTTGCCAATTCTCTTCTCATTTGGAAATATATTAGGAAGAAGCTGCCCTGGGCCAGTTTCATTAACCCAGCTCCCGTGCCTGACAAAGGGAAGCCCTCCTCTTAAAACAATAACAAAGGGTTCCCAATTTCTCAGCTGTCCACTTGGCTAGAATTTACCTAGAGTTCAAAAGAAATCCTGGCTCAGGAAATGAGGATTTGCAGGACACCTCCTTCCAGTCTTAACAAGGCAGGGCGTTACTGGCCATTGATACTATCAAAACCCCAGGTATTCCGACTAAGACGGAGCCAAGAGTCTAGTCCTGGGCAGATTCTCCTTAGGAAGGCTGAGGGTGACATGCTGTCCATTCCTTAGAAGTCCTCAGTGAAGGTTTTTATAGTCATTTTCAGAACACGTTGAAAGTAAGACTCAAGTGTTAGGTCCACGCTGATGGAGCTGAGAGAGCTGGGATGTGTGCTAACCCAGGGTCCGTGAGGTCAGTGAGCCAGACCAGACAGGCTGGGCCCTGAGTGCCTGGGAGGCCTGCAGCAGGATGCCAGGAGGCTGGGGGAGGGAGATAAGGAGACAGAAATAGACCCCTTTCTTCTAGTTCCTATCTCTTCCTCGTGTCCTGCTCCAAAGAAGAAAAGAAACAGAAAACACTTCTCCTGAATTGGGTTGTGAAGTTGGCTCACGTGTAAGCGACTGTGGCTCAGCAGAGGCTCTGTGTGCTCAGAGCCCCCGCACGGGGCCCCTCGGCCTGCTCACCCGCACCCCGCTGCCTTGGCTCTGGCCCTGCGTGGGACAGCGGCCCGGCGCCTGCCCCCACCCTTCATCTGAAACTAGAGAGGAAGCTCTTCAAAGAGGTTTGGAAAGCCAAGCGCCTGGGCCTGTTCTGCTCCAAGATCTAGGCTAGCCGGCCGCGCCCTTCCTGCCAGTGCAGCTGAAGATCCCCCAGGGTGAGCTCTGTACTCTCCAGGGCCTCTCTCTGACCTGTGTCCCCTTAGCCACGCAGAACACGATCTCACGTGTCCCCTTTCACTTAGCCACAAAAAACAAGAGCTACCCTCAGTAAACTAGGAGCTTCCTCAACTTGAATAAAAGAAATCCACGAGAACTCAGCAGCTATCATGGTACTTACAGGTGAGCGAATCCGACCTTTCCCCCAAAGGTGGGGAGCAAGGCAAGGAGGCCTCTCACCACTGCTTGTCAACATTGGACAGGAAGTCCTCGCTCAGGCAACACACTAGACAAAGACTTAAGAGACACACAGACTGGCAAGGAGGAGGTGAACCTGTCTTTGTTCACAAAAGAAGGGATCATCTATGTAGAGAACCTGGGAAAAAAAGGATCAAAAAAACCTGGATTTATTAAGGGATGACTGCAAGATTGCAGAAGACTAGATAAATATGCAAGTCATTCTCTTTCCTATGTCCCAATAATGAGCAAATGGTACTTGAAATTAGAAACACATTAACATTTATATTAGCACCGCCCCAGAATGAAATGCCTTAGGAATAAATCAAAAAGTCAATCTGAAGAAAACTGCAAAGTTCTCATGAAAACAATCTAAGAATTAAATAGATGTTCCATGTTCGTGAATAGGAAGACTCAATATTATCAAGATGTCAGTTCTTCCCAACTTGATCTATAGATTCCATGCAAACCCAATCAAAATCCCAGCAAATTATTATTATTGACTAATGAATTCTTAAATTAATATGGAGACCTCAAATAGCCAACACAATACTGAAGGAGAAGAACAAAGTTAAAGTTAATTTCAAGACTTTCTATAAAACTACAGGAATCAAGACACTGTGATATTGATAAAAGAATAGACAAAAAGATCAATGGAAACACCAGAGGATACAGAAACAGACCCACAAAAATAGAGGCAACTGAATTTTGACAAAGGAACAAAGGTGATACAACGGGGCTTGTGCCGAACACTGGGCATCCACACAGGTAAAAGTAAATTTAGACCAGCTCTTACACCTTTCATAAAAAGTTAATTCAAAGTGGGTCACAGACCTAAACGTAAAACGCAAAAGTGTAACAGTCTCAGAGGAGAAAACCTAGGTGACCCTGGGTTTGTGACGACTTCTTAGATACAACAGCAAAGAGTGATCCATAAAAGAAAGCATGGGTAAGCTGGGCTTCATTCAAATAAACCCTTTTTTCTCTGTAAAAGTCACTGTCAAGAGAAAGAAAGGGGAAGCCACATCTAGGGGAGGTATTGGTGAAAGGTGCATCTGATAGAGGACCGTTGTCCAAACTCGCCAAAGAGCTCCTAAAACTGCCACAAGGAACCAAAAACCACTGGAGAACGGGCCCAGACCTCGCCACGGCAGACCTACAGATGGCAAGGAGGCGTTTGGAAAGATGCTTCACGTGGGACGTCATCAGGAACACGCAGGTCGGACAGCAGCGAGACACCGCTGCACCCGTCAGGGCGGCCAAGACAGGAGGCGGCCCACCCCGTGCGGGGGTGAGGAGCAGCAGGTCTCCCCACTGCTGGTGGGAGTGCAGAAGAGCGCAGTGCTCCGGGGAGTCTGGTGTCTCCTACAAACCCTCACCGACACTTACCACAGGATCCCACTCCTCTGCACAACGGGCGTGGAAACGTGTGGCCAGGCCAAACCAGAAAACACACAAACACACCCTGCACGTGGGTTCATACTGCAGCCTTATTCACAATCACCCCAAATTGGGGGCCTCCAAGTCGTCCTTCAGTAGTGAAAGAATAAAACGGTGGGAGAGTGCTTCACACTCAGCTCTCAAGCCAGAGAGGACAGGAGAAATCTCACGCAGATCATCACGTGAAAGAAAGCCATCTGAAAAGTGGCAGACTGCATGACTCCAACTGTGCATTATTCTAAAAAGGCAGAATCAGGGCGACACTAAGCCCAGTGTTGCCAGGGGCCGGGGGAGGGAGGGGCTAGATTTGGTCTGAATGTCTCTAAAGGCCACAGGTTTGCTCCTGCACTTGGCCCTCCGGGGAGGTGGTAAAACCTTCAGGAGGCGGGGCCTGGTGGGAGGAAGGGAGGTCACCAGGGGTCTTGGTGGCTGGTCTTTTCCTGACTTCTGCCAGGAGGTGAACAGCTTTCCTCCACACACACTCCCACCGTGTCGGGCTGCCTCACCACAGGTCCAAAGGAAACAAGGTCAATACCATATGGACTAAAGCCTTGAAAACTATGAACCAATGTAACGTTTTGGTCTTTTCTAAGTTGATTACCTTAGGTATTTCGTTGCAGTAACAGAAAGCTGACTAACATAGGAGGGATGAACAGACAGGAAGATGGGATTTTTAGAGAGTGAAAATACCATATGATACTAAAGTGATGGATGCATGTCTCCTTACTTTTGTTCAAATCCATAGAATGCATCCCACTAAGAGTGAGCCCTAATTAAGGTACAGACTCTAGGTGATGGTGTGTCGATGTAGGTTCATCACTTGTAACAGTGAGACAGTCTGGTGGGCATGTCATGGCAGGAGGGGGCTTTGTGTGCGTGGAGGTGAGAGGTAGATGGGAAGTCCTGGGTCTTCTTCTGTTTTTCTGTGAACCTTAAACTGCTCCAAAAGCATAGAGTCTTGCAAACACGACACCATCACGGGTTGAGAACCTATGGTGCCAGCCATGGACCAGATGTGGGTACATTATCTCAAGTGACAGATAAGGTGATAGGGTCAGATGGCACCTGCATCTTTAGGGAGAGAGACGAGGTCCAGGGACACTGGGGTATATCGCCACCGTGTGTGTGAGGTCCACTTGCTCATCGTCCCCACCGAGGAGTCCTCCTGCTTCCATGTCCAGCTGTCCACCGTGGCTCCACGTCCCACTGTGGACCTGGGGGCAAGGCCTAGCGAGCCCTTCTGTTGGGGAGTTTCCTCTTCTCTCTGGAGTCAGGAACTTGGGGTCCCCTGAGCTGATCCCAGGGTGGCTGTGTCTCCCCGACGAGGAGCAAGTCTGCAGGAGGCTTTTGGGGCTCCCTGCCGACCTCGGCCCCAGGCCTGACCAGCAGTCCCCTGGTGCTCAGCTCTAGAGGCCCAGAGCCGCCCCTTCTGGAGCTAGTGGGAGCTGACCTCTCTGCTGTGACTGAACGCCCTGCCTACCCAGGAAGCAGAACTGGGATCTGAAGGCCGGCTTCAGAGTGCTCGCCCTGGCCTGATGCCCAGCCCGTCCTGCCAGAGACCGCGTCGCTCCCTGGGAGCACTTGGTGTCACACCCTCTTCCCACCCCATAAGCTCCATCACCCACCAACTGCATTTCATCAGTGTTATTCAGTGTTCATAGTTTTTCTTCATCAAACTTTCTAGAACAATCCATCACGTCCTTGAACAGGCATGGGTCAGTGTTTCCACAGGCCTATTCATCCACTGCAGCCAGAGCGGCCCGCCATTTTGGCCTGGCTGCACTCTTCCTGAGGGTGAGCGTGGGCTGCCTCGTGGACAGACGGGGTCCCCTTCCTTACTGCTCGGTGGCTCCCCATCCCACATTCTCCACTGCCTCTGGCCGCAGTTTCCCGGCCTCCTCCAGGAGCACTCTCCTGCCATCCCTCACTCACAGGGACTCCTCGGGCGACGATCTCTCCCCCTACCCTGTCATCTCACCCTTGTCTCTTTCTAGAATTATCTTCCCAATGGTGCTGAATCTCACGTGGTACCTCTAGCCCAGATCTCTTCACTGAGCTTCAAGCCCACGTGCGAACCTTCCTACCCTCTCACCTCTTACCATCCCACATCACTCCAATCCAATGGGGCAAACAAACTCATCCGGTTCCAGATCCCATCTTCTCGTCTGTATTAGATTCGTTGCGCCTAAGCATCCTGTTGTAGGAACTAGAAGACACACAAAGCTCTCTTGTCCCCTCATTCCTAACCCAATCAGGGTCAAGTCAGTCAATTCTGTGTCCCAGCACATCTCAAATGCATTGACTCATCCCCCACACGCTGGCATGGAGAACCATCTCCGCATCTCTCACCTGGCCCACTGTGTCTCGCCCGGTTCACCTGTGTGCTGACCCCCAAGTGGCCCAGCTGGGTGGGCAAGCCCAGCCTGGAAGCGGTCCACAGGGGTTGCTGCTCACGGGCCCTGCTCAGTGGGGTCTTCAGATTGCTGGCTGAGCTGGAAAGCCTTCCTGTGACACAGGAAGCCTCCTAACGCATTTGGCTGAATCCTGCCCCTGGGTTTGACACTGTTACTGTAAAGTGGACAGTCTTCAAAAGGACGAAGCACTGATTCACACACTGAGCTTCCCTGACCTTCCCTCCGGAGCTCTGTGGAGCCCAGCCCGCCTCCTGGTGTTTGGACAAGTGTGGGTTTTCTGACCCAACATTTCATTTTAATCAATGGTCTACATCCATCCCTAAGAGACTGACACTCAACCTAGTACTCTTTTTGAACTCAGCTGTGCATCGGACTCTGATGTGACATTGTGCAACTTCCCGAGAGTAACGTGGCATTATCCTGGAGGGAAAGGCCTATTTAAATCCTCACTCACAGCCATACCATGAGCCGCAGCAAAGCCAGACCTCTCAGTGCCCGGGGACAGTGCCCTGAACTCACAATGCCCCATCGTGATGTGGGTTTAATTACAGCTCATTTTCAAAGAGCTTCCCAGTGAGCCTGCAAGATGTGAGGGCTGCCCTCCTCCTGGCCTCCTCTCTGGGGCACAGCTGCAGCTCCAGATCCCACATGAATGAAAACCCTGTCCACGCCAAGGGTGTGACAGGGCGCTGGGCCCTGCTGCAGTCTGGGTGGAGCCCCAGCTGTAAAAAGACAGCAGGCGTCTCTCCCGGGGCCTGAGCTACAAAGTGCCAGTCAGACGTCTGCGCAGAGGCCTTGGAGCCCGGCAGGGCAGACTGGGCTCTCAGAGGTGTCCCTCCCAGGCTCAGCAGCAGCCACACTGCGGTGCCGACCCACAGGCCTTCGCCACACCCTCCCTCGACTCCTGGAGCCCCTGCCACAGCAAGACCAGGACTCCCCCAGGCCCAGGTCAGGGCCGAGCAGGCCTGGCCCCCGGGGAGGTACTACTCTCAAGTTCACAGGCCACTCCAGGGCCCTGGGTCTGACACAGGTCCCGGCCACACAGACGGACACTGTGTCCTCGTTCTCAGAAAGGAGATGGCAGCCCAGAGAACAGAGCGTGAACTTCCAGGATCAGGAGAGAACTCGGGGAGTGGAGCAGAGGCCCGTCTTCACCCAGAGGCCAGCTTGGCCCACGGAGCACTCCCCAGCCCGTGGGCCAGCTGTGTCTCTGTTTCTGAAGGACAGTAACCGCAAAGGGCTCAGAAGGCCCATGGGCCTCCCCAGCTGGCCTCTGAGCCTCTGCTCTTCCTGCCCGCTATTTGTCGGGGCGGCCCCACCACACCCCACAGACCTTGCCCTGGGCCCTGGAGTGCCAGCCACCTGCCCACAGAGCCAGCTCCACGGCAAGGTGGCTCCCGCCGGCTGGTTTCATTTCCCTCCTGCCCGCAACGTCACTCAAACACCGTACATTCCTTAGCTCCAAACCCAGGAGCTCAGATCATTTGGAGGCACATTTTCCTCACCTGGAAGAGTCCGCTCCTGAGAAAGCAGGGCCTGAGTGTGTGGCTGGATGGAGGGAGACGGGCTCCTTGAGTCTGCCATGGAAGCCCGAGCCCTGGGCTGGGGACAACCAGGAGCAGGGCTCTGCCTTGGCTCCAAAGGCCACATGCCCCTGTGCCTGCCTAGGATCATGCCCGTGGGGTATCATGTGGCACTGATGTGGAGAACTGGGAATAGCCTTTCTTTCCGCCTCCTCTGTACCCTCTAAGAATGTCTGGAATGTGAAGAGCCTCCCTACTTCCCAGGGCAGACTGAAGCTCTGGAGTCACCCAAGGCCCACCCTCTCAGGAGCAGCCCTTTCTAGAAGAGCTCCTGTGACAAAAGAATTTCCCCAAGACACTCCCCCTGAGGAGGAGGGTCTTCACACCTGAGCAGTGCGGCTGGGCCCAGGGGCCACGCCTGTCATCTCAGTGACTGTGCAGGCTGAGGCAGGAGGGTTGAAACTTCGAGGTCGACTCGGCAGCTTAGTGAGGCCCTGTCTCAAAATAAAGAATAAAAAGGGCTGGGGCTGAGCCCAGTGGTCAAGCACCCGGGTTCAATCTTGAGGCTGCCAAAACCCAAACCAAACCCTGCAGGCATCGAACACCACAGAACTGTGGCTGCCGTCTGCACTGGTAACAGCGGATGACCCATAGAGCCCGCGGTCCTCCCGCTGTGCGGCCTCCTTCTCAGACATTGAAAAAGCGGGACACAAGGTAGGCCCCACAATGTCCAGGCACAGCGTGGACACAGCACAGGCCAGTCCTCACACCTTGATAGGATGTCACTTGAGATGAAGCAGCAGCATCAGAGAAACTCTAGGATGTGCCCAGGGGACGAGGACCGGACAGAGCCAGCCCTGCTCGACAGGCTCCCTCCTTCCTCTCAGGCCTCCTCCGGAATCCTCTAGAATTCACTTAGTGAGTCTTTGAGATGGAAGACCCTGATTGTAACTGGTGCTAGTCCCAGATGTGACTGGAACAAATAGAAGTGGCCGGAAGTAAGAACCAGGCCTCCCGTCCTGGGCAGCAGGTGCAGAGTGACCCAGGCCTCCCTGACCCCCTCGGGCATGCTCCCAGGGGGGGTGGGGTTGTCCAGTCAAAGGCAGACCCCACTCTGACCCCACAGAACAGCAGCTCAGGGAGTGTGCCCTGCTGTCCAGCGGTCACCAAGCAGCACACGGGCAAACTGGCCGTGTGCTCACCAAGCTCCTGGCCCAGGGAAAAGCAGAGGGTGGTGCAGCCGTCACTCACTACCTTCCTCAAGTTCAGAGTGGGATCAGGGAAGTGCGCAGGCGGCACAGCCTGGCTCCTGTGCGGAGCTCCCAGCACCCAATATGGCGGGGCCCCCCCCCCCCCGCAGTCCTCTCACCCCAGGCCGCAGCAGGAGGGGTTGTTCCCATTCCTGGCTCCACAGCCACTTCCGTCCTGAGCTCCGGCCCAGGGGAGCTGCATGGCTCTCCCTGGCTCCTCTGAACTCTGACCCATGCCCCTGCAGGCACTGCTGCGAGCTGGCCCCCAGGGGGCCCAGGGTTGGCCCTTCGCTCCTGCCCACCCCTGCCATCCAGCCTCCCCACCATGCTCCTGGGGTGCAGAGCCTTCACCTGCACCCCTCCTTGCCTGGCTGGTTCTTCCCAGTCTTCACACATCCATACCCTTATCATCTCCCAGGGCTGCCCCTTTTCTGGTCTGTAGAATATTCCATGCCAGATCTTACCTCCTCTTGGGATCTCCTGCCCACCGTGCCCAGAATGTTCTCAGAGCCCACCTGCCACTGACCCTGGGTAGATCTCTTGCCAGAAAAAAAAAGGGGTGCAGCTATATAGACACAAGATCTGACAAAATGGAAACAAACTTTCCAACAACACAAACTTTGCTTAGTAATATATTATCTTCATATTACGGGACATTTAGTCCTGTGAGAATTTTTTCCAGTACATATGAGGTGCAGAACAGTGGCATAGCATGCATGCTGTAACCACAACTTTTAGGGAGGATATCTGTATAAAAGGAGGGGACCCCATGGCTACAGCACCCACAGCAGCTACTGTTTTCTTCTCATGCTTTCGTATCTTTATTTTTTTTTCTGCAATGAATTCGCATCATATAAAAATTAAGGCCGTGATGTGTGATGAGAGAGCTGGAGAGAGCTGACGTGCGGTCTGGTTCAGGTCACCAGGTTCCCTCGAGATCTGAGTGGTGTCTTCCTGTCTAGCATCTGTAGGGCCCCGCCCAGCATGGATCACTGAATCCACAGGTGCCCCTTTAATGTCTCCATGAAACACGCGGAGAAGGGCTGACCACAGTGAACCTTCAGAGAAACTTGCCAGAGGACACAGACGGAAGAGCTTGTCAGAATCTCTGCCTGTCCACGTGGTCCAGGTGTCCACGTGGGAGAGGCCACCGGGAGAGAGCGCTAGGAAAACAGAAGAAGCTGAACACTAACGCATTTTCTCTTTTTTCTTTCCATTTTTTAAAAATGTAGAAATAATTCATGTGAAAGGAAGCCCCCAGGCCTCCAGGGAACGTTCATGCTGTGCAAGTCGCGGGATAGGTGTATATTTTCATTTCCCTGCCGAAGGAGTGAGATGGCTGCACCACTGGAAAGAGGTGTGCTTGGTTGTTGGCTCCTGGGCTGCTGGGAGGGAACCCGGGCCTTGTGCGTGCTGAGCATACACTCCACACTGAGCACCACCCCGGCCGTGGGGGACGCACGTTCCGCTCACAGGGAAACTGCAAAGCGCTCCCTAAAGTGGCCGTTCCACTGCTACGGTGGGCGGTCACACTCTGGGTGCGGATGGCGCTTCACTGTGGCTTCAGTTGTGTTTCTGTGGTGACTGTGGTGCTGAGCTCCTTTTCCTGCTCACTGTTTATGTTCACTTCAGTGCGTCTTCACACGTGTACTCACCCACACAGTGCCACGCAAGACACCCTCCTTCCTTTCCAAGAGCTTCAGTGTCTTCTGCACATCTTGCATTGGGCTGTCCTTTTTTTTTTTTTTTTGTACCAGGGATTGAACTCGGGGGCACTCAACCACTGAGCCCCATCCCCAGCCCTACTTTTTATTTTATTTAGAGACGGTCTCCCTGAGTTGCTCAGCACCTCGCTTTTGCTGAGGCTGGCTTTGAACTTGTGATCCTCCTGCCTCAGCCTCCCAAGCCACTGGGAGTGCACCACGGCGCCTGCTGGGCTGTCCGTCTTGATGGTAGCTTGGTAAGAGAGCTGTGGACTGGATACCAGCCCCTGGTGACTGCGTGTGCTGTGGACATTTTCTCCCATCTGTGCTTGCCCGTATCCCACTGGATTTATTCCTAAGCTCTTAGTGTTTTTGATGTGATTTTAGTGTTTTTCCTTTAACTTTTTTTTTACAATTGTTCATCACTAATTTCTAGAAATGCAACTAATTTTTATTATCCATTCTGTGTCCTGTGACCTTGTTAAATTTATTTATTAGAGAACTTTTTTTTAATGTTCTATAGGGTTTCATGAATAATAGCAGTTCTACCTTGCTTCTGATCTTTATGGCTTTTTACTGTTAATTCTCCACCTAAAACCTCTGAGGCATTGTTGAAAGGATGGGTGAAAACATCCTTGGTCCCACTAACAGGAGAAAATCATTGCTATTTCATAACTCAGCAGGTTGTTAGTGGTGGATTTTTCATAGACTCTTTTTATCACCTTGAGGAAGTTCTGGTTCATGTTTACCAAACATCTTTTATCATGATTTTGTTATGCTTCCTCCGTAGTTATGATAAGATCAGAGGACCTCTTCTCTTTAATTTTCCCATACCAAGTAAAAAGGAACCGTTTTGGTTCTCAAAGAGTCTAGATAAGCCTTGGGAAGCCTTGCATTTCCAACCTGAAGTCCTTGTCAGGAACATGTTCTGTCAGGAGAGGCTAGCAGACCTCCAGAAAGCTATTCCACCATCGCTGATTGCTAACTTCTCATCCAAATTGCAAGCATGTGAATACGGGGTACATGTTGGTGAGGAAAAGCCCACCCCATTTCCCTGCGAGATCTCAGGTCAGGAAGGTGGGGTGCTGGACCAGCATATGCTCTGAAAGACACTCAATTTCAAGGTCTGGGAGGACAGAGAAATCACGTGCCTTGCTCACAGGAACAGCCCCGGCACATGGTTCTGGGTGTGGATGTTAGTAAACATTTGTTGAATAGATACATGAGCAAATTAATGCAGGAACAGGTGAGTGAGTCAGCGCCTATGTGGACGAGATAGAGATTGTCCTCTTGGGACACAGGGACTTGACTGAAAAGATTTAGGTACCGGGTGTGCTGCAGGGAGAGCCCCAGGGAGCTGTTCTCAGTCTACATGAAGGACCGCAGAAGCAGACCCAGGGACTTCTGGGCACCTTCTGTGGTTCTGCATATATTGATCTTTAGTTATCCCATCTGTTTCTGCTTTTAAAAGAAAAGGCCAGCGGAAGGGAAGCTTCCCTCCTTCACCCAGTGAGTGAGAGAGGAGGGGCTCGTCTCACGGTCACGCCTAGGGCCCCACTAACAAAATGTTTGCTTCCCAGTTCTCTGACCTTGGCACTAATGGACCAGAGGCCACAGCTGGGGGGACGGGGTGCCTCTACCAGAAGACACAACAATGATCCCATTGAACTGGGAGCTGAGGTCCCCCGCCCCCCAGGTCCCCATGCCTCTGAGCCAGCAGGCAAAGAAGGGAGCTACTGTGTGGCTGTGTGGCTGAGCCTGGCTGGAGGAGAATCGGGCTGCTGTGCCATAGGGCAGGGAGAGATCGTCCGCAATGCCAGAGACCCCAGGCCGGGCTGGATGTGACTGCGCCCTGAGCCATGAGAAACTACACTCCACTCGGCACCACCCAGGGCCCAGACCCCTGCAAGCGAACGAGGCTCAGGTAAAGGGGACACAGAGCAGATGACAGAGGGGTACAGACGCTCCTCCGCTTAGGCAGCAAAGGGTTCGGGAACCAACAAACCCACTTATGTTGAAAATATGGAAGTAAAAAAATGCATTTAGTTGCCGGGGCGCAGCTCAGTGACAGAACACGTGCCAAGCTCCCAGGTCCAGTGCCCAGCGCCACCCTCCCGCCCACCCCTGTGCAGCCCACAGCTGCTTCACCTGAGGTCCCTAGGCCGGCTGGGCCAGCACCATGTATCACACTGCATGTCACTAGCCATGGTCCCAACTCAAAGTTGAACTGCGGTTTCTGCTGAAGGAGAATCACTGTCGCACCTTGGTGAAGCTGTAGCCAGGATGGCCGCTCTGGCCGTGTGGCCAGCTGCAGACAGGAGACCGCCACCCTCTGAGCGCTCCTGCTTTAGTGGAGAATGTGTTTGTAGCTCAGTTAATCTAGCTTTGCCCTCTCCCCCTCCTTCTAACAGCCACCAGGATGAACGCATGGTCACTAACTGCCCGTGACAGGGTTTAAGCTATGGGATGTGGAAGGGAAGAGAGAGCTTCCCAGACCCTACCTCCTGGCGGGGAGGAGTGTGAGTTCAGCTGTGTTAGGGTTAGATTGCTGTTGGCTTTCCTTGGGGGCTGGTGTGCTTAGGGAGGTGGGGAGGGGCCAGCTCTCACGGGGTGGACGAGACCCTCAGGTTTACTGTGCGAAGACTGTGCTCTGCGACCTGGTGGGCCTGACCCGAGAGTTGAAAAGGCCCCAGGGAGAGCTGAGGCTCCCAGCTGAGAACCCCTGGCTGGAGGAGAACCCCTGCTGGCAGGTGCTCCAGCCCAGGTGTGGCCCCCCATCCTGTGGACTTTGGCCCTGCCCCCCTGCTGCACAACCAGTTCCCTGCGCTACGCTATGTCACTTATAATACTACTGTGGGCCCTGGCTTCTCCCAGAGCCCTGACTGAGGGGACTTATTTCCAGAAAAGTGGGGAGAAGCGAGATGCCTGAAGCCAGAGAACCATGCATGAGTTTCCTCCCCCTCTGCCTCCAGAACCACCCCCCACCCCAGCAGAAACGGTGCCCAAGGGCAGGGAGCCACCGAGCCGAGTCTCCAGTCCCTGGTGTTGAAGGTGTGGCAGGCAGCTGGGCAGCCAGATGGCTTGCCCATGACCGGCGCCCTGAGGACGGAGGTGGTACGGTAGAGCGGGCCCTGCCCTATCAGTGCATGTGCCCCTGTGGACGGGGCTCCCTGGGCCAGGCCCTCTGAACCACCACAGGCCCACGGACAGTAGAAGAAACCCCGTCAGCCCCTCAGCACCCACATTGAGCCACATCTGCAGGAGAAAGAGTCCAGGAAGTACCAGCCACTACAGCAAGGCCGTTGGTCCCCAAGCTCTATCCAGAAATCCCCAAACCACAAATATCCAGGGCTGAGTGTCCTGAAGCCCCCGCAGGCCTGGGTTTGAAGAGCGTTGGGAGTGTTTGTGCACGTGCCTCCTTCTGGGGCAGGTGGGTCGTTTCCTTGAATGGACCATGACACTGCTCCAGCTCAGACACTGCTATTTATGCTCAGTGACAGCGTGATTCACAGACTCTACACTTACCTAGCTAAGTAACCTGTGCCCTCCACTGTGGAACACCAGGGTCCCAGGGGACACTGGGGTCTCCACCTCTGCCCATCCCCACTGTCAGGGTGAGAGAGCTTTGGTGGCAGGGCCTGACTGAGGGGTCCGAACAGGCTGCCCCACAGATGATGACACTCAAGCCAAGGTAGGTAAACAATCTGCACAGGGCCGGTCACATGGCCGGTCACAGGGCAGGCGATAGCCTGGGACCTGATTCCAGAGATTACAGGCTTTGGATCCCAGAGATCAAAGTCCAAACTTCTCATTCTAGAAGTGCAAAAGGCTGAGGTCCTGTCACAGGGTCTGAGGAGGACGGGCTGGGATCGCCCCAGCCTGGTTCATCCCCAAGGCTGCCTCCCGCCCTGGGTGGCGCCCAGTGCTGGCGCCTCCCTGGCCTTGGGTGGGAGACATTCTTGCAGGTCACGTTAAGAGCTGGATGTGCTAAAGTGAATTCCAGGCATTTCTGTGAGACGTCCCCTGGCTCTCCTTATCAGGGGCAGTGGGGTCAGCCCTCTCCCCCTTGTCAGTAACAGTCTCCTCTGTCATGTTGAAGGAATCCCATGGGCGCCTGGTGACTCACCTCAGATAAGAGGGGAGGGGCTGGGGACACTGCCCTGTGTGGGCCACTCGTTTCCCCACTGTGGCCAGCTCTGGCATCCACACCTGTGATTCCAATCCCCAGACCCAGAGGCTGGGGGGCCAGCACTGGCACCCCCACCAGGGAGCCACCATTCAAGTGCGGTTGTCACCTGATGATGCAGAAAGACGTGGGACTGGCCCCGTGAGAAACTCAAAGCTGGTTCCCGCCCCACCTGTAGGTGCCAGTGGAACTGCTCAGGCTTTGGGGTGCCTCTCTGTCCCGTGGGGACTGGGCTTGGGACAAGCTAGGAATTCGGTCCCGAGGGCCCGTGGGCTCCCCCATGCTTTGTAAAATTTTATTCAAACTCCCAGATTTCTGACTTTTTTTTCTTTCCTTAAAAGGTTTAGAAGCAGCAACTTGGCAGCAGGGCCCCTGCTCCTGCTGAGTCCCTCACACTCTGCTTCACACCCTGGGTGTTCCTGCACACAGGCCAAGCTGGACCCTCTCCCAGGCCATCCCTCTGACCCCTGCAGAGCTGACCCTCACACCCAGGCCCTGCTGAGAGACCCCCTTTATCTTCGGGAGGAAAACTTCTCAGCCCCAGCCAACAGGAGTGGCCCTTCCAGTGCAAGTGTGTGCCTGGTGCTTTCCACAAAGAATCCAACCGTAAGGATTTCTGGACATGCTAATAGTCTGCTGCTCAACCGAGAAGATGTAAACAACGTTTCTCAGATGACACAAGCCAGGAGGGCCGTCCTTTCTGCGCCTTCCTTTCCTCCTTGACTTTTGCTGCCAAGTAACAATGATTTCCCCTCCTGAGATTTTGACGGGAGCTAGAATTTAGAGAGGACCCACAAGTTGAGTCTCTGTGGGACCAGGCCTGCTTCCCCTCTGCCTGGGTCTGTCTGCTGCTCAGCTGCTGATCTGGAGGTGTGGCATGCGCTGGTCCCCACCAGGTCCCCTCCAGGCTTCTCACCAAACCTGGCTCTGTTTAGCTGGGTGGTGACAGCTGATCAGCCTGCTATCTTATCAGGTGACCCTGGTCTCTTAGGACACATTGATGATTGGATTTATAAGACCATGTCAGGAGGTTTTTCGGTGAAGAGCCTCCACTGTTGAAATGAACTTCAGAAACTTCCATATGGAAAGAAAACTCCAGCTCTATCCGTGTGCATTTCTTTCTGTACAATCCTGCTAGCCTCCTGTGGCTGGGGCACTTCCTCCTGGGTCACATTCCTGAGAGCACATGATGATGTCCCTGCCAGGGATCTTAATCCCTTTTGAGGTCGCTTTGCAAACATCAAATCTTCAAGAGCTTAGTGTTCAGGTTCAGTGTCAGCCACAAACGGCCCATGACCATGACGCACAAGGAACACCGGGGAGGCCAGGCCCTCTCGGCTGGCGGATGAGCACAGAAAAGCTGGCTCAGGCAGTCCCAGGGTGGGCCAAGTCCCTGTGGGTGGACCCCAAGACTGGTGGAGCAGTGGTGAGAAAGGAGTGCTTCCAGAGGCGCCCGCCCCGAGTGAGCGAGCATCTCCTGTTGGGGACATTATTGATGGGTGTGCTGTAAATTTTTAAACAAAATAAATCATGTATTTAGAAGAGTCAGTTTGTGCCTGTTTATCAATTTGTGTGGTTTAAATGTTCAAAACAATGTGAACAAATTTATTTTAAATTAACACAACATTTTAATACAGAGACAACTAATCCTCACTCTTGAACGTTTCTGATTGAATTGGGTGTTATTGGGTTGAATAATGTCCTTGCTGAGAAAGAAAAAGGAAGGAAAGAGGGGGTGCAGGGAGAAAGGCAGTCACTTACCAGAGCCAGACGGGGGCGGTGGCACATGTGAACATGTACACACAGGGGTGAGGAGAAAAGCCTCCGGGGAGCCCACACGCCTCGTCCCAGGGCACTGGCCTGCCTGTCTGTGCACAGCAGCGAGCTGCAGCAGGCGAGAGGTCTGCTCACTGACCCAGGCAGTCAGAGGAGAGGCTCCGTGGGTGCTCTGGCAAGCCATATGCTCACCTGGACTCCCTCAGGGACCTCAGCCCTCGTCGTAGGAAGGATGTATGGGTCCCTCTGTCCGCGATAAGAACGTGGGTCCTAAGGAACACCCGGACTCAGGCCTGAACAAAATTCCGAGTTTTACCCAGTCCCCCTGCCGCGGGCCACAGCTCTGTGTTCTCGTTCTTCCACGTCTCTCTCCTTTCTGCTGCAGCTGCTGGGCCTCTGTGGCAGGCCTGAGAGGGCCAATAGCCAGAGGCCAGCAGTGCCCAAGAAGTGGGCAGCCATCACCAATGGACCTCTGAGACCTGTGGCCTCCAGGGACTGTTCCTGGCCCACCATCCAGGTCCTAGGAGTCTGGAAGTTCTTAAGGGGAAGAGGAGCCACCCAGAGCCTCTCGAGGCATCGCCCAGACCAGGGCGGGTGGCATTCCCTCTGGTGACCATGGAATATTCAGGCCCATGAGGTGGAACCCTGGGGTCCCCCTGCCTGGCATATGAGGTGAGGGCAGCATTCCTGGGCTCCTGCCCTCACTGTGTTGACCAAGCTCTGACCTTGCTTCTCTCCCAGGTCGTTGGCTGCCATGGTGCTGGCCTGGCTGGGCCTTCTGCTGACCAGCACCTGCAAAGCAGACTAAGTATCCTACCCAGGAGCTTTGTAAGTGCAGGAGTGCAGGCTCCTACAGAGAGGCTCCAGGGCACCCCATCATTCCCCTTCTGCTGTGGCCACTCCTGACCCAACAGCCGTGCTGAGGCCAGCCTTCAAGGTGACCCAGTCCCGGGTACAAGGCAGCAAGCGTCCAGTTTCAGTTTTCCTGTCTCAAGGGTTTTATTGCCAAATACTTAAGTTTCCTCTTTAAATAGTGACTGGGGAAAATAAAATGCAAGTAAGATCTAACCCCATATCGAGAATTAACCAAAGGAGAACACTGAGTGTCCACGGCTGGTGTCTGGGCTGGGCCCTGGCAGTGGTCCCAAGAAAACTGCCCGCCACCAATTACAGCAGCCAGCTCACCACACCAGCCTGTTGCATCACCAGGATCCTAAGGAGAGCGTGAATCACAACACCAAAGGCTTAGAACAGAGCTCAGAAACGGAGTCGGTGTCTTGACCTGACATCTCGTTCAGCGCAGGTGCTGCGTCAGCAGGACGAGGCAGGCCTGGGGTCTGCGCGCCTAGCCAGGGCCACATGGGGGTGGCAGGGCTTCAGGTGTGGGCTCCACTGGAGCTGCCTAGCAGGCGGAGGTGGGTGTTGGGGGGGAGCCATCCTTCCTGTGTTTAGGTAAGGCCCCTGGGGAGGACCCCCGAGCTCTTGCAGAGAGCTCCTCACAGCCCCCAGCCAAGCTTGAAAGTGTGTACCTTCATGGTTCACAAAGTTGGATGTTTAAAGACAGCTTTGGGTTCTTTTTTCTTCAACATTTAAGCAAAACTCAGGCATGGGCTCAGAAGTCTACTTCCTTTGAAAAGTGTTACCAAATGGTGCACATAAACCAAGTCTTGGTTTGGGGTCAGCCTCTGAAGCGGAGGAAGATTTGGGTGGCCACTCATCATCTGTGTGTCCTGGGGCCAAGTGACTTAACCTTTCTGAGCTTTCCTGTCCCTGTGAAATATGAGTGCCACGCAGCCAGCCTCGGAGGGTTGCTTGGGAGCCCAACTAGTTAGTGCAAGCCACACTCCATCAATACCAGCACAAACACACTTCCCAGAAGCCCCCTCCTGGGTCACCTGAGGACAGGACTGCTCTTGACTTTCTCCCTCGCCTCCTCCTGGGGGCCGCGAGCAGATGCAGAGCAGGCTGGACAGCATCGCCTCGGACTGCAGATTTGTGAGTGTAAGAGGGGGTCATACCCGGGTGACAATGGCAAGTTCAAGGTATGCAGCAGACAAGAAGAAATGCAATTAGTTGGCAGAAGAGGTCTATGTGAAAGACGATGGAGAGGGCCAAGCCCCAGGACACATGGAGTAGACTGGGTATGCACAGAGCATAGGCCATTGCCCTTGGACACCAGAATGGCCATTCCCCTGGGGCTAGAAGGGGACAGGCAGGAGCCTGGAAGGGGCTGGGGTGCATGGCATTCCCTGGTCACCTGGAGATGGAGGATTGCTCCTGTAGATCCCAGGCACCCTAGTTCCTCCCAGGGAGGAAGCCCTGGGCTCCTTGGTAGAACCGCAGGGTAAGGGCGGCTCCCATAGGTGCAGGCTCCCTGGGTGGCCTAGAGATCCCTCCCGGTCTGGGTCATAAGGATCCCATGAGTCAGGAAGGGCAACAGGGGACACCTCTGTTTCCCCCCACTTCACCAGGGCAGGAGGCCCTGATCTCTTAGTCACATTCCCAATTCCTCAAGGGGCCTGGAAGTTGAAAGCGGGGCCCTGAAGCCTGCCGGCTGTGCCTCCTGCCTCGCAACCTCGGGTGACCAGCCGTGGAGTGCCAAGTGGTGTTAGGAGATGGAAAGTCAGCGCTGGCAGCCTCCACTCCTAGGCCTGGGCGGTGTCAGCCTGGAGTCAGGGCTCCAGCTCCCCCAGCCCAGCTTCGCTGCCTTGCTCAGCTGCCGAGCACGTGCCCACGAAAGCACTTGTTGCCCATCAAGTAAAAATTTCAGCCTCATCAATCCCATCCCTGATGGGCATTAGCTGAAAGTGGCTTCATGTTCAGTTGATGGAATTCTCCATCGACTTGGCGTTGCCTGAACACATGGAGTAGACTGGGTATGCACAAAGCATAGGCCATTGCCCTTGGACACCAGAATGGCCATTCCCCTGGGGCTAGGACAGGACAGGCAGGAGCCTGGAAGGGGCCTGGGCTGCACGGCATTCCCTGGTCACCTGGAGATTGATGTTTGCTCCCATAGATCCTCAGGCACCCCAGTTCCTCCCAGGGAGGCTCTCAGCCACTCACAGGGTCCCAGGCCTCCCGGTGTTGCTGTGAGTGTTCCCAGGGAGGGTCCCCTACACTGCTCATTCATTTGACAATGCTCGTGGGTCCCCCACCTGAGTGCCTGAGACACGGGAGCTTCCCTCAGGAAGAGCATCTCAGGGCAGACAGGCAGCTCCCTTCTAACTATCGTGCACAGCTGCAGGAAGCCTGCTGCAGTAAATGTGCAGACACTGCGCTGTTGGCCGCAGCGTGGAAGCAGCAGGGTTGAGCTGGCACTGGAGCCAGGCTCCAAAGATGCTCGGGAGAAGGGAGACAGTGTGACTGTGATCACTGAAGGTGCTACTTAATGGGCAGCTTTCTGCTTAGTGGACAATACATCACGTTGTCCAAGTATTAGGGTGGAATCGAAAGACGTAGTAACAAGAAGTCTCACCCTGGTGGCCCCCACCGGTGCAATTCCCTCGTCACCCTGATGACTAACCATCTGTACTCAGCCTTTGCTAGTCTTTGTGTTCCTTCAGATGGAAAGATGAATGATTATCCTTCCCTCTTCCTGCAGTTCTGCGTCTCACCTTCCCCTCTACCTTCCTGTCTGAACATCTTCCCACATCTGTCCGCAGAGCTCTCTCAATCCCCGTCTGTATGCGGCTATTCAAGCAGACCTGGGTTCACCTCTCAGCACTGCTGCCAATGTGCCCGGCCACTCGATTAACAGCACGGGTGCTTCGGGGTCAATATCAACACATCAGCGGTTTTGGTAGACCATCCCCGACTGCCTCCCATGGTGTCAATCTAGCTTGGGTCTCTGGTGACAGCTGTGACGGCACTGCATGTCTCTTTGAATGGACAGAAGCCATTTAAATGCATACTCCTCAAGGAAGATCACGAGGTATCCATTCAACACCCCCCTCGATGCCCAACATCACTTTTAGAAAGTCCAACATGAGATCAGGCACGGATGTCCTGTTCTTTAATGGCATTTCCTTTCTGATGGAGCTGAACCTGTGGGGAACGGGGACATGTATGAGTCACAGGCGTCTGGCATACCGCATGTGCGGCGTCACGGTGGGGGAGGTTTCATCGGCAGCCACAGGTCGTCTGGGAAACCACGTCTATCAGAGCAGCAGGCTGAGTTCTGAGTGACTGCAGAGTGTGAGGACCTGCTCTGGACTCTCCCAGCCACCGCTCAGCCGTGGCCTCTCGAGCTCTGCAGATGGGGCCCCTGTGGGTGTCAAAGCTCAGGTACCGAGTGTCCTGCCCAGGTGCCCTGGGGAAGGGGCCAGGAGGCTCCCTGACTTGCTGCTGGAGGGCCTGAAGCCTCCATTGTCTCTGATCACCGAGCCACGTCCACTCTGCCCAGGCTTGGGAGAGGGGGCCTGCAGCTGTAACCAAGAGTGAGCGTCAGTTTCCATGAGAGCTGGAAATGAAACTGGAAGGGGGTGACCTGGGGCTGCAGTGGGGCTCCGGCCTGGCACACTGGCCTAGGAGTGTCCGCAGATGCCATTCAGCCTGGGAGCTCCCCAGGCACGGTACCATGTCCGTCTGTCAACACGTATTAGCCCTCGGAGGTGACCACATGGAGAGGGTACAATGAGCCAGGACGTTGGCCTCTGCCAGCCTCACTGTGTCCTACAGCCACAACCCAGACTTGAGAGTGGAGCCCCCATCTGTGCAGGTCCAAGTCACTGTGCACCGGGAGCCATCAAGGGGGAAGGGCAAATGGCAGGCCCTCAGTCTGGCTTCTACTACAGACCAGCGGTGAGAGCCAGGGCAAAGGTCACAGAGTTTCCTGCAAACTCTGCAGCCTCCTTATAGATCTTCCAGATGCTTCTCTGGTGCCACCCCTCCTGGCCTGGAGAGTAGGCACAGATCCTTCCAGAAAAAATCACTCTCACCTTGGTGCCTGGAAAGCCCGTGTGCAGACCCCAGCACTGTAGAGCCAGCAGCCTGCAAAGGGAGCAGGTGACAGGGGCAGGTGAGGGGGTGGCTGTGAGAGTCCCTGCCCAGGCAGTGTCCCATCACAGCTTAGGACACTCGTCTTATGAAAGCCCCTTTCCTCTGCCTAGCATCCGAGGTGGCGAGGAGGCCAGGTGCTGCGGGAAGCTCAGGCTCCGCCACACCCCAGATCTCAGGGAGGCTGCCGGAGCTGCTGGCGGTCTCTGGAAGCCCGTCACCACTTCTCCATCTGCGAGGTGAGGAAACTGTCTGAAGCCGGATGATCATGAGAAGAACCCACACTGATTCTGCTGTTTTCAAGTCAGAGCCAAGGGAGTTTGCTGCAGTCTGCAGGTGGAGGTGAGGCCCAGGATCCGGGTCAACGGGGAGGCGGGCAGCATGGTTGGGGTGTGAGAAGGCTTTGGTGACGCAGGGAGGACGCAGCAGGAGCCATTTTGGTGGAAGGGTTTTCACATGATGTGGGCTTCAGAGGTGCCAGTTGGTGCCTAAACTGAGGCCCAGGAGGCAGCTGCCTGTGCTCCAAGGTCCAGGAAGGGGATGTACCAGGTGGGATCAGGGTTCAGCATACAGAAGAGAGGCCTAGAGCCATGAGCCTGGAGTGTGAGAAAAGACAGGACCCAGGAGTGAGCTGGGTGGGATCAGGGCTCAGCTTACAGAGGGGGGCCCAGAGCTATGATCCTGGAGTGTGAGAAGAGACAGGATCCAGGACTGAGCTGGGTGGGATCAGGGCTCAGCTTACAGAGGGGAGCCCAGAGCCATGAGCCTGGAGTGTGGGAAGAGAAAGGATCCAGGACTGAGCAGGGTGGGATCAGGGTTCAGCTTACAGAGGAGGGCCCAGAGCTATGATCCTGGAGTGTGAGAAGAGACAGCACCCAGGATTGAGCTGGATGGGATCAGGGCTCAGCTTACAGAGGAGGGCCCAGAGCCATGAGCCTGGAGTATGAGAAAAGACAGGACCCAGGACTGAGCTGGGTGGGATCAGGGCTCATCTTACAGAGGGAGGACCAGAGCTATGATCCTGGAGTATGAGAAGAGACAGGACCTAGGACTGAGCAGGGTGGGATCAGGGCTCAGCTTACAGAGAGGGGCCCAGAGCCATGATCCTGGAGTGTGAGAAGAGACAGGACCCAGGACTGAGCTGGGTGGGATCAGGGCTCAGCTTACAGAGGGGAGCCCAGAGCCATGAGCCTGGAGTGTGGGAAGAGACAGGATCCAGGACTGAGCAGGGTGGGATCAGGGTTCAGCTTACAGAGGAGGGCCCAGAGCTATGATCCTGGAGTGTGAGAAGAGACAGCACCCAGGATTGAGCTGGATGGGATCAGGGCTCAGCTTACAGAGGAGGGCCCAGAGCCATGAGCCTGGAGTATGAGAAGAGACAGGACCCAGGACTGAGCTGGGTGGGATCAGGGCTCAGCTTACAGAGGGAGGACCAGAGCTATGATCCTGGAGTATGAGAAGAGACAGGACCTAGGACTGAGCAGGGTGGGATCAGGGCTCAGCTTACAGAGGGGGGCCCAGAGCCATGATCCTGGAGTGTGAGAAGAGACAGGACCCAGGACTGAGCTGGGTGGGATCAGGGCTCAGCTTACAGAGGGAGGCCCAGAGCCATGATCCTGGAGTGTGAGAAGAGACAGGACCCAGGACTGAGCTGGATGGGATCAGGGCTCAGCTTACAGAGGGAGGACCAGAGCCATGATCCTGGAGTGTGAGAAGAGACAGGACCCAGGACTGAGCAGGGTGGGATCAGGGCTCAGCATACAGAGGAGGGCCCAGAGCCATGATCCTGGAGTGTGAGAAGAGACAGGACCTAGGACTGAGCTGGGTGGGATCAGGGCTCGGCATATAGAGGGAGGCCCAGAGCCATGATCCTGGAGTGAGAAGAGACAGGACCCAGGACTGAGCTGGGTGGGATCAGGGCTCGGCATATAGAGGGAGGCCCAGAGCCATGATCCTGGAGTGAGAAGAGACAGGACCCAGGACTGAGCTGGATGGGATCAGGGCTCAGCTTACAGAGGGAGGCCCAGAGCCATGATCCTGGAGTGTGAGAAGAGACAGGACCCAGGAATGAGTTGGATGGGATCAGGGCTCAGCTTACAGAGGGGGGCCCAGAGCCATGATCCTGGAGTGTGAGAAGAGACAGGATCCAGGACTGAGCTCTGCGCTCCTGATATTAAGCATCAAGGAAGGAAGGAAGGAAAAGAGGATGTGTAGGCGGGATGACTGAGGAGTGGGGCTGAGCACAGGGTCCCACAGCAGCAGAGCAACCCTGGTGAGGGAGAGGACAGGGTCCGGGACTAGTACAAAAATGGGGCTGTCACTGGAACAGAAATGGGACCAAGAGGAACTTTGGGGGTTTTCAGACAGGGGAGAAGTCATAGAACTTTCTTTGAGAGTCAGGAAGATCCAGGAGAGAGGGCCGCAGACCCGCGGGAGGGGAAACGCAGTGGTTAGGGAGGGTAGAGCTGCTCAGGTCCTGTCCAAGGGGGCGGGCCCACAGCACAGGTGCAGCCTTGCACAGGAGCGAGGAGTCCCACGTGAAGGAGGAGCAGGGCTCTGAGGGCTGGAGGATGTCAGGCTCCACGTGGGAAGTGTGGGTGTCACGTGTAAAAGGCCACCCCCTCTGCCCGGCTTGACCCATTGCCCTGAGTTGCGGTGGGGCTCCCAGGGGACGGAATGTTCTCTGGGGCAGGAGGTGACGGTGCAAGTTGGTGCCCCTGCAGGTCCAGGGAGCAAAGGATCTGGTGGAGGGGTCACTCCGGCCAGTGGGGACGACAGTGCGGTCACTCACTCTGCAGGGCTTCCTTGGCACAGCTCTGACCCACGAATTGCCACTTTGTAGTTAATTCCAGTTCACACTGCAGGACTCTTTCCCTGGCCCATCCCACCCCCAGGGACCCATGTCAGCAGCTTCTCCTCTGGGCGCCTCGGCAACTTGGCTTCCGCTTCCCTCTTTTGGAGATTGGGCCCAGGAAATAAAGATCCGATGGTCGGGAAGGTGTTCCAGGTTGGGGTGCCCATGCCTGGCTTCAGACAGGCTCATTCCAATCCAAACAGGTCCTCCTGTCCTAGGGACGTCCGCTGCCCGTTTCTCCACCCAGGACAGCCACACCCCGCCCACAGCCATGCTGCCCACTTAGGTCTCGGTGAGATGCTGAGGTTTCCCTTCTGGAAAATTCTAAGGTTGAGGAAAAAAGTTGGGGTAAGAACTGAGAAGGAGGAGGGAAGAGGGCAGGGAATCCATGGGCACCCTCCCCACTCACGCCTACCAAACCCAACCCCAGCTCCCCGGCAACTGCGGGAAAGAGATGACCTGTAGAGACAGACCCCTTGGGAACAGGGCAGAGGTGACAGCCCAGCACCACATAGCACGCAGTGGACACTGGGCATGTGTTTCTATGCGGACGAGTTGAGCACACAGGGCCCAGCTGAGAAAACCTGGGTGAGCCTCCAGGGGGCTGAGGGTGGCCCCACAAGAGCCAAGGCCAAACGTGGGAAGAACGGCCGGAGAGTCTCTCAAAGGCTTCATTCACCCCCCGCCAAGGCGCCCGCTCTGCAGCACTTCCTGTCAGCCTGGTGTGCCAAGGTCAAAGGTGAACAAGTATTTGGAAACTATGAAAACTTTTGGCTCCGTCGCTGGCCTCCCACGGGCTCCCTGGAGTCCACGCGCTGTGCACTCCAAATGGCGCAGGCACAAGTCCTCCACAGCCCAGCCGGGCCCAGGAGCCCAGCCGCGGGGAGCTTCTGCCTCCAGATGCGCAGTGGAGTGGTGACCACCACAAGTGCCCAGCAGACACCGTCCCGGGCTCTCTCCAGGTGTGACCTCCTTTGGCTCCGTCAGCCTCACTTCTTGTTGCACGTGACCTGTCCAGAGCTGGAGGCCCAAGTGTAGAACGAAAGGAATGGAGAATGGCCTTGGTTTCCCTTAGACTGACAGACGGACGCCTCCCCGCACTGGGCATGATGGCCTTGCTCTCCCAGGTGAGGGCAGGGTCACAACACTCTGGACAGTAGCAGCCAATACTGATTAAGTACTGGAGAGTGAGCTGTGCTGCCCACACACACCCTTCCTCCCTCTCTCCAGTTCCTAGAAGACTGGCATTCCTGCCCCGGGGGCTTCACCACGTGCAAGACCTGAGTCACGAGGATGTGTGCAGGCTCTGTGCTGATTCCAGGCTCTGACACAAGAACCTTGGTGTGCTCAGGGCCTCCCTCAGATCAGTGGCTTTGCCAGTACTGGTCCCAGAGTGAGGGCAAAGCAAACCAGAGAACTCCAACTGGCCCCAGTGGACATGCATTATGAGCAGGACCAAGATGGTGGGGCTGTTGGACTCTGCAGTATTTGCAGCCAGTCTTACTAGCAGCACTCACAGCACACCAGGCCCTCAACTAGAACCTTCAGTTGTAGAACTCCTTTCACTACCAGAGCAACCACTGAGGCTGAGTGCACTTTAGCTCATTTGACAGATGCCAAAACCGAGGCAGAGAACAGAAGGTAACATGAACCAGTTCCACAGTTCAAGGCACTCGTGCTATCAGCAATCCAGGACTGTCACAAAATACCTGAGATAATCAACATACAAGGAGAAAAGGTTTATTTTGTATCAACATTTCGATGGTTTCAGACCATGGTGAGTCGGCTCTGATGCTTTTGGGACTGTGGTGGCACCATGCATCATGCGGCAGAGGAGACGAGACGGCTCACCTCGAAGCAGTCAGGAGGCAGAAGGAGATGGAGGAAGAGACCAGGGTCCCAATATCCCCTGGCAGCACACTTGCCCTGTCCTCACTTCCTGGCACCAGGCTGCCTCCCCAGGAGCACCGCAGGCTGGGGACAAGTCCTCCACACGAAGGCCGTGGGGGGTGTTCAGGTTCCGAGCTGCAGCGACACTGTAATCAAGTCATTTTTCAATGTCAGACCTTATCTTTATGCCTCCACACGGTTTTACACTCACAGCTGGGAAAGGGCACAGAGGGGTGGTGACCCTACTTCTCAGCAGTAGAAACTTCTGAGAAAGGTTGTGGGCCACATCCCCACCAAGAAACAGGAAGCCGGCAAATTCCACTCAAACCAGAGTCATCAGAAAGGGCCTAGGAACCTGTGGTCACTAGCTCCGCCCCGGGCCCGCAGCGCCTGGACCTCAGGCCAGGTCCAGCTGTGAGATGCCAAGCCTGGAACGTGACCTCCCGCCATCAGAAGCCATCAGCCTGGGACAGTGAAGGAGCCAGGGCCACAGAGAACCCTCCAAGGATGCGCAGGAGCCCACCGCCCACCACCTCCGCGTTTCCTGGACTCAGGCCAGTCTTCCACTCCGTCTTAGGGGAAGAAACCGTCCCGGGGCTTCAGTGAGTATGGGAACCCACTGAGCAGAGGCCCCTGAGCTGGGGAGTCGGAGGCTTATTCCGCTTCCTCTTACCAGAGGTCTGATTCCCTGTGACCCTCATCGTTTGTTAAATGGGAGCTTGAGGACACCGTGCTGCCTGACCAGACCATGAGCAGCCCCTGTCCCCGTGATGGGAAGGGGTGTGATGGGTGCCGTGGGAGTCTGTGGACAGGCCTGGGAAGGTGGCCTTCGGAGAGGCCAGGCCTGGACAAGGGAGCACACAGGACCACTTTCTGCCCAGTGGCCACTAGATGCTGCGTGTCCATTGGCTTTGTGCAGAGTGGAGGGGCGTGTGTCACCAGGAAACAGACTTCCAATCCGGCGGGCTTTGAATTCTGGCAGGACTGCTGGCCTGGGTCCCACCCCTGCGTCCGTTACCTCAGGAGCAGTCATCTTCAAAGGAATTTGCCGGCCCAGATATTGTAATTAACCATGAAATCAGTCCCTTGGAGATCACGTGTCTGGGCTCTTCCCCCCACCCCAGCTTTAAAGTGCTGCTCAGCACTCAGGGCCAAAGCCAAAACCCAGAGACATACCTTGGCCTCGGTGACGAAGAGGCATCTGTGCATGGAAGCCGAGCTGAACCGAACTCAGTTTCCTGTCAGTCTTCTCATCAGCTCTCCAAAAAGGAGTCTGGGCTCCCCAGGGGTAGATACAGATTCCAGGAGTTACATATAAATTCCAGAGATAAATGTAAATTCCAGGGCTGTGAGCTGGGTCCAGGCTCCTTCCCTGGCCTCCCTCTGACCTGGGAGGCTAGCGCAGGTTCCACTGTGTGCTTGGGGCTGAGCCTCAGCGGGATGTCAGCCCTGAACGTCCAGGAGAGCGTCGTGTGCATCTTCTGGGCTTTGCTCTCATCCAAGGCAGAGTGCCGTGGGGCTGGGGGCTGTGCATCTGGGTTCTGTGAACTGCAGCTCCTGAGCACAACCTTGAGCCAGCCAGAAGCAGGGCACAGACAACCCTCAGGAGCAGCCCCACACCCAGAACCTCTGGTCATCATTCCCATCAGACTCTTGACTCCCCAGCACTTCACCGCCAGCACCAGGGGAAGACGCCAACCACCGGAGGCTCTTCCTCCCCCAGGCGAGCCACCGGAGGTGTGCCCAAGCAGTCTGGGCTGCGGCTGGCTGACCCGAGCCTGCCTTCTGCAGGTTTAGCTTAATCGTTTGGTGACTAGGGTCCCATGTCCAGCAGAGGATCAGCCCAGACTGTGGATCCTCGTTGTTTGTACCTCAGCTATTTGCACCACCCCACTGGGACCCCGCTCCTTCTAGGCAGCAAGGGTGCACTTCAGACTGGCTTTTTCCTCTGGCATGTGCTTGCCCGCACCCTGTGGAAGGGGACAGGCAGGGACAAGGGCTTCCAGTTCTCAGGCTCCAGCTCTGCAGGCTGAACACACCTGTGCTCGTGGCTCAGCTCTTGGGTCCTCTGCAAGCCAGGAGTCGGAGCACCTCTCCACGTGCGGTGAGACCCTAGGTGTGACACTTCCTTTGCCCCTGTCCTGCCCCTGGCTGGTGAGCCAACACGTTTCCACCTACATCTTGATGGCTTCACACATGTTGGGACTTCAGGTGGCAAGGACAGGACAGTCACAGACTGCACTCCGGGCACGCTCATCGCAGTCATCTGCAGGCGGGACCTGCAGATTGGGGCGCACCCTTTTCTACCTCTGGGTCCCCAAGGCAAGGATGGACGGAAGGGAGAGCACCACTCCAGCAGCCCAAGAGGGGTCAGGTCTCTGTCTCCAGTGGACTTGGCATCTGTCTTCCCCAGAAAGACCTGATTTGATTGGATGGCTTCCCCAAAACAGACCACCCATGGACCTAGGCACCGATCGCTGGCCCATTCGAGGCAGCAGGGCTGGCCTTACTGACGCAGAAAAGGCCAGGCAGAACCCTGGCTGGTTCTTTTAGAATGATCCTAAAACGCACCTACTTCCTTCCTTTTCTTCCTCAGGTTGAGTTATGACTTTACAACTTAGTGCAACAATGTATCTAAACAACCCAGGGAAGTCCTGCTGTGGTCACTCTGAGGCCTTCTTATTTTCAGGAGGTAACATCTCTCAATGCTCACTCCCCTCTATGACAATCAGAGAGCAGTGTCAAGCCTTCTAGTTCTGTGCAGGGACCAAGTTTTACCTGAATAAACAGAGTGAATGACCGAATGCAGACCAGGAAAATGCAAATTAGGTTCACTTTTAGCAAGCACACGGGGTGATGGAGGGCGGTCTGGCCTGGCACTCCTGCACAACGGCATTCCTCATCTGCTTGAGATTTCCAAACAATCCAGATTCTTCTTCTTCTGATAACCATACCAGAGAGAGATCCCCACATACCTGGGGGTTTCATGTCACGCTTCACCATGAGTGATGTGGAGCTCCTGGGGACAGAGAGCGGGCTCAGTCACAGATGCAGCCTCAGAGCCAGCCCGAGAGGTCATGGAGGTGCACAGTCAGAGCAGCCCAGCCTCCTGCACCCAGAACTTACCAGCAGGACTCCAACAGTGACCCTGCCAACACACAGGAACCAAGGGAAGAGGTGGACCCTAGGGACAGCATCTGGCGACCAGAGCCGCTCCTGGCTCCCCTTCCATCCTCCAGGGCAGGACAGGCAAGGCGTGCAGGGGGCCTCGCCGGTGTGCCTCCAGGTCAGCCCCAACACAAGACAAACCCACGCCTGGGCCGGCTTCCCACTACCCCCACGCAGGTTTCCCACTACCCCTGCGCGGGTTTCCCACTACCCCCGCGCGGGTGGTCTTCTGCTGCCCCAGCCTTGTGGCACACGTCACTTTGGAAAAGCTGCTCTCACCACCCTGTGACCGATTCTGTCTGCTCCCTTCTGGGTGCCACTGCTCAGGGAATTCCAGTCTGAGGTGGAGGGGGGTCAGCCGGCTCTCATCACTGTGACAAAACGCCAGAGAAAGTCAACTCAGGACAGAAGACTCATTCTGGCTTAGGGCTTCGGAGTCGCAGTCACGGTCTCCTGGCTCCATGGATTCCCGGCCTGTGGTGAGCGTCGGGGGAGACGGTGTGGTGGAGCATCTCTTTGCCTCATGGCGGCAGGGAGCCAACAGCCAGAGAGAGAAAGGCCCAGGACAAACTACCCGTTTTAGGGCCTGCCCCTGTGACCCACTTCCCCAGCGAGGCCCACCTCCACTCCTAAGGTGTCTACACCCCTCAGTATCATCGCCAGCCGAGCTCCACAGCCTCCGACTCCGAGCCATTGTGCGCATTCCACATCCGAGTCCACATGGCCCCTCTCGGGGTCAGCCTTTGCTCTGGTCTCTGATTCCCAAACTGCTGACCACCACTGAGCTCAGTCACCTGCATCTCAGACCGTGAGCGCCTCAGGCCGGCTGCCTTCTTCCTCCTCAGGGGCCAGCTCCACGGTGGGCAGCAGGTGGATCAGGCACGTCTCCCGTGAAGATGCTCGTGCAGAAGGCCAAGAACACCTGGGAGGAGAAGAAGACCTCCCTTTGCAAAGCAGATGGCCTGGACCCACAAATGGTTAAGTGTCCAGTAACCCAATCAACGTGTACCTAAAATTACAAACCTTCCCCTTTGCTCTCCAAACCCCGTAACATTACATAAACACCATTAACAGACAACCACGTAGGAATACATGTGAGTTCTAGCACACATTGCTCTTCCACTCATTCTGACAATGTCCAAACCATCAACAAACCTAGACTTGGGCCTGACTCTCCCCTGAGGGGCTCCTGAATGCCCTCCGCGCTCTTCCCGCCCCTCTTAATAACGTGGTTGGTCCTTGGGAGCCTTGGCCTGGCAGAGAGCCCCTGGGAAGGCCCTGGCCCTGCCCCCGAGCTCCCGTGTGCTGACATCACTGCAGGACAGCATCTGGCCTTATCACCTGACGTCCCACAGACCCAGGGTCCCCGTACCACGCCAGGTCACAGAGACCAGTGACGGTGCTGTCAAAGTTCACCCGCTGGCTGAATCTCCTTTACCCTCTGGGCTCCCCAAACGCCCTGGGACTGAGTTTCGGAGCTCGGAGCGCTGGCAGCCTCAGCACTGGGCTATGCTTTTGTAGTTGCCTTTTTAAAACCCGGAGCAGAAGGGCATTTCATGTCAGTCTTTCCTCTTCGAGTGGCGGCCTCACGTCCTTGTTTCAGATCCCACGTCTCGGTCCTTCCCTGAAGGCCACCTTCTGCTTTCCCTCGTAGTTCAGCCGCTGCCCCATGTCTCTTAGCTCACCCAGGGCTCAGAGGTCAAGCGCCAGCCTTCTGGTCACACCAGGACTCTGCCTCCCTGCAGTGTTCGGGGAAGAAGATAAATAATTAATGTTCAAGACAAAAGCGATCCACGATTTAAAGGTGACAGGGGCCACGGACAAAGAAGAAGCAGGAGAGCCAGGGCAGAGCTCACCTATAGGAAGGACACAGGGGCAGAGTGCTCTCCCCTCGCTCTGAAACTGAAGCATGCCTTCCTCCTCCTGCCGAGGCCAGCCTCTCCCTCTGTGGAAGGCAGAGCTGGCTAAAGCCAGGCCTTTGCTCTCCAGGGACGACGGGTCTCTGCGTGTGCCAAAATGCTCCACAGCTCCGGCTCTAAGGGGAGCCTCAGGATCCGCATATGCTTCAGGTTTCTCTGTTTGGGTTCCAGCTCTTCAACACGGTATCTAACTCTCTCTGCTGTTTACTGAACATTATACACATAGAGAGCTGATTGGGAAAAGATACAAGGTGATGGATTTACATGCATCATCATTCATCGGACAGAATCGTCAAATGCAGTCATTTTAGACCATCTACCTTAAAACATTGAAAGGTTTTGTAGATGACAGAAATGACGCACTGTCCATGGGCTGTGCAGACACTGGGCACTCCAAGGTGCTTCACGGGAGGAATTCTCATTAGGACCAGTTTTCTCCACCACCGAAGATAATGATCGATGTCCACATCGCAAAGCCAGCAAAACCATTAACACTCACTTAGAAGTCGTGAATTTTGCATTTCAAATAAATTGCAATCGTCTTATATGAAAGAGATGCCGCTTGACAGATAATGAGGAAATTTTACCGCCTTGGACTGGGGGCACCTCAGCAGACACCTGACTTCAGGGAGCAGCGTCAGGGCTGCATGGCTGTGCTGCTCCTGCGCCAGCCCTGTGCTGGGAAGGTCTGCTGACTGCTCCCCTGACAAGCCGGCTCCTGCTGCTGCGAGCAGGCAGTGCTAAAGAGTTGGCAATTCTTCCCAAATTCCTTCATCACTTTATCAACAACTTCGATGAAATTTTTCTTCAGTTTTTATTATTTTAAATGCTTAGTATGTGAAATTGAATTATGATACTCTTAATTTTTTCTTTTTTCCTCATTGACTATCACAAATTTTCTTTATGCAAACCATGAGTCTTTAGCAGAACATGATATTCCTTGTACTTAAATATGTACATAATTTAGCATTTAAAATTTTTAACATTATTAAAGTTGGCATAATTTCCCAGTATTTAGGTCTGTATCAGTAATAACTAACATATAGTTTGCTGAAATATTCAAATTGGTTTTTGGTTTTGAGTTTCTTTTTTTATCGGTCTGTTTGTTTGGGTACTGGGGACTGAACCCAAGGGCACTCTAGACTGACGGACATACCAACTCTTTTTCATCTTATGAGACAGGGTCTTGCTAAGTTGCCCAGGCTGACCTGGAACTTGGGATCCTCCTGCCTTTGCCTCCTGTATTGATGGGATTAGGGGTGTTCGCCACCACACATGGCTCGGGTTGTTTTGAATTTCAGCCATACTTTTTTTTTTTTTAACTCTTACATTATATGAAACCCCATTCTAGACCAGCCTGTGGTGCCAGAAGATGTCCCTGGGCTGGAGATCTTATTTGTATTCTTTCTTCTTTGCCCCACCCACCCACCCTGAAGATTCAGAGGTGTATGTGTCTGGAACTTAAAGGCAGCGTGAACACAAGTGTCCAGAGTGGGGTTGGCTCACAATATTCTATTTAAGTTTTGCAGCTTCTATTCACAAAAGAAAGACAACACATAGCAATAAAACTAGAAGTTTCTTGGAAGTCAGTACAGCAGGAACCCATTCATCTGCAGCGCTGTGATGGCCCGGGATCTTGGTGGGACCTAATGGGTGGGCTCACCTTAGAATTTCTATTTCCCACCATCGCTGCTCCTGTTATCACCCTCACAACCTCTAAGGAACTCGCTCAGGATTTCTCCCTCAACTCCTCCTGGAGCGTGAGCACGTGGCAGGGTGTGCCTGCACCACCTCGCTCCGTGCAGCCTGAGTGCATTGAATGGAGGTAAGTTGCTGCCACCCAGGGCTGTCCCTGTGACCCTCTTTACCTTGGGGTAATGGGCACGCTCTGACCGGCCCTTCACAGTCGACTTGGTGGTATTCAGCACATCTGCAAGGTGGAGCAGATGTCACCACGCTGACACTTTCAGGACCCCAGGGGAAGCGCCACACTCCCTAGCAGTCCCTGTGCCCTCCCTGCCAGCCAGCCATGCTCTAACGCCTGCCGCTGAGGACTTGCCCTTCCAGAGCCCGCATGCCAGCAGCCTCTCGCGCGTCCCCAGGCATAGAGGTTGGAGGTTCACTCCCGCTGCAGCCTGCGTCTGCACTTCACCCTTCTTCTCCAACTGGCTGTTTTTAGAGCAGTCCTAGGCTCACGGCCCAACCATGCAGGTGAGAGATTTCCCGAGTGTGCCCTGCCCCCCAACGCTCCCCACATCCCCGGCTCCACCAGGGTGCTGCTCTGCTCACACGGGGGACCCCATGGGATCCTGTCACCAGCTCCCAGTGCCCAGGGCCTCTGCGAGGCTCATTCTCATTCAGGGCATCCCGTGCATTTGGTCACATGCCCGAAGGCCTGCATCCACCACTGTCCCATCACCCAGAGGGGCGTCTCTGCCCTGGGAACCCTCAGTGTTCTGCCTACAGCCGATGACTTGCCACCCGAGGGACGAGCAAGGAGTCCTCGGCAACGGTGCATCCCACTCCGGCCAGCACTGAGCCGTGGGCCAGAGCCCTGCCGTGTGGGTGAGTGCTTTGGTGGACCACCGTCCTCACGCCTGCTCCTGCAGGACCGCACACGATACTCCACACAGGATCTGCAGCTCCAGCCCCCTCGGCTTATCAGATTAACACACGGCTCAGAGCCGTGGTGGGGATCTGTGAGAAGGCGTGGGCAATGCCCAGCACCGACCACCAGCACGGTGAGTGGCACCAGCCTTGGTGGGTGCGGTGCCAGGCAGCACTCCAGGTCCCGGCTGGCCTTTCTCTCCCGCAGGGTCCTCGGGTGAGCTCCCAGGGCAGCTCCCTTCCCCTGGGGCCACCTCCAGTGAGTGCTCTGGCCACAGCTCACCCCCCTCGGGCACCTCTACAAGAGCCTTGGGGTCTGTTGCAGACTTGACTGTGAAGCTTCTTCAACTTGGTCTTTAAAGGCCAGAATTCAGTCCTTTCTCTACAAACTGGGATCTGCTCATGTGAGTTTTGTTTTGCTTTTTGAAATACTGGGGGTTGAGCCCAAGGCCTCCTGCATTACTAGGCAAGTGCTCTGCCACTACGCTATAGCCCAGCTAGTTTTATTTTTTCAGTGTTCTGTTTCTCTTTTATCTTCTGAAGTTGCCATGCAGACAGCTGTTCAGCCTCTGAACGGGAGGTGGCTCACAGGAGAACTCATAGTGCGGCTCTCAGTTCAGCTCATCCTTTGCTGACTCCTCTGAACCCCCAGGCGCGTGGCATCTAAACCATGTCTTTCTCTTCCTGGTCATTGAGTCCCCAGCGGAGCCAACAGAGAATGAAGAGTTTTGTTTATGGTGGAAGGAAAGCCCTGCTTAGAGGGCAGTTTTTCCATCCTGGGAGTGATTCTTTATGAAGAGGGAGAGCTGCTGTATCAGAGAGGAGTGTTGGAGCCAGGCGGGCGGGCCCCCTGCCAGCAGCCTCAGGCCTGGAGAAGGAGCTGCAGCGTCCACTCAGACCTGCGTTCTCCACCTGGGACGCCCAGGGCAGCATGGTGGCCTGTGGCCCCGCGGTCAGCAGCTGGGGAGCACACACCCACCCCCGGCTCCTGCACCAGCACCGCCCTGCTGACCTGTGAGGCCTGGCCCCAGGGGCGAGGGTCGGACAAAGCTACCAGTTAGACAGCACGCTGGCATCTAGGCGAGGGTGCAGCTGGTGAGGAGCTGGCGCTGGGAGCACAGGAGGAGGCCGCCGTGGAGCAAAGCTCAGGCAAAACTGCATGGAGTCCAGACTCTAAGTCACACAGGGAGAAGCCAAGTTAACTGTGACACCGCGCTCAGATGGAGCTTCTCCCACCCACCCCCACAAGTGCCTGTGTTTCACTTTCCGTGCCATGGATCAGGAAGAAATCTGCTTGCAGTCAAAATTTTAGCAGAATAATCCCAGAAAGATAAGCATCTGCCTAAACTGGTGGTTGGGTTCTCTGCCTGGCCCGATCTGTGCTGCCTAGCCCCACCCCATGTGCCAACCTCGATCCCGTGAAGCTCTTCCTCCCACTGTCCTTCACATCCTGGTCATCGAAGCCGGGTTAACCAACCAGAATCACCAGGGAACTTCTCTAAACAGCTCTCATCTTCAATAGAGAGGACAAAAAATAAATCAATAAGTACCAGGGGGGTTGTGTGACAGTTTTTAAACTGGTGCTTATTTTGGTTTAGAAGCACCAACTTGGCCACGCAGGACTAACGTGACTGGCCCAGTTCTTTTAAAAACACGACACCTAAGTCCCTGGCTGCAGCCGGCTGCTTTTGAATTAAAGTGGGTCATACTTGAGACTCACAGATTTTTCCAGATGCTCTCTGGTCCCTGCCCTCGGCGTGCTTGGCAAGATATTAATCAATGGTTCTCACACTGCAGAACAGTGTCATTACCCCTTGATGACAAGATGAGGCTCTTGAAGCATCAGCACCAACCAGGGCGAGACTCTTTACCCTTTGCCCCGAAGCTGTGTTCAGCCAGCCTCCCTGGTGCAGTCTGCAGAGATGACTAGGCCCCACCTCTGGAAAGCCCGCTCTGCTCTGTCCCCAGGCTCAGGTCGCCAGCCGTGTCCTCTCCTGGTGGGTACCAGCCTCCAGCTCTCTCTGCTTCCTCACGCCAGCCCAGCCCCACCTGCTCCAGCGTCTTTCCCCTGCAGAAGTGTGGCCAGACTTCAGTCCCAGACGCCGCTTGGCCGCTCCTCTGTCAGGAATGTATGGAGGCCAGTAATTACTGAGCACAGCGCACAGGCTCTGCTGGCTGGCTCCCTGCACTGCATGGGTCTCTCCCGCCTCCCTTCAGGCTGAGCCTCCTAGCGCTTCCTCAGGAGGCCCGAGGCAGCACCATGACCCCAGCACAGCCCTGCTCACCACCACCCTGCCCTCACGTGCCTTTGCTCCCACTGGGCACACTGACGTCAGAACAGCATAGCAGGCGGCTCAGGGGGACTCCGCCAGCCCAGCAACCTTAGAAGCCTGTAGTTTTGTTGGTTTGTTTCTGGTGCTGGGGTTGAACCTCGGGGTGCTCTCCTGGCTTAGCCTAATTGTTGTCTAAGATTTAGTCTTGTCTCCTTGACATCATATAAAGCACCAATTTATAAATGCAAAAAGCACACCACGTTGTGCTCACCTCCCCCACAGAACCTGGAAGTACGCTGGGGCCTGAAGCAAGTACGTCAAAAAGCTCTGCGGCAAAGCAGGCCTGGCAGCGCCTGCCTGTAATCCCAGCGACTCTGGAGGCTGAGGCAGAGGCCCACAAATTCCAGGCTAGGCTCAGCAACTTAGAGAGATCCTGTCTCAAAACAAAAAGAATTCTTAGCCGGTTTCTGTCACTATAACAAAACGCATGAGACTGGGAGAACAAAAGTTTAATTCTCACAGTCCTGGAGACTAAAGCCCAAGGCCAAGGCCCTGGCATTGGTGTCTGTCAGCGGCTGCTCCTTGCTTCCAAAATGGCGCCTTGCTGCTGGTCTCCAGAGAGGATCAGGGTGGTTTCCTTGTGGAGAAAGACTTGGAAAGAACAGACCACCCGAGACCATTTGTGAGGTGCTAGACCCCTCCCCTCTCCGCTTGGTGACCTCCAGGAGGCTCTCTGCTTTGTTTCATCACAGTAGCCACGAGTTTTGGGGGACCCATTCAGACCACTACAGATATGACTGCAAGGAAAACCTGAAATATACAACTTGTCATGTCTTTACCCACAAAAGGTTACCCTCCTACCTGTGCAGACCTCAGACCAGTGTGGCTTCCCCGAGAGCCCTGATGTCCTCTGCTGACCTCACCAATCCTCACTGGTATCCTCTGGAGTAGACCCCCACACCTTCTGCACTTCCTGCTTTCTAGGATCCCCGGGAGCCCCAGCATCTCATCCTCTGCCTGGGACCCTCTCCTCCACATCTCAGCTTGATGTCTCTGTCTCTGGGAAGCCCTCCCTGACCTCTGAAAACTGGTGTGGGGCTTTCTTACACTTGTAAGGCACCCCACAATACCCCCACTCTCACCCCATGGGCGGCAGGGGCAGTGTGTACTTTGGGCTACAGTATTGCAGGCCCAGCCTCGTCCGTGACAGCCTGGGGGCCATTGGTGCAGTCAACTGGCGATACCTGTTGACAGGAGAGAACCCTGGAGCAGCCCATTCCCTGAACCACAAACCTTAACAGAAATGCACAAAGCAAACCACCCTGGCCGAAACCGAGCGTGCATTCCCACGGGGTTCCTTAACGAGAAAGATGCAAATCCACGAGCCAGATCATCACTAGCCTGTAAAGTGGGGCCAGAGAAGTTCTTAATTACCAGGTGGGAAAGGAGCCAGGTGAGAGGTCAAAGCTCAGAGGAGCGCAGAGGCTGGAAAGCCTCCTAGGCCAGCTGAGACGGCCCACCCCCGAAGCACCCATATGCTGCCTCGGCAGCCACGGAGCACGCCACATCCCTGTGAGGGTGCTCAGGCAGGTCCAGGACACGGCTGGCCTCAGGCAGCAGTCTCCGCTCCTCGGTCACCTATCATTAGAGTGTCCAGGTGAGAGTCTGAGAGTAAGGTTAGCAGTGACCTTTCAGGGAAATAAAGAGGTTACTAGAAGAATACAAAAGAATTCTTAGCTGGATTGTGTCACTATAACAAAACGCATGAGACTGGGCTCAGGGCTCGGGAGTGAGGGAGGGTGGGAGAGTCAGCCCTTCTCCACCGGCCTCCAGTGAGCCTTTAACTTGAGTCCACCACACCGCCTTCTTCCCACCCACAGGCACAGGCTCACCCCACCCACCGCCCTCCCCCGTCTTCAGAACTGAAGAAAATACCTGCATTAGTAGCCCCAGTAGCCCCAGCTGGGGGTGAGCATTCAAAAGAGGGCAGCCCGGAGCCCCACGTTGCAGCCCTGCGAGGGGAGCGGCTGCGCTGCCTCGAAAGACATGTTCTCATGACGCCCCTAGGAAGACACCCGGGCAGGCCACCGAACCCTCAAGCTCGAGTCCCTGCATTGGCTCCTGGCTGCAGGTCAGGGTGTGGGCGTCACCGCTGGAAGCATTGGAAGAGACGAGCCAAGCACCGTAAGATCAGGGGAGCTCAGGAATCGCCCACCCAGCAGCTTCTGTGCCAGGCAGCGTGGCCAAACGCGTGCTGCAGATGCGTGGACCCTAGCCCCCAGGAGCTCAGCACCTTCAGGCAGTGGGAACTCACTAACGCTTGGTGAATGAGCAAGTGGAGTCGGCCATAAGCCACCGAGCAAGGCAGCCCTGGGTGGCACTGCTCAGGCAAAGCCCCACAGAAGTCTCTCAGGTTCTCAGGGCGGCTGTACCCCCACCACCCGGGGCTAGAAAACCACACACAAGATTGCTGTGCCAGCCTGTGACGCATTTTAAATGAGAATTTCCCAAAGTATTTAATTCCCTTAAAAGTAGCAACAACAACAAACTCATTATATATCAATATAAATAACATAATTTTATGAAACATAACTACATATTCTAAAGTGAAGAAAAACTTGGTGCAAACCGCACAAAGAATTGTACTTTTCAATGATATTTTTCAAATATCATTAATGTCTTAGAAGAAAGTTGAACTGCTGGGCCCGGTGTCTCAGGCCTGGAGTCCCCGAAACTTGAGAGGCTGAGGCAGGAGGATAACAAGTTCAAGGCCAGCCACAGCAACTTAGGGAGACTCTGTCTCAAAATGAAATATAAAGAGCTGGGGATGTAGCTCAATAGCAAGAGCCCTTGAGTTCAACCCCTGCTACTAAAAGGAAGGAGAGGGGTAGAAGGCAGGACTCACACCTACCCCTGCATTCAGTCTGTCGTGTTGAATTGCTTTGGCTGAACCCAGAGGGGGAAATACCCAGACTTTCAGATAACTGTGGTCATTCTCTGATGATGGATTAAAACTAGACAAATGGCAATTTCTTAAAGGTACCTGCGACTCCCAATGTGAAATCACGTCAAGGAGTTTTTTACTCTTATCCTTAAAATTCACAGACCCGTCTTGCACTTTGCGGGGTCACTTAGAAGCTGTGATTCGCTGAGTTTTGCAGCTCTCCCAAATGTCGACACATTTTACGGAATCCTGAAAAGGTCACATTTGTTAATATTACCACCGATCTTATCAGACAGTCTTTAAGTATTGAGAAACCGTCCAGCTCAGGGTAGTGAACACACGTTTTCCAAGATTCTAATTTTCACACAAAACCTCAAGTGTGGTCCTTACCAAAAAATGCTGCTGGCTAATTTCTGTGAACGCCTACCCAGCACCCAAGTCTGGATAGCCACAGTTTGTCTAACATTTGTTCTTTGAAGGAACATCGGTGGTCATGGGAAGGAAGAGGCTCCTCCTGCCAGTGGGCAGTCCGGGAGCTGCAGCCCTCTGCTCAGCGCGTGGCACAGGGAGCTCCACGCTCTCTCCATTTACCCACGTGGGCTCCACAGTAGAGACAGTACCGAGTTGGCAATTCCTACCCTCCCCGTTCCTTAGGGAGACTGGCGATCCTGTCCCTGCAGTTGCGCAGTGGTGAGGACTCCAGACACACCTGGCAGATGCACCTCCTGCTGCTTTGCACCCCGGTGCACGTGTCGACACGGGGACAAGACATCAACCCGTCTGCGTTAGTATGAATAGTTGTACACTCGGTTCATATTTACACGCAGTACCACTATGAAAACCAGCCTCCTGGAAGGACATCAGGGGTCCCGGGGTCCATGGGCCATGCTTTGAGAACCACGAGTTGGAGCACTCCACCCCTCTCTTTGGCCGAGCTTCCTGTGCCCTTTGACACCTGCCTCTCACCATAACCTGACGTTGGGCGATCACGTCACACTAAGGAAATAAGGATCAAAAGTTCAAGGTCAGCCTGACCTGTACCCAAACACCAGCTCGGCTCCTGGCTGAGGAACCCGTGAAAATCCTCACAACTTTCTCACCCCCAGTTTATTTCAACAGTAGGATGGAGGCAAAATCTCTCACCAGAGAGTTGTGAAAACTAAATGAGCACATACTCAAGTATCTGTCCTTAATAAACAGGAGTTCTCTTCCTTGGTCCCCCACTCTGGGTGAAGCAAACTCTGCCATTCCCTGAATGCGCCGCCCTGAAGGCCCCTTCCCCTTACAGTGAATTCCTAGCACTCTTAACTCACACTCGAGACCACCTCCTCCTCTGAAGGCCCCTGCCCTGCATCTCTCCCTTCTTTGAACCCAGAAGATAAGAGTTTCCTGAATCACTCTTTTTCAGGTCAGTCATGGGCTTGTTCTTTGAGTATGTGATGGTAGATATTAGGTGCCCCCCAAAGCGCATGTGTGAGACGATGCAAGAAGGTTTAGAGGTGAGATGACTGGGTCTAGAATTAACCTGGTCCATGCATGAATCCCCCATAGGGATTAGTGGGTGGTTAACTGCAGGCAGGTGGGGTGTGACGCCCGAGGTGGTGTGCCTTGGGGTTTCTGTTTTGTCCTTGTTGAGCTGAGGTCCCTCTCTCTGCTTCCTAGTGCCCTGTCCCCAGCTGCTTTCCTCGGCCACAGTCTTCTGCCGTGGTGTTGCCTCACCTTGAGACCCAAGGAATGGAGGTGGCCGTCTATGGACCCGGAACTCTGAAGCCGTGAGCTCCCAAATAAAATGTCCAGCCTCTATAATTGTTTTTGTCAGGTCTTTTGGTTACAGCAACAAAAAATAGCTGACAAAACGAGAATATTTTATGTCTTCTGTCTACAAGTAAAATCTAAACTTCCAGAAGATAATTTTTTAAAATTCCAACTACCTTTAAAAACCTTCTGCACTAAAAATCTATTGTTGTACAACAGATCACCCCGAAGTGCAGTGGCTCAAATACACCAACAGTCGCTTATTACCTGGCATGGCTCCTGAGGGTCAGGGTCACAGAGCAGACCCAGCACAAGTGTCTTGGCCCTGCCCTGTCCTGCAGCGTGCAGTCCATGTCAGCTGGGGCCTCACTGGGCTGTCAGCTGACACCCAGGCACGTGGCCTCCTCTTGTGGCCTGGGCTTCCTTACAACCTGGTGGCTGAATTCCCACAGAGAGCATCCTGAGTGAGAAATAGCAAGCCAGGCAAAAGCTTTCTCCTTTTGATGACATAGCCAAATCATCAGTGAGGACAGTGACAGGACCCTACACACACAGATTCAAGAGGAGGAAATAATGACCTTCCTGAGGGAGAAAGGTCAGTTCCATAATAAAAAGAGTAAATGGGATGGAGTGGGTGTGGTGGTGCATACCTGTAATCCCAGCAGCTCAGAGGCTGAGGCAGGAGGATCGAGAGTTCAAAGACAGCCTCAGCCCAGGTGCTAAGCAATTCAGTGAGACCCTGTCTCTAAATAAAATACAAAAAAGGGCTGGGGATGTGGCTCAGTGATTCAGTGCCCCTGAGTTCAAGCCCCTATGTTCATGCAGGGACTAGGTTAAGTACAAAAAAAAAATGTGTATCGGATGAGCTAAATAGACAGGTGTAGCCATCTCTGAGAAGCTCCATCTGCCTGCTTCTCTAGAAATACCCAGTGAATGGGTGCAAACACAAATGAATGGCAGATGGATAAATGGATGGGCAAGTGAGGGGATGGATGGACAGATGATTATTGAATGAATAGACAGATAAGATATAAACCAATATCATTTTGAAGAGAGTTTTCTCAACAATAAGATGGTTTGAGATGTAACACACACTGTCACACTGAGTTGTTTTTTAATTTTTTATTTGTTCTTTTCAGATATACATGAAAGTAGAGTGTATTTTAACATAGCATACATACATGGAGTAGAACTTTCCCTTCTGAGGTTGCACATAATGTGGAGTTTCAGGGTCTTGTATTCATACATGAACACAGGACAGGACAGTTATGTCTGATTCATCTACTGTCCTTCCTACCTCCAGCCCCGTCCTTCCCTTCATTCCACTTTGTCTAATTCAACGAACTTCTGTTCTTCCCCACCCGCTTCTTGTGTCATACTGAATCATATCCTTCTTTTACTCCTCTGAATCTCCTCTGCCAAACGGTAAATTCCTTGAAGGTAGAAACTGTCTTGGATCCTCAGAGATTAACCCAGTGCGCGGTTGACAAGTTCCAGTTTGAAGGAATGGATGATTTCAGGTGGTCTTGAACCCTAAGACCAGGGGTTCTGGAGGGGCCTGGCTCGAAGGCTTCTCCTCTGTGAGCCGCGGTGCACGCGGGGAGCAAGTAAAGCATGAGTTCCTTTGCTCTGCACCTTTCTTTCTTCAAAGCCAGAGCCCTCGGTGCCTCTTTGCACACTTTTTTATAAATCCAAAACGATGTGCCAGAATATTCAAATAAGAATCAAATAAGAAAAGCCAGTACAATGAGTGGCAATTTCTCCTATTCTTTCTTGTTACATACCAGGGAATGTTTTTGCCCTTTTATAAGAAATAATTCTTTTAAATGTTTGTAGTAACTTTTCTCTGGAATTGCAACAAAGAGTTCATATATAGTGTATTTTTTAATGTTAATGCTGGTCAGGAAGGGGAGTGTTATGCAGGTAAAAGTTAAACTGACCTTTTTAAAGTAGCTAATGGGGAATAAGCATTAAATCTTGTAGGAAATCCAGAGGTTCACATAAAAGCTGCTTGGCCCACACATTGTGAAGAGACTATTCCCAAATTAGCCTGAGCTGGGAGAGCTCCTGAGCTACTCGCCTGGAGTTTTCTGTACCACCTGGCCATTGTGTCCACACAGCAGGCTTGGACTTCAGAGTGCTATGCAGACAGCCTCACTCTCGGCTCACTCGGCCTGGACTCTGGTCTCTGAAGCTGGCCCTGACACCAGCCCTGTCCTGAGAGCTTCTGATGTTCTTCTAACAGGCATTTTTAATGCTTCATGTTTGAATGTTCAGAAACACTAACTGCAGTTTAATTTCTCACTAGGTGATATGATCAGACACCTCAAGCTGATTTCCCAACTCCCCACCAGGTGCGGTGGTTAGCAGTTTCAAGCGTCTGTATAGGCTGCCTCACAGGGTCCCCAGCAAGGCTTGCCAAGTTAATCTAGAGCTGATGAAAGGCAAATCCTCTCAGTAGACCTAGGAAAGAAAAGGAGGGAGGAGGGAGGGAGGGAGGCAGGGAGGGAGGATTCCTGTCCCTTGGTAACAACAAGGGAGGATTTGGCAGAAACTCTCAGATAATTCCCTCACCCCCGGCCCATGTGCTGGCTCCAGGTCACCTTCAGCAACAATTGGACCCCTCTTGGAGTATGACTGCATCAGGGGCCATGGAAGATGCCCTCACCAAGACCACAGCCCACTGTAGGCCTCAGGCAGTGTCGATGCATAGAGATCATTCATAATTCTCATCAGAAGGAGTTTCAGTCCACAGCTAAAGCAATCCTCCTTAAAATAATGTACTGCTTTGAAACTGATTCTCAAAATTCATAGCTGCCCCCATCTTTTCCCTACTCTTGCAACTAATTTGAGACCTTGCTCATAAGTAAAACCTTGAAATAAATATTTTGTTTGCAAAATAATTGCACAGCACCTCCCACGTCTTCTGCAGTGGGCACATTGACACAGAGGACGCCGTGTGGGCTCCTCTGGAAAACAATCTCCTCATCAGAGCTGCTGCTCAGTGCACACCAGTTGCTCAAAGGTTATCTCAGACAGAGCCTCATTCATGGGTCCCTAGGAGGAGTTCACATCTGTTTAACTAAGAAATCAGACGAGAACCCCCCAACAAGGGAGGACTGAGAGCCACCAAGAACTGCCAATGTGCTGTATTATCCCAATTCTACGGCACAGAAAAAAGAAATTGAGACAAAATCCGCAAAGAATTAACCATATTTCACCCTAGATGGTGGAATTAACTGCACAATGTTAAAAATAAACCCAAGTCTTTAAAACACACAAAAAAACAAGACCGAATTTGCAAGTTGGTACTACGTTGCTGGGATCCATTAGGATAACTTGCATTGCTCTGCACATGCGCACCTCCACTGTATCAGCCCCAGCTCAGGCATGCTCCCTCCCGGGGCAAAAGCCTCCAGGGCAGGATGGGACTCCCCTGCCCAGCCCCCCAGAGTGGCTGGTGTGCTGTGGCTGTCCACAGGACATGTTTGACATCTAACCAAGGGGTCGCTCAGGCAGAATTTAATGAGATTCTATTGTTCCTTTATCTTTTAATGAAATTTAATTTGATCCTATTATACCATTTTCCATTTAAGCTACCTAAAACCATGTGCTTGGAATGAGGAAATCAACCTGGATTCACAGGACGCCCTCCAGGCCTTTGATGCTAGACCTGATAGTCTGCAGCTGTCCTGAGGAGGAACAGGCCCCAGGCAGGTTCTGGGCCCGTAGGAGGCTGCAGGCTCACAGTCCGACACTTGGAGCTCTCAGAAGCCATGTGCTTGTGGCCATCAAGTCCATTTTATTTGACCTTTTTTGTCTTTTTCTTTCTGAGTCCTTGTAAGTCATAGATTTGGAGAAAGCCAGTGTTCTGTGCTGGCAGAGTGTGCGACCCGAGCAGGAAGCCCACGCTCTGAGGCCTCGTGGCCTGTGGTTATCTTACTCTTCTGCAAGAAACCCTCACACCAGTCGTCGAGCCCCCGACCACTGGGAGCAGCAGAGCTGGACTGGGGCCTCCTGACCTGACCGGGGGATGCTGTGCTGAGCATGAGCGGTTGTTCTGCCTGTGTTCCGGGGGCGGGGCCCCTGCAGTGTGCACCCAGCTGGGGCAGACGCAGAGCCTCTGTCACTCTGGGTTAGAATTCAGTGGCAATTGAGGGAGAGTTGGGCTCATTTGTGAGAGGATTTCAAAAGGAAAGAGCCTTCAGAAAATGAGCTGCAGGCACGGCACTGGCTTCAGAATCCAGGCCTGGACAGTCTGTATTGGCTTTAGCGCCTTGGTGGCGCTGAGGGATGCTTAGTGAGTCCTTAGGCACCAATGAGGGGACTTCGGCACACCGCTGAGCCCAGTCTACACAAAACTATGAGGTCGCAGCCAGGCAACCGCGGTGATGGCCCGACTGCCTCCACCCCAGATGACCGTGTGCGCCCACTCACCCCTTTGCCCTGCGCGAGCTGGGCTACCAAGCCTCACTGGGCCAAGCAACGGGAGCAAAGCCCACAAAGTCCAATAAAACATCTATAAAACATCTTAAACAACTCTCAGGTTTAAGAGAAATTCAATTTTATTTTTTAAAGTTGAATATTTAAAGTTGAATAGTATTTAGATGTAAGTGAATAAAAGAGTGAGTTTTATAAAAGGGCTTATTGCTTATGTTCTAGATTGATGCCTCCAAATTTGAAAATATTAAAATTTTTAATATAATTCTGCTCCGGGGCACCAGAGGCTTTGGTGGCTCTTCTGCTACTTGGCCTTGCTATTTTGTTTCTTCCACTCTTGTCTTTCTAACTAGGTGTCATTATGTCCCTGGCGGTAGTGAGACACGGGGCTTCATACACCTTACAGCGCTCCTCTGTTTCAGGACTAAGTCAGAAGTTTCTGCTTCACAGTTGCTGTGGACGCACTTGTCCCTCCATCCCCTGCCAAGGAAGGCTCACGTGGAAGCCCTAACTGGAGTGACTGGGAGGGCCTGTAAGCAGGTGCTTGAGGCCACGGGATTCCGTGAGAGTGGGGCCGCGTCCCACATGCTCAGTGCCTTGGAAGAGACTCGAGGAGCTCTTTGGCCCCAGTGTGCACAGAGGAGAGGCCCCGTGAGGGTGTGGAGAGGCTCAGGCCATGGCAGGAGGAGGCCCCAGAGTGATGCCCACCACACTGGGCCTGGCTCTTGGACTTCTGTCCTCCAGAACTGTTAGAAATGAAAAAAATTATGTTGTTTAAGCTGCCCGGAGCAGGGTGCTTTGTCACAGGAGCCTGGGCGCTGAAGCCACCCACTCTCCAGCACTGCAGACCTTTCTGCAGTGTCACTGCTGGAACCGGCCACACAGCCGTCCTGCTCCTGGCTCAGGAGAGACGTAGGCATCACTTCCGGCCTGCCCACCCTCCCTGCACAGTGCCCCTTCCACCCGTCCTCCTCCACCTACTCTCCCCTCCCCACACTTCCCCATTGACTCCCATACCACCTGCTCCCCTCCCCCACCTGCTCCCCTCCCCCACCTGCCCCCTCCCCCACCTGCCCCTACTGCCCCCACCCTCCCCCTGCCCCCACCCTCTCCCACTGCCTTTTTCCTCCCACCAACGCCCACCAATCCTCCTTTTCATCTAGCCTTCTGTTAGAGTCTGTAAACAAGTCAAGATGGCGCCTGGCATTTTGCCAGAGGGAGTAGTTTGTGAAGTAACGCCAGCGAGCCATTAAGTGTGGAGATTCCTTATTGGTTGACTGCTGTATCTAGTTTATGTTAATTAAGATAAGCTGCGTGGAATGTATATATACCCCTCCTGTCCTACAATAAACGGCTCCCACTCCTGCTCTATCAATGTACACAAGTTGCTCGTCACCCCCCGGTTATTTTGCTGCAGCCGGACTGCGGCACCTTCTCTTGCTAAAGACCCAGGACCTCTGTCCTGCTCCAGGGATCCATCTAAGGCCAGTTCATCTGCCAGGCCACCTGAGAGAACAGAGGACCCTTCTCCTAAACTCTTACTTGCTCTGCAAGGGTCTCCATCTCTCCCGGGCACCTCTAGCCTGCGGTTATTGCAGCTGGTTACATATTTCACATGAGAGAACCAAGGTTTCCTTGATCCCCTCTTAAGAAAAATTTGAGTCAAATAATGAAGACCTGACCTTCTCTCAAACCTGCCCCTTGGCTGGCACCCACCTTTGATCCCAGCAACTCGGGCGGTTGAGACAGGAGGATGGCAAATTCAAGGACAGCATGGGAAACTTATCGAGGCCCTGCCTCAGAACAAAAAGTAAAAAGGGCTGAGATGCAGCTCAGTGGTAGAGCAGCCCAGGTTCCAACCTGGCACAGCAAAGACAGAATCACAAAAGCCACGCGCACTTGACCCTACACCTGCGAGAGCCAGGTCGGGCTTCAGGTAAACCACAGGAAGACGCCTCACCCATGCTGGAGGAGACTGCACTACACTGAGCGACAGATGGCACTACGAATGGCTCCAGGGTTATCGGCTCTCAGATTTACTCGTGTGCCCTCTGTCTCTGGCTCTTTCTGGCACCCTTCCTGAGAGCTGAGCAGGGGAGCTGGGACAAACTGTTGGCACCTCCAGCTAACCATCACGTCCATCCACTGACAGAGTACTGAGGAGGAGGGAGGAAGGGGGGGCTCAGCACCTCTGCACTCCAACATCCGCCTCGCCCCAGGGCCACCCAAGAGGGCCCCGGGGGACCGGTGCCCAGCTCCTGGAATCCAGGAAGGATGAGAAGGACCTGGCCCATCCTCAGGGACTTGCTGACGACCCTTGTCCCCTGATCAACACAGCTCAGCCAGGGGTTCCCAAGGGCAGGCATTACCCCAGTCTCAACCCAATAAGTCCTAAGGTTTTAATTCTTGGACTATTTAGCAAAATTGACACAGGTGCATTAAACTAGGTTGGAATTCATAATCCAGAGCTTATGCATCATTATGCTAATATTAATTGATATTATTATAAACAAAATTATAATATACTTATATAATCATGAATAATTATATAATTATATATCAGGTACTATATTTAAGTTTTTATAGGTGGTCTTCATCTGGGAAGATGGGACAAAATGGCTTAACCAGGTTGGGACTATGCATGGCCTTTAATTCCCCTTGAAAGGGTTGTTTTGACAGATGCCAACTTGGTTCTGCCAAAGTTAGGGTGAGACTGCGCTCCCCCCAGCTCCCAGAGCAGTTTCTTGGCAAGGCTACTCCTGAAGTCACTTTGACCTGCCACCCGACCCCCACCCCGCCCAGGGACCACGTGTCCCAGAACGGTAGGCGCACTGGTTCTCCTGGTTCTTCCAGAACAACAGGACTCCCCTGACGGCAGACCCCATCTTATCTCCACTTGGGAGCAAGCGCAAAGTAGCATCTTCAGAGCATTTTATGATAACGTTATAATGCAAAAACACAAAACGAAGTGCAAAAAGTCAAACCCATTTCTGCCTTCACATGAGACTGAGAGACCTCCTTTCGGAGCTCGGGGCCTGGGAAGGAGACTGCCGGGGCTGCCTGTCACGGTTTGCTTTCATGGTGGGCTCCCCCTCCGTGAGGAGTGCGGTTGGTAAGAGTTCATGAGCCGGCAGTTTAGGACACCTTTCTGTATGTTTATTGTATTTCCATAAAAAGTAAAAATTGAACCCATTAATGAGAAAGAAGGCGTGGGTTGAACACTCAGAAAATTCTTGCCCCAGCCTGGCCCAGGCAGCCTGGCCTCTGCGTGTGAGCCCGCGCAGCGAGGTGGGTATTCCACGCGACGGTGGCAGGCAGAGCCCGCCGGTGGTGCCTTCTATGTTGCCAAGACAACAAACCCGCTGAGACAAGTGCTGCTCCGCCCAGTCAGGGAGGCACCAGGTGGTGCTGGGTTGCTGTTGGCCACTCCCATCACACGCTCTAGGAGCAGACTAGCTACCCCTGGACACTGAATATTTGCTATAAACACCGCGCCACCCATTTCCTCCAGGTGTGGCTGGTGCTCAAGGCCAGCAAGGATATCAGTGTGACCTATGTTCTTTGGATCCTTTGAAAACAGACGCTGCAAGAAGGAGTCAAGGTTCATCCTCAGTCCCCGCCTGGCAAGATCAGAAAAGCCCCTGCCCCTGAACACTGTGGGCTATGCTGGGCAGGGGCAGTGCCCACTGTGAGTCCCTAAGGGCAATGAGCCACGTCCTTGTCCACCTCTGGTCCAGGAACCAGGCACAGGTCCCAGGGCTCAGGGCCAGGTCATGGGAGGAGTGCAGGTGTGGGAGCCCAGCCTGGCCTCTTCCTCCCTCCTCTTCCTCACACCTTCCAGGCATGTGGGGGTAGTGGGGGACCAGGGCGGACTGTTTTCCTTTGTCCCTTTGGAAACCTGTCAGCACAGTGCCTGAAGCTAAAGAAGGTATCTTAGCAACCAGGCGCAGAGACTTCCCCCAAGGCCTTGGGAAATGGAGCAGGAATCTCCAAGGCAGGATGGGGCCGTGCTCACCCCAGGGGCCTGGGAGGGTGGGCTGCGAGTGTGAGAGGGCGCTGTGTCCACCAGGGGTCAAAGTCACGTTGACAGCTGTGAGGGCCTGCGTGGACCTGTGTTCCATGTGAGGATAATGTGGCGTTTCCCTGACCAGCAGGACTATTTCACAGCATTGTGCTCCCGAAAGACAATCAATACGTCTTTTTCAAAGCATCCCTTGCTTGCTGCTATAGTTTAATTATGTACCCCCAAATTCAAGTGAGGGAAACAACCCCAAGCTCACACATTGCTCATGTTTGGAGGGAGGGCCTTTGGGGGGTGATGGCATTGATGAGTCCTGAGGGTGGCCCCGAGATGGTGTTAGTGGCATTATAAGAGGAAAAGGAGACCTGCAGGCTCACTCCCTCTCTTGGCCTCTGATGTCCTCCTCCACCTTTTGACACAGTGTGAAGCCCTCACCAGATGCCAGCACCTTAACCTTAGCCTATAGTACCGCAAGAAATAAATGTCTTTTCTTTTTAAGCCATGTGGTCTGTGGCACTGTGTTATAGCAACACAAAGTGGACTCAGACATGTAACTTAAAACCTCAGCATGGGGGCTGGAGATGTGGCTCAAGCGGTAGCGCGCTCGCCTGGCATGCGCGGCGCTGCGTTCGATCCTCAGCACCACATACAAATAAAGATGTTGTGTCTGCCGAAAACTAAAAAATAAACATTAAAAAATTCTCTCTCTCTCTTAAAAAAAAGAAAAAAGAAGAAAAAAAACTCAGCATGGTTTTGAGGACTGTCTTGCTTAAGTGTGGGGCACACGCTATATTTCTGCAGTGGTCTAGGGCTGATCTAGCTTGGCTATGCACTTCCTGTTTCTTTCTGGAAATGTCAGGCGACTTGCAATTTCTCTGCATCCTCAGTCCAGGTTTGCAGACGCTGTGGGCATGAATGCCAAGAGTCAATACCTGGACACACAGGCTCGCCACTGACCGCCAGAACCACTGGACCACAGTTGTAGAACAGGCCACAAGGCAGGCCTCAGTGTTAAGACAGACAGGGTATAACTGCACTGTGTCTGTGCTGTGTTCCCTCAGGGCAGTCACTGTACTGAGAACATGTCCAGGGTGTCCCCTGCGTCCGGTGTAGCAGGCAGCAGAGCTGCCAGGCTTCCGACCAGAGTCCAGGGTCCCACTGCAGGCCGGTCTCCTCGCCCCGACCCTGGTAGGTGTCTCCCATCTGCACTGCAGAAAGCGGTTCTGAAGCCCTGTGAAGTCTTGTCCTCTCCTGCAGGTTAACCCACGGGCCTCACTGGAAAACCATCTACTTTCTGCCAGCTCCCGAGTATACGCATTCACGTGAAATACACTCTTGATTTTGGTGGATACGGCTGTCCTTCTCAGTCACCTCACCCTTCGTACTTCCTCCATTGCACACATTAATATTACAGTGTGTGTATTACAAGGTGGAACTTTGTATTTAATTTTTATTTTAATTCCCATTTCCCTCCCTGGGGTGGAAGTTCCAGGGGGGCAGGAGTCACAGACTTTCTTCTTCTGCCTTTGGGCTCCCCTCATAGGCATGCAGTTGGCCTGTGATAGCTGCTCATTAGTCCTGTTAACACAGCCAGTGTCCCACAGGGACCCTGTGAAGGAAACCCTCCACCTGCGCCTTCTGTTCAGCATCCAGAGCACATTTGGTGCACAAGGGAGGTCTGCTCAGCTGAGCCCTCTATGGCCATGGCCTCTGCGGGGGCTGGTGCATTTGGCTCCCTAGAAAACCTGTCCTGCAGGTGCAGAGGCCCCACAGGGTGACCTGGAAAGCACTCAGGTGTGTGGGACCAGCCCCCCGCCCACCTCACTGGGAGGGACCTGCCAGGGTGTTATGCAACAGCCCTGCCTAGGGGGGTGGAGACATTCAGGCCCTGCTGGTGGCTTCCTCCTGCCACTTGGCATTGCCTACAGCACCTGGCCAACAGTGTTATTCGTGGGTTGGTTGATGGGCACTGCACAGACCTGCAGAATCAGAGCTGAACAGTTGGACAATCACCTGTTATAGATGACTGATAGAAGACAGATGATGGATAGATGGCAGAGAGATGATGGATAGATGGCATAGGTAGGTAGATAGATAATGAATAATACACACATAGATGGGAGATACAGGTAGTAGATGATAGAAAGTAGATATAAATCGTCCATGGTAGATATAGGTCGTAGCTAATAGACATATGATAGGGAGATAGAGATGATGATGATGATGATGATATATATATATATATATATATATATATATATATATAGAGAGAGAGAGAGAGAGAGAGAGAGATAATAGGAAAGAGAGAGAGAGACTGTGGCTTTGAGGAACAAAGCCCATCACTGGCACGGGCCGAGCCCCGCCTGCGGGGAAGCTTTGTGGTGGGGTAAGCATGCGAATGTGTTTGCATTGGAGTTTTTGAGGAAAGAGAAGAAGGAAGTGGGAGGGGGAAAGGAGAGAAAGACGGGACAGAGAGCATCCTCACACCTCCGCTTCCTACACAGCCCTGAACCCAGGCAGCAGGCAGGGAGACGCTCAGCACCTCCCAGCACCAAGACTCCCTTCAACTGAGTCTCGCCAGCACCTGCTGAGGTCAGGCCGCACAGTCCGGCTTTCTGCCTGGGTCTGAGAGCTGACTCCTCCCGGCCAACTGCAGGCTTTGCTTTGTTTTGACCAGCAGGAAGAGTTCTAGTGCAGTGCTTTGATATACGAGGTAAGAGGGGAACAAGGAAGAAGAAGCCAGCAGGCATGGAGATGGCACGGAGCAGCTGCAGAAGGCCCTGCCCCTCCGGATCCAGGACTCGGACTCTGAGCATGAATTAGATACCACTGCATGCTTCGTGTCACACCAGAGACCATGAAACATGAGGAGGCGGGTATGGGCACTGTCCTTGAAAAACTCACATGCAGATCAGGAAAGGCCACCAGAAAGGGCAGCGTAGAATCAGAGGAAAGGAAGACGCTGCGGCTGGCCAGCAGAGGACCCTGCCCACTGCGCCATCCTGTCAAGGACTCCTGAGGCCTGTGTCGGGGCTCCAAGTCGCCTCTCTTCTGCCCCTGCCTACCAGTGCTCAGGGAGAGTTACAAAGCAAAACCCTTAAGATTGGGGCCTCTCGCCCTTAACCTAAGTCACTTCATAAAGGCCAGAACAAGTGCAGAGCCCTGGAAGCCCACTTCTCACCCGGCCCTCCCCTCCGCCCCAGCTCTGCCAGGGCAGGCCACAGCTCCAGTCCTGCTGCCCCACTTCCCTTTCAGACTATAAATGGCTGAAATTCGGCTCCCGGCCCCACTAGGAGAGCAGTAAAATCTACCCAACTACTCCTTGGAGAGACCCAAACCAACCCGAGAACCTGTCCTGGCTGAAGTTACCAGAAGCTTCCAGTGGACGGACCCCAGGACTCATTCTGGCTCTGACCCTTTGACCTTTCCTCCCCTGGGCTACCAGGAGCCCCCAGACACAAAATCTGTTTCCTCTCAACTCTCAGGAGGCTCCTCCTGCACATCCTCTGTACCTCGAGACCAGCACCCTCTTTTGGTGTTGCTCTTCTTCCACCTGTTACGTGCTGTGTGCTTAAATTCTGTGCTGTAACTAGGTCATCAACATAGACCAAACAGGTTTCTCTTTCCACACTGTCACATGTATTCAACAACAATCAATTCACAGGCTACACCTTTCAGCAAGGGCCGTTCACTGAATACTCGTGGGTCCCGTGATAGTCATAAGCCCGGAAAACACAAGTTCTCTTATCCCAGTCCTAACTTCTAATATTTATAACCCTCAAGTCACACGTCATACTTCACACCATGATATGTATAGGTCACAGAAAGACTAAGAACGCATTCAGACAGCCACAGAGTTACAGGACGCAGTGCCAGGAGCACAGGCAGAGGTGGGAGTGCAGAGTCACAGGGTCTCAGGGTCACTATAGGGGCCGGATGAGGGCTTTCATGAACCAGCTCTGCAGAGCTGCCCAGGTGGAGGCTGGACGGGCAGCAGTGTCCATTTTAAGAGTGTCAGTTTGAAGTGCCAGCTTGGAGTGGGTCGTGTGGGGGCCTGATGGTCAGAGGGAGCCAGGCTCTGCCAAAGCCTGAGGACAGGTTCATCACGGTGACAATTTTCCTGAGCTAGGCTGTGACAAGTGACCAGGTGACAGGGTCAGGGTGCCACTGTGTTCAGTCTCAGGGTGCTTCTCCTGTTATGGGTCTTAGCCGAGGGGGTTGCAGCTGTTGAGGCTTATGAGCTCTCCTAGCTGGTGTTCCTAGTAGGATTTGGGGTGCCCACGTGTCCAGGTGCTCCTGGATTAGTTGGATAGGTTGCACAGATAAGTTATTATCATGTACGATGTTCTGGACATGCCAGCAAAGAGGCTGGTGGAAGGTAGGGAGGTGGACGGGGATTTGGAGCCTTCCTAAACCTCTGGGGATGCTCTGTCCTCACCATGTCCAAGAGGCACAGAGAAAGAGCTGGGGCACAGCCAGAGCATCTCTGTGCTACGCTTGGCTTAGGGACTGACTTCATAGCGCACAACAGTGCCCCCGCCCCTGCCCCTACAGGTGAGTTAAACCTACTACCCCTCAAAGGCACATATGGCCTGCTCAGGTTGCACAGTGCCACACGGCTGCTTTTCCTGCCTTGTTTATGGCACCAGGCACCACTGTGGTCCCAGCCACACGGCCCATCCTGGTTCTTCTCCCCAACTTGTTCCCTTTCCCTCCACCTCTAAGTGGCAAGTGCCGCTGACACAGTCAGGGTCCTGGCAGAGCAGGGTGACCTCTAACAGGGTCTCCCCGGAGGGATGATGCACACAGGTGTGTGCGGGCCAAAGCATTCAGGAGGAGGAGGGACATCATCTGACCCCATCCATACAAAAATTCCAGGACAGACAAATCACAGGGACAGACAGTAGCTTGGGCTTCCCTGTGTCCAGACGGAGTGGGAAAGTGGGGAGAGACTGCTAACAGGCAGGGTTTCTCCTTAGGGTGATGAAAGTGTTCTAGAGTCCATCGCGGTGACGGCTGCACAACCCTGAATGTGGCAGGAGCCATAAAGAACCTTCAAGTAGCCACTTCGTATGGTTTGTGAAGTGAATCTCAATAGAACCACTGCGTCATATTTTAAAGGGAGCTCCTGGGCACTAGCAATGACGGGAAGCTGTTACTGCCTCAGGCCTGAAGGGGCAGGGGAGGGACAGGGTCCTGGAGCCTGGGTGGCTCCCGAGGGTCCCGTGACCAGCCAGCCAGAGGGGAACAAAGCCACTCCAGCCTGGGAAGTTGGGCAGCATGCGGAAGAAAGACCTGGGCTGGCTGGTTGGGCCCCTGTCCCCAGCCCATGCACCTGCTATCACACGCTCCGAAGAGGCCAGTCCTCAAAGGAGGACTCTTGGCCCTCACCCTGATGAATGCTCTGAATCCACCGGTGGCCTCCACCCCTTCTCTGCAGCTGACCCCCGTGTTGACAAACACTGACTTTTGGGGGGATGTTGGCCTCCTGCGTGCTAGGCAAGTGCTCCACCACTGAGCCACACCCAGCCCTGAAACATTGCTTTATTTCAATTCTAGCGTCAGAGGGGAGGGTACTTTTGAGGGACTTCCACTTGGCAAGGTGCCATCCTCAGTCCCTCTGAAGTCTTTGCCCACTGCAGGCTCAAGGCCAGCCTGGGGCTGCAGTGCTGCTCGGGCCCTGCGGGTGCACAGGGACTCCCTCGTCCCTGCACAAGAGGCGGCATGAGCCTCAGGCTCGTCTTGGCCACCCCTCTTGCCAGGTTTCACGGGGCTGGTCCAGTGTCCAGGGGCTGCTGCACATGCAGTGGGTTTGTGTCACAGCTGTGCCAGTCTTTTATAAGGGGCTACAAACCAACCTGACCTTTGCCCCAGAGGGAGGTTTTCTCCCTCTCAAGGTTGCTTGTTCTATCGCAGCCCTGGAAAGAGCCCGCTATAAAAGCTGATCGTGCCCCTGCTCACGGGATGTGCCATAAGCAGGAGACCCATGGAGAGTGCTGTCCTGACAGTGGACACTAGTATTGTCCCACGTGTATCAACAGTCAGAAGGCCATTGACCTTTGAAAGTTTCTCAAGTTAAAGAATTAGAATCCGACTGCGTGGGTCTGACCCAGGACTCATCCTTCTGGCCGGGCACTGTGCAGCACCACACTTGGTTAATCAGTAGACCAAGGCCTCTCCCTGGACTGCCTGAACTCACCTGGGAGAGTGCCGGCATTTAGGCACTTCCAGTGACAGACCTGTCACTGTCACCACCCCCTACCCAGGCCTCACAGTCTGCATCCTGAGCCTGCACGGCTCCAATGCACAAGAAGAGACCAGAAAGCAATCCGCAGGGGAATCGGCTCTGGGCACAGCAAGGCCATGCAGTCCTCCCATGCATGGCGTGGGGCAATGAGTTTGGGCACACCGTGAGATTTTTATTTCCTTGTAAAACAAATAATATTGTATCTATAAACCTTGATAACTTGGTAATCCAATTTGAAAGTGAATTTGGGTTTCTGAGCAAACATTTTAAGACATTGGTTTATATGAATTTCTTCAGGAATTTCTGACCAGGAAACACTTTTCTTCGAAAAAAAAAAATTACATCTAAATCTAAAGATTATAGCTTATTTCTAGATGTGTAAAAACAATTTCCACAATTGAAATATATGGTTTTATTGTCATGTCGATTACCTATTTAATATTAAAATACACCATATGAGCGTTTTTTTTTTAAAGGAGAAAATTGCTAAAATTAAATGTCTTAAAAGGACGAGGGAGTAGAAAGAAATAGTACTGCTGCCTAACTACCTTGAGAAGCCACGGCCACGAGGGAGACCCCTCTGACCTAGTGGCAGGTGTTGGCTATGCCCATGAGATCTTGGTCACTCACCCAGTGCGTCTGGTCTGTAGCCATGGAGGCATGCTCAACACAAAGGTCTGTGAGTGCCTAGGGTGCCATGTGCTCAGTTTTGACCTGCGCGTGTCCCAGGAAGACATTGAGAATCAGAGCAATGTCTCTCCTGGATTTAGGGATTGAACATACTTTCTCCGTGGCTGAAGTTGAATCTTGACACCTTTCAAAACCTCAGCCATAAATATTTCCAAATTAAATCTTCTTCGATTACTGGGAAGATTTACATTATTAATCCATATAGAAAAGCAGGATATGTTGTACTCCATTCTAACCCAAATTGTTCACCTTAATAATCGCATCACCTAAAATACTTTATCTTATTTGAAAAATTATGCTTAAAAATTTAGAAACAATTTTCCTTTGGCTAAACGTGCATTTTAGAAATATTCATTCTAAAACTAGCAATGTTCAGAGTAGGAACTAAGATGAGAAAGTTTGCATCTAAAAAAGTCACTATAAACATTAACACCTTATAAGCATGTTGAGTGGGGATAACTCAGTCTCATAGTGTGCTGTCCTAGAGAATAGCACAGTCACGTTTTGATCACAGAACAGCGTTTTTGTGCTCATTTTATTTTCATTATAAAACTGGGCTGTTCTACAACATGGATGAGCCTTGAAAAGATTAGGCTTGGTGAAAGAAGCGAGTCACAAAAGACCATCTATTTTATGATTCCTTTTATAAGACTTCCAGAACAGGCATAAAAGTAAGAACAGAAAGTCAGCTGTGGTTGCCTAGGCCTGGAGGGAGGGGGATGGAAAATGACTACTAATGGGTGCACGGATTCTTTCTGGGATGAAGAAAATGTTCTGAAATTGGATAATGGTGGTGGCTGCAAAATTCAGTGAACATACTAAAAAACTGCTAATTGCAAACCTTTAAAGGTAGATTTTACGGCATTTGGATTATGTCTCAACAAAGCCATTATCTAAAAAAACTTGATGAACTTCCTGAAATAATATCAATAAGGCATATCTTTCACTCTAATTTTGAGTGTCTTTGGATTCTTGTTCCATTATTCACTTTCCATAGCTCATGGTGTCTGTCGAAGACTGATAAAACCAATAAAGCTAAGACTTGGCTCTTTGAAAAGACAGATGAAATCAATAAATCTCAAGACGTGAACAGCCAATATCAGGAATAAAAAGAGAGGCATCACTACAAATTCCTGAAACATTAGAAGGATTTCAAGATGGCACTAGGAATGGCTTCAGGCCAATAGATTTGAAGATTTGGACACCGTCTTAATAAGAGGAAATTTGCCAGTCTGGACACAGGAAGGAATAGATGTGAATAGCTCCAGAACTGTTGAAGGAATTGTGTCTGTACGCAACACTCTCCCTCTCTGACTTGGCCACCCCCGCCACACAAAACCCCAGACCCAAGCACATTCTACAAGGAGAGAAAAGGGGACACTCACAAGCGTTGAGACCAGCATAACTGTGACATCAAACCTAACAAGAAAAACAATAGGCTAATCTTTGAATATAAATGAAAATGTCACAAATATTAGCAAACCAATAGTAGCACTGTATAACAATGATGATACATGGTAAAGTTTTGGGCTCATTAACATTATAAAAAGAGGAAAGCGATATAATCATGCAATTGATAGAGAAAAATTTAAAATAATTTAAATGCACTTGTGATTGAATTAAACTTAGCAAGCTAGGAATAGACAGTATTCCATGATCATGACAAAAAGTATTTTCTAAAAAGGTATGAAAAATATTTAAAACATTAAATAGTGACTTATTGAAGATTTTCCATCTGAGATTAGGAAGTAAACAAGAATATTTTATATACTACCACACTCCTCTACACTAAACTGGCCATCCTAATCAGACCAATACATTATAAAGCTTGGCAAAGAGGTAATAAGGCTACCCATTATTTGCAGAAAATGGATTGTATATGTAGATAAAAATGATTAGAATTAAGAAGTGAGCTTTGTAAAGTTGTCAGACATAAGGTGAATGTCTTAAAAATCCATCATATTTCTATGCATTAGTAACACTTAGAAAATAAAATATTAAAACAGATATTTACAATAAATAAAATATCAAAGATTTAGGATTAAATCATTTTTTAAAAGATGCACAAGGACTATTTGGACAGAACTATGCACCATTACTGTTATGGTTTGGAGGTGAGGTATTCCCCCAAAGCTCCTGTTAATGCAGGGATATTCAGAGGAGAAAGGATAGGATTGCAAGAGCTGTAACCCACAGTCCCTGCTAGTTTGAATGACTGGGTGGTAACTGCAGGCAGGTGGGGTGTGGCTTGAGGAGGTAGGTCACTGGTGTTGCACTGGAAGGGTGCATCTTACCTGTGGCCCTTTTATGTCCACCCATTCTCTCTGCTCCCTGGTGGTCATGAGCCAGCAGCTTTCCTCCCTGGGCCCTTCCCCATGATGAGCTGCCTCACTTGGGTCCAGAGCAACAGACTCAGCCTTCTATGGAATCAGCTCTAAAACTCTGAGCCTCAAATAAACTTTCCCCCCTCAGAGTGTTCTTGTCAGATATTTTGATCACAGCAGTGCGAAAGCTCACTAAACAAGGACTACATGGACGGAACTGGGCAACTCCGCTGAGAAAAAGTTTAAGAAGATGTAGTTAAATTGGAGGAATATACTATGTTCATGGATTAGAAATGGTTTTCTAAATATATCGGTTCTCTACAAATTGATCCACAGATGCACTGCAGCCAAACAAAACTTGCAGCAGGATTTTCTTTGCTGACAAGCTAATTCTAAGGTTCACATAGAAGAATGAAGGCCAAAAGAATCAAAGCAGGTCAAAAGGACTTAGTCTACCAGACAGCAGAGTTCATTATAAAGCTTGAGGAGTTAAAGCAGTGAGAAAAAGAAAAGTTAGTTTGGGCAGACGCACATGGGACACTCAGCTGTGCGATGGTGGCTGTGCTGTGGGGGATTTTCTTCTTCAACAGATTCTTCTTGGAAAAATCATACAGCCACATGGGAAAATATAAATTTGACCCCAAAACTATACATCTAAAACCCCGTGACATGCCCACCAGAACATCTGAGGACAGTGGCCGACGGAGGCCCTGGAGCAGCACTGAAGGAAATGTCAATGGGTTCAAGTGCTTGGGGACCTGGCATTGTTTGCTAAGTGTGTGCATAAGTACAATCCCACACCTGAGTGTGTGCTCATGCAGCACAGAGAACACACAAGAGCACTCTTCCGGACCAGAAGGCTGGAAACAGCCCCAGTGCTCACAACAGCAGGCACGAGGGCAGAGTGGGCCCAGGGCACTGCACAGACACTCAGGGGCACGCTGCATGAGCAGAAGCCAAACAGGCACACAAATAAAAATCGTGTGATTCTAGTTTCATAAACTTCACACGCCAGACAAGTGACTCTGTGGTGTCAAGAGTCAGGATCGTGCTCGGTTTTGCCAGGGAGTGGAGGGGCTGGACGGGCAGGGCTCCTGGCACGGGCGTGGTAGGCTGCTGCTGTTTTGACAGTCTGGGTGGGTCCGCACAGGTGTAAACGAGCAGCTCAATTATGGGGTGTGCTCTTTCTATGCTCACTATAAAAGTCAAGAATGTGCATTAATTGCTTTAATAACTCAGTTACTAAGAGCAAAACGAGTGATGCAGAAAGGGAGTGTGGCTGGATTCACAGGAGATCACTACCCACTGCCACAGTGAGCCTGGCCTCCTGGGAAGGAAGCAGTCCAGCCCACAGGAGACGGGAAACAGGGGGTGTGTAAGGGGAACTCCTCGGGTGACTGCCTATGGCCAGTTCATCCAGGAGAGCCACCATGTGACATCATCCAGGAAGCTCCCAAAGCCCTTTCCGCATTTCTTACCTGAAGGCAGAATGAACAGGTGAGCCTGGCCCAGGCTGTTTGTTTTCAAGTCGCTGTGTGTGGTGACCTTCCTGTTACCCTCCAAGCCTCTGCCTGGATCAGCTGAGCATACTCAGTAATTAACGATTGTGCTTTCCCCAAAATAGGTAGAAATGAACTCATAATTATTGTCTATTTCCATCTCAGAAAATACGATTGCAAATTAAGAACGGACATCTGGTATTTTTTTTATTCTTGTTTCTTCAGGCAATCCTTGTTAGGGATTAGTCCTCCACCCCAGTGGCCTGTGTATGAAATATCCAAGTGACTTCAGGGGAAATTCATGTATTTCACAGTTGCTGGAACTTTCTGAGTGAGTCATGAATACCTGCAAATACTGGACCCCTGGTGTGCCAGCAGAAATCTTTAAGGATGTCACTGGGACCACACACTCTCTTTAGGGTCAATTGTCATTGTTCTCGGTGAAGTACGATGTCCTTTTTGAAGTATTTGGTGTGGGTTTTTGTTTATTTGCTTGTTTTTGGTACTGAGGACTGACTAAACCCCTCAGCTACATCTCCAGCCCCTTAATTTATTTATTTTGAGACAGGTTTCCCTAAATTGCCCAGACTGACCTCAAACTTTGCAGTCCTCCTGCCTCAGCCTCTCAAGGCGCTGGGATTAATGTGTGTACCACTGTGCCTGGTTCCTCTTTGGTTTTAGCAAAGCAAGCAGATAGTTAAATCAAATCAAATGGTGGGATATTTTCCTGCTCTTTGACTTCTATATCTTCATATTTGTTTATTAGCTATTATTTTATATCCAGGTTTTAAAATGAATGTTTTGTCACACTTCACCTCTCAGTTTGATTTTCTTCATTCATGAAGCCTATGAAAACAAGAGGCAGGCTGAGTTTGGCCCAGAGGTTGTAGTTTGCTACAATGCTCAGAAAGTCAGTTTTAATCTATAGTCTAAGTGATCTCAGGGATAGGAGGTGTTGGGGGAATGTAGATTTGTGGTGTAGAAAATGGGACAAAACAAAATATAGTTAGAAGGTATGTTTTAAAGATGGAATGAATCACAGGCTTTGTCACTCCGTATGATTGTTTCCCAATGATTAAAACAAATTATCAAACTGTAGACATTTGCATTTTGGCTTTGGTCTCTGAACAAGCATCTCCTCAGGCTTCATTACATTGGAACGAGCGGTCTTCAATAAGTGATTCCCTCACTCGGAGCTGAGCCCACCCCTGTCTGGTGTTTGCACGTGCACCCTTGAGGACAGCTCTTTCTGAAATTCCATTTTTTAATGTAGTATATTTAGACACTGAAATTAAGCTGTGATCTTCTTTTTTTGTACAAAAAATCAACAGTTGGGTCTTTTCTCTGAAAAAAGACATCTTAATATTGAACTGAGGGCTGCTTTCTGCAGTCTCCATCCAAGGGCAAGTCCAGCATCGTGTGGAATTCTGTCATACCAGGCTGCCGGATGCATGTTTTAAAAGATGCTATGATATCTTCAATTGCTCAAAGGAATTACAATCTCAAATTATTAAACCCATATGGTACCTAATACCACTGCTAATGTATTCTGACCACACTGTAGCTTCCCCCATCTCCTGAAGGAGCCACAGTTCCCATGTAAGCAAGCACAATTACTTTAGCTATGCACCTAAACATGACATTTAGTACCTAGGCAACAAATTGGCTCCTTCTAGCAAAAAAAAAAATGTGAATTAATTTACAATAAATGTCTATTTACTAATTTCATCCTTGATACACAAGTAAATCTTTATTAAACAAGCAAACAAAAAACCTGGGAACCAAAATTTTTCATACATTTAGTAACTATACACATATTATAACAATTTAAAATTTTCATTTTATGATTTCAACCTATAATTCATTGTCTTTTAATTTGATTTTGCTTGTGGACATTCTGGTTAAAAATTCACTTTAGAAAGACAAGAGTATTGATCTTCAGTGATTCAATCAAACTATACAGCTATGTTCTGCCACATGAACTATCTAACGAGGGAACATGTATCCGTGCCTTACTCTGGGAGATTACACATTGGAGGAAATATTAGGTGAGATACTTATTTATGTAGTCTTGTAATTGTTCTACAAATCACACAAAAATAAAACTTTACTGTCTGAAATTAAGTTTGAAGTGTTTTTTGTTTTATTTTGTTTTTAACCAAGAATAAAAGACACCGGTTTTGAAGGCCTTAGGAACAGGGGGCACTGCAGAGAAGCTGCTGTAGGGTAGAGTTTGTCTGACTTTCGCCAGGAGAAATCATGCCAGTTATTCAGATAAATTTGAGTTCCAGGAGGACACCTGGCCATTGAACGGCCAGCATCTGCTTGACAAGTGCAGGTCCACGAGCCTCTTAGCCTACGTGGCTCCACCCTGCTGGGGCATGGTCACCAAGGGGATAGTGTGGCGGAAGGGGTGCCCTCTGAGCAGCAGTTAGCAGGGAGCTCTGAGCTGGCAGAGGACCTGAGCTGCGCCTTAGGGCAATGGCCCTGGAGTCCAGACAGGCCAAGTGGTCCTTTTGTAATAAGCAATGCCCACATTTCAGGGGCTCACCGCAACAAATGTTTTCTACTGTACCCTGGAAAATGCAGACCCCGCAATTCAGCTCAGTGACTCAGGGTAGCTGTGTGTGGGGTCTGGATAAGCCCGGGATGCTGGGCACCCTGGCACCTCTACACCACCACATCCTTTCTCATGGCAGCAAGGGAGACACGACTGGACGCCACTCCCAACAGAAGTGACCTGCTGATTCTGCACGTGCTCACTGACCACAAGTCACGCGGCCATACCTACTTCACAGGGTGGAAGGCAAAATTCTTTGGGCTTAGCAAAGGAAAGTCCAAGCCAGTAAGCAACCCTGAGAGCCAGCAGAGGTGGTCAGGATTTTACCTGGTGGATGTGAGAAGGGGGCTTCAGGTGCAGGGAGAGTAGCAGCAAAGCTGGGGAGGTTGGCAAGTGGTGCTCCTGCAGATGAGGAGAGCTACAGGGCTTGGAGTTCACATCAGGAATCACAGGAAATTAGGCTAAAAAATTAACTGCATTGAGCTGGCTTTGACGCTAGGCTTTTATTGGGGTGAGCACACCAAGAGACAGAGTAGTGTTGGGTTGGAAGGGTTTGTACAGGGAAAGAGAGCAGGAGAGAACACAATCAGAGCATCTTGTGATAGAGAGTTTCTGTGACCAGTTGGGTATGCACAACAGGAAGGAGGGAGAAGCACCAGGAACAAGGAGACAAGTTGCTGACCTAGGCATGCAGAGAGGAGTTGGCAGGTGTGTGATGCCAGAGGAGGTAGGGTTGGGTGGGGACAGCAGCTTGGCAGAAACCTTTGCAATCGAGACAACTAGAATGCAGCTGGCCATGTTGAGGGCTGGTTTGGGGGATGGGCTAGGTGGGTGCAAGTTTCCTCCTCCATGGAATATACATTTAAAAAGGTAACAAGGTCTAATATACCAAATTCACTATAGACAACTTACTGCAATTAAAACAATTGCAGATTATGCTAAGTGAAGCTAGCCAATCCCTAAAAAACAAATGCCAAATGTCTTCTTTGATATAAGGAGAGTAACTAAGAACAGAGCAGGGAGGAAGAGCATGAGGAAAAGATTAACATTAAACAGAGATGAGTGGTGGGAGGGAAAGGGAGAGAGAAGGGAAATTGCATGGAAATGGAAGGAGACCCTCATTGTTACACAAAATTACATATAAGAGGTTGTGAGGGGAAAGGGGGAAAAAAAACAACAAGGGAGAGAATCGAATAACAGCAGATGGGGTAGAGAGAGAAGATGGGAGAGGAGGGGGGGATAGTAGGGGATAGGAAAGGTAGCAGAATACAACAGTCACTAATATGGCATTATGTAAAAACGTGGATGTGTAACCGATGTGATTCTGCAATTTGTATTTGGGGTAAAAATGGGAGTTCATAACCCACGTGAATCAAATGTATGAAAGATGATATGTCATGAGCTTTGTAATGTTTTGAACAACCAATTAAAAAAAAAAGAAAACAATTGCAAAATACACACCCCTCCCTTCCAAAATAATAATAAAAAACTACGGTGTTATTACGGTATTCTATGACTTAAAGCCCTCCAAGACTTCAGAGGTTTGCTGCAATATTCTGAACAAGTACAAGTTCTAACATAGTGCCTGTTAATAATTAAGCATAAAATATGCATAAAAGTTAAAATTTAATGATTTTTCCTCCATGCACATGTGTAAATGTCTCTGTGCTGTTTCCCTCACGTTGGAGTCCATGAAGAAAACTCAGGGCTGCCCGCGTGGCGCCCTTGCTCCACGCTGGAAGGGAGTGTTTCTTTGTCAATGAACACTCCATGTATTCATGTGCCTTCCCTTAACTCGATCCTTGCGGCAGCTGGGAAAGGAGGGCAGTCAAGGTACAATGCCATCGTTGTTCGTTGTCCAAGGAAAGTGAGTTTCAGAGAGCTACAAGGACCTGCTTATTGTCCTATAATAGTGCCAGAGATGCACCTCAAACCTGGGAGCTGCCTCTTAAGCCAATGCCTCCTTCTGCCAGCACCAGAGTGCAGCTGATTTCCCTGTGGTGCAGTGACAGAAAGGAAAGCGTCTCACCTAAGAGGAAAGAGGTGTGTCATGTGGGAGAAGTGATGCAGTCTTACAGTTAAACAGGACGGGAAAGTCCAGCTCTGCCAGGAATTCTCAAATCTGACTGAACCTCAGACTCACTTAGGGAGGCTTGAAATACCTAGAGGCCTGAGACTGGTTGTCCATGTGAGGGTTGGGTCCAGGGGATATATGGGTAGGTTTATAGTCTTTGGAGGGCTGGGATATAGCTCAGTGGGAGAGTGCTTGACTGGCATGTGCAAGGCTTTGGGTTCCATCCCAGTACTGCAAAACAAAACAAGACAAATTTTGGAAATGTGAACACTGACTTGATATTTGATGATTTTAAGAAATTATTGCTCATCTTCAGGGTGAGATATGATACTAGAAAAAAATGCATTTTTAGAGTCCTTACCTTCTGAAGATACATCTGCAACACTTATGGACAAAGTTATGTGAAGTCTGAGTTTTGCTTTAAAATAATCCAGACAAGGCAGGAGGAGAGAGAATAAGTGAAGCAGGCTGGTGCTAACTGGTGAAGCCAGGTGATGAGTGGGCAGGGAGAAGGGTTGTATGAGGGCTTGCTCTCCCATGATGGCACTGCAGATTTCTATAATAAAAGTTATTGAAAATCCTCCCCATAAAGTCCTGCTGATAACCAGTTGTTGGAGTCACTGAGCTGAACCCAGCACCTAATGTAAGTGCCCCATTCCCTGCTAGTCGCATCCTCTGCAGCCTGCACAGAGCTGCATCTCTGAGGAGCCTCATCCCTCCACAGTGGTGCTAAAATCAGGAAACGGTTTTTCTGAATCAGGCATTTGGAGCTTGGTGAAGTGAGGTCAGCCAGTTGCCAGTGGCCATCCTGCCTTTGGATTTCTCAGCTCAGCTACCCAGCCCAAGCTCAGAGACGCATGCACTCCTACGTTCCTCATCCCGTTGGCTGCTTTCCTTCATTCATAGGGATTTTTTCTTTTTCAGGTAACTTTTCTAATGTTTCCCCTTTGACTGAACTGACCCTCTAGTGGAACTGCAATTTGCTCAGACGTGGATTTACTTCCATCCATCATGCCTAGTGTTTGATAGCTTTGTGGACTTGTAGACTCAGGGGTTTCTTCCCCTCTGGAAGGAAGATTCCCAGCCATTATCTCAGTGATGATGCTTCCCTGCCCTCCCTGCAGTCCTCTGAAATTGGATTTTAAAAAAGATGTCAATTAGTAAATTTTGTCATTTCTAGGATTTCCAATTGGTTCTTTAAAATAAATTTTATTGTTGCCAGTCACCTTATAATTTCTTATCCCTCTCCTTGGATATTCTTTCATATATTTATTTAAGGGTTTTAAACATATTTATTTCAAAGCTCTTTTCAGAATGCTCCATTGCTTTTATTCTATCTGGAATTGAATTCATCCTGATTTGGATGGTCTGTTAGCGTTTGAGCTACTCATGTGCATTGGAGCTCTCGGTTAGCCAGCTTACCGGGAGTCTGTCTTTTTGCTCCCCTTTTCTCTGGCTAACAAGTCTGTCACTAGGAGCAGTCCTGCTGTCATAGTTGAAGGAATCAAATGTGCTCTCTGGCTGGCACAGCACGGTTTCTGGTCAGAAGGCTGTGTCAGGATTTTCTCTTCTCTTACCATGACTTGTGAGACTTGAGAGTCACAGCTCCAGGTTGCATTGGGCAGTAGTTTCTCTTCTCCCTTTGAGCATTACCAGCCCTCCCCCCACCGCCAAGAAACCCAGCTCCTACAGAATATGCCAGCTTTGGCCCAGAGTCCAGCAGGGCTTCCCTTTCAGCCCTTCCTATCACTATGCACATCCGTCCAAACACTCATCAGTTTGGGTTGCTGCAAGCATCCTAAAATTTCACATCTTCTCTCTCTCTTAATACTAGGGATTTAATTCAGGGTGCTTTACCTCTGAGCTACATCCCAAGTCCTTTTTATTTTATTTATTTTTTAAATTTTGGGACAGGGTGGGTCTAAGTTGCTGAGGCTTGCCTTGAACTTGAAATTCTCAGCCTCCTCAGTTGCTGGGATCACAGGAGTGTGTCACTGCACCCTGCTTGCATTTTTTCTCTTGGTCATCCATCTGCTGTTGGTGTACTTAGAGCAGACACACACGTGGAAAGGGTGCCTCAGAGCTTCATTTTAAGAGAAGGCCTCAGGCCACGTTTTCACTTCTCATAGAATTGCTGCAAATGTCAAGAGCCCTTTTAAAAATGTTTTCAAGTTGCACAGCATTTTCAAAAGCAAGTAAAACCATGTAATTTGGTACTTTTTATTTCCAGAGATGGTGGCAGATAAAGAAGAGATTTCACCTGGGGAAAGTTCTTGGATATTTCACTTTCAGGGATTCAGGAACAAGGCATTCCTCTAAACTCCTTTTGTTTCTCTTATTTTTACTGGGGGTAAAGCATTTTCAAGTCATACTTTCCTTCCGTTTGGTATATGTTTCTTAGTAAATAAAATTTAATAGAAGTTTGTATCCTAAAATACTAGTCCCTGGCAAGATTACATATATTCTATATACTGGCATATATTAAATGTCATACAAACTGTGCATACAAACATACCTTTTGCAGCAGGAGAGGACCTGAGGCAGAGAAGTCATGGCTAGTATATACGAACTGCTTGTTCCTGTCTTGGCTATATTAATAGCTCCTCATCTTTTCCCTAGTCCCTCTGTTTGACAGAGCTGAGGAAACAGGGGTGGGAGTCAGGCCCAGCCTAGCTGGTTCCTTTAACAGCTGGTTTCCATCATGCCTCCTGTGGTTGGCAGGTGGATGGTTGTCCAGGAGATCAAGATCTCTGTTAGGGACAAGGCAAGCACACTTCTCTCTTCTCTAGCCTATTCTCTGGGACTGTACCTTTATTATTAGAAGAAAGGGGGAAGGATGAGATGGAAACCCTCAAAGCCTCCAAGTCATGGAATTTCTGTTCTGTAAAACTCATCAGTTGTCTATTGTCTGCGGCAACAGGGTAGGAAAGCAGCTATGGGAACTGTGTGCTAGGGCCCCTGTAGAACACACCTTCTATGCAGTCAAAAGAATTTACTGAGCATCTGCTATATGCAAGCACAGTGCTCAGTGCTGGGAAGTGGGAGCTAGAATCAAGTCAAGACAGGTGCTTAACATCAAGGGCCTAGAACTAGTGAGGGGAAAAAGGTACTTTCAGAAGATACCAAGTTAAAGGTAGGAGCTGAAATCAAGGTTCCCCTTATGAGAGATCAGGGAAATTTTGGGAGGTGACATCAAGAGAAGCAATAGTTTTGCTGGTCAGTTTTCTAAATGGGAAACGTGGTAGCAGAGGGAGTTATTTTGTTAGGGGAGAGCACTTCCAGAGGAGCAGGTACCTCAAAAAGGCCCACTGAGGAGGGCCACCTCTGTGAAGGAGGACCTGGAGCGGAGATTGCAAGGAGATGGAGAAGACTCATTGCCACATTTCACTTAAATCTGATACAAATGACTATCAGGAAAAAATACAAGCACATTTTAACTTATGTCGTCACATAATATTTGCATAAAAACAATACAAAGTAATTCTCTAACACATTAAAAGGTAAGTGACTAATTTTTACAAGATGTAATTTCCCTTTTAATAACCTCCCACGAAAGAGGTTTATTTCCTTTCAGCAAATCAACTTATGTATATAAGATTGAGCTTTTAAAATTTTCACCAGCATCATCTTAGGTTACAAAGTGCCAGTGAACACATTTAACCACAGATGTCTTTCCGAGTTGGTAAGATTAATTTTTGTTTAAACAAGTAAGATTAAATTTGTATTTTAAAAGCCATTTATAGCCTTACTCTGTAAAAACTTGCTTCTTGGAAATTCTGTCCGGTAACCTAAAATTTGACCAAATACCAGAAAAATGGGACTATAATGAAGAAAATAGAGTTGAAAGATATACCGCTCCATTTTTCAAGTAAACTAGAAGATTCTTGATGGAAACTTGTCCTCTACAATTTTTTTTTCTCTTCTTGTCTTAAAAATTCATTGCACCCCACTGACCTTCTAGCCATGGGCTAGGCAAAGGGGAGTTTAGTTATTTAACTTTCTAGGTTAACTAACTAGCTTAACTTTCACATGCATAGCCCACTATACGTAGGCTATAAAATCCATTGTCTGTATTTTTATTACATCTTTTTTTTTTTTTCACTTTCTGGGAAAGACCATCCTCTGAAGCAATACATTTATTTAAAGGACTTAAGATGATTTATGCAATTATAAGACTGAAACATTTAAAAAATTGATTAACTTACTGAGATTAGTGTCTAGAAAATTAAGTGAACTATTGGTCATCAAACATTGTTGGTATGTTTGTATCATTTGTTTTCCTTAGATGTTTTAATCTTTTTCCTGGTACTTCTTATATTCTAGAGTCTGTGTAAACTGAGGCAGGAAAAGGTTTATTACAGTTGATTGGTGTTAGAACCTGGTCTTCATAATGATATATATATATATATATATATATATATATATATATATATATATATATATATATATAATTTAAGAAAACATTTTAAAGCATTTTAATAAGTGGATATTTTACAATATCTTTCCTTGCTTGTTCTTATGTATTTGTTCCCATGACATCAGTGCTGACAGGGTCTTACTTTTTTAATAGTGTAATTAAAAACAATTTAATACTTTAAAAAGGGAAAACCAAGAGTTAAATATAGAATGGCAACTTAAACCGACTTAGAGTGTAAACTACTTTTACCATCATGCAGTACAACTTTGTTTAGCTTCAGTCCAGTCTTTTTACTTTAAAATATCAGTTTTTCTTCCAGATAGGGTTAATAATAAATCCCTCATGCTTTTTATATGTAGTATTTCTTGAACATCATTTCAATACAATTCTTAGACATATCAGAACTCAGCAATGCACGGAAAATAGAAGATGGATATCGCATCTTTTCATTTTTATGTATATCAAAATTAGCATATGGTTCAGAATGTTTTCATGGGGTCTTGGACAACGACACTTAGTGGGAGAATGTGCCAACCTGGGAACCGTCATGGCCTACATGTCTGAGTCTTCGAGGTGTAAGACTCTCAGGCAATCTGTGGCTTTCTAGTTGCTTTTAAGCCTTTGTCAATGAGCTCGTGCTGGGTGGTTTCCCACAGAGCGTGGTCAGATGTCTATGTACTTCTCATGCATCATACAAATGGCGATTTTGAGAAATAAAAAAGAATAATCAATAGCACTGCTCTGGAGCCTCCTGTGTCCCCGCGCGGCACAGGGGGCATTTCACACCTACATCTGGGTCCACACACACGCATACATGTCCACATATTTATTTTTTAATCACAAAACCCGAGGGGCAGAAAGCGTGCAGTACACCCGTCCTGGGGACCTCAGGAGCCGCCAGTTCTCATACTTGGGCAAAGCAGTCCCCCTCTGGAGCCGGCCTGTGCGGCGGCGGGGCCCGGCTCGGGCTGCGGGGCTGGCGGCGCGCTCCGCAGGCCGCGCCGCTCGCCGCCGTGGAACCGGGTCCGCGGGCGGCAGGGCGCGGGGCGCCGGGGCGAGGGCGGCGCCGGGCGAGGGGCGCTTCCCGCGGGCCTCCGCGCGGCTGCAGGGCGCCGGGCCGCGGCGAGACAAAGCCGGGCGGGCGGGACCGCTTCCTCCGCGGCGGAGGGCCGGTGGGCGGGGGACTACCTCCCGTCGGGAGGGGGCGAGGGACACCGACAGAGGCTCCGCCGCGCGCCGCCGCCATCCCCGCCGGCGGGGGCGTTTCCCAGGTGAGCGCCTTTGTCAGGCGCCGCGCGGCCCGGTCCGCAGCCCACCTCCCCGCGGCCAGGGCGGCCGGAGGACACCTGTCTCGAGCTCGCCGAGCCCGCGCGCGGCGTCCCCGGGCGTCGGACTCCCGCGCGCTCCCGGCCGCGCCGCCGCCCCGCGGACGCACGTCCCGCGCTGCCCGGGCTTCCCGCGAGCCCCCGAGCTGCGGCCGCAGAGCCGGCGCCTCCCTCAGCCACCCCGGGGGCGGCGCCCGACCTGCTGGGGCGCGCGCACGGCCCTGCCGCGCGGCCCGCAGCACCTAGCGGCGCGGCCCGGAGGGCGGCGGGCGCGCGGCCGGGGCGCGGGCGCGCGCACGGCGGGCGCGCACGGCGGCGGCGGGCGGGGCGGCCGCGGCGCACCGGCCGGGCTGAGGCGCGGGCTGAGGCGGCGCGGGCCGGACGCGGGCCGGGCCGGGAGGAGGGCGCGGCGCAGAGCGGCCTGGGTGCCGGCCGCGGGCCCGGCAGCAGCGCGGCCCACCATGTCGGCGGGCGGCCGCGACGAGGAGCGGCGGAAGCTGGCCGACATCATCCACCACTGGAACGCCAACCGGCTGGACCTGTTCGAGATCAGCCAGCCGACCGAGGTGGGCGCCCGCCGCCGCGTCCCCGTCCCCGTCCCCGTCCCCGTCCCCGCGCCCCCGCCCCGCCGGCCCGGGCGGGTCCCGCGCGGGGTCCCCAGGCCGCGCCACCTGTGCCCGGGCTGCCCGGCCGCTCGCCTGGGCCTCCGGGCCCCGCTGGCCGCCCACCTGTGCGCGGGGCCTGCCCTCGGCCGCCCCCACCCATGTCCGCCGGGGTCGCACCTGGCCGCCCCCTCTGCTTCCGGCCTCCCCGGCTCGTCGCCTGAGCCGCGGGTCCCCACCTGGCTGCTCTCCTGTGCCTCAGGCCTCCCCTGACCAGCCCCAGCCACTCGCCTGTGCGCCCTGGACCCCACCTGGCCAGCCCCTCGTGCCTCAGACCTTCTCCTGGCTGCCCTCCTGTGTCCCTGGGGACCTCACCTGGCTGCTCATCTGCGCCCCCAGGGACCCTACCTGAACACACACCTGTGCTTTCTGGCTGCTCACCTGTCTCCCCCACCTGGTCACCCACCTGTGTCCCGTGGTTCACTGGTGCTCCTGGGCCCCTATGTAGCTGATCCCCGTGCCCTGGACCCCACCTGCTCTTTTCCTTGTGCCCCGGCCCTTCTGTGGGTCTCGTGTCCCCAGGGGATGCCGACCGCACTGGACGTTTGGTCCTGGCCGCCTCCTGTTTTTCTCATGGCGTCTTGCGAGCGTGGGGACATGGACTACGGTCACTCGGAGAGCACGTGACGGGCTGGTCCTCGCTTGGGGGGTCTGGAGCGTGAGGTGCCCACCCCGGCGAGAGACTGACGTCCAGAGTTGTGTCCGACCCCCCTGGCTGGGCGCCGAGGCACCCGCCGGCGGCCAGGGCGCAGCAGGGTGGCAGGCAGCCCGGCTCCCAGGCGGGAGGAAGTCAGTCACCCTTGGTCTGGTGCACTGGCAGTTGTTTATAGCAGAGCTGCTGAAAGAGTTGTGCCCGGTTTTGCAAAAAAAATGATTGAGGCCCAGTCCATCAGGGAAGCCAGAGGTGGCCAGGAGGACCCTCCTGTGAGGGCACAGGGCCAGTATGTCCTTGAGTGTTAGCTGTGCACACTTCCACTGCGCGACCTGACACTCTGGATTCGTGCCTGTTCAGGACCTTGTTTAATAGCATCTGGTTTTGGTTTGCTGTAGGTGATTTTAAAACTAACAATATTTATTTGCTGGCTTTCTGGCACCAAAACACCCTTGGTAGATATGAACGTTCTAGTGAAATTTAATCTCTTTATCATTAAATTTCAGCTTGTAATGTTGAGAAAAATTTGACTCTGTGTTTTGGGGTCCTGATTTGCTTGTGGTGGGAGGCTGCTCTTCCTCTGTTCATCTTGCCTCTGAGCACACTTGAGATGGTTAGAGCCACTCAAAATCCTCAGTCTCAATGCTGATATAAACTGTTAGGTTCAGGTTACCAGTCTGAGCACTGATGTTAGCTTATACCTGACTCACAACTCATCTTCTGTGGTGAGTTTATGAGTTAGCTTCTAGTAAGCAAATTTACTATGTAGTGAAGTGTTCATTCATAGACTTCTAGCACAACTTTTGTAGTAATTTAAGGATTATGTTTTTTGGGAAAAATGATTTCTTTTTTTTTTGTGGTAGGATAAGAATATTTGGATGTAAAATATTGTCTTGGTACATAATCATTTTGTTTTTGTTTTTGTTTTAATCTATTTTTAATTTTTTTTTTTTTTTTTTTTGAGAGATTTCTCAAGTTTAGTTGGGGGAAAAAATCTTTTTTTTTTTTCAGTTGGGTATTAGAGTATTCAACTTATTCTTTGGTCTTTTAAATTCAGTTGACATTTAAAAAAAAATCCCAAGCCAGAAATGTAGTTAATTAATTTAATGAAATTCTACTTTTAAGTATTAATTTGAAACATTCTCATCTTCCTAGAGATATGAGTACTTACTAAAATAAAATTGGCTTGTCATTTGGAAATCTTTCTTCCGTCATTCTGGAGGTGAAAAGTTGCTGTGTATACAGAGCAAAAATTGAAGGACTTTTAAAAAAAGATTGTATATTTCATACTGGTGTTTCCTCACCTCTTAAATCTGAACCTTTCTGTTTTTAGAAGAGATTCTTCAAAATCGTATTTGAAAGCCTTATATAGTGAATTGTTTTTAACAAATATCCATGTTGCTAGGCCCAGTGGCCACAACTGTAACCCCAGTGGCTTGGGAGGCTGAGGCAGGAGGGTCAGGAGTTCAAAATCTACCTCAGCAATTTAGCAAGGCCTTCAGCAACTTAGCCTTCAGCAATTTAGTTAAACTTAACTTTTTAATAAAAAGTTAAAAGGGCTGGGGATGTGGCTCAGTGGTAAAGTGCCCCTGAGTTCAGTCCCCAATACACCCCCCCCCCCCCCCCCCCCCCGCAAAAAAAGTCCATGTTATTTTTTTCTGAGCACTGTCATTGTGTATGGCTAGCTCACACTTCCTATTCTGTTTTGTAGAGAACCTTTGCATGCTTTTTTGTTTGTTCTTGTCTTAGAAGTTAAGCTTTGCATACTATTTTTTTTGCGGTGTATGTAACTTAATAATTCTCTAAACCAGTATTTTTAAGGATAGTGGTTTCAGTCTGCCTTATCAGAGTGTATATGAATTTTTTTTTTTACCATCTAATGATTATTTTTACTCCATTTGGCCATTACAAATTGAATGTCTTAGCTATCTACAAGAACATAAATGACACATTAGTCCTTACTAGATATTCAGTAGATGTTGAACAAATCCACTGTAGAGGTTCACTTGTACAGACAAGATTTAAGCCTTGCATTTATTTTGTTGGGTAATTTTTTTATGAATGTGAATGAGAGCATGAGTTTTTTGCTTTTTCTTGCCTTTTTTGGTACAGTGATCAGTGTCTTATCAAATTTTATAACTGCTTTAATTATCTGTGATTGGTGAGCTTTGATAACCATGATAATTCTGAGTTTCTATGTTTAGGAAGATAATTAACATGGTTCTTTGGATTACATTTATTTTTTAAGAAGATTAAGATATATTTTAAAATCACTGTGGTTAAACTTGCTTTTCCTTAACATTCACATTGTGTGTAAAAAGAGAGTTTTCCAAAAATGGGTTTCTCATTCTGTTGGAGTTTGTGAAATGAGGGTTGATGGTGTGGACATTTCATCACCAGGGGATTGGTGTTAGCTGAATTAACGTTGTGAGTACTGTGGAAAATTAGAGTTCATTGAAGCTCTTTAGTCCTCTCCTTTCCTTCCTTTGCTTCTTTAGGGGGTTCCCAGTGCTTTCCAAGGCAGAGTGCCTCCTGCTTTCCTTGGGATAGGGTTCTCTGGTCACCCTTAGGTCCTCCTGTGGGTTTAACTCACCATAGTTGTCTGGATAGCCAGAGACGAGTCTTCATCCCTCATTACCGGAAGGCAAACACTTCAGAGTTTTGTTCTTGAAAAGTTATTCTGTCTGTTGCATGGTAGGGGCTCAATAACAATTTTGTGGAAGAGTACTGAATATGACTTCCTTTGTGTGTACTTGTATTCCTGACAAAACATGGGACTTAACGCTTTTTAAAAATTTAGTGAAAATTGCCTTTTGTCTACAAAGATTCATGTTTACTTATTCTTCATCTTCTGTAAAGGTTAAACCTACATGCAAAACCTGTGCTAGGTAATTGACCATTTAGCTTCATGAGATATTTTTTATATTCATTTGTTTATTGTTTATTGAGTTCATTGCCTTTTTTCTGCCCTCATAGAAGATGTGTATGTTTCATTTAATACCTTGATTCATCTTGAGAAATAATGTGGTGATTTATATTTACTCAAAAATGCATGTGAAAAATAACTTTGGTTTGTGAGCAGAGGTGGAACAGGGAGTCTTCAGGTGAGGAGCTGATTGCATAACTCAGTGAAGCTACGGCATTCCAGACTAATACTTTGGTTCTAACTATGCTTTATCATGCAACTAAACTGTTTTGATAATGGCAGTTGTATCTTTAAGCTTTGGCACTGCTGAAAGCCCCATTTCCTTTTTCTGGGGGCTAATGTATGATGAAGTAGGTGGTTGCCGCTGATGGGTGTTTAGTATGCATCGGCATCTCTGTTCTTTTTCTTTCTTTCTTTCGTTTTGTAAATTGAACCTCAGTAGTGGTTATAACCTTTTAAAATCTTTATTTCCTATAATAATGGGCTAAGTTTTATATGAGTATCTGAGGTACAGCTATTGTCTATTTTTTAGATACCTTTAAGTTGAAACTACATCTAGATCAGTTTCGATTTGCTATCCTTCTGCTAATGAAAAATTATTTTATGCAATTTGTTGACCTAATGGAATGTAAATGTTGTAGCTATAAACTTTTTATAGACTTTCTATTGTGATTAAATAACTAGAAGTAGCAGCATATCAGGAGTAGTAGAAGTGGTCTTTCATATTGAAAAATATAGGCACAATATCACTAAATTAGTGGGAAGCTTAAGAAGAATTCTTAAGAGTCATATTTATGTCATTAGGAATTTAATTGAGCAATTGTGTATGTAAAGCATCATTATTAGGCAGTGGCTATTCTGGAGGCATAAAATTATTTGTTTATAAACAGTGTTGCTAGACTTGAACTTTGATGTAATGTCAGAAAATGCTAATGAATAGCAATTATTTTGATATATACCTATTTTTCTTTACTATAAATAAAATGGACATGCAAGTAGCCCTTGTTGAACATAAAACTAAACTGACTCATTAGTTGAAAATTATTTCCACCTTAGGTTAGTTTCCTTGTTAATGGTATGTAGGATGTGCTTGTTCACCCTGGAGATGCCAGGGACAGGGACCAAGGATTTTCTGACCATATTTACGATTGTGAGTCAGATGCTGAGCAAAGTGCCACATCCCACAAGTTCTAACACTAACATGCCAGCAAGTCCTGAAAGGCAGGCCACTGGTGGCCTTCCATCCAGGGTCCTCACCTACAGGAGTTGTTGCAGGTGTGTACATCTTGTCAAATTTGGACTTTTTTTTGCTTTTTACTATGGTGGGGATTGAACCCAGGCCTCACACATGCTAGTCCTCACATATCACCCAACCCTTTTTCTATTTTCTTTGAGACAGGATTGCTCTAAGTTACCCAGGCTGGTCTCAAGCTTGGGATTCTTCTGCCTCAGCCTCCTGAGTCTAAGATTACAGGTGTGTGCCACCTCGTCTGTCTTCCATCTTTTTTCATGAGCAGATCTTTCTTAACATTTCTAGCAAAATTGTACCCCAACCTCCAAAGTCTGAAATCCTCCAAATAAAAAAAATTTTTTAACACCAACAAGATGCCTCAAGTGGAATATTCCACATCTGACCTCATGTGAAGGTTCACTCAAAACATAGGCACAATAAAAATATTGTTTACAGTTATCTGCAGGCTGTGTGTAAGAAAAATTTGAAGTTCATGCAAAGATTCAGGTCCCTTCCCTAAGAGGTCTGTAACTTGCAAATGTTACAAAAACTGGAGAAGTCTGAAATCCAAAAGTCCGGGACCTATTGGTCCCAGGTGTTTTGGAGTTCACAGGAGGGTTTGAACAGGCTGCGAGGTGGCAGGGGACATGTGTCTCTCTATCTCATGTTGTCTGGTTAGGCTTATTCTGTCACAGTAGAAATCTAAAAACGTGCTCATTTTGATACAGGTAGTTAATCAAACCACATTATAATCTAAGGAGTGAGCATACTTTGACAAAGTGAGAATAAGCACTAGAAAGGCGGCTCACACATGAAGCAGGGTAAGTTTCCCCAGTGTCAGTGATTTCAAAGTCACAGAATATGGGGTTTCATGTGTACATGTTCATAAGTGCATTTCAGGAATGAAAACATTTAGAGGAACTGAAATTGAGTGGTTTACTATGGCTGGAAAATAGTCAAAATTTCTGTACTTTTGCTTGCGTGAAATGTAACATTAAAGAATATTGTAGGAATTATAGAAAATAAGAGCATTTTTGTTGCACTTGATCACATTGTTATATTTTCAGGTTGAATAGATGTCACTATTCAACTGGAGTTAGGAGGACTGTTTGGAGTGCTCTGTGACTGTTGGTGTTTGCACCAGGACAGCAGTGTAAATTGGGGTCTTCTCCACTGGCTCCAGGTGTGAACAGGACTGAGCTGCTGGAACTGTGTCTTTCCTGTACTTTCAAGCTGCCCAAAGTTTACTCGGCCCAACTGACCCAGGCAGAGGGACCAGCCATTTTCACAGAATATTCAGCTGTTTTCTGTGTTTTTGAAGCTGACTTCCTTTCTGGTAGGGCGGAATCAGACCATAAGGACGAGTTCCTGTTGAGTCTGGCTCTGCCAGCGTCCAGTAGAAACACTGAGCCTCACCTCCTGACGCACTGCTGGGAGTGCCTGACTTCAGCTGAGGAGGACTTGGACCACTCCTTTCTCATTGTTGTTTGAGTGTTGGTTACTTAGGAGGGGTCCAGTTGGCTTGTTTTGGTCAGAATCACAGCTCATATTTGTGTTCCATGTTCCATGCTGGTCCTGCTGAAGGAAAGTCGGGGAGGTTCACCTCTGCCATGTTGAGTGACTGCCCACTGAGTGTGCCTGTCTTTGCCTGGCTCGGGGGTGATTCCCAAGGGGACCTCCTGTCCTATTTCCTGGTTTCCTTAGAACCAGCGGGAACTGTCTGGTGGTGGTGTGTGCTGCTATTGGCAGCTTTGTCCTGAGACTTGTGCCCCTTGCCATCCGGAGCTGTGTGTTTGATAGGAGGAGGACAGGAGCAGCAACCTGTTTGAGAATACTCCAGCTTTTAAATTCCATAGCCTCACAGGCACTGTAGGATAAAGTCATGGGTTGGGAGGCCGTCTTTTAAAGAGCAGTGGATGTCCATGTTGTCTGAATAATGTTGAGTGCTGTAGGCTCTGAGAACAGTGCTGTACAAGGGGTTTACTCAGGCTGTGGGAGCTTCTGTTCTGTATGTACTGTGTGATGTTACACAAGCTTTTGATGAGTCCTTAGGTTACGTCATGTTTTGCTTTTTACCTTAATTATGTTGTTGACAAAAACTTGAAGTTATTATTTTTAAGGGTCACTGGTAATGAACATAGAAAGAATCAGTCAAAATAAGGTTTCTAGTTTGAACTTAAATATTTTGTAACTAATCCTCCTTTAGAAGATTCTTTTGAAGACCTTGTGTTCTGCTACACTAAACCCATGTGTCTATCTTGTGCTTGGAAAGGATGTTTTTCCTGTGCATGGTCTTCTGCATCCTACGTTGATCATTTGGAAAACACTAATGCACTGTCACACACGTCTGCAGATTGTTGACAGGTTCCCTCAGACAGTGCCATAATGTGCTCACCAGGAAGCTCTTGAGTATAGGGATGTGCTCAAGCTCAGCAGTGCTGGGACAAGTTTTTAAACACTTCATGATTGGCAGCCTCGTCAGGCAATGCTCAGAGGGATAAGCTTGCCTTGTTCATTTTTGAGGAAATGTCTGAAGAACTCCCAAACCTGGGTAACCGTAGTTTGTCAGTCATTCTTTCAAGAAAACAGTGTTCCATGAAGAGTGCCTCATCCAGTTCCTAGTGTAGATGTCACAGGCACTGGCTTGCCGCAGAAGTGAAGGCTTCCTTGTGTCCTTGGGCACACAGACCATTGAACGCATGTACTTCAAAGTTCAATAAAATCCGTCTTTTTTTCTGTTTTATCAGAGACATTCTTAAGCAAAACTAGCTTTTTCTAAAGTGTAAGTGGTGCAGAGCAGTAGAAAGTACATTTGTGCTCCGTCCCTGCCACCCTGATGTGGCTACCTTGACTCATGCATGCTGAGGCACTCCAGTGATCCTCCTTGCCTCCTGCCATCTGTGCAGCACACGGGAAAGGCCAGCATTGTCCAGGTGTTATGACAAGAACGGCCTTCTTCCTCACAAATGACCTTCGAGGAAACCCCTGGAGTTTGTGACCTGCTGCCCTAGTATACTTAGTAGTGGTTGCTTTTACAAATGATTTTTAAAAACATAACAATTCTAAAGTAAATGTAAATCTCTATTTCATAACATTTTCAAGTAGGACTATAACATAAACAGATGTCATATTTAAAATGTGAACAGAGTTTACTCTTAGTGTAGGTTTCACATATTAATTTTATGCATTTTATGTTTATTTTCTATATTTTTAAATACTTAATTTTTAGTTAAATTTTAGTTAGTGATAAAATGCAAATATTTACGCTTTTGTTATCCAGGAATGCTAGCCGCATCCTAGCTGAAGCAGTTTGCTGTTGGCTAAGCACTAGACTGGAGCCATGCCTTCTGAAAGTTTTCTAGTTCTTATAGGGCTTTTCCGACAGTGGTGGCTCAAGCATTCTGTCTAGTGTGATTACGTTGTTAATGTGGGCTACAGTCAGCCCTTGCCCGCCCTCAGCCTCCCTCTCCCAAGCACAGACTCTGAGTTACACCAGCATCGGCTACATGAGGATGTCTTTTTTTCTGTTTTTATTGTGTTTTGAAGATTATGAGTTGAGAGACATTTGGACATATTTATGTTCTAAAACCCAGTACACACATTTGGAATTTTAATACTTCAAAATAGTGTGTGGCTTTCTATTTAAGGTTAACAGCATTTAGGATTAACTTGTTTCTACTCAGTGGCGACTTGTTTTGTAACAGGTATGCTGTGTTGTGGAATTGTGGCTGGTGTGAGTTCATTTTCAACATTATCAGATTGCCATTTCACTTATCATAGGTAGTGTTCCTGAGTTATTTTGGTGACATGCTGCTTTTAACCAGTTAGTGGAACATGCTCATTAATAAACATATTCCTTTGATTTATTAGGATAATAAAATACAGGAAAAGAATCTTGATGGCTGAGTATATGGATTTGTAAAGATTCCTTTGCAGATCAGTTAAGCTCCTGCTTTTTCAAGAGGAGGTGCCTGCCAGGAGTACCATGGACAGTGGTTTTACTGCATTTCATGTTTAGGGCCTCCAAGGTTCAAAAATGTGGTTTTAATTCAAGTTTGGCAAAGATGATCTTGTTGAGTTCATGGTGCAGCTAACATGATTTTTTATGCCAAACTTGCTGATTTTAGTTTATAAACAATTATTTTTAATTACCTTCATGAAATAGTTATTTTGGGAGATATCAAGAGTAGTGAAATGAAGATTAGTGAATCAGAAAGAAAATTAAATATATTTGTGGTATTATTTTTGTAGCTCTTTTTTTTATTTGTTGTTCAAAACATTACAAAGCTCTTGACATATCATATTTCATACATTAGATTCAAGTGGGTTATGAACTCCCATTTTTACCCCAAATACAGATTGCAGAATCACATCGGTTACACATCCACATTTTTACATGATGCCATATTAGTGACTGTTGTATTCTGCTACCTTTCCTATCCTCTACTATTCCCCCTCCCCTTTGTAGCTCTTTTTAAAGTATTTCTTGAAAATGTGGTTGGACTTAAAGTTAGTGCATTTCCTTCCCTGTAGTAAGGTCATATATTTAAAGGTGTTTTTTTTTTTTCTGTTGTTAAAAATGTGCATATTTTAGAATGTGTGGAAAGTACTGACACATACACAGATAACAAATTACCCTGTATTCTGCCATCTGAAGAAGTTCTTCATTGCCTTCTGGGTTTTTCTTTCCTGATTTTATGTTATTTGTGGGGAATAAAGTGTTAGGTCTATGTTGCACCTGGTTAATTGTTTGCGTATTTAGCCAGGACTGAGTCGTGATTTTTGACCAGCCATGTGTCTGTCCATAAGCCTATATTTGGAACCCACCTTGGTAATTCTGGCAGCCACTCCAGAACTTGAGTTCAAGGAGTGCACACTGCATGGCTGAGGTCAGCGGCAGCAGTAGTGTGTTGCAGAGCTGCCTCCTCCAGGCCTCAAGGCAGCCCTGTGAGTGGGCACTTTTGCTGTTCTTATGTTTGGATGAAGAGTCTTAGGCACAGGGAGTTTAAATGACTTATTCCACAGTATGTAGCTCATAAGCCATGCAGCAATTATTTGAACCCGGATAGTCTGACTCTAGAACCTTTTGTTAACCATTGTATGAATAAAATTCCAAAGTTTAAGTTTACTGCAATGAAAGTAGTGTTTGGAAGTTTTATAGGAAAATAATTTATTAATAGAATAGTTTAGAACTTGATTTTCAGGAAGAAGCACAGGTATGATGTAATGGGAGCTATCTTCTGTTTATTTAGCCGGCATGCTCGTGAACATCTGGATGCACATCTCATGCGCGTATGCACGTGTGTGTGATTTTCACTGGAGGGCTTTCCCCAGCCCTTCCTTTGATCTCACTTTGAGCTGGGCCATTCTGTGTTTTGCAGCCACGTCTGTGAGCCTTGTTTTATTTTCCAACTCAGGCTGTGGTGCTACCTCTTATTGTGCATAGCAAACAGAAGTGTGAGTCTGAGTAAAGACAGGAGGCAGTTGTGGTGGTCTCACGATGGCTTTCCTGTGCCTTGGGAAAGGAAGGAAGGGTCAGACCCATTTTGGCAGCCTTGGCTGAGACTGAGCCCTACAAGCTCTGGCCTGTGGCTCCCAGCTCCTTTATGCTTTCTTTCAGTGATGTCCTCCTTGATGGTCATCCCTCCTTGCCTAATCGAGGCCTAAAAGTAAACAGCAAACCCAACTTGTTTGAGTTGTGATTTTTGCAGACCCCGACTTTTCTGCTAAGGCTTTGTTAATTTCCTGAAATTTATTTTATGTATTATCAGTTTTTCCCCAGATAACATTTGAATTTTAGTAGAATCTTTAGAGACAATTCCTTGATTATTATTAATAGTGCCTTATTATTGATTGAAAAAATATGTGCCGTTTCCAAACGAGAAAGGATGAATTTCAGACATATGGAACAAGTTTGGAAATGGCCTCCTGTACCTTTTAGATCCTACACTCAGTTCTCTGGTTATAGACCTGTTTTTCTTTGTATGGGAAATAGTAGAACTTAGTGAACAGCCTGGAAGAAACTTCTTTGTGGGAGGTAAAGTACATTCCTCCCCGTTATCTTCAGGGGATCCATTCCAAGGCCCCCAGTGGGTGTCTGAGACCAAGGGCAGTACCAAACCTTAAGCATGCTGTGTGTCTTCACACATGTGCACTCCTATGATGAAGTTTAATTTATAAATTAAACCCAGAGATTAACAGCAACAGCTAATCATAAAATGACAATTATGCAATGCATAGGTAAGTGTTTGTGCTTTGGCCCTTTTTAACTAAGCAGGTTACTCAAATATCAGCACAGTAATGCCATGACAGTCTGTCTGGCAATCAGGACAGTGGAGAAGTGGGTAGCATAAGTGGTGTGGGTTCCCAGCACAGAGGGCCGGTTGCCATAAGATTTCTTCAGGACCCCTGAAGTGCCACTTTTTGGCACCTTGGAGATCCCTGCTCCTTGAGCATCTCTGGTAGCATGCATCAACTATAACATTCACTTTGAGTTGCCAGTTTTCTTTTTTTTGTTTCTGGAAACACGTTCTGATCCTATTACTTCAAGAGCATTCTCTCCAGTGCTTCTGTTTGAGATCCTATTGCTCTGGGACTTTGCTGCTTTCCTCATTCCTTTCTTTCTTTCCCACCTCCATTCATCCATCTTTGGGCTTTTCTGTTCTCTTTAGAGGCATTCAAGTTTTGTTGTGTTTTCTTAGGAAGTATTTTTGCTAAGTCTTGTAACTGCCACATTATGGTACCTCATTATTCATTCAACAAACCTTTCCACTCCAGCCTTTCCCATGTGCTCTGGACTCAAGTGACCCCTGCCCTTCTCAGTGTGGCCCTACCTCATTGCTCCAGCTGTTCTCCTTGAACACTTTGACATTCTGATTGCCAGAGCCAGTGGTCCTTTGAGGGCACGGGGGATGGGGGCTTTATCTTAGTGGCGCCTCTTCTCTTTATAGAGGCTGTCTTACTTGTTGGAGGATTCCATTTTCTCTTCTGGTGGTAGGTTGCAATCCTGGGCTCCTGTCCTCTGCCCCTTCTTTCAATAAAAAAGGCCCACAGTTAACTGTGGGGCCATTGTCCTGAGATCAGGGAGGCAGGTAGTTTCTGATCTTGCCTGATGGTATTCTTACTTAACATTTGTTGACTTCACATTGTGCATCCTTACTGTGAAATTTAGAGTTTCATTGCATTCTCAGGTGGTGGGACATTCTGCTAGGGAGTTGGCAGGAGTCTTACTTCTCCTTCACCAGGATTTCACACTGGGTTCCATCCCACTGTGTCCATGTCTTCTTGCTGTCATCATGGAGTCTGGGCCAAGCAATCTAGGCGATGGTTTGCCTGCCTGTGCCCAAATCCCAGACTGGTGTTTAGCTTTAGGCTGGCAATCAGTTGGGAATATTCCTTGGGGAAATGCTGCCGGGATCATGTTTAGCCATAGTTAGGGAGTCCCTGCTGGGGGAATTTTGTCATCTGCCACCAGAAGAGCAAAGGTCTGCGCCTTATAAGAGCAGGCTTTTCTGGAGGCTCATACCTGTTTTTCTGAAAAGGAGGCTGAAGGCAAGTTTTGTGACAAGTGATATGGGGAGTCTGTTTTTACAAAAATTTATGAGGATTAAGATTAGTTCGTGATTTTTTCACAGATTCTGTGAATTTGAAAATCTCCTTCTTTTCTTCCAATTCTAGTTTTTCAGAAGTACCATTATGAGGAAGTTTTAGAATTTGTCTTCCCCAGTTATATTCTGAACCCTCAAATTAATACATGTGTGTATTTGAATTTTATTTTTCAATGGCATCAGAGGAGTTATGCTTTCCTGCAACATGTTTTATATTGAAGAAATTATCCCATAAATTAGAAAATGTATGTATGGACATAATACAGTTTGTACCTTTTAATAACTGCCCCATATTGCATTCGTCAACATTTCCTAACTGTGAGGAGCAGTCCAGCATCTCCAGGACACAGAGTGAGGAGGAAGCTGCTGCGAGGGTTCTGTGTGTTCCACACAGCATGCCTTAGGAGTGGAGTTTGGGTCTGAGGTAGGTGATTCCCAAGCTGGTACCTAAAAGGTCAATCCGTCTTCTACTCCGATGCCTGGTGGGATTGTGGTCATCCCAGCACTGGTTTCAAGGTTCATGGGGCCTTCTCCTTGTCGGGCTGAGAGCCATTCACCAGTGTCCTTGCCATCCGTGTTGCTTTTCTGTCTGGATATTCTTTTATTATAAATTTGTAAAATTAAAAAAAAAATCGATATCTTGTGTTTACAAATACTTTTTCCTAGTTGGTTATTTTGGTTCTCTGATTTTATGGTATGTTTGTTATTAAGTGCCTTTTATTGGTTGGTTTCCTTATTTTTAGGGTTTTTGAATTGGAACTAAAAAGACCAAGGGAACAGTTAATGTTTTGCAATTCTAAATGTCCTAGCTGCAGTTAGAGTTGATGGCTTGTACCATTTTTTCCCCTTTTACATTTGGTAGATGTGAGATTCAACAGAGCTTGGGTGGTCTTTTCATCTTAACCCAGGCTCAGATCTATTAAAATTGCCAGTAGACCATGAGCATCAGAGGAGCCTTGGCTATAGACAGGTGTTTCTGAGACCTTTAAATGTTGGCTGGTTGAGATGCTTTACTTTAAAAAAAAAAAAAAAAAAAACTTGATTTTTTTTTTAGTACAACTATAAATTACTAAGTTATTTTTACCTTAGTGTTTCTTTCTTTTTTTTTTTTTTTTCATTTCTGTATTAAGAAGTTTCACAAGATGGACTACAGGGGTGTGCTTGTGTGTGTGTATCTACATATATATCCATAGTGTGTTTCTCTCTCACAAACACATATATATTACAATAAAATTAAAATTTTCCCAGAACCAGAGCATGAGCTTTAAAAGGTCACAGATAGGCCATGAACTTTGATGATTGTAAATGTAGCTGTGTACCTCTTCATGACAGGGCTGTGTTTCAGAAGTGCATGCTAGGCAGCTTTATGGCACGAACATCAGACAGTGTGCTTACATGAACACAAAGATGGGCTGTGAAGTCAAGTGCATGCTTATCTGTGTAAGGAGAGTAGTCCGTTGCCTCTAGGCCATGGTGAATAGAGCAGCATGAGATCAAATCAAGCCCAAGAGAAAAGTGTGTGATCAGAGGGCACAGGAAATGGGAGATGAGGCCACTACTGCTGTCAAGTTTTACTGTAATCTTATTTTTTTATAAGTGGAAGGAGGAGGGCTGGGGATGTAGCTCAGTGGTAGAATGGTTGTTTAGCAAGCACTAGGCCCTGGGTTCCATTCCCAGCTCCCCCATGCTCCACACACACACCAAAAAAAAAAAAAAAAAGGCGGGGGGAGAAGGAAGATACTCTAAATTAACAGTGGAAAGCATAGTATATAGTAGCAGTTGTTTATTATCATTACAAAGTCTTACATACTGACTGTAGCTACATTGCTCTACTTTTCTCTGTCTGGCTGTACAGTAGGTTTGTTTGCCCTAGCATCAGACCTGGGAAGTGCAAAAGCGATGCCCTTACCCAGTCTGTGACACCCTAGGAGGGGAAGCTTTCAGCTCCCATTGTGGGCCACCATCACTAGAGGCTGCCCAGCATGTGTGGTTCAGGGCTGCCACTGAGGTATCAAAAGACTTGAAACTGCTAATTCACTGTTTTTAAAAAATATTTTTATGGACATTTTTAAATGGACACAATACCTTTATTTCATTTATTTATTTTTATGTGGTGCTGAGGATTGAACGCAGTGTCTCACACATGCTAGGCAAGAGCTCTACCACTGAGCTACAACCCCAACCCCTGCTAATTCACTTTTTTAAAATATTTATTTTTTAGTTATAGGTGGGCACAATATCTTTATTTTATTACTATTTTTTATGTGGTGCTGAGGATCAAAGCCAGTGCCTCACGCATGCTAGGTGAGTACTCTACCACTGAGCCCCATCCCCAGCCCTACTAATTCACTATTTTCAGTTTATTTCCACAAATATCATAGTAAATACACAGTCTAATAGATGGACAAAGGATATTTAGTATTTAAAAAGAAAAAAAAAAAAAACAAGACATTTTGTTTTCTTGGTACCTGGAGAACCTTCTGGGTGGAATATTGAAGCCTGATCTATGGCACTGCAGGGAGTTGCATGGTACTAAAGTCAAGATTAAAACAAACAAACAAAAAACCGGAGACTGTACAAACAAGGCTCTGCCAAATGATTCTGTGTTAAGACAGTTGTCGCTTTTCCAATTTGGTTATTTGATGTGAAGCTGTCACGGATAAAAGAGAAAATTAGTTTTCACTCTAACAGTTTAAATGGTTTAATTTTAAAGGTGAAAACCACAGTTCAGGATGGCTTCACTTGCCTTTTTGTGCGAGGTGGGTCAATCCTAACTTCACCAGAACCCTGGTCAGGGCCCCCGTGTGCTGTGCTACCAGCCCTCCTTTCTCAGCTCTCCTGTTGGACTCCTGCTCGGTTCATCACACCCACAGGACCCTGTCTCCCTGGACCTCCAGGGCTGTCTTCTTGTCCTGTGCCACATGGGGGAGTCCCTGGGGTTTGCTCCCATGCCCACTGTCTTCTCCAGACTTCCTCCTGAGTGGACCTTTCATCCTCGTTCTAAGAAGCATGAATGTGTTGCAGATTTATAGTTCTCAGCCCGGTCACTGCTCTGAACTTCAGCCCCACCCAGCTCTATGCAGCCTGGATGGCTTTAGGTGCATCTGGCGTTGCAGACTTAAGGTTTCCCCATCAGCCCACTTGGCTCTTTCTCCAGGCTCTCCTCCACGTTCCTGTGTGCACACTGACTGCCCGGTTTTATTCTAGATTCCTGCCTTGTCTAATCTATCAGCAAACTGCTGGCTCTACCTCCACTGTGTTTTATTATTTAACCACTTCTAAACATTCTGCTTCTGGCTTCTGACCCTTGTCCAAGCTGTCCCCATCTCTCATGTGGCCTATTCAATAAACTCTTACTTTGTATTGTGTTGTCTGTCACATCCTGGCATCTTACTGTTTATTTCTGTTCTTGACCTTTGCCCCAAGTCTGTTTCCCATCCTGAAATATACTTTTAAATCTTAAGCTAAATCATGTCATTTTTCTACTCAATCCCCGGGGATGGCTTTTGTATCACCCAAAGAATACCTTGCCCTGCCATCTCCATTGTGTCCCCCCGCCACTCCATCACATTGCTTCTCCTGTTCCCATTCTGCACTTACCATGTGGTCTTCTTTCAGCTCTCAGACACACAAACTGGGCTTCTGCCCAGAGTCTCCCCAGGGGTGTGCCCTGAGAATGCTCGTTTCACACGGGCAGGTGTTGCTCCAGTCCAGTGTCCCTTCCTTAGACTTTCTGGGCTGCCCTGTGTGAAATGGTACTTTCCCTCTCACCAACATCCCAGGGCATCTGTGTACCTCCATCTGTCCTCACATGTGTCTGCTATACTCTAAGTGCCACAAGAGCAGAGACTCATTATTTTTCTTTTCCCAGGGCAGAGAGAGAGAGAGAGAGAGAGAGAGAGAGAGAGAGGCAGGCAGGCAGACCTCAGGGTTTACATCTATTCTGAGAATTCTTTGGCTCCTAGATTGCAGATTTTTTTTAAAACATTTATTTTAGATTGGCATTATCATATTAGTTGGCGTTTAAAATATGTAATATGATTTCAGAGCATTATTGTGATATGAGCTTTGCCCTGCAGCTGATTTGTGGCCCAGCTTTGGAGTCTGACCTGCGGAGTTGGTTTTGTTTCTTCCTGTTTGTAGGTGAGCTTCATCTTCCTCCCTTCCATTCCTTGATAATTACTGGACAAACACAGAGAGCCTTTGTCTTTTGTAACTGACCAGCTCCTAGTAGATGTTTGTTCTCCTTGGAGTTCTTGTGTTGGGGACCGCCTTTCTCAGGGCTGGAGTGTTAGTAACGGTCACTGTTACATTCTCTAACAACAGCTTGCATGCCTAGCTAGGATTTTGCCATGTGGTCTTCTTTCAGTTCTCAGACACACAAACTGGGCTTCTGCCCAGGGTCTCCCCAGGCGTGTGCCCTGAGAATGCTCATTTCACACTGGCAGGTGTTGCTCCAGTGTTTTCATTTGACTCCCAAAGCCACACGGGATGTATTGTTGTCATATATACTCTTTCAGGTAATGAGCTTCAGAAAGCTTAAGAACTTGAATTAGAAGAAGACTACTTCTTTTTCCTTTTCCCTCTGCCTCTCCCAGGAAAACTGTGCATCTGGAACTTCCTGTTAGTAGATGTAATGCATGGTTTTGATTGCTCTGTGCTATTCCATTGTCCAAATAAACTCAGTTTACTTCTCTGTACTCCTGTCTAGGAATGATTAGGTCGTTCGTACTTTCCTGCTGTGGCAAATGTGGATTTCATGACTGTCTGCCCTGTGTCCATCTGTACTCATGGAAGTCTGTTAGGTCTAGTACCTAGAGGTGGAATGCCTGGATTCCAGTTTACTGAGTACTGTCAAGTTAATCTTTGAGATGGCAATACCAGTTTACATTTCAAACTTCAGTACTGTCAAATTTCTAATAGGCTGAAGCGTTTGAAATAATAATGACTTAAGTCTATATTACCGATTTCAGTTGATTGAGCATGTTTTACTATATTTATAGTCATTTTGATTTTCACTTTGAGTTGCTTGTATATGTATTTTGTCTAGGCTTTTCCAATGAACTGTTGGTCTTTTTCTAATTGACTTGTAGGAATTCTTATATATGTTTTGAATACTAATTGTATATATTGGGTGTAAGTTGTTATTTATGGCTTTTGCTATTGCTCTTTAGATTGAGACTTTTTTAGTTGGCATATTTTATGTTTTTTGTGCCTTCTCCCCTGCTGTTTGATGAGTTTCACTGCTCAGCTGTTTACATTGCTCTCACTTGAACCTCTTCATGGACTAGTGGAGATGCCCCCTCCCCCCTACCCAGTGCTTGGTGCTGTTTATCCAGGAGTTGGCCCATACACTTTCTCGAGCCTGTACTTTGTGATGTAGATTTAGATTTCTCTTTTTCAAACTCAGCTGTGTGGTGAATTCCATGTTTGTTTCATATTGTCTGTTGTGTAGGAGAATGGTTACTGAGGTCCACTCATCAAGTGGCCTTATAAGAGGCTGTGTAGCAGGGTGGTTAAAAGTGTGGGTTTTGCTTCAGGACTGCCTGACCTGAATTCTGGGCCACTAGTGCAGCTGTGTGGGGGTCGAGCTGCTCCCTCTTCCTTAGGTCTGTTCCTTCTGTGAGGCAGAACAGGAGCAGTGCCTGCCTCCTAGGTGCTGTGAAATTGAAGCAGGCGATGCATCAGAAGCCCTCAGCACAGCATTTAGCATAGGCTGAGTGTTAGCCTCAGTCATCTGCGTGAGCAAGAGGAAGATTATTTCTTGAATGTGCTTATTGTATGTGCCATTATTATTATTTGTGTTTTCTTTTCCCTTCACTTTGTTTTGCTTTCTTTGTTCTAGTAGAACATCTTGTTTGTCTCAGGAAGGAAATTCAGGTATCTGTGTTGGGCTTCCTATCATCTGATGCTGCGTGGAGGTAGGGCAGTTTCCACTGAAAAGTTCAGGTCTGCTGTGGGTGCTTTAGGTTGACTCTGTATTCCTTGTCTTAAAGTGAAGAAGAAAATTATGTTTGTGGTAGTTTCTGATTTTGTGTGCAGTTATATCTAGAAATGGTAATATTTTCTTTAAAAATGTCCTTAAATGAGGTTTCATGAATAGTGTGACTTTACACATAAAAGCAGAAATACTGATTTTGAGGTTTCCCATTATGGAATTGATTAATACTTGCTGTATTTCTGTGCTCCTGTCTTTGAACACATGCCTGTGCTGTGTGCCATTAATCACTTAAGGACCTGTTCCAGGATCTACTTGTGTTGGCCTCTGTGTGTCTGTGTTAGCCGGGGGCATCTGTGTGACTACATGGAAGAAAGAGTCTCAGGACTAGGGGCTGAGGTGGCTTCTGAGCACTGTTTCCAACAGTGGATGAGATTCTAGTTAAGTGAGTGAGTGACTCCTCACAGTAATGCTCTTTGCAATTTGTGTCAAGGAAGCGCCTCATTGAGCAGTCAGCTGTGTCATCAGAATCCTTTTGCCCCTCCCTCCCTTCTCTAAATTACTGCTGTTGAGCTTCTCAGCACCTTGACCTCCTTTCCAAAGCTGCCAGGCTGACTTGCATAGCTCACTTTTTTGTTTTCCTCAGTCCTGATACCAAGTGACATTCCAATCTGTGGTAGTCATTTGGTAATGCAAATAGTGAAGCAGGAAGGGCAGGTGGGAGGGACTGCTTGGCACCAGGTCCCCAGTTCAGGATTGCTCCTGAAACCCAGGGAGAGATCATCTTGAACCAGAGGAGGAGTCTTGTTTTAGTTTGTAAAATTCCCACTAAAAGCAGTAACATTCATGTTGCACTCACTACTCAAAAAATATTTTGTTTCTTGTTGTTCTTTCTGTTTCTGTCCCAGCCCCTGGAGAGTGTGCCTCTCTTGAATTGGGTGTGAAAGGCCTTAAGACAGAGGGTGAAAAGCTGCCTGAATGTTAAATGTGTTTGTTTGCTAATGCAGTACTTTAATACAGATTTGAGGATATTTTCAATTTAGGTAAGTGGTTTGAAGAGCTTTTCTTTCTTTTTTCCCATTTTTTTATTGATGGAGATTTTTTCTTAACTTGGCTGAATGCTATGAAATCCATTTTTAGTATACCGAAAAGGTGTAGATGGAAATTTTGATTGTAGTTGCCAGAGTTTGAGGATTTATGTTACTTTGATGTGGAAGTTAGTAAATACAAGTACATGATAGCTGGCCAGTGTTTGTGTAAAAATCTGTATGGTTCATTACCCTGTCCTTCAAATTTAGAAACTTTTAATATTCCATATGCACAAAGGAGAGTCTTCATGCAATTTTCTCATCTCCTCTGCTTGCGTTTTATTCTGGCTGCCATAATTCTGAGGTAAATTCAGGAACTGCAAGACATTTCATACTTTTATGTATTTTTTTGGGGTAGAATCAATTGAATCATTGGAAATGATCTGAACTCTTGGAGATTTTATTTCAACAATAGGATTATATGAAGGTCATTTTATTTTCTTCTGCAAAGCTTATTCTTTTATGTTCTTCACGCAGACCTTTAGTGCGTACTCAGGGTGTGACACCCATCAGCAGGTGCCCTGTTTTTGTATGCTCTAGATCACATGTTTTTTTACCACATGCAGGAGTAGCTCTCGCTCCATGGCTGAGCAGGTTTGGGAGGACTCACCTATCTCCCCAGGGTCACAAGCTGGCAAGTGGCTATTTCCAGGGCTCCACCTCACTTTCTCACTTTTTCCACAACACATTTATTGCTGCTCTTTGTGATGTTAAATAATTTATTATGTATTTCTAGAATCAAATCCCTTGGGTTTTTCTACAGCATCTGTATTTTTATGAAAATATTTTATTTTGTATGTAATTATAGTTTGCACTTTATGACAGGTTTTTTTTTTTCCACATCAAGCAGTTTAATATGGAAATCTTACAGCAGATGAAATTCAGGCTTTAGAATTTTCAAGTTTCATTCTTAGTTCATCATTTTGTTGTTTTTAACTGATCTGTTTTAAAGCAAATCCTAAGATGCATTATGTCATTTCTCCCTTGTTTCAGTGTGCATCTCAATACTCGGGGCAACCAAGTTAGCCGTAATTCCTCTTTATTGTGCATTCCCTGTCTGTGCTCAGATTTCCCTGTATCTCAAAAATGTGTTTTGCGGTTAATTGAATTGGAGCCATAGGAGACTCTCTCTGAAGGCAGCTCCCCTTCAGTCGAGGCAGTGGTGCTGTGCCTTAGGTGTTTGGAGAATGCTGGATAGTTTCCCTGTAGCAGCTCCCTGTTCTGGTTGTGGCTTGTCTTTTTCAGTGTGATGGTGTCTGACTGAGGCTCAGCTGCCTTCAGATCAGCTTCTCCATGTGTTCTGTGGGCACTGCTGGTCTCTGGGGGCAGCATCCCAGGTCTAGTTCCTAGAGCCCTCTCCTGTCCAGCTCCTCACCAGCATTCACCAGAAGGTGCTATTATGGTGGCCTTTGCCCAGGCCTTTAGGGTGTGGAATGGCAGTTTTAATAATTCCATTATTTCTTTCATGTTTATTTGTTGAGCTTCTTGGGTTTTTTTGTTCTTTTTTTAAAAATATTTTCTGTTTCTTTTTAAAAAAATTAATCAATTTATTTGTTCTGATTTGTTATACATGATAGCAGAAGGCATTTAGATTCATAGTACACAAATGGAGCACAATTTTTTATTTCTCTGGTTGTGCACAAAATAGACTCACACCATTGGTATCTTCATACATGTACGCAGGATAATGATGTCCATCTCATTCCTATTGGTTGAGATTCTTTAAACAAATAGGAATATGTTTTCCTTACCATCCAAAATAGGAAAGCAGAAAATACTTTTTTTTTCTTGAGTTGCTTATTTTCAGCTGTTTCAACTAATTTTCAGGTTATCATTTTTCTTTATCAGCGTTTCGATTGTGTGGGTTTTTACATGCAGTGCGTTTCAGGCTTCCTCTTACTTGTGTCCAGTTGCCATGCACTTGGACAGCTGTGCCTTTTGGTTGGCTGAAGGTTCCTTTGATGTGAACCCTTAGTCTTTGAGAGCTGCTTTCTTTCCAGAGTAACCAGATGTCCCAAACTCATCTTTCACTCTTTCTCCTATAGCCCTGAAGCCACACTCCCCTGGAGCTGTGGTCCTCAGTGGAGAGTCGTGTGGAGGGCTGAGAGCCAGGTGCTGGACATGCTTGTCTTTGCTTCTAAGCTGGTTCTGTGGAAGAACTAGTGGGTAGTTTTTCCTTTTTTTTTTTTTTTTTTTTTGTGAGTAGAAAAATACATGTTCTAAGATTTCAGATTGACTTTATAGACTTTTTAATTTCTATCATTTTATATCTCTTTTCTTTTATATTGAAAATTTTGTCATTATATTCACACAATGACTTTCTGGCATTATTCTGTTACATAGTTATTACATAAAATAATACCAGTATCACTACTTAACAATAGAACTTTTGAAGGAGGATTAACATTTCTTTGTAGATATTTGTCCTTAGAATACTTCACTGGGAATGTGAAGTAAAAAATTGTTTTCTAAAGTCACTTACAAAAAAATCTTTTTTTTCCTGTGCAGTAATGTGACCAATTTGAGATACAGTTAGACCCATTCATTTCAACTTGATTTATGTTTTCAGTGATTGTTTTTCATTAAAACTTAGTTTTTCTTATTTAAAATACTTGCATGGTTCCAGAGGTATACCTATGTAATGGAGGGTGCTTGGGAGAGCTCACCTTGTGTGTTGCATGTGGATCCATTCACTCTGAGTGTACTTTGTGGTGTTTCCTGCCCCTTCTCAGGAGGGACTCGGGTGCATGCCACTGAACTCTGTCCTTGCTTGACTGTGTGTCTTGCATAGTCTGCCTTCCCACATCTGCGAGCTTCCTTGATGTTTTAAAAGCAGCATCTTATCCTGCTATATGGATGTACCAGAATCCGCTCACCCAGCCCTGTCGCTGGATTGTGTCCGGGCTTCTGTTGCTCTTGCTGGTATACCTCTGGGGTAGGTACACACAAGTGGGCTGCTGTGTCAGTGTGTGTGTATATGTGTGTGTGTGTGTTTGTGTATGTGTGTGACTTTTCCATGCGTTGCTGTGTTATCAGTGCTTGTGCACTGCATCCTTCCCAAGGTAGAGGTTTTGCAGCTGAGTTGTTGAAGAATGACCCTGTTAACATTGTTCTGTTTTGAGGTGGTTTTGCTGTGAGTGAGGTAGTCCATCCTTTTGTATATTTAAGGACATGCTCGCTGTTAACAGGAGTTGCTGTAGGTGTTTTGGGTCTTGCCCATCTTTCTGCTGGGCAGTGTCCGTTTCTTCAAATTTTGGGATCCCTTTGTGCATAAGAGACACTACATTCCTCTCTGGATGTTTTCTCCCACTGTGGTGCTTGCCTCTGGACTTGCTGAGCGCATGTGGGTTTGGGTTGGTTTGGTTTTGTGATGTGAGTTTTCTGTGGTCAGTTTTATTAATATTTCTTGAGTTGCTTTAGCATTTTGGGTCATGGGCAGGAACTTTTGCCCTCTTCCTAAGTGTTAGCAGGATTGATTGACCTGTGTCTCTTTATCCACTTGGGATCTGTCTTGAGGTGCAGTGGGTATATGGATCTGGTTTTGCCTGGGCTGTCTCCTTATCTCAGCATCACCCATGAGGAAGCCATCTTTTAACACTGATTTGAGACACCCCTAAAGGTTTGCTTCTAAGCACTTCCTTCCATACAAACCTTGGGTTTTGTGACATGAGGCTTCACTCTTTTCCGAGCACTTAGTGGACTGGCCTTCTATAGTTACAGCTCTTTTTTTTCTGGGTCGCACTGCATTTCTTGATTATTTTTCTCCATGGGAAGTAACTTTTAAAATTAGCTTGTTTCTTTCCAGGGGGAAAACCCCCACAATTTCTTATTTGGGTATTTTCTTAAATTTACAAGTTTAATTTAAATGAAAAGATTTTGTATCACAAGAGAAATCTTGTTCTGAAAACAGGTTGCTTAAGGACATTCATTCAGTCTAATTTGACTTCATCTGTATTTCCGTGTCCTGGATAACTTATTTTATGTTGAAATTGAGTGTCATTGATGTAGTTCATTATTCCAGTTTGTTGAAGTATATGAAGTGACATGGAATCATAAATCACTTTTTTGGACTGTCATGAAAATGCACACCCTTATGATGAATTGTTTCTCATGCCCTTGATCTGTAGATCAGAAATCTGGTTAATTGAACAGACTACTTGTTGAAATGAGCCATGTTACCCCCTACTTCCAGGAATACTAAATAATGATGCTGGAAAAATCTTTCTTTCTTAAAATAATGTATCAAAAGATATGATCTTCTAGAACTAGTTGTGAGTCTGATCATGTTACCTAGGGAAAAGCAGTGTGAGTTCCAGGGTCTAATTCTGCATTGGTGACTAGAGTCAAATCTCTGTGCATTGGACTTGCTCTTGTACTCCAGTCAGGCCCATCAGCTTTTTACTGAATTTAGAGCAGTGCTTCTGCCTTGCTTTATGTTCATTGCTTTTGAGACAACTGTAGCAACTTAGTTCAGATTTTATTCCAGACGCTGGGGTGATAGATTGTAATTTTACAACCATGCCTGATTTTTCCCAGAGCTGGAATAGCACATGGAATTTCAGTCTACGTCAGTCAACAGGCTACACCAAATTCTGGACCTTAGTGTTTAGACAGGAGTCAGTGCCATTTTATTTCACTTCCCATCCGAGGCCTTCTCTGAAGCACAGTGGCTAGTTTAGAACTCTTAGGGATGACTTCTAATTTCAGTGTGTCAGGTTTTACAGGCCTTTTCCCTTGTACTCACCTGGGAGCTGCATCGCCTATCTGAAGGGTCAAAAGATAGTGCATGTGCGGCTCAACATTCATGAGCATGTACTCTCAGGTGACCTACCTCTAGGGTAGCTGAGGCTTTGGCTGGTAATTGGGTGGTTCTCCCTCTTAGTTTCGTAGACAGGACTCTGGGTCACTGGGTGGCTGTCTTTGAACAAAGAAGCAAGTGCAGTCTAAAGGTGCTGTCTGTTGCGCTGTGTCCCTGTCTCAGTTCTTGTGGAAAGGAGAGAGTGTGTTGTCTTCCTTTTGAAAGAAGAGATAACTAAGGCTGCAGAGCAAACAATGCTATAACAGAAAAACCTTTCTTTAATTTGTGAAAAGGGAGTCTTAATGTCTTACATGCTGAGTTCTGCTGTAATCAGTCAGATATATTTATTGATACATTTGAGGCAGATTTGGGTAAAAAGACCTATTTCATGAGCTTTTGTCTCAATTGTCTCTTATTTTCATGTATGCTGGCAAGTATACTTTTATATCTTACTGTGTGTTTAAGTGTGAGTTTCCAGGATGATGTTTATTACACAGTAAAAAGTTTTAGAAGCAAGATGTGATTTGGTAGGACCTTTACCAAAGTGGGATTATGGCAAGACTAAGGAGCTCTTGGGTTTAAACAGCTGTGTGATCCCAGTTATAGGAATCAACATGGCTCATTAAATGCCAGGAGGTCAAGAGAGGCGGATACATATAGATGGAAGAAGTGCAGTAGCCACTGAGTATTTGGGCCTTATAAGGGAATCTAACAATGTCTAAATTGTGTTCTTTACAACATCTCAATGAATTAGGAATGAGTTGATTAGCTATACTTAAAGGCTATTGTTGAATGGATGAGAACCAAGCTAGACAAATGTTATCAAGTAGATTAACGTGAAAATGATGTAACTTTTTATTTTTCTGGAATCTGGTGGATTAACACTATGAAGTGGTCACCAAAAGGCTGGTGTAGTCTTAAGTTGCATTAATTACAGCTTAGTGTGCAGAACTAGTGTCCTCTGCTGCTCAGCCCACATCTGGAGTTCTCTGGCCAGTCTATGTCTGTTTGGGGCTAGGAGAGTAGAACACAGATGTGGAAAAGAGAAGCAAATAGAACAGAGAGTGGGTTTGGAATTAGGTCACAGGAAGGAGAGCAATCGAAGGAACCAGAATTAGTATGTCATTCTGAAGAGGTTCTGGACTTGTTCTGAATCCACACTCACATCAGATGTCTTTGTCCCCAGGACCCATGTGCAGATGTCTGGAGACTAGTTATTGCCCCAGGGTAGGTGTGGGGCTGTGGTGCTGGCTTCTCATGCATGAAGGCCAGACACTAGCATTTAACATCGTGTAATTAATGCCATTAATGTATGTAAGGTGGTTGGGTACTGGGCAGGTGTCAGCATGCATAGAAAGGGAGGACTGCTCGCATCCTTTCACCCCTTGTCAGTGTTTTAGTCCAGAAAACTTGTGCTCTTTGCTTGAGTAATGGCCTTTCCCACCATGTTCAGTGAACTTGGTCTGTTAGCACTCAAATGTGATTGTGGTTTAACAGAAGCAGGCCAAATGGCGATTGTTGGGTGTGTGTATGCATGGGTGTGGTGAAGGCCAGCTTTGTTTTTTAACATTTGCATGGATATGCTCATGTGCCAGACATGCACACCCCACAGTTGTCCAGCCCCAGATGTTGATAGTGTGAGATTGAGAAACCATTTTTCAACTTACTTTGGGTCAATAGTGACCTATGGGAAGAAAAGCGGTGTGTTTTATCTTGTGGCATAGCATGTACAAAGGAATCAGTGAAATAAAATTTCATGGGACAGTATTTGCGCTGTTTGCTTACACAGAGTGCATCAGTCCTGGTAGAAATCTTCTATTCTGCCCTATTCCATTTCATTAATGGAAACATAGGATCATTGATAGCCCATCGTTTGTATGTAGGCCCAGATAATACCACTGTGTTACAATGAGCTCAGCTAGTGAAGCTGTGTGACATGAGTTTTGCTTTCATTCAGTGCAGGACTTCCTGCTGACAAGCTTCCAAGAAGGAGCACAGCAGCCTGTTTGGTGATATATCCATTGCTGGGGTATCTGCAGGAGTTCTGAACTGAGGTCTGTGGAGAGATTCATAGGGTCTCAGAACTTGGATGAGAAAAGAACTACATGTTTATTTTCAATAGATTTTTTTTTATTAACTTCTAAGTGAAATTTAGTGTTTTCTTCACTGATGAGTTTATTACTCATGTTTTCCTTAAAATAATAGTTGTATGAAATTTTTCCAGATCTTTGATATGAAGATGAAGTACTACTTATTCCTTAATAGGTTTTAAAATAGTTGAATAATTGTGTTTTCATGTAATCTTTTGTATTTTATTCATTTAAAATCCTTATTTTAAGAACATATTCATAGGTTTCATCAGACTTCCTAAGGGCACATGGAAAAATCAGTAATGCCTCATGGATTTGGTTCTGGAGCTATAACTGTACATTTCTCTGTGTGTATACATGCTGTATTTAAAGATTATGATTGAAGATATAGTAACTGCTCTTGTATCATGTGGGCTTGATGTCTCCTTTAATATATGTAGATGTTTATGTGGTTCATTATTCAAAAATCAGAAAGCCAAAGAGCACCATGGGGACCTCCATTCTTTGAGCCCTCTGTGATGCTCCCAAGAGCCTGGGTCGAGATTCCATGAAATCTGACTTGCTATAAAAGTTGACAGTCATGTCTTATGGAGTTTTGGCAGCTACGAGCAGACGAGCAGATAGCTGTTGGGTAGATAGTATTGGCATTTATAACTGAGGTGTTTAAACAAATGTTTGCTCCTTGGTTTTCACAGTGGGCTGTTTTCCGAGGGTTTAAAAAAATGTTTAAGTGTTTGGGGTGGGTGTCAGTGAGCATGCCTGCATAGAAAGGGAGGTCTGCTGACATCCTCTCATGCCTTGTCAGTGTTTGAGTCCAGAAAACTTCTGCTCTTTACTTGAGCAATGGCCTTTCCCTCCGTATTTAGTGAACATGGTCTTTCAGACTTGGTGAACCAGCATCGAAGCGTTGGGAGCATGGTGGTTGGTTCACAGTGGTTGCCAAGGTGTGTGCTGCTATGTACCAGAGCTTATGCTTGTGGTTTTAGACAGCAAAGTGTTAATACAGACATTTTTATTATAAAGACCAAGTGCATGTGTGCGGGTGCTGAGTGAACCTTTTCTTCTGTGGGTCTCAGGGCCAGAGTGTGCACACTTGCTTAGCTGCTCTAAAGTGGCTGCAGACTAGGGCACCCTGACCAAGGTAATGGACAGCATCCTCTGAAAGCCACACTCTTACTGTTCCCATTTTACAGAAGAGGCAACTGAGGCTCAGAGAAATTAAACTGAATTGTGGTAAAACTGGGGTTTGAGTTCAAGCGTAATTCTTAACCTATGTCCTGTAGTTATCTGAAGAGAGAGTTCAATATAAAGCACATTTGTTGAATTTTTGTAGAAAGTGCTTTTGTATTGGGGAAGTCAGACAATTACAAGGTCATATAATTAATGCCCTTGAAGAGTATGGGGTTGGTGGGTGCTCCTTCCCCTGGGAGTGGGGCATGGAAAGTCGCTGGCAAGGAGACCCTGGGGAGAAGAACCTTGGTGTCTGAAGCCTCTTTTTTTTTCTTAGCCTTTCAGGAGTATTGCTTGTCTTCCAAAAGTTTTAGGTTATGAAACAAAAATCATCTTAAAGAGTATTCGCAAAATGCTGACATTTGAAGTGTTCATATAACCTTCCCCCAACCCCCATTCAAATGCTTCCTCCACCCTCTACAGGAAACTGGTAACACTCAGGTCATCATGGTTTAGCAGAAGTAGGAGGAACAGCCACTGCTGTCCACTTCACTGTCCTGTGTACTAGCAGTGTGTGTGCAAGGATGTGCTTGAGGGCACAGCTGTGTTTTTAATATGTGCACATACAGCAGTCCCCCACTGTGTGCAATTTTGCTTTCCAAAGTCTCAGTTACCCATGGTCACCCATGGTCCAAAAATATTAAATGGAAAATTTCAGAAATAAGTATTTATAAGTTATAAATAATTTAAATTAGTTTAAATTAGTTAATTCAATTAATAATCTTGTCACCATATTCTGCTTTAGTATTTGTCATCATTATCAATCTGCTGTGCCTATTTACAGATTAAACTTGTTCATAGGTATGTATACAACGTATGTAGCATAGACTGGGTTCAGTACACTCTTGTTTCAGGTATCTACTGGGGGCTTGGAACGTGTGCCCTACATCTGAGTGGCTATGTATTTTGGAGGCACCAGCTCTAGAAGTAGATAGTGTTCTGGAAAGTGGTTGGTTCTGCCACCCCTTGTTTCCTCACAGGGAACTGGAATGGGGATGTTGGTGTTTGAAGTTAGAATGCTTTTGTTACAGGCTAGAGAGGGATGTGAATTTCAATATGGGCTGAACACAGGCAAGAGAAATGAATTGTGCATGGTTGGTCCATTTGTCGTGGAACTAATGGTTCTGGTTAGCTTTATCCAGAGAAGGTTTAGGTTTCCCACTGAGCCTCTACTGGTTTGGAAAATAATACCAATTGATCATCAATCTCATGAGTTGGTGAGGCGTTGGTAAGGCATTTATATTGGCTCTTTAGTGATTCTACAATGTAGCATTTTTGTGCTCTTTCTGATAAAATAATTTTGTTTGTAGTTGTAATGAAATTGATCCTAAATAGAGTTTCTGTTTCTGGTGATATCACTTCTGAGGGAGAAGTCTATATAAAGGTAAATATATACTAGAGATGCATGTCCTGTTAGGAGGAATTACCTGTAAGAAGAAGGCATTGGTGATTGCTGGCTTGCTTTTCCTTCCCTTCAAATTAAATTACCTAGATTAGCATTGTACGCTGACTGTACTGATGGATTGATTATGGGGAGTTATTATCTGTTCTAAAAAAATTTCTTTCAAAAAAAAAAAAATGGGCTGGGAATGTGGCTCAAGCGGTAGTGCGCTCGCCTGGCATGTGTGCGGCCCGGGTTCGATCCTCAGCACCACATACAAACAAAGATGTTGTGTCTGCTGAAAACTAAAAACTAAATAATAAAAATAAATAAAGAAAGAATTTTCTTTCAAAAATACTGTGCGCAAGCAGTTTCTTCCTTTCAGCCTGGAGAACCTGTCACATGGCAATGTTTATATCCTTTGTCCTTGGTGGTTTGTACAGCTGACAGTGTTGTGGGAGGGAGATGTGCTTTTTCTCCCGAAGGCAGCCTTTGTTTTTAAAAATCATAGCTGGCTTGGCTGCAGCATTATTAGGATGGTAGCTCTGTCCTGAAGCCTTTATGGCTGTTTATTACAAATTTAAAATTTTGCTTTCCAGGGTTCTTAGCAGTTGGAATGGATACCTCAGCTGGAAGAGTTGGGTCTGCTTTCGGGGTTCTGACTGAAATTTGCTGTACAGTTACCTGCAGAGCATTGCCTTGTGCCTTGAGGAAAGACCTAGCATAAAGAATAAAGTGGGTTCCTTGCCTCAGAACAGCCATGCTCCCCTGGGAGAGGCTGCAGAGCAAGACCTGAGACCACTAGGCACTTACTTCTGTGTCAAACAGCATGTTTGTTGCTATACGTGTTTTGTTTAATGCTCAAAACAAGCTTATTTTCCTTTTAGAATTGAGGAAATTTAAGTTCTCAGCATTGTTAAGTAACTCAGTTAAAGATGCAGCCTGACATGCTGACATGTATCCACTGCTCTCTCCCAGGTGGTTGACATGTGGGCCAGTAGTGCTGAGGCAGAGCCAGCCTGGCCTCTGCCCCGCTTGAGCATGCCTCCCTTCATTGCATGCCACTTCAGTCCAGGAAGGCAATGGGTGCAGGTTGCTGACCTCTGGGCCATTTGTTTCCTACTCTCCTTAAAGAAAAATAGTCAGCACCCCTCCCTGTGGATGCAGAGATCCATGTTGAGTCCTACTCTGATGGCTCGGGCTGGCACATCCCAGTCCTGCTCCTAGCAGGCTGGGTGACTTAGCCCCTCTGTGCCATCTCTTCTGTTTCTCCTCATTTGGTGGTGGTGGTGATCACACCCAACTCTTTATTTTGGGGAATTAAGTATGAAACTCTTAGTACCTGACATGTAGTAAACCCTTTTTGTATGATAATAATAATAATAATAATAATAATAATAATAATATGTTAGTTTTGTCCTTACACTCCAGTGTTCAGGTTCAGGAACTTGATTTTTTTCAATTTTATCAGGTTTTTTTTTCTTTTTTTAAATTTTAGTTGTAGGGGGAAACAATATCTTTATTTTATTTATTTATTTTATGTGGTGCTGAGGATCGAACCCAGTGCCTCACACATGCAAGGCAAGTGCTCAACCACTAAGCTACAACCCCAGCCCCATTTATCAGGTTTGATAAGATTCTATGCACTTACATTAGCCAAACTTAGGAATGGCCAAATAATTGAACAGAATGTTAACCTATTAATTTATTAAGGGAATAGTCTGGTCATAGGTATACTTAATGTTTTAGTCAGCTTTTTCATTGTGTGGTCCAAGATCTGATAAGAACAGTGTGTAGAGGGGGCTGGGATTGTGGCTCAGCAGTAGAGCGCTCGCCTAGCACGGGCGGGAGCCGGGTTCGATTCTCAGCACCACATAAAAATAAAGGCATTGTGTTGTGTCCATCTACAAAAAAAAAAAAAAAAAAATTCTCTCTCTCTCTCTCTCTCTCTCTCTTTAAAAAAAAAAAAAAAAAAAACAGTGTAGAGAAGGAAAAGTCTATTTTGGCTCATGATTTCAGAAGTTCAGTCCCTGGTCATATAACACAGTCATTTCTTACATTGTCACACATGAGTTTCTGGGGAACACCTCATATCTAAACTTTAACAGCTGCTTCTATGTGATGTCAAACTTATTAACACTCCTGGAATACAAATTTGAAATCAAATCGAAGGTAGTTTTCATTGTATACTTGACTCAAGTTGTAAGGCCTGGAGCGTGGTCTCATCAGACCCCTCAGGTTAGTGCTTGTGCTTCTCTATACAAGTGCTGTGGGCGGGGGCACTTGCTCTGCCCCTCTGACTGGCTGTGTTTCCCCTTTCCTCCTAGCATTATAGGCAAGGTTGGAAACTGAAGCATTAGGGAGGAGGTTTATATCTGCTGTTTCCTTTTCACTGTAAAGGGTAGTGATCTGTCTGTAAGGAATTATGAGAAGTTAGGTGGACTTCTCCACCTTCCTGTATTTGTCATTATCCATTCACTCTCTATCCTGCTAATGCCGATGGAGGGTCTCCCCACCCCACTGCTGGTGATGTCGCTTTTCTGATTCTTCAGCGTCTCCTAGCCTGGGATCCCTTGTTGACTGCTCTCAGGAAGGTTGGTACCTTCATGTTCTTTGGGGTTGTGCTGCAGATAATGTGAAGGCTCTGCTTACAGGATGGCCGAGTGTCATGGGGCTGGTGGACCCTTTTGGTGTCACTTCTGTCAAGAGGAACGTGCTTCTGCCAGCTCACCTTTGAGACTTTGGGGTGGTGGCAGTAGCAGTCTCACATTCTTGGGATGAGAATACAGCTTCCATAGGAAAGCTTATATCTATATAACTAAACATTATAGTAATTTTGGAGCTGGTGAAGGAGAGTGGACTCTGAAATGGAAGGTTCTTGAATGGAAGGAAAGCTGAACAGGGTGCGTGAGAGTGTCTGGCAAGGGCCTGGTGTAGCTTGGTGTTGACCAGCTCAGGCCCACAGGTTGCAATTGAGCCTCCTCTTACGTGCTGTCACTTGGAGGTTCCAGGGTTGCCAGAGCAACATGAGACTTTGAAAGGCCTATCAGTTGAGTTTGCTTTGTTACTCTATCCATACCAAAGAGGTGGTTGCTAATAATCTCTGAGAAACCAGAGCAGGACTACTACTCTGCAGCTTCTACCTAGCTAAGTGAGGAAGCTTTCTCAAGTCCACCCCACAATGGGGACCCTGCCTCCCCCAAACCCCCTGGCACCTGGGGAATGGGGTGGGCATGATGGAGCAGGTCTAGGGTGAACAGGCCCAGAGAAGATTTGAGCTGCAAGTGTGCTTTACTGTCTTGCTTCCTGATTTTATTTTCATGTTGTTTATACAATTGTAAACCCCTCTCCAGTATCCCCTATTTCTCTTTAAATAAGTACTTCTTAGTTTATAAATAACCGTGAAGAAAAGACCAGTGGACTGGTGAGAAATAGAGGCTCAGATGGGCCTGGCTCTGGGCCCCAAGTCAGATTGACTTCTGAGAGAAGGGGAAGCTTCCATGGAGTGTGCAGCCAAGGGTGGATGTGATTCCACTTAGCAGGGTTGGGATGGGGGTTCGGGGGGAGTGTTTAAAACAAATTCTTGGTTAGATTCTGGTTGGTTCTTGAGAAAGTACTAACCAGAGTGAGAGGTGAGAGGGGTCAAGGGTGAGCCTAGTCCCTCCTCCTGCTGGCCACCGTGGGAGTGGCCTGGCCTTGGAAATGCTCCTGGGAACCCCTTCAGGAATTGTGCTTCTGCGCTCAAGGGAGAAGCCAAAGAGGGTGTCTCCTGTGCAGGCCTCAGCCATACAGCAGGATTGTGCAGGGACTCCCTGGGCTGGGTTTGCTGTGGCTTTTCTCTACAAGTGAGACTTTGAGACAAGGATCAAGGGCATTGTTTGTCTAGGGTGAGTAGTTCATGCTGGGAATTTGTTACACTCGTACTCCATGAAAAGTTGAGAATTCCATTCATCCACAGTGGTAGCCATACTGTGGCTGACATATCCCCCTTACTTTCAGAAGAGAATGGCTCAGAAGCTCAGAGCTGGGCTCAGAGCACAGGGGCAGCACAGGCTGGGCTTCAGAGTGCAGTGGCTCTGGGTTGTAGTTCTGGGTCTGTCTCACACCTTTCTTCTCAAGCAGAGACTCAAAGAGTTGGTGATTGAAGCAAACTCCCCAGCTCTTTGGTGGTGGAGAAGTAGACAGTGTACGCCACATGTGCCCACGTTGGGAAGGACCAGTGAAGCTGGCTGTCAACTTTAGTTTCCTCATAGCCATTGTTTTCCATCTGGACAGTGAGGCAGTGAGAACCTTAAACAGCTTGTCCAGAGTCACTTAAACTCGAAGATTAAAATCTCATATTAATTTGTGCCTCAGGTGTTTATGTAAAGAAACATTTTTAGAAAGTGATGACTAATCTTTTTTACTTATTATGCATAATTATCAAAAGTGAATCTCTTCAAAGTGTTATTTTTTTCAAAATGTTTTTTTTTTTTTTTTTTAGGATCTGGAGTTCCATGGAGTGATGAGATTTTATTTTCAAGATAAAGCTGCTGGAAACTTTGCCACAAAATGCATCCGCGTTTCTAGCACTGCTACCACCCAAGATGTGATTGAAACTCTGGCAGAGAAATTCCGCCCCGACATGCGCATGCTGTCGTCTCCCAAGTATTCACTGTATGAAGTGCACGTCAGCGGAGGTTGGTGTTTGCAGAGCATTTGCTAGGAGGTATCCCTGACCTGGAGTGCACAGCTTGCACTGTGCATTTCAATCACCATAGCCCTCTGCCTCCTTTTTGCATGGGTGGGGAGTGATGGGTGGGTTGGCAACAGTTCTTATGCCTGGGAAGTTCCCAGTGCCTATGCTCACTGGAAGTAGAATGAACATTTCAGTTTCATGAAGTGCTTGCTTCTGTGAAGGAAGGGGCATGACAGTTGACGGCTCATGCTGTGCAGCATGTCTTGTGTTGCCTGCATGGTGGTGGGGTGCTTCGTGCCTTTGGAGGGTGTGCCTGGTATACAGTTGTGCTTCTGTAACTAGCTGTGGCCAGTCAGATGTTTGTGGTGTAAGTTGTGGGTCTTGCTGTCATGTTTCTGCCTGGTGAGCAACATGCTTTCCTTGTTCTCCAGGCTGTGTTGTGTATCTCAAGGAAAGTCCCCTGACGTAGCTGTCATTCCTCCTTGACTGAACGTTGGAAATTATGTTACATTCTGTAAGATTATGTACAGCTTTACTATACCAAATGACAACTCCAGTTGGATTGATTAGAAATGTAGAAATTTATACAATTTTTATAGGTGTTGTATGAACTGTGGAAAAAGTACAGGATACAGTTAGTTCAGCAAGTTAAAGGCTATGTTTGACACAACCCCGTTGTAAATTTTAACCACAAATATTTTCTGAACATAATCCATTTTTTTCAGATATACAGATTTCTTTGTGCATTTGAATTTGGACTGAGATGTTTGTCATGGCGGATTTCCAGATGTAGGGTACCCTTTGCCCAGTGGTATAGGAGGTGGGCCATGTTCATTACTTTTTAAGGATTTGAGCATATTCCCTGTATAAATAATACCCAAAGTAAACTTGGCAATAGAGAATGTTTGCAATTTTGGGTATTTTTTCTGAGTTTGAGTTCTTCTTTTATCTTAGAACCTTTGTTACAAAGAAAAGAAGATATCTGTCTTAAATGCTTTTTCCATCCTTGCTGTCTGGTTATTTGGTCCTACCAAAGTCTCTGGAGTAATACGATGAAAGACTGGTATTTGATATCTAAAAGTTGAATGGTTTCAACTTTTTTCCTTTAAACTTTCTATGATGTTTTTAATTAAAAAGTAAAATAGGTATTTTTTGTTTTCGCTTTTGTTTTTTTGGTATGGGGTAAACAAAATAAAGGAATTTCAAGGCAAAGGAAGCGCTTTCCCTAGCCCTTTGGTGTCCTTGCCTGCTCTATGTATTGCACCGGACCTCAGACCTGGGAATCCAAGCACACATGTTTTCAGGGTTCCCTGAGTCCTTAGTATCTCAGTGATTTTTTTTAATGACCCCACTAGGCCAAAGGAAATACACAGTAGTCCAGTTTACTAAATAGGTAGACTCTGACAATTGGTGCATACTTAGTTAATAATCTGGTAGATGGTTGAAAAAAATAGCACACATAAAATGGGAAGCACACTAAGCTTTTCATCTCATTCTTATCACAACTGCTGCTATTGATGGGGGGTGTCTCCTGGGTCTGCCAAACCTGTCACACTCTGGCTCTCACTTCCTGTGCATGTGGGTTTTCAGACAGTACTCACTTATTTCAGCATCCACAGTGCTGACCAAGGTGATGCTGCAGAGTCAACATAGTCCTGGAGTCAGGGTTCTCTTGGTGCCTGGCAGGTGTACTTGGGTCCTTCAAACCTTTCAGTGCTCCCCAGTAGCCTGTTGTCACAGGGCAACTCATCATGTCTACCTGCCAGCCCTTGTGGGATAACTCTGGGGTCAGACCCTTATGTCACCCACCAGGGAAACTCCACTTCTATTCTCTTTCTGTATAAGATTCCTCATAGGAATTTAAGTGGAAACATAAAAGATTATGCAAATAAAAAAATCATGAAAAACTAAGGCAGAAGGACTTTTTAGTGACTAAAGTGCAGAGGGGCCCAGAGCACCTTAAGTTTACATTTAGTGATTTCTCACCATGCTTTAAGAACAGCCCACCTTTATTTTGTTTTACTTTCATGATTTAGTTTTAATGTTAGTTATGACATCATGAGGAATTTCAAACTAGTATAAATTTTGTAACCAGAACAGTTTGATAATTCTTGCTTATGCAAGAATTCAAATTTGATTCTTTTTTGATACCAGGAATTGAACCCAGAGGTACTTACCACTGAGTCACAACCTGTTTAATTTTTACCCAACCTGTTTAATTTTTTAAATTTTGACACAGGGCCTCACTAAGTTGCTGAGGCTGTGTTTGAACATGTGATCCTCCTGCTTCAGTTTCCCAAGCTGCTGGGATTACAGGTGTGTGCCACCACACCTGACCAAATTTATTGATTTTTATCACTAGTTTATTAAGCTGATTTTCAGTTGATTAATTCATAACCTATTATTCCTGCATTCTGATACGTTGCTTTACTATTTGTATATAGTGCTTACTAAGAACCTCTGGAAGTCTAGCTCTTTCTGGCATGCTTGCCTCCTTTGTCACAGTGAGCCTGTGGCTGGCCTCATGGTGGCGGGTCTTGATATGGTCATCTGGGTCCTCTGTGCAGCCTTGGTGAGAGCACCATCATGTCGTCATCCATCATTGTGGTGCCATCCCTTGCTGGGGATGTTAGTGCTTTTGTAGAATCTTAATTTGCCATGGCATTGGCAGTATTGATCAGATGACAGTTCTCACCTGGTGTGGGGCTGTGCTCATGCCGGTGTCCAGAGTTCTGCCACACTGCCTGCCTGTCTTTCTGACCTTCTCTGGAGCATCTTACACCTTTCCTTCCCTTCAAGTCCTGGCTGGGTCTATGCTCTAGCGGGGCTCTTCATTGGAGAACCCTAGTCCAGGGTGGCTCCGAAGTGCCTCTCCTGGTGTGTTCACTGATGTGTTATCACCTACACCAGAGCCTGTTACCCAGAGATGCATAATGCCTATAGCGAGCCCCTTAAAATAACTCCACTTCAATCTGAAAACATTGTACAGTGAACAGTGCCAAAAGAATTTTTTGTGTGTGTGTGTGTGGTATTGGGGATTGAACCCAGGGCCTTGTGCATGCAAGGCAAGCACTCTACCAACTGAGCTATATCCCCAGCCCTGCAAAAGCATTTTGATAGAGACCTTGTTTGAGAAATGAGGTCAATCTCAAATTTAACAGTGTTTTAGTGTCACGTACACAAAACAATCTTTAGTCCTGGCTCTGCTTCTTTACTTTCTGTGCCGTTGTGGAGCCTGGTTATGAGGAGCAGCCTTGGCCCATCATGGAACCAGCACGCCTCACTGCTCTTGCAGCCTTCAGGAGCTAGACCTTTCTCCTGTCACCGCCCTTTCCAGCTATCTCTTTAATTAAAGAGATATTTGCTGACTGACTAGCACCATGTAATCTCACTCTGTGCAGAATTTGCACCTACCCGACAGTGGCTGAGTGTGTGCACTGCCTGTGCTCCTGGTGATGATGTGCTGGCCAGCCCGCTATGCAGTGGCAAAGCTGGACACGGGAGGATGCCCATAGGAGAGGGAATCTGTCCCCTGCCTTACCAGATACTTTGGTTTTATGATGAGTTTCCTTTATTCAAGCCTGGGTGTACTGGGTCCTCCTGTTCACAAGGGTTGTAAAGCATTGTGCAGGGAGGAAGCTTTGTACAGGTGCTTCTGCAGCAGGAATTCCTGGAAGAGTTCAGTTCTACCAAATGTATGCCAGGGCAGACTTCACAAGAAAGAAAAAATGGGCAGGTTATTAAAAAACTATTTAAATTTGTAGCAATGGCTATAACAAAGTAACAGGAAAAGCATGGTGAATGGGTTTCTCCAGGGATGAGGACACCTGGGAATGTGCTCTTAGAGTTAGGTGGACTGGCCCTGATCCTTAGTCTTTTCCCTGCTGAGTGATGCTGTGCCTGCTCCATCCTTCAGGGCCTTCTCCCTGGAGCCTGCACCCCACCATAGGCTTCTGGATTTTGGAAATGTCAGGCTCTGTGGAGCACTTGGGAATTGCTCCCTGGGGGACTCAGTGCACCAGTCATGCACTTCACTGGAACACAGAGAAAGGCATGGCAGCTTTCTGGTGAAGGCGAGCTGAGGGTCGAGATTGGCAAGCTTCAGAGATGTATATGCAGGTAGGAAGAGCAGAAGGTCACTGCAGTCACTTCTACCCTGATTGTGTGCTATTGCTGTTGCTTGTAGGATGTAACATTAAGGTGGTAAGCCTGTGGAACTTCTGCATTGTATTAACATCATTTTTTTATTTTCTAGTTGCATAAGAGATGATTTGACTTCAGAAATAAGGTTACAGCGGAGTTGTGTTTACTTTATCCTAGTCCATGTATATTTCTCCTTTTTTTCCCAGTTATATCTGAACAAGGGGAATGCCCCTGTCAGTACCTGGCACTGGTCATGGTAATGGGCATACAGTATTGACAGAATACTAAGCACTGATTTGACATTCTGAACAGTGCATTTCAGTCTGTCAACAGATCCTTGGGGGAATAAAATACTTTATAAAATTAAATTATATGACTTGGCCAATTATTGTGCTGATGCCATGAAATAACTACGGCATATGTTTTTTTTTTTCCATTTCATGTTTGAAGAAGAAAGAAGATTGGACACTGATGAGAAGCCTCTAGTTGTGCAGTTGAATTGGAACAAAGATGACCGGGAAGGCAGATTTGTGCTCAAGAATGAGAACGACGCAGCCCCTGCTAAGGTGGCGCCTCCCTATCTCATGCTGACTGTGGCTGGGTGGGAGCAAATCGGATTGAATTTTTGTTACAGGAGCTCCTTCTATTTGTCTTCTCTCCCTAAATCCCTCTACTGTCCTCCTAGAAAAGGACATAAAAGCAGCCTGATGGTGTCTGCTTTACCCTTCATTTCATCTAGTAGCCCCAGATGCTGCTGCTCACTTCTTGAAAGAGGAGTAAGTTTTTGTGACTGAGTTAGTGATCAAGTTATCACCTTCCATTCTTTCCCCAAGCTGTAAAATCAGAATTGCTTTAATGAGAATCAGGAAGGAAGAGGAAGCTCTGATAATCTATTTATAGTGAACTTTCAGACGCCACTGCAAAAGGCACATGACAACCTTCCACAGTGCACGAGTGAGGTTAGGTATCGGCGAACTCTTGGTGTTCTTAGACGATGGAGGGATGATTCTGAAACTGGAGTTTGGGATGAAACTAGATTCTCCACTTACGCTGGCAGGTAGGCACTGCACAGGCTGCAGGCTCTGCAGCCAAGAAATGTGCTGCAGCTCTTAAAGGCCAGCTATGCCCTTCGGTGTTGAGGCATACCTCAGCAGCTCATCGCCAATATTTTCTTTCTGAGTTCTTGTCTTGCAGATTTGAAAAATGAAATCCACAGATGAGGGTGAGTGAGTGTAAGAACAAGATTTATTCAAGTGTGAATAGAAACACAACTCCTGCAGGGTGAAAGGGGATTCCCATATGGGAGTGTGTTAGTGTAGGGGTTTATATATCACTTGGGTCAATATTTTTGGTTCAGATTTATGCTAATCAGGGTTTGGAAAAGTACCAGCCCAGACTCACCTGCAGTCCTTTCCAGGTCTGTTCCACTTTCATTTTTCCACTGCTCATGGGGAAGTAAGAGGTTGAGGTTATTGGATTATAGAAGCTTGGTGGTTCCGAGCTGTGGTGCTGTGTGGAGCGGTCTTCTGCAATGGGCGTCTGCACTAGGCCTAGGCTGGGCCATAGCTGGGTGACATGTCAGCATGCCCTGGCTCACCTTGGCACTGGCCTGCTGTGCCTCAGGCCTGCGCCAGTCATGCTTCACTGCTTTGGAAGGGATTATTGGGTTGGCTGTGTGGCTGGCGGCCAGGGAGCCGTGTCAGTTCTAAATCTTGCCTGGCTCATCTGGAATTTCTGTACTACTGTTCTTTTTTCTGTGGAATACTAGAAATGTTGATATAATTTCAAAATACTACATAATCTTTGCTAAATCAGATAGCATCTTTCACAGGAATTCAGTATTAGCAAGCAGTAGCAAATGCAAAGTTCAGAGGACTTTGAGGGATTCTTCTGTTCAACCCCCTGTACACTGAGAGAGACTGTCATTGCTCACTCACAGTGGCAGAACACTTTCCTTCTGCGTGAGGCCAGTGTTGCTTGCTGATCCTCACACCTATGCATGGGGTCTTGGATTTCCTCGTAGCCGTGTTTAGTGATTTGACTGTACCTGAAGTGATGCACACAGGTTCGAATGGGTTTCTGTGGTCCTGCACTCACATTTCATTTCATCCTTGTGTTGTGATTTCAGCTGGTGCTGTGCATTCTGTTCACTTTGCAGTGGGCCACAAACCTTCATTGCCAGGTGCAAATTCTTCTTAGGACCAGTGCAATGTAAAAGATTCCAGAATGGAAACAGGAACATGAATGTTCTCTACTCCCCCATCTTAGAAAGTAAAAGGCAGTTTTCTCTCCAGTACTTTATCTTTTTCTTCTTTTTAAAATTCTTCACCTGTTAAGTTTCCACCTAAAAATAATGTGGCTATGTGGGACGGCCTTTTCGTAGTTGAAAAGCAGATTAAGAACAAGCAAACACATACAAGGCCTGAAAAAGCAGTCAGGCGTTTTGCAGAAAGCTGGTAAGTAGGACCCTGGTTTGTGAAAGTCACTTATTATGACTACTCTTAACATTTCTCCTGAAGTTAAAGAAAAGTACCTACTAAGCAGATGGTGATTTAGACTCCTCATTTCTATGTTTTATTAGGCTCCTTTTACTGAGGTTACTTTATGGTAACTTATTGGAGTTTTAGTCATTAAAAGTCAGATTTCATGAATCACACCCCAGTGTTCTTACTAGCTTTGAGTGTTTGTTTGCCTGCTTGCTCAATTAGTTTGAAAGTTAGGTAAATTTATATACAATTGAACACACAGACTCGAGTATGTAATTCACTTGGTTTTGAAAAATTGCCTGTGTCACTCTAGGCTCACTCACTGTATGTAATGTCCCCACACCCCAGAGTTCACCTGTTCCTGTAGCTCTGGTTTGAGATGCTGTATGTGGAGAAGAAAGCCTCCCCACAGGGAACATTATGCTATCCTGGGTAGTGGCTAACGAGTGATGATGTTACTTCTATCAGAAGGTTCAAAGTAATGGACCAGAAAAGCAGGAGAAAGAAGGTGTTATACAGAACTTCAAGAGAACTCTCTCAAAGAAAGAAAAGAAAGAAAAAAAGAAGAGAGAAAAGGAGGCCTTGAGACAGATGTCTGATAAGGAGGATGGACCTTCTCGAGGGGATGACAGGTGGGTTTGCTCTGGAAGTATTCCCATTGCTCTGCATTGCAAGCAGATGCTCTTTTTTTTAAATATTTTTAGTTGCAGATGGACCCAATACCTTTATTTTATTTTTTTCATTTTTATGTGGTGCTGAGGATCGAACCCAGTGCCTTCCATGTACTAGGCAAGTGCTCTACTACTGAACTATAGCCCAGCCCACAGATGTTCTTAATGCAACTGGCTTTGGCCTTCCCAGAGGGCTATGGGAAGGATGCAGATTGACCCACAAAGTTAGGGAGTAAACGGGTCTTACTTAAGGAAGGTCCCTGAGGTTAGAAGCCTGCCCACCCTCCTGCTCACCCCAGCATACATGACTGAGGTGCCTGTTTCCTGAGTGGAGCACTGCTGCCAGAGGCCTCATCTGGAATTGGGCGGCAGGGTTTCCTGTGTGCCTCGGGACACTGATGTCTGGTAGAAGGGGCAAGGCCAGGGAAAAGCAGGTTTTCCCTTTGAAGGTTCAGACACATCAAGTCCCCCATTCCTGCCCTGTTACTCCAGCCTATGGTGGGTGCACTTTATCTGTCCCAAGATATTTGAGCTCCTGAGCTCAGAGATGAGGGAATAAGGGAAATCTCTGTGTTTCTGCATAACAGAAAGACATGTAGGTCACATCCTAGACTTTCCTTAGGTAGACTGTAGTTCCCAGCGTGCACTCTGCCCCATCCAGTTGCTAGTTCAACCTGCCCTTGGGCAGCTTTTTGTGCCCTGGTATTGAATGTATTGTACTATGTATGTTACATGGCCAAGTAAGGAACATACACTTCAGAAAGTCAGACAGCAGATGGGCCGGAACCCATGAGGAACCCAAGAGAAGCTAATCCTGTCTGTTTTTCCGTACAAATATATATACTTAAAGTGTTTACATAGAAGATTTTTAAACAAGTACAATCACAGCTTTTTCAACTGGAACTTTTTACGTGGTATTTTTCCTGTATATATGTATTTCACAAAAACAGTTCTAAGATTGTATGGCATTCTGTCACATGGTTCTTCCATCATTTATGTACCTGATTCTTTTTTAATGTACCTGTATTTGTTTGTAGCCCACCTCCCTACCCTAGGTTTGAATAATGACCCAGTGAACATCCTTCTGGTATTACGGGCACTCACCCAATTGCTTCTGGGGAGGTACCGAGGGACAGTGGGTAGGAGCAGGTCTGCGTGTCTCCTTGGGAGATTTCCAGGACTGTGACTTGGGTATTCAGCTTGTTGGCTGACCACCCCTTCTCATTTTCTTACATGCTTACACCTCTTACCTCTTGGATCAGTGTATTACCTCTGTGTTACATGATATTCTCCACATACTAAATTTAATGTATTATTCAAAAGTTAACATCTTTCATGTGTTCATTAGCCATTTATATTTTTGTGGTGCAGTGGTCTCCTTGAGTTTGTTTTCTTCCCACTTTTTAGAATGAGTTGATATTTTCTGTGTGTCCATGAATGATGTGTCCTTTAGAGTGGAATTTGCGCCTATTTGAGATATAGCAAAACTAGTTTAATAAGCAGTTCAGGGATATAATCACTTGGGCACAGTGTAGTAGGCTGTATTTAATGTGGTTGTATGGAAGAAGAAATTTGCATAGATCAATTGGTCATTTATAAAAAAAAGAAAAGTCTTGTTTAAAACTAATGCCTTATGGTTTGCTGTGTTTGTCAGTTTAGGTTTTGAGACGATGTATAATTTGATTTAGAAAATGAGCTACTTAAAATGAGTTATATTGTTAACTTGATTAATTAAAATTTCATTTTTAATTATGAAAATTACGTATTTAGGTGTATTTATTAATAGCATATCACTTTTTCCATTTTGACTTAATATTTAGTTTTCTGCTCATCACTCTGTGTAGTTGATTCCTTTACAGAAATTGTTAGAACAATTTCCTTTTGAAAGCTTAACTTTAGGAAAGTGATGTTGGTAAATCTTTTAGGTTTTACAAAATCATGAGATTTCACTAATTTGAGATCTTGAAGATTTATTATAATTTTAAATAAGATTCTTACTTAAGTGCAATCAATCCTATAATTATTTCTCATGGTTAGAAAGTTGTGATATAATATCATTCATTTGGTTAGTTTTAGGATAACAATAGTCAGAATTTCTTTAATGTATACTCTATAGATTTTCCTTTTGTTATTGAGTATACAGCACTTAAGTTGTGTGACCTAATGATAAGGATTTTGTTGAAGATATCTGCTTAATTTGGTATATTATCGATAGAGTATATTCTCTATTTCATAGTAATTGATTAGCACATGGTGAGTATACACAACTTTTCCATGGGGTAAGAGGTAGCCCAATAGCATTTACTCTTTTGATATCATATAGTTTTGTGTTACAGTGGAAAAAGGCTTAAAGTTCTGTTACCATTTCTTTCCTCAGTGAGAATTCCCGACTGGCTGCTGAGGTATACAAGGACATGCCGGAAACCAGCTTTACTCGAACCATTTCTAATCCTGAAGTGGTTATGAAACGACGGCGGCAGCAAAAGCTGGAGAAGAGGATGCAGGAGTTCCGCAGCTCAGATGGGAGGCCCGATTCAGGTACACACCAAGTTGGTTTTCTGTCTGTGTGCGACACCAAGCAGATCTGCAGTAACAACAAGCAGATCTGTGCACTCTCTTGGGTAAAAGAATTCTCTTCCATAAAGAAATAGCCAGTTACGTATTTTCCCCCAGCATAACTTAAAAAAAAAATTTTTAGAGTATTTCAGATATATAAAAAGAAGAGAAAGAGGTAGTGAACACTCATGCACTTATAGAATTTCAGTGATCAACAACCCTTTTCTTCTTTTCTGCAATATACGTTGCTCCATTCCCAAACTATTATTTTGTATAACTCCAATACCATTATTACATATAAAAAAATTGATAGTAATTTTTTACTCTGATCGAATAACATTGTTTCCATTTTCCCAGCTGTCTCTGGTAATTCCTTTAGTTGGAGTGGGAACCAAGTGACACACATGAAAATTGATTAATGTTTATTTGAATTAGGATCCAGAAGTGACTTACACATTGATTAATATGCCTTTGAAGTTTTTTACAGTAAAATTCCCTTTCTTCCCTTACATTTTACTTCTTTGTTTTTTAGTTGGTTTGTCATTGACCTTGTAGATTCTGCTGGCTGTATCTTTTTGTGTCAGTTGCCTTGTTTTTCTTTTTGTTTTCTCTCTTTTCTTGACTGGGTGTAGATAGAGAGAGGTCCAGAACACTTACTTGATTGTCTTCTCACAAGGAGCAGTGACTTAAGGCTTTTTATCGAGCTTGTGGATGGACAGCCCTCCTGTGTTTCTGATCCACAGCAGTTGTTTTCCTTTGTGGTTCTTGAAGTGACACCTGGAGCCAGCCAGAGTCTTCCAGCAAGCTTCTTTCTGGGCCTTGGCTACTGGTGGTCTTGAGTGACTTGGTATTTGGCGGGATGTCCCTCCTGTGCATGTCCTTTCTGGGGTTTGAGATGGCTGCTTCTCTCAGGAGTCCTTGTTCCTTTAAATTGTTTTGATGTTAGAAAACCTGGGTATCTTTTACAGTAGCATTCTTTCTTCCTAACAGCATCAACATGATTGATTGTTTTTTTCTGTAAACATAGGAACAGTGTTACTGTTAACAATAGGGTTCAGAAAACATGTTGAAATTTTTTCGAAGTTGGTGTTTCTTACAAGGATGTACTGTTAAATTGCTGTGTTTTAAAATCACACAGTTCCTATCTGTATGGCCGTGTTCCCTTATTGATTTACACTTGTTTCTTACTTTTAGAAGTTTGTGTCTTCATAACTTACATTTTTTCATAGTTTCAAAGTCAGTCCTACAAACTAAGGTGCTCACGGAGAAAGAAGCATGGCAAGTGGTCCTGTGAGCAGTGTGTGGTGTTCTCTCCTCGCACCTCATCTTCCCTCTACCAGCATGTCTGGAGTTTGTTCTGTAGTTCTGAGGGAAATGGGAATAGATAATCTTGCTATTCTAATTATGCATTGGTTGTGAATATTTTTAGCTTTTTGACCTAAAACTTTTACTTCAATCTGTAATTGTATTCAGCAAAGAAGATATTTATTACAAAGTTACAAGTTAGTTATTACAAAGTTACACATTAGCTACAAAGTTCTTTTACTTGTTAAAACAACAATAGCATAACCATTTGAGTTTAAACAACAAAAAATCACTCTATTGATCCAGCCTGACCACAGAGGTTTGGTCTGGCCTCCACCTCCATGTTTCTTGTGTAATGTCACATCAGGGGCTTCAGAATTGTACCTTTGGACATTTACTCTTTACACCTGATAGTTGTAGGGTTTGCGATGTGAGGATTGGAAGAATTTCTCTGAAGCCCTTTTTAATCATAATTTTGGTCTGGAAGGGTTGCTCGGTTCCAGGCCTATCTCTCCTGCATCGAAGGTGTCATTGCTTGTCCAGTTTGAGTTTACAGCCACGGTCCGGCGCGTGAGGCTGGGTCTGTGACTGGGAGGCAGTTTCACACCTGTGTTCATTCCTGGGCTAGTATTAATGTGTTTTGTTTGTGTATCATTCTGGTCTCCACACAGGAGGTGGGCTCCATGGACTGTGTTCGGAAATGTGTGGTCACTGTCCTGCCCTAGGCCAGTGATTGCTGAGGACTCGGGGCTCTAGCACATTTCAGCGTGGGTTCCAGACGGCTCCAGCTTGCCACCCCAGCTCGGAGCTCTTGTTTCTATCCTCAGTGCACTGAAAACAAGTCCTAATTAGATACTTCACAGGAATTGTAGGACTGGTGACTTCAAACAAACAAACAAACAGACTAGGACTAGGACTAGGAGCAGGAGGGACTTCTTGATTCTTTAAATATTTTAATAAGGCATTTTTGAGATCCAGGATTTTTTTTGTTTAAATGTGTCCCGTGTTCTATCAAGAATTTGTCATGATTTATAACTACATGCAACCAAAAAAGGCAGGGAAATATAAAGAAGCAAAAATTTTAAAAAGCACAAGAGGAGCATTCAGAAATACCTCCCTGTGCCAGCTGCTGTCAGACCTGAAGGTACTGGCCAGAGGAAGGAGCCTGAGGTGTCCCTGAAATGAGCAGAGTCCTCCTTGGAGGAGCCCCAAGCACGAATTCAGATGCATGTGAGTCACAGTAAAAAGCTGGCTTGCAGTATCAATTTTTATAAGTCACTTGAGTTTTTATTTAAACCTTCTAATCCACATTAGTGGGTTAAATGTAACATGTATGTACATTTTTTAAGAAAGTAGGAAGCTTTTTGCATGTCCCTTAGCTGGTACTCCCAGATGCCCATACCTATATTCCACTGTTGTCTGGGTACTTTGATAGGAAATTTTGATGGGCATTGTCAATGAGCTACTGAAGAGTTTTAAGCTAGGGATTTGAAAAGCTTTCAATTTAGCCTCAGCTTCAGATCTAGAGAGATGATTGTGGAGGCAGCATAGAAGCTAGATTTGAGGGAATCGTGAGTAGACGCAGCAGGCCTAGGAAAGCCTGTGTTGCCCATAGGAGGCAGAGGACACAGCGCATAGAGGGATGTTGGAGGGTGGAATACTGGGCCCCGGGAAGACTGGGTTTTACTCAGCAGTGTTGGACAGAGGTTGATAGGCTGTGGAGCGAGGGAATGTTTGGGGTGGAAGATGGGTTAACGTGTGTCAGGTGAGGTGCTGGCATCATGTGGGGTATCTTTGGGCTGGTTACTCAGTGACTGAACTAGAGCCCAGCTCTTTGGTGTCCGATGGAGGTGAAGGTTATCTGTATGGGTGTGGGTGAGGCTCATTGGAGAGAAAGCGCACTGGTGATGAAAAACAACAGCAAGCAGAACAGTTAGGTAGTGTTCTAGGGGCCCAGGAAGAAAACAGAAAAAAGACCCCAGGAATTCAGAGTAGAAACAGTAGAATTCGCAAGCAGAGCTTCTCTATTAAAGGGATGGCTGGGCACAAAAGGAACATTTTTATATATGTTAGATTCCCAGGAAAACTCTTTAAGAAAGTAAATGCTGTGGGCAAAGCAGCTATTTGTAGTTTTTAAAAAATTATTATTTGTTTTTAGATATACATGACAGTAGAGTGTATTTTGACACATTATATATACATGGAGTAGAACTTATTTTAATTAGGATCCTATTCTTGTGGATGTACATGGTGTGGAGTTTTGCCGGTCATATATTCATACATGAACACAGGAAAGTTATGTCCAGTTCATTCTTTTGTCTTTCCTTTTCCATTTTCCTCCCTTCCCTTCATTCTCCTTTGTCTAATCCGATGACTTTCTATTCCCTGCCTCCCTTGTTGTATCAGAGAGAACATCCAGCCATTAGTTTTCTGCATTGGCTTATTTTACTTAGCATGATAGTCTCCAGTTCCATCCATTTACTAGCAAAAGTCATTCTTTTTTGTGTCTAAGTAATATTCTGTTTGTTTATATACCACATTTTCTTTATCTGTTCATCTCTTGAAGGGCACCTAGGTTGGTTCCATAGCTTAGCTATTGTGAATTGAGTGGCTAATAAACATTGATGTGGCTGTGTCACTGAGTATGGTGCTTTTAAGTCCTTTGGTTATATGCCGAGGAGTGGGATAACTAGGTCAAATGGTGGTTCATTTTCAAGTTTTCTGAGGAGTCTCCATATCGCTTTCCATAGTGCTTGCACCAATTTGCAGTCCCACCAGCAATGTATGAGTGAACATTTTTCCCCACATCCTTACCAACATTTATTGTTTCTTGTATTCTTGATAATTGCCATTCTGACTGGAATGACATGTGGTGAGCCATACTAATAAACCGTGGCCGCCATTAGAAGATGGCGCCGGCTTCCACTGTAGCCTGTGATAAACAACTCCTTATATGGAGAATTGGCGTGCAGTCCCTTACCACCCTATGAGAAAGGTCCACGTGGCGGCTTGGGATTGGGATGCGGGGAGCTTTATTAGACTGTGCTTGAGTGTGTGCGGGGCGGGCGCTAGAAGATGATACATGAAACAAGGCCTGAATAAACTGCTGAAAGAAGAATCCTGTGTCGTGTTTTCCCTTGCCGGCGAGGGGTCGCGACAATGACATGGAATTTGTATTTCTCTAATTGCTAGAAATGTTTAACATTTTTCCATATATTTGTTGACTATTTGTATTTCTTCCTCTATGAAGGGCTTGTTCAGAGCTTTTGCCTATTTATTGATTGTGTTATTTGTATTTTTGGTGTTAAGTTTTTGAGTTCTTTATATATCCTGGAGATTAGTGCTCTATCTGAGGTACCTGTGGTAAAGATATTCTCCCATTCTGTGGGCTCTCTCTTCTCATTCTGTATTGTTTCCTTTGCTGTGAAGAAGCTTTTTAGTTTCTACAACCCAATTTATCGATTCTTGATTTTACTTCTTGCACTTTTGGAGTCTTGTTAAGCAATTCGATTCCTAAGCCAACGTGTTGGAGAGTTGGCCCTACATTTTCTTCTAGAAGGTGCAGGGTCTCTGGTCTAGTGCCTGGGTCCTTGATCCATTTCAAGTTGAGTTTTGTGCAGGGTGAGAGATAGGGGTTCAGTTTCATGTTGCTACCTATGGATTTCCAGTTTTCCCGGTACCATTTGTTGAAGAGGCTGAAGAGGCTATCTATTTATTCTCCAGTACATGCTTATGGCGCCTTTGTCTAGTGTGAGATAACTGTATTTATGTGCATGTGTCTCTGCGTCTTCTTTTCTGTCCCACTGGTCTTCAAGTCTGCTTTGGTGCCCATGCCATGCCGTTTCTCTCACTATAGCTCTGTGGTATAACTTAGGGTCTGGTATTGTGCTTCTGCTTCCATTTTTCTCACTGAGGATTGCTGTGGGTATTGTGGGCCTCTTATTTTTTCAAATGAATTTCATGACTGCTTTTTTCTGTTTCTAGGAAGAATGTCATTGGAATTTTAATAGGAATTGCATAAAATCTGTATAGTGCTTTTGGAAGTATGGCCATTTTGACAATATTAATTCTGCCTATCTAAGAACATGGAAGATTTTCCCATCTTCAAAGGTCTCCTTTAATTTCTTTCTTTAGTGTTCTGTAGTTTTCATTGTAGAAGTCTTCCACCTCTTTTGTTAGATTGATTCCCAAATGTTTTATTTTTTTGAGGCTATTGTGAATGGAATGATTGGTTTAATTTCTCTTTCAGTTGATTCATCATTGGTATATAGGAGTGCAGTTGGTTTGTAGGTGTTAATTTTGTGTCCTTCTACTTACTAAATTATTCTATGAGTTCTAGACGTTCTGTGGTGGAGTTTTTGGGGTCCTCTAGGTATAGGGTCATGTCATCAGCAAATAGGATAGTTGGAACTCTTCTTTTCCATTTGTATCCTGTAATTTCCTCTTTTGCCTAATTCCCTTATCCTCCACCTGGCTTGCAGTGGGCCCACTCTGGCTGGTGTCTCAGCTTGTGGCAGCAAGAGTGGAGCTGGGGATTTCTTCCTTATTTTATTATATCCGATCTCCTGAGTCCCGAATCTGCTTTTGAAGGTCCAGTATTAATTCCCAGTAAAGTCCTTTTTTTCTCACCTACCTTCCTCGGAAGTGGCCTGTCTGCTTTCTTGGTTTCACACCATGGATCAGCCAGGAAAGTGATCTCCTCTATTCTGCCATCTTGAAAAAACTTCACTCTTTATGGTTAATATTAAGGGACTCAAAAGTATTAAATTCAAGTTGTTGTCTGTCTGTTTTAATGAATTAATTACTTTGAAAAATGGACCTGATAGCCTCCAGTAGCCACTGGCTCAACTGAGGGTGAGTCTTCCATGCAAACAGGCTTGTACTGCACTGTCAGGCTTTTAACATGCAAGTGTGTTCCCTCTGTGAGGTCTTCAAAGTGCAGTTGGCCCCAAAATGCTCTGTATACCTCAGTTAATTGATTGGTGGTGCAGATATTCTACCAATTGTTGTCATGGGTTTTCTCACTGAGACATTCATTAACTGTAAGAATTTGGGGAGAGTCACTCCTTTGTCTACAAGTTCTCAGCACACAATCCTGGGAGCATTTGGGCACTACAGAAAGACATGGGCCTGGAGTTAGGGTGCATTGGAAACCTGTGCACAAACTGAACCTCAGTGTGTTCATTTTCAAAATGGGGAAATAATGCATCTGTCGGTCTTAAAACTGATGTGATGGACTTTAGTCCTCCTCTTCACTTTCTCCTTCCTTGTCAGGTGTGGGAGGGTGTGTCTGTGCTCTGACAACATAGTTTCGTGCTTATAAAACTAGAAATCTCTTAAATTGGACTGTACCTGTTTATTGCTTTTTTGTGTGTCAGAAAGACTCAACATTCACTATACTAAAACTGAATCATCATTTTAGACAGATGTTCTAAAATATTCAGATAGATAATAAAAGTAATTCTATCCAATAACTGAATTCATTTGGCCACAAGAATATGAATTGTACAACTGCCTCATTGTGATATCTTCTTTAAAAGAGTACCAAGTGGCTCAGGATTAAATCATCTGTGGGACCCATGCTGATTTTTAAAGTGACCTGGTAAATTTCATCCATAAATTTTTTTCAGACCAAATAGTGAACATGGTCTGTAACTTTGGGATCAAAAAGGAATTGTTTGAGGATTTAGAAAATGTACATTTTTAAACAAAAATTAGGTTGCAGTTTTCTTTCTTTATTTGCTCTTATTATCATGATAGTTGGGTTCATTTTGACATAATCATACATGCATGGGTTTTAAGTTCCTCCATTTCAGTTCCCGGTGCCACCTCTTCCCACCCCCTCCTTCCAGTCATTTTCTGCAGTGACCTTCCTCTATTCTGTAGTCTTCCTTCCATTCGTTTATTCATTTATAATCAGTGTGTTATAGATATATGTGAAGGTGGAATTCACTGTGGTGTATTTACACATTCACATAGTATAATTTTGTCAAATGCATTTGTATTTTTCTGTGGACATCTCAGTGAGGTTGCAGACTCATCTTGTCAGTTTTTAGAGCAGGTCTTGGTCTCCCTGGTTGTCTGGTGTGCAACATGAAGATGCCACCTGGGCCTGTCTGCACACTTCATGCCTGTCCTGCCGTACACACATGGCTTGCAGATTTTTTCAAATCTGCACCTGGGGCAGATCGTAGCTTAGGAGGGGAAGTGTCCCAGTAGGTAGACACATGCCTTGTTCTGGCTCACTCCTGAAGTTGCCCTCCTTTGCCCAAAGCTGGAGTCCTTTTTGTTCCGTGGTATTTTGCCTTCCTCCCTGCAGGTGCCCATGGATAGAGATGTTTGCATGCATTGGTACACATGCTCACACTCATTCTCAAAACTCTAACTAGAATAAAACCCAAGGTCGTGATCACGTCAGGAAGTCCTGTGTGATCTGATCTCAGCCAGTCTCTGACTGTATCTTCCCCCTTTCCCTTCACCTTATCCACCCTGACCAGTGAGCCCAGCTAGGCCTTCATCAACCAAGGGCCTTGGCACGAATAGGTGCCCTGCTCAGGAAGCTCCCCTGCCAAGTCCCTCAGGTCTCAGTGGCCTTGGCAATCCCCCAAGCTTAGGAAGCCCTGGCTGCTCACTCTCTCACAGCCATACTTCCTGTTTTACATGTGAATCGCCATCTCGCAGCATCTGTTCTCTTGTTAGTTCTCTCTCCTGCATCCTACCTCCCATCCAGAATGGGAGTCTTAGAGGGCGCATGTCCTCAGCTCTGGCTGGTGTGAGGGTGCCCTTGGTGGAGATATGCTGGAAGCCTTATCTCCACCAGATAAGGGGGCTGGGCCTAGCAGGTTCATATCCTTACACTGGTGTGGTCTCCCAGATTCTTAGGAGACTATAATTTACTGTGACTCAATCACCAAGATGTGGTTCATGCTAGAGTTGTTGAAGAAGGGAACATGGGAAGTACTCAGCAGCCAGAATAATTGCTTCAGAATTCAGAGGCCCAGGGAGTCATGGAGATTCAGAACTTGCTCCAAGAGATCCTCAGACCTCTGGGCAGCTCCCAATAGGTGGGAAAGCTGAAGACTGAAGACAGGAGCATGTGCCCATCACGCTTTGGTATGGGGACATGGAGCCTCTTACCTTCTTTCCTCAGGCTCTCTCCTGTAGATGGGGCTTTTGTGCTTATGGAGCCTGGGCCATAAGTAGGATGCTGACTCCTAGGAGTGGCAATAGTACACCACGTGTGCATTTGTGGATTTTCATGAAAAAGAACCAACAGAACCTCAGGGTGCCAGAGTGCTCTGCTCTGGCTGATTTTTTTCCCCCTCAAATGAGTTCACAGTTAGTACAAACTAGAATGTCATTTCTATCGAGGAATTAAAGAGCCCTGCTCTGTTGGCACACCCCTCATGAAAAGTCTTTGGGCTTGTGCACCTGAGATCTCCTCATTCGTATTCAGTTTTTAAAAGAGGATCTGCTTAGTGGGTTTAATTTTTCATTTACTTCAGATCGAGGTTCAGGAAGTGGAAGTGGAGGAACAGGTTGAGTGATGCTCAAGTGCAGAAGTGGGAGCAGGAGCAGGGCTGCACCTGGGGGAGAAGGCTCTGGTGTGGAGAGAGAACGGGTGCAGCCTCCTCCTGCAGTGTTGCCCCCACTCCCTGCAGTGGCTTCCTTTGGTGCAGGTCTTCTGTGGGGGCTGAAAGCATAGTGGCGGTGCTAAGGCTGCCTGTGCACCATCGCAGTTGGTACTTGAGAGCCTTCTCCTATGCTGCTGCAGATGTCTGATGTCCCTGTCATTGGTGTGAAATAAAGTTGTACTCAAAGGTGTCAAAATATTTTTTCAGGTGGAACGTTGAGAATTTATGCAGATAGTTTAAAACCAAACATTCCCTATAAGACAATCCTCCTGTCTACTACGGATCCTGCAGACTTTGCTGTGGCGGAAGCTTTAGAGAAATATGGTCTGGAAAAAGAAAATCCTAAGGAGTACTGCATTGCTCAGGTATGTAACTGGAGTGCTATTCTTCCCAGTAGCACCTTGCTCAGGAGTTTGGGTTTAGAGGCAATTGTAACAGCTCTGCTGATTTTCTCTCCCACTGCATCATGTAGAATCTGACATGGTGAAACCGTGTGTTAGATCCACATAAAAGAAATAGCAATCTCTGTTCCATTACAAAATAATACATGTTCCTGTTATAAAAGATAAAAATGTGAAAAGGCGAAGTGAAGAAAATAAGGATAGCTCAAAATTTTGCCACCAAAGGATAATCATACCATTCACATTTTGTTGTACATCATGTCATTTTTTATTTTGCATACATAGTTAACTTAATTTTTGGCAGGGTGGTGGGGGTGGTGCCGGAGTACCAGGGATTGAACTCAGGGGCTCTTGACCACATCCCTAGCCCTATTTTGTATTTTATTTAGAGACAAGGTCTCAGTGAGTTGCTTAGTACCTCACTTTTACTGAGGCTGGCTTTGAACTTGCAATCCTCCTGCCTCGGCCTCTTCTTGCCTTAACTTCTGAGTCAGCCACAGCCATAGACCGACCTACTATGATCTGAGTAGATTTTAAAACATAGCTGTCCCCCTTTTTCCTATCTCAGCAAGCAATTGTTGAATAATGAAAATTTAGTAATTTATTAAGGAAAGAAATTCAGCAAACCCCACGTTTACAGTCTGAGCTCTGAGTTTATGAGGGTTCCACTGACTGCCCTTCACCTCAGAGGGCTCCTCCTGCCTCTTTGGGACCTGTCCCTCCCTCGTGCTCACCTTGTCCTTCGCCGTGGGCTGTGCGTTTTCTAGAATTGCCCCGTGACCAGCGGCATCCAGTCAGGACCCTGTTGCATGGCTTCGGACTTACATGGAGGCTTTGGTCTTGTCCAGGTTGTTGTGGGCTTTGAGTAGTGTCAGTTTGTAGTCACACCAGTCATGAGCCATGTCCCTGTGGATGGACACCTGGCCTGCTTCCACTTCTCAGCTCACTCTTCAGAGAAGGCTTTTGTGAAGGCAGGTGCTGGGGCTTCCTGTGGACGCTTTCTCTGGGGTCACTTCCCAGCACGGCAGTGGCTCCCTCTCGTGGCGGGTGCACGCGGCGGACATTTTAGGAAGCCAGGAGCTGGCTCCAGTGATGCTGTTGCACACCCACCAGCGGCATCCTTTTCCTCTCCCAAACTGGAGTCATTGCATTTCCAAAGGGCTGGCCCTTCTGACAGGCATTTAGTACTGTCCTTTTGTGGTTGAATTTTATATCCTGGAGTCATGTCCTACCCGTGATCTATGTGTTGTGGATTTCCCCCCCCAGTGGTGGCTTTTCTTTTTATTTTTTAAATGACACTTTTCAGAGAGTAAAAGCTCTTGGTTGTGTTGAAGACCAGCTTCTGCTTTGGCCTCCTGTGCCATTGATACTCTGTGTGAGAATTGGCTTCCTTCAGGTTTGCAGGTACTCCTGCATTTATTCCACTGATGCAAAATGCTCGGGATGTGGTGTTTTAGAGTTGGGATTTTCAGGTTGATGCTTGCTCTTATGTGAAATAAGGGCTGATGTTCATTCTCTCTTGGTTGGAAACTCTTTTTTCACGTCACTGCTTTGGCACCTTTGTCAGAATCAATGGACTACAGACATACGTGCTTCATTTTCTGGACTCTGTTCTCTTCCAGTGATATACATGACCTTTTTTTTTTTGTCGGTAATAAGCTGTCTTCATTACTGTAGATTTATAAGTCTTAAAATCATGTATCACAAGAACCTATTTTTTCTTTTTCTTTTAAACATGTTTTATTCTGGCTTGCATTTCTTCATGACTGTTAGAGTCAGCTCAATAGGCTCTACCTGTAGCTCTCTGGGACTAAGGCTGGGTTTGCCTCTCATCTGATGAGAAGGAGCCTTCTGCTCTGTGCAGTGAATGGAGGGCAGCTCTTCCCTGACATGTTTTGCAGGGTTCAGGGTTGTTCCTTGTACCTCTTTTGTTAGCCTCAGAGGGAATTTAATAAAGAAGCTTGCTTGAATTTTATCTTTCTGCTGAAAAGCTGAGAAGTTATATTCAATTGGAAAAATAGATCCATATTAGTTTCCATATATCCAAAAAGTAATAGCTCCATAATTTTATGAATATGGCCCAATTTTCAGCTGAGAACTGAAACATGGAAACAAGTATTTTCCTCATGTTGAAATAATGAGGGGATTCAGCTGTTTAAATGCATAAGAATAAAAAGAGCAGGAAGAGATGTCAGGAGAGCAGAGTCTTCCATGAGTCTTCACACAGGACGGGTGGTCCACACCTTGCTAGGCAGAGGAAGCCTGCAGTGGGAAGGGTAGGGTGAGGTGGGAGGTGCTCGAGGCACAACCTTGGTGGACCCAGGGTCAGTCCTCCACACTGGCTAGGCGAGGTGGAAATTTCCTTTGCATTTCAAAGGAAATACTGGGTTGCAAGCTTTTAAAGAAGCAGCAGCCCTTCTAGACTGCCTTTTCCCTTCCAGCTAGAGTGTCATCAGCCACTAAAAAAATGGCTGACGGAGGTGGGGAGGTTTCAGCCTGCATGGCCTTGGATTTGGAGTCAGCAGGCACATCAGGATGTGTTTCCTAAGGGAAGAAGACGTTTGGGTGTACTTTCTTCTTCCTGGCAAGTATGTATTAAGTAGAGGAAGGCCCTACTTTAATGCATAATGCAGGGGTATTTTTGTTGTTGTTGTTGTTTTTATATATATACTGGGGATGGAACCCAGGGGAAACTATTGGGCTCCATCCCCAGTCCTTTTTTATTTTGAGACAGGGTCTCTCTAAGTTGCTGAGGTTTTGCTAAATTGCTGAGGCTTTCCTTGAATTTGTGATCCTCCTGCCTCAGCCTCCCAAGTCACGGGATTACAGGTTGGAGCCACCATGCCAGGCAGCGCAGGGCTTTATGAGATAGTTGTTATATGTAGCAAGCATTATAATATATATGGGAGACATTATCTACCAATTGAGTAAGTCTATGGATAATATAAATTTTATAAGTGTTCCTTATACTTGAAATTTGTTAGTGATGTCGTAAAATTTTTCTAAGTCAAAGTAATACAAGTGAAGTAATGGTGTAGATAGGGTCTGCTAGTGAGCAGTGGCCTGATTATCTTCCAGCCTTGTGCTCTGCTGAGTTATGAGCATGTGGCAGGGGCAAGGGTGTTGCACCTGATACCTGGTATTGCTCAAGTGTTTGCTGCAGAATGTTCCTGTTGAGATGTGTTACTCTGTCTGACAGTTCCATAAGAGTGCATATGATTTGGTATGCAATAAGGAACAGTCTAATATCTTTATAGTAATTGGTGGGTGATTTTACTGGTGGAAACCAGAAAATAAAGAGACCTTGACCAGGGTCATGAAGTTACAGAAGCTTACTTTGGGTTTATTGACAGTTCCTTTGGGTTGATTTCTTTAGAGGGTCACTTTAGTTTTGGCTTTCTGCTCTAATGTTTTTGGACCAATTTTCTTTTGCAAGCTTAGGCACTACAAATCAAGAGCTGATTGTTCTTTTTCCCTGAATTAGAAAAAAATTTTTTTTTTTTCTCAGCTTGCCACCTCATGAACTGTAGTGGTTAGTGTTCTTCAGTCATCTGTCCTGTCTACCTATTCATTAGTCATTCATAAATCCTACAGATCTTCCTGTTTGTTAGATGTTGTGCTGGGATACAAAACCGACAGCTGTCCTTCAAAGAGCTTATAGTTAAGGGGGATAGAAAGGCCAGGAAACAACAGGGCTTCTCAATTGAAGTGAGGTTGGCAAAAACTCTTCAAAATGCTAATAAGCCCCCGGGGCTGGGGTTGTGGCACTTTCCTAGCACTTGTGAGGCACTGGGTTCCATCCTCTCAATACCACATAAAAATAAATAAATAAAGGTATTGTGTCAATCTGCAACTTAAAAAAAGAAAATTGCTGAGCCCCAGCTGCAGGATGAGTGGATGCTGGCCAGATGTGAAAGGTGGCCAGAGGGGTGCTGGAAGCCTGAGGAACATGACCTGGTTGTGAAGTGCACATACCTCAATGTGGCTTGGCTCAGAAGTTGTGTGAAAGAGATTGAGGCAATGGAGTTGAGTGGAGAAAAGGTCCCAAGGCAGTGTGTGTGCTAGGCCAGGAAGTTGGATTAAAAAGCTAGAGTGCAGTGCTCTAACAGCTTTGCTTCTTCAGGGCAACCTGAAGCCCTGTGGAGAGTCATGACAAGGTTCTACAGGAGTGCGACCCACTGGGTCTGTGAGTAAGGTGACATGTCTGGTGGTGAGGCCTGTTAGGGTGCACTTTCACGGTAATTGTAGAAACGGGCTTGGATTCTCTGGCTTTCCTTCTGTTTGTGGTTCCTGATGTCCCTGAATGGAGTGACAAGGATGCATAGTCTCTGCAGTATGTGCAGGGCCACAAGATGAGTGGCAGTTGCCACTGTCTTCTCCATCTCAGGATTTCTTGGGTGATTAGGAAAACGTGTTTGGCTAGTCAGAACACATAGTAAGAAACAGCAGCATTATCTGTTGAGAGTACAGTAAGCATACTATCACAAAACAGTTGCTTACGTGTGTGTAGAACAAACGGTCATGTGTGTATCGCATGATCTGATTAGACTGATCATCAAGACATTATCTACAAGTACAGGAACTGACCTGGTTTTGGGTGACATGTTGTCTGAAACTGCTTTAGAGAGAGTTGTTGGAGTGAAAAGATGGGCCAGGGACTGGAGAAGTTGAAGACTGCCGTGAGGAAGTGGTCTTGCCTCAGGAAGTTACTTAGGGGTTAGCTCTCACATATGATCTTTCCATATTGAAGTTTGTAACAGGGGCTGGGGATGTGGCTCAAGCAGTAGTGTGCTCGCCTGGCATGCGTGCGGCCTGGGTTCGATCCTCAGCACCACATACAGACAAAGATGTTGTGTCCGCCAAATACTAAAAAATAAATATTAAAATTCTCTCTTTCTCCCTCTCTCTCCCTCTCTTAAAAAAAATAGAAGTTTGTAACAAATAAAAATACTCAAGATTAGTCCATTTTAGAGGCCAAGTGAATAAAATCTGCCCAATCAGTTGACTGAACTATTTATTTGAAACTATTTCTTTCATGTTTGTGGATGATTTGATTTTTATGACTAGTGAAAATTGTTTATCATGCATGATCAATTTCATTCTACAGCAACTTTTCTTTTTGGTATTGGGGAATGAAGCAAGGGCCTCATGCTTGCTGTGAGCTATATCTCTGGCCATTTTTATTTTATTTTGAGACAGGGTCTTACTAAGTAGCCCAGGCTGGCCTTGAACTTAATCCTCTTGCCACAGCCTTATCTCAGCTGAGATCACAGGTGTACAACACCACACCCATATCACAGTGACATTGTATTCATTCAGTAACATTAAGAATGCCTGCTAATTTACCTTATAGGCATATTCACTGTTAATTATTTTTCTTTAGGTTATGCTTCCCCCTGGAGCCCAGCATTCTGATGAAAGAGGTGCTAAAGAAATTATCCTTGATGATGAAGAGTGTCCTTTACAGATCTTCAGGGAATGGCCAAGTGACAAAGGTAGACTTCACTATTAGAGATTACCTCTGTGATACCTCAGATTACGCATGGCCCACCTGTTGTTCACCAGATGATGCAGATGTCTGCATGAATGGTTTCTGATGGCTCTTTGTTGCATGGTGTTCCTCCTCCTCTGTGGGCTGGTTGGGTAGCTCCTCCATGGTTCCATGGTCTGTGGGACCAGGCTCAACTCCTCTGAGTCTCCTGCACAGATCTTACACAGTGATACTACAGGTGAAAACCATGTCTCAGGAAGACACCAGACTATTAGTAGTGCTCAAGGTCTTTGTTACCTGTTAGCAGTGAAACACTTTCTAAACTGATCTGATGAATTATGGCATTTGGACAGATTCATTATGCTAGTGAAAGTAACCTACAATCCTACATATTGCCCAGTATTGTGGTCATTTCAGATACAGGCTGAGTATTCCTTATCTGAAATGCTTAGGGCCAGAGTTTTAGGATTTTGAAAATTTTTTTTTAAGGTTTAGAAACATTTGCATTTTTATAATGAGATATCTTAGACATGAGACCCAGCTATAAACATGAAATTCACGTGGTGTGCAACTCACACACAGCTGCAGGTGCCATTGGGCACTGTTTCAGTGCACCTGCATCTTGCCTTCCACCAGTTAAACGTTGGCACTCAGAAGGTTTGGGAACTTGAAGCATTTTGGATTTCAGATTTTTAGATCAGGGATGCTCAACTTGTAATGAATTCATCCTTGGCATTGTTCAAATAATTTCCCCTAATTATTTCAAAACAGTGATGGCTTAAAGCTGTGGGTTTTATTTTATTAAACATGGGTTTTTAACTTTCAGAGTTGCATCATAAGTTAATTGTGCTTTAATTTTAAGTAGTGGGGGCTTTTGCACCAATAAAGACATAAAAATTCATTGCCAGTTAATCGTATCAGTATTAAACATAGGTTGACAACTTTAAAAATACCTACAAGCAAACACCTCAGCAAGTAGATTTCTAACTTCATTAAAATACACACTTAGCACTTTTCTGGACAGTACAAAGGTAAACTTCATTAAAGAAAAATTGCTTTGAATTCTGATTTATTCATTTGAATTAAATCAAAATTAGCTCAACTAAAATAGGTTGTTTTGTGTGTGTGTAGGATGATGGATGTTGTGTGTGTATGGGGGGCGGAAATGGTCACTGACCATGGGCTATCCACCAGTGTAAGACTCAGATCCTCTTACACTGATGTGCATTTTGCAGCAGAAGATGCCCTTGGAAGCCCATTGTTAATTGAAAGATCCTTGCAGTGTTTGCTGGAGCCTTTGCAGCTCACCAGAGGCTAGTGCTTCCTTCACTGAGTAAACCTGTAACTTGGACGAGCCTTCGCCTACTTGTTCCTCAGTAGAGGTTACTAAGATGGACCATCTTGATAAATGTCTGAGCATTTGACTGCTCATCAGCACCTACACACCAGTCTGTCTGGCTGATGGTTCCCAATTTTCCTGTTCCAGGGATTTTAGTCTTTCAGTTGAAGAGGAGGCCATCAGACTACATCCCAAAGAAAGCGAAGAAGCTTGTGGAAGGGAAGCCACTGAAGGGGAAGGAGAGAGCAGACAGCTCAGGCTACGGATCTGCTCTCCCCCCTGAGAAGCTGCCCTACTTAGTGGAGTTAAGCCCAGGTGAGGAAGCTGGTCATGCCAGAGAGTGTTAAAAATGGGCATTTTTAGCTTTGACTGTTTCTGCTTTTTAATGCATCTTATTAATGTGTCTTTGCTGTTGGCTGACTTAACATTTTCAGACTACTTATTTTTTAAAAAAGGAATCTTCTTAAAATGACTTTTATTTAAAATAACAAGCAAACTCAATATCATAAATATATAAAAATAAAGTTCATTTGGACAAAAATGAGTCTTAAATAAAATTTAAAATAATGTGTACAGCATTTTAAGATAATTTGAAGCAGTCTATTTTCTTTTAAGAAATTTTTTTTCCCCAAATAACTTTAGTTAAATACTTAATCTGCTAAAAGTAGCAAATTGAAATTTACTCCTCCTAGGGCATATTTAGTATATATGTATGTGTGTGCATCCTGTTCTTCATAATGTGCGCACAGTGTTGAAAAGGAATATCTTTAAATGTAACAGGGCATTTAAGAAGCCCATCTGGATTTTTAAGTAGCAGACTAAGTTTATTTTCTTACCAGTCCTAAGAGTACCCTGCGTGGAGCATGTGCTTGAGCTAAAGCTATGGCGTGGCCGTCCCTTGGACAGAGCAGTGCACCCACGTTCCTAAAGCAGTTCCACACAGACACATTCCTGTGTGGTGGATATTCTATAGGCACTCTATAGGAGGCATTTTGTTTATCATTCAGCCACAATTATGGAATTTATTATTTAAAACAGGATTGTGTGACCTGTATTATTATGAAGATATTATTCCATCCTCCCCACCCCAAAGAAACCTCATTTAAATACAGCCCAATTAGTAATTATAGGAAAAAATGGCCTAAAAATGCATCTGTTGTGTAGAAAATATGTGGGTCTGTAGGCAGAAATTGTACTTTCTCTTCTTTGATTTTCCACCATTTAGTTTTATTTCCAAGGTTGTTTAGTTCCTTGGGCTGCTCCCTATAATCAGCAGAGACATGGTGTTTGTGGCCCAGCAGCCTTAGGAGTTAGCCGGGGTGCTGATGCCAGCCTGGTTGGTGGCAGTGGGGCTGCGGGTGGCAGTGCACACTCGCTCATGCTCGAGGATGCCCAGGGAGTGCAGCAGTGCTGCTTTGCCTCAGCACTGTCGTGTGGACCCGTGTCCTGGGATCACTGCTCTGTCGTGCAGGAAAGCGCTGATTCTGTGTACCTGAGGGAGGACATGGTGATAGAGAGACAGCTATTTGTTTTTGAAATTACCATCTGTTCTTTAAAATATTTTCATTAAATGCTGGAAACTATTATTATTTTCTTTAAAGCCAATTTTTTGAATGTTTAGACTTTAGATAAGTTGATAAAGAGCAGCCAACAGAGATTTTCAATTGAAGAGTGGGAAGCTGATTCTGGTGGCTAGCAGAGCCAGGCTGTGTTTGTCCCTCTTGTTTATTAAACACTTACTTATTGAACACTGGGCACCTTCTGGGCTATACAGGTGGAGCCCTGACCAAGCAGATCAAACCCAACCTCACATTCTAGTAGGAATTCCCATTTGAGCTGCTTATTTTATACTCTTAGTTTCTCAGATAATCAAATGTATAGATTTTTTTTTAGGGGTGGGAAGATGATGGGCCCTAGATGCATGGCATTTCTGTGCTACTTCCAGCAGATGCTGATTGGCAGGTCTTGGCACTCTGCTGCTTTCCTGCAGCATGCACTGAGCTCCTGCTGTGGGCAGAGCTGCGAGTGCAGCGGTGACTAAGACCATCCTGTCAGGGAGTCCCCATGCCAGGAAATAGGCACAGCTCTGTAATAGTGACCATCTCCAGCCTGCGCGGCCTCCACCTTCTGTGGCTGCCAGGGAGAACTTTCCTCTTTCTTTACAGGTGCCCGAGGACTGGAGCTCTTTGTGCTGTCCTGAGGGCCACAGGGTTGGTGGAAGGCCTGAATGCTAGGCCAGGTCTTTCCTGCACCAAAGGCTGTGTTCTTTCACTAGGTTATGAGGTGTTCGTAGGTTCTCAGATTGCTCAGTCTGCATGCTGAATGAAATTGATCTTTTTTCCATTCATAAGAAAAGAATATTTGTACATATTAATTTGTTATGAATGGAAAAGTACTGCATCTTGACTGGGCACACGGGCAACCAAGCACACAGGACCTCGGTGAGGTCCTGCTGGATGCAGAGGGAGGTTTTAATATGTGGTGTGAGCTTGCCCCAGCTGTGGGAGGGATGGGCAGGGCGCAGCTTTCTTTGTGTGGATCTGAATGTGCTCTTTAAGCAGGGCTGTCGGCCAGGCGGGGTGGCGACCTCTGTAGCTCACTCGCTGTTGCTGTCCTGCCACGTGGTGACTCACCTGCTGTCCTGTTTTTCCTAACAGTCTCACTGATTCTAGAACACTGACTGGGGCACTACTGTAGTCTTGTCTGCACAGCTCTGAAAGCTGAGGGTAAAGTGTACCTTTTCTTCCTTTGAGCCGAGTCTCACTGAAGTTCACCTCTGCGTCTCTTCTCCTCCTTCCCTCTTCTGCTGCTCTGCATGGTTTCTGTCCTGCTGATGCTGCCTTCACCTGGGTCCTGGTTGTGTCTCAGCCCCAGGGAGAAGGAGTCACTTTGCCTACTACAGCTGTCACACTTACGAAGGTAATGCTATGCTTCATACTACTTTTGTAACTGTGCACTAACAACCTCATGGCAAAATAACACTGATGACCTGCTGTTGCATGTCCAAGAAATGTAATGTACTGTCCTATTGTTCACGCCTGTGCAGCACCTGTGTCAGAACCCACTTGGTTGACTAGAAGCCTATTTTGCTGCTCTTGCTTTTCCAGGTTCGCCCTGGGGAGCAATTGTGGCTGGGCCCAGCTGGCTGCAGCATTGCTGTAGACAGAGAACAGAAGTGCCTTTAGGGTGTCTGTAGGCTCTGTTCATGCCAGTCCATTGCCCCCTCACATTAAGGTGGAGCCTTCCACACCTGAAAATCCCACATGCAGATGGAAATTTACACCTGCCTCATGTAATGGGTCAAGGTTGGAACACAGCATATGTATGTGAGGCACAAGGGAAGCCAATACTTCAACTGGGGCTCTATCTCCAGAATGTCATGTACATGCAAATGCCCCCAAATCTAAGCAATACAAAATCTGAAACTTCTGGTCCTGATGGTTTTGGACAAGGGACACTGTATCAGAGGCAGGTTTCTGGGAGGAGGACCACTCTGCTGAGTCACCTGCGTGCCAGGGTGTTTCAGGTCGACTGTAGCTGTCCACTGGGAGAAAGATGCTCCAGTTCTTGGGGCTGAAGTTGGCTGTCTGTAGAGGAAGGGGAGGATGTTGGGGTGTTTGTTGAGGGAGCAGTCTTACTGTCTGGCTTGGAGATGATCAGCTGCTGTTGGTCAGGAGCAGGACCTAAGGTGTCACAGAAGGGGCAGGAGGCACCCAGACCCTGCTGCCCTGCTCACTCCTCCTGCTCCCCTACCTTGGACCAAACACCACTTGCCCACTGGCCTTGGGCCCTACCAGGGTGTTCTGGGTCTGCACAGGTATCCTCTCTGATTTCTTCTGTAGCAATGTGGGGAGGAAGCAGAGCCTGGAGAAGCAGCTTGTGTTCTCCCTCCTTTCTCTTTCCAAATCCATGGGTATAGAAAGGCACACAGCAGCTCTGGACCAGCTTTTGGAAGCTTTTGGAGGTTGACATTTCAAAGGAATATTGGTGTGCATTTCTCTTGTCTCCCCCTAACAAATGTATCTTTTATGTTCTTACATATTTTTTTTTTTGATACCGGGAATTAAACACAGGGGCACTCGACCACTGAACCATATCCCCAGCCCTATTTTGTATTTTATTTAGAAACAGGGTCTCACTGAGTTGCTTAGTGCCTCACAGTTGCTGAGGCTGGCTTTGAACTTGTGATTTTCCTATCTCAGCCTCCCAAGCACATGATTACAGTCATGTGCCACCGTGCCCGGCATGTTCTTAACATTTTTAACTTTATATTGAAATAATTGTTCTTGTTTCACCTGATTGCATGTTTGTCCCCTGTGCTTCCTTTCTGTTCTGTTGGCATAGTGTATGTGCACCTGTGTTGACTGCATGACCTAGTATTAGTTGCTGTTCATGCACTGCCGATGGACAACTCCCTGTGTGGACACTCACTGAGTGCCAAGGGCCAGATACAGCCTGGCCAGTAAGGAGCCCAATGAGCAGGGAGACGAGTTGGTAGGAGTCTTCATAAAACATGGTGCATGGTTAAGAGGAAGAGGTGTGGTGCTCTGGACACAGAAGAGGCATGTGTCTTAGAACTGCCCAGGGCATTTAAAATGAACAAAATTCCAGGTGGTGAAGGGAAGTGCCCAGGTCCAGGAAAAGCCCCAGAGGTCTTTATGCCTTGCCTGGATCAGGACAGGTCAATGTCCAGATGGGTTAGTGTTGTAAAGTCACGTGCTGTTCTGTGCTTACCCACAAGTCATAGCTTTCTGAAACATTTCAGAAATAGAAAGCAGTTGTCATTAGAATGCTATTTTGTAGAGTCTAGTGTATTCATGATGCCCTGTCTGTGAGAGTTCAGATTCACTTCAGCAGAGTTCAGCTGGCCAGAACTCCGCACGCTCACGCCGCAAGGACCTCCGACTTCTGAAGCCCTGAAGCTCACATTCCTGATCACAGGAATGAGATTGTAGGAGTTCTTCAGAGAGTCGTGAAACAGGTCAGGCAGACTCGCAAGCGCCTCTTGAGGAAACTGCTTGTTGTTTTTGCCACGGGATTGAAAAGTATGGTTGTGGTATGTACATTGGGGTCTGAGATGGTGTCTAATTCTTGGAGGTGTGCATTCTCACATGTGAACTCTGAAACCAGAGAAGTCTTCAGGGGATACCCTCTTGCACCAGCAGGGGTACAGTGGCTGAGGAGTGAGTGGATGTGCCTCATGTAAACAGGCCAGAGGCCTGACGGTACTGCCTACTCTCCTCCTCCACCTCCTCCCCTCCCCTGTCACGCTCATGGAAGTTACGAGTGCTAACAGTTCAGAGATGGTAAAGTGACAGAACCCAGACAGACCCAGTCTTCCTTCCTGCCCTTCACTCCAGCTCTGCTTAAGGAACTGAGCTCTTCACCAGCTCATCTTCTTCAGGGACGGTCGTCAGAGTCACTTGTTGGAAGTCTACACCTACACCTCACCCTGGGACTGTGCGCTAGGAGGTCCGGGTGTGCCGTGAAGGTGGCCGGTTTGCCCTGTGAAGGTCCTGGGCTGAAGGAAAGGCCTACGTGTCTTTAATGATCTTACTGTTGCTGATTCCCTTACCTCAGAATCCTAGCGAAGCCCCTGGCTGTGTGGTGGGGAGTATTTCCTCTTATGAGATGAGAGGGTGAGGTGAGTGGCAGTCTTCCCACTTCACAGTAAACAGAAGCTAGTGTGCTTCTCTCTTGGAAGTTTCTGCACTTGGTTTGTTGAGCTCTCTGATGCAAGTTGGAGAGGTCTTAAAAATTCTGAGAAGGCTGAGATGTAATGTCTTTTCCAAGGGAGTCCTTTGTTTCAAATAGCAAGAACATTAGACTTGGCACGCAGAGCTCTCTCCCTCTCTCTTCACAGATGGCTCTGACTCCAGAGACAAGCCAAAGCTTTACCGCCTTCAGCTGAGTGTGACTGAAGTTGGGACAGAAAGGTTGGACGACAACTCCATCCAGGTATGCAGTGGTGGTGCTGCAACTCTGGACCCCACACTCTGCGGTGGCTCCCACATGTCCTTAGCAACAAGCACAGGGGAGAGCCTGCCACAGAGCTCACTTGTGGGTGAAGGAAAACTGTAGACCTTACATCCACTCTGAGTCAGTGAGTGAGATGTCGGCCTGCTGCCTTCCTCAAGGGCTGTGGACTTTCTCCACAAGATGGTGAAAGAGATAACTGTGGAAGCTCCTGCCAGTGGGTCTGATGCACAGTCGTGGCCTTCAGTGATCAGGGACTGGAGGTAATTCTTGGGAGCTTGAAACAGAACCTAGCACAGGATTTGTCACTTGTTTGAACTCCAGCAAATCACTCTCAATCTTCTTGATTTTCAGTTGTGAAAAGGTAGGGTTTTTAGTTTTACATTCCTTCATTCTTAGCACAGCAGTGAGACACAAAAGAGGGGAGTTTTAATCAAAACTATCTCTATATATTTGTCCATAAATTACCTAGTAAGTGTTTAAGAAACCATGTGATGCTGCTACCGCTGTCTTTTTTGTTCCCCAGGGCTGGGAGGGAACCCAGTCTTTGTGTGTGTTAGGCAGGTGCTGCCACTGAGTTACATCCCCAGGCTCAGTTGTGTGCTTCTTAATGCAGAGTTAAAATATTCCTTAAATCACGCTACTAGATGCTAAAAATGCCTTAGTGTTTTGGCAGTGTTGCATGATTTTATACTGTTGGTGTTGGGGAAAATGCACTTAAGAAAGCACCAAGAATCCAGAGCTCATTGACTGACATTGATCATAGAAGGGGAACTCACAGTTTCAGTTTGTCTTTAAATCTGTGTGTGCTTGAACAAGCCTCTGGTTCCCTTGTGCTTCCAGCTCTTTGGCCCAGGAATCCAACCTCATCACTGTGACCTCACCAACATGGATGGTGTGGTCACTGTGACACCTAGAAGTATGGATGCGGAGACTTACGTGGATGGCCAGCGCATCTCGGAGACCACCATGCTGCAGAGTGGCATGAAAGTGCAGTTTGGGGTGTCGCATGTGTTTAAGTTTGTGGACCCCAGCCAGGACCATGCTCTTGCCAAGAGATCTGTGGACGGAGGCCTGATGGGGAAGGGCCCAAGACATAAGCCTGGGTGAGCCGTGGGAACAGTGTGTTCTGACTGGGAGTCATCGGCTGAGGTGTAAATGGCTTGACTTTTTATTTTTTTATTATCTTAGTTTTGAAAAAAGTTAAAGCAGGATTTGTAATTTTGGTTCCTATTCTTATTAATTTGGGTTTGTTTTAGAGGGAAAAAGAGCATGACTTCATCTTGATACTGCAATTTCTAATGGATTTTGAATTGTTTATGTTTAATCTCTTTTTAAGCCAGTACACCAGAACAATACTTGTTCTTTTGTAGAAGATGACAATATTCTATGTAATCGTCTTGTGTGATTGGGATTTTGAAATTTTCTAGGGAAGTGTTTTTTCTACAACTGGTAACAGAGCACACCCAGGTCTCTCAGGGAATTCAGAGCACATGAGCTCCACCTGGAGCTGCTCTGAGGACCTTCGGGTGGCCTGTTGCTGAAACCCTGGAAGGCGTTACTGCCTTTTCATAATGGTAATGTTGAAGCATACATGTTGAGCTTCTTTATTGTCTGTATTGCAGATTAATAGGTATTGATCTTGGAAAAACAGCTGCAGTAGCTCTTCCCCTGTGCTATTTAAAGCATCTTGAAAAGTCCACTGAAGTGTGAGCTTTCCATCCAGCACAGACATAAACCAGACTTCTGACGGGCTTCTCGACTCTGTTGCTCCCACTAGTTTTCCCATGACATCTCTGGTTATCCACCCAGAGCTTACACTTTGGGCCAGGTATTATTAGTTTAGACATTGATCTTTCTCCAAAACAAACACTAAATGGCTCATCACACACGTTTGTTTAGTCGGATCTGTTCCTAGCTCCACTTGAGCTGAGGTTTCAGCAAAAGGCCAAACCTCTAGGTTTCCAAAGAAAACTAGCAAGTGCCTTCTTAGGAAAACCCATTCCTTTCCACCACCTTCCTTCATCTTGAAACTGAATATGTCTGCATTCACCCTTCCATTGTGTCCTGGACCACTGGTGTTCAGATGTCCCCTCACCAGCCACCTCCCCAATTCCTGCTCCTGTCCTGAGTCTCACTTGTACTCTTCCTTAGCCTGGCTCTCCCTGGATGGGGTGAAGTGTGCCTGTGTGCAGACTGTCTTCCTCCTCCTCACTCCTGGATGGTGAGCTCCATCAAAGACCACACGCGAGCTGTGCTTTTTTTTTTTTTAATAATTTTTTAGTTGTCAATGGACCTTTTTATTGTCTTTATTTATATGCAGAGCTGAGAATCTAACTCAGGGCCTCACACATACTAGGCAAGCGCTCTGCTGCTGAGCCACAACCTCAGCCCAAGCTGTGCTTTTCTGGAGTGGTAGCCCCTGTCTACGGTTACTGCTCTTGTGTGCAGTTGCCCTTTGCTTCTGCACTGTGATCTGCTTCCATGTTCTTTTCTACTTCGCCCGTTTCTGCTGCTGCAGGTAATTGTGATTGAGGGAGGGACCCCTGTCCCATGTTGGTGGGCCCTTCGGTTTTGCTATTGTAGTTTTTCTGTTTTTGAGAAGGTCAAGCTCCTTTTGGGTATTTGCCCTCTGACTCCTGCTTTGAAAGCCTGCGGTTGTTTTTTCTCACTATGTCTCTGGCCAGAATATAAGAATGTGGCTTAGGTTTCAATAAGAAGAATGTGATGTGAAATTTTGTTGTTATTACATATTTTTCTGGCAATGCTCATGAAAACTGTTGTGGTTCATGAATTAGAAAGAGCTCTTTTTGTAAACATTCACTTTGTTCTGCTGTCCAGTTGCCACACTCATTTCTGAGGTAATAGCCAAGCTCTTGGATACAGATGTCAGAGCCCATCTACAGGTCATTGTGGGTGTCTACCGGCAGGTGGCAAATTTTGGTACTGAGGGTCAGTCTGGCATGAGAAGGTCTTGGAATGATGCACTGATGCCTCATGTGTGCATCTTGTGTGTGTCTGTTGGAAGCCCAGGGGCTGCGCTCCTGTGTTTTCAGTGCTGAGGACAGGGAGATGGGACCCATCATGGCCATGCAGTAAGTCACTCTGGACTTTTTCAGATGCCAAAACAGCATGGATGGCCCATGCTAACCTTGAAAGAGGTAGCTTTGGAGGAAGGACTAGAAAGCTTTGTGTGGTGCTGTGAATTGGTTACTGGACATTAATTATGAAGAGCAAGAAGGTGTGGTCATACTCATGTTCTGTCCTTAAGAGAGCACAGGAGGGTGACGTGTGTATGATGGGCAGCACAGAGGGCAAGCTGTGTGTCTCTCTGTCCCCATCAGACATCAATAGCAATAGTGCAACCGAATCTCATTCAAATCCCCTGAGGCCAGCAAAGCACTTCCATGTTTTTGTGAATATCTTGGTGACAGATGATGATTAAGAAAAACTTGGTGATGTTTATAGAAAGCTGATAAGTGTTTAGCCTGCAGTAAAAACTTTAACTTCTTTCAAAAGCTATTATTTAAAGCATTGTATTATTTTACATTACAATATAGTTTCATTTTCTTAGTGATGAGGTAGAGGAATTTATACCTGCTTTTCTAATTTGTAAAATTGTATATGCTTCCACAATACTTATTTAATTCTGTAGATTGAGCTTAAATAAAAATTCCAAGTAGCATGGTGCTTTGAAATTATAGACCATATATTTTTCAAATATTAGAACAAAAGTGATTTCATTCTTTTTGATTCTGTATAGCAAGCAGTACAGGACATTAGCTATTGATTCTAGGTGATTTTAGGATCTTTTTTTCCTTAGGTTGGAACCAATGGATCGATTCACCCTTTCTTTGTGCCAAAGAATACAGCTTTCCTCAGCCTTTTTTGCTCTGAAAAATGATATTTGTTTTATTCTGAGTTACTTTTTAATGATGCGTTTAGAAGTTTTGGTATTTTGAGATAGCATTACTGAAAGTTTCCAAGGTCTGTCTTATAGCTTAAGTGGTGATATCCATGTGCTTCACAACTCCTACCAGCCGTCTCTCAGCAGGAGGGCGGCTCTCAATCTTTGCCGCGGCTCACCTTTCCTGTAGCTGCATCCTCAGAGGGTCCTGGGCACCTCAGTCTGTGCACTTACTTCATTTATACATCATTTGCAGCCCAAATATGATGAAATATCCTCTTTGTTTATGTCAATTAATTCCTTGTTGTTAAAGTATAGAATTTAATACAATCCTGAGTGTTCAGTATATGCCAGGAAGAAAGTTCATAAATTTACTGTAATTTTTAAAAAATTTTTATATCCGCGTGCTCAAAATAAAGAATTTTCTTGATGATGTTTAGAACCGTGGGATATTTAACTAACTGTTCTTGCTTGCTGAATCATTGAGCAACTTTGCCCTGTCATTTGAAAATTAATTCCCGTTTCTTTTCATTTGGCCAGGACTGTTCAGGAAACAACCTTTGACTTGGGAGGAGATGTCCACAGTGGGACAGCATTGCCGACAAGCAGGGTAGGTGTTGGCATGCCTGTGACCTGAGAGGACGCCATGGGCAGACACTGGCCACACACTGGCCATGCATCCACAGCACTCCCCTGTAAAGACAGACCACAGCGGTCCTACCCATGGGTCTTCCTGCTCTGCTGTGAGTTCAGAGTGATGCATGGAAGAAGTCAGAATACTGCTATTTTTTCCCACGCAGGGATGTTGTGCTTTCTTTCCCACGTGTTGCACACTTCCCAAGACTCCTCCTGTGTGTCCTGTCAGGTGCCCACGGGCCTGCAGGTGGTGCCCTGCTCTTGTTACTCCTATTGCTTGACCTCTCAGACGTGGCCCTTCCACAGTTATCCTTAGTTCTTGTGCAGTGTGTCCCTTTCCTCGTTTGATCACAAGCTACACCAAAGCTCAGTGGCTGCCACAGTAGGCGTTTTCTTTGCTTGCAATTGTACGGTCTTGTTGGAACTACTGGGGCAGTTGGTTTACTGGTCTTGTAGTGGCAGGGTGGCTCACAGAACTTGGTACTTCCAGACCTTTCTAAGGGGTAGGCCCAGGGTGGCACAGTGTCATGCCTCTGCCTTGTACTGGTTGAAGCAGACCACAGGCTCATCCTGGTTCTAGGGGAGGAGCACCACAGAGGGTGTTGCTCATTGGTGGCCATGAAGCAGCAAGGGCCTGGGAGTACTTTCCCACATCAGAGCATGTCACAGGATCTCCTGGTTTTAGGGACCTTTGCTGTGTCCCCCCCAGCTGTCCACCCCGTTTTCCTGTTTCAATTCACACTGCAGTTTCTTGAGAACAGTCGTGTATAATGGCTGTCTCCACTGCTGACTCCACACTCTAACGTGCTCCTGCTGGCTCCTGTACTGCCAGGTGCAGCCTGGCTTTCTGCATCATGCTTCCTGGCAGTGTGCAGTTGTGCCCACTCCTGGAAGTGCTTGCTTTTGATTTCCAGGGTGTCCTCTCCCGAGCACTCCCTGCTGCCTGGTGATCGCTGCTTGGGCTGACTGCTGGCTTCCAGGGTGTCTGCTCCCTACCCTTCCCTGCTGCCTGGTAGTCCCTGCTCAGTCTGACTGATGGCTTCCAGGCTATTCTTTTCTGACCCTTCCTCGCTGCCTGGTAGTCCCTACTCAGGCTGATTGCTGGTTGGTCCTTTTTCCTTGAAGGCTTGTCTTCTGAAGTTGGGAGGGTCGGGCCCAACCCTCAGCCTAGGCCCCTACTCTTCTATTTACGCACGTCTCTTGTTGAATTGCCCTGTTGCCTAAGGTTACACCATCTGACATTCATTGTCCCCTAATGTGTGCCTAGGGTCTGACCTTTTCAGACTTTGGTCTCCAGAGGCTTGCTTGGCATCTCCATGTGGGTGTCTGAACATACTTCACACTTAACATAGCTAATGCAAGACTAGATCTTTTTCAAACTTACTTCTCCTCCTGATCCTTCTCCACCTTAGTAAGTAATGTCATCATCCATATGACATTGCCCAACACAAATCTGATGGAAGTTGCCCTTGATTCTTTTCCTTCATTCAGCCTCTGATGAGGACAGGCACGTTGTGTACATCTGCCTCAGAAGACTCTGGAACAGCTCTGGCATCACGGGTGCTGGGTTCCACCTGTCTCCCGTCCTCCTGTTTTAAAAGTGTGCATGCAATGGTGCTGGTGCACTGCTTTAAGCCCCCATCACAGCCCTGCCTGGCTTCATCTTCCCTCCTAATCTGCTTCTGCTCTGCTGCTACTCGGTCCCACTGGCCTGCTCCTGCATGAGGTTGTCTCTCCCATCAGAAGGGGTTGAGAGCTCTGGACGCCGGGTTCTTGCTCCACAGGCCATTTTTGTGCTTCCCGTACCTGGAAAAGTGCCCGGCACTTCACAGCATTTACCTCATGCAGAAATGAGTAAGTGCTCTTGGAGCCAAGCAGAGCCCTTACTCATAAGCAGCTGTAGTTGACAAGGCAGCCTTGATAGGTGGAGAGAAGAGAGAATGAAGACTGTTCATCCAGTGTGTGCTGCTGGCCCACTTCTGAGCTGTGTACACGTGTTCATCGACACAGTTCAGCACAAATGGGCAGGTTTCTTTTCCATACCTTTGTGTTCTGCTTCCTTCAGCTGTCATTCTGTGAGCATGTTCTTGTGTTTTTAAAAGTTAAGTAAAACAGACTCATGTGGATGTAAATATGCTGGGATTTATTTACCCATCACCTTGTTACTAGCATTTGTAACAGATTTTTGTCATCCAAACAGTATTGTCAGTGACTGGCCAGGGAATTGGAGTCTCCGAGTGTGTCTCCTGAAGTGATTATTGTGCACAGAAATGTGTATCTATGGCATAGCTGTCACAGCACTCTTTATGTGATTAGCCCTAGCAATGTCATAAAGCATTAATGACTTTGTGAACTATGATGAATAGATAACAAAATATTGTAGAGCCATTATAATTCTGTAGTATAAAATAGTGATGTAAGGTATTTACAGTATATGAAGAGTATTGCAAAATTGGGTTATATAATCCCATTTATGGAAAATATGAAAAACTGAAAAAATACATACTCAATTTTAATCTGTGGGTAGTAAGATAAGGACAGTCTTCATTTACTTCTTACCTACATTCAGTTTCTATAGTAGATGATTTCTTGGAAGAATTTTTGCTCTAAATAATTTATCATATTAATTTTTTTGAATGTGTTTTGATGGTTTTTTCTTCTTTTTTGTGTGCCTTGCAAATGGTTAGGAATGTCTACTGTTTACAAGTACTTAACTATGTCTATATTGGACCACCACATATTTTTGCTTTGTAATGATTAGAAATCAGCTTCTGTGCTAAATTCACTAGGTTTTGAGCTGTACAGTAAGCAGACCTTCTACATCTGATCGTAAGACTGATAAATAAACAAAAGACCCACAGCTCTTGCTGTATACACAGCTCGCAGTTCTCTTCTGTTTGCTAGCTCACTCCCAGCTCTTGAAAACAGAAGTGGCTGTGTATGTCATGTTGTTCTCAGTGCCAAGTGCTTTGGGCATGCTGCTGTGGACTGGCTGCTAGGAGCTGACCGGGCTTTGCCGCTCCTTTCCCGCAAGGCAGTCCTGAATCTGATGTCCGCCTAGAGTGCTGAGTGCAAGATGCAGAGCCTGGTTTGCATGCATACTGACACACTGTGCTTCCCCTGGCACAGAGCACCACCAGACTGGACAGCGACAGGGTGTCCTCCACCTCCAGCACGGCTGAACGAGGGATGGTGAAGCCTATGATCCGCGTGGATCAGCAGCAGGACTACCGCAGGCAGGAGAGCAGGTAGGGACTATTGTATGTACCCTCTAGGAGGGAAAGCATTCCTAGAGGGCTTGGAGGCAAGAGATACCAAACTATGTATAACTGCATTTTAGAATGACATTTTAAGAATGCTTTCAATTATATTTTTAAGGTATTTCCTTTCTGTGTTATTGAATTTAAAAAAAAAAAATTACCTGGTTAGTAATTGTGTCCCTCATACGCTGTAGCATTACTGAGTTGATGCAAGCTGCACCTTGAGTAATAAGGTAGCTCTTCCAGATGGCCTGCTCTGTGACAATGTGTAGAGGAAGAAGTTTTTACAGGACCTTAATATTGATAATTCTTTTATTTAGAGGAAACCAGTCATTTCACCTATTTCTAGAAGAAATCTTTAATGTTTAGAAAGATACAAAGCCAAACTGACTTTGAAGAGAATCTTGAAGCATGTCAGAGGGCCATGTGTGGCCCCTGTTTCTGATGTGGCAGACAGGTGGAGGATAAATGATTTTTCCCCATGGCTTTGTTTTTAACTGGTCTTTAGGGTAGAGAACTTCTGCTTTCTGTTTCTTTTTCTTAGGATTTTTAATGTCTCACCTTAATAAGTTGAAATTCTGTGTCCTTGTGACTTCCAGAACAGTTTACGTGTTAAACAGTAATACCAGAGCTTGTGTTGTCCAGTACCTGTTCTGAAATGTTGATGGGATCCTGTCTTGTAGAGCAGGGAGCTGCAGGTGCTCTGCCAGCCTGGAGGAAGCCAGCTGACTGTTCCCTGTCAGCCCTGTAGTAGCGGAGGCAGTTGGTGGGGAAGCAGTTGTTCAGTTTCCCATCTTCCAGCAGAGGTCACTGTGCGTTGCAAGACTTCAGTGTCCTCCGTCTGAGTGATTGCATATAATATTTTAAATGTGTTTATTAAAGTGTCTCGGATTTCATGACTGCACCAATTAAATAAGTGTTACTTGTTCCAAAGCTATGTGGTGTGAAGACAGCGAGAATAGGGTGGGAATGGAAAGAAAGGCTCATTTGCTTTCATCTTGTCTTAATATCCACAAAGCAACATGTTTACAGTTCAAACAAAACCTTGAGTCTTTGCAAACTAATGTTACCATGCAAAATATTTAGTTAAAATGTGTTCTTATAAAAAATAAATTTCTGACATACAATTAACCATCATATGGGTATTTTGATACCATATTGACACAGCACCCGTATTTATTAATGTTACACATCCTGAGCAGTCTTTCCCTCCCCAAGTGGATTCATGTCCTCACTCAAACATCCGTAAGTTGAAAACTATGACACATGTTTCTCATTCCTTTACCTATACACAACGTTTTAGTTTAAAAAATCCTTTTGTCACAATTTGTTTTTCTAATCACAGTTTAACCTTACTTTTACCAGATTTGTTAAAATTATGAAATAAATAATTGGAGGTTTATCCAGGTTCGTTTTGTGGGATATTAAAGACAAAATCCATTAAGTAACTGTCTATCTGCAGTTTAGGTGTCTGTAAATTCAGCAGTGTAAGAGAGAGGTATAGTAAAATCATTGAGAATTTAAATTATATTCTGCTTATAAGAGAATCTTTGTTTTTCTAAATTACTGAGTTAAATCCAAATGATCAAATCATAAGCTAGAAAATAAAGTTTAAAGAGCACAATTTGATGAGAAGGGGATTTACCCTTAGGAGTGTAATAACGTATGCTAACACACACGATATTCCTGTTCTCCTTGCTTACCTGGTGCTGGGGGAGGGGGAGGGTGGAGGGAGGAGATTGAGAACCCAGGCCAGGCTTCTTTTTTTTCTGGCTCTCTGTTTATTCATTCAGTGAACACACCTGTGATTCTAAATGCTTGCTTCAGCAGCTCACCACCAGCTGTCAGTCCCCACTGAAGTGTTGCTGCTGGCAGGCAGTCACCCAGGGTCTGCTAAGTAGCTCAGTTTCAGATGACCAACAGCTGCGCTGGCTTTCCATCTCACAGATACATGGTTTATTTGAGTTTGAGCTAACTTCAGGTTGATTGAAGTCAGTATTTAACTCAATGGATATTTTCCTTGCAATATAAATCACTAATCCACACAACTCAATTTTTCTTTTGTATGCACAAAGGGTAGGACACATGTTCTTTGGCTTCTGCTGTCAATTTTCTTGATTTCTCAAAGACGGGATATTTGAAAGTTCTTCTTGTCTGTTAAAATTCACTAAATGATAAAGATTTTGAAATGTTACGGAAGCTAATCACTCATCTGTGTGTGTATGTCTAGCTTTTGGTAAATATTACATATAAAGTATAGCTAGTAGCAAACTAAAGAATACTAACTTCACGGTCCTAATTACATATCTAAGAGAAAGAATATTTAAGTTAAGCATTATCCAATGGGGAAAGCAGGAGATTTAAATTGGAGTTGTGATTGTTTCCCATACATGTTTTAGAAAGTCTGTGCTTAGCAGTGGCTTTCAAGTGTGTTTTGACTGTTATCACAACCCAAGGTCATCTGATGCATCACCATTGGGTGGTGACCCACTGTTGGAAGAACTCTTACAGCAATAGAAATGTCCTTACCTTTTGAAATAACTTGATCCTGAAAACCTGGAAATAGGTAAGCATTAGCACAATGCTGGTTCTTAGAAATGCTCCAAACTCTAGTATTTTCTTTATTTTTTTTAATTAGTTCCATATTTATGTAGTGTCAGGCCAACTGATGCTAAAGTACCTTAAGAAGACAGGAGTAAGTAGATGCCTGTTTGAGGCTGTGGTACTGAGTGGCTAGGAAAACCCTAAAAGTCTTCTTCTCTGGAACCCATCAATGTAGTTTTTTTGTGGGGGGCAGGGGAGGGTACCAAGGATTGAATTCAGGGGCACTCGACCACCAAGCCACATCCCCAGCCCTATTTTGTGTTTTATTTAGAGACAGGGTCTCGCTGAGTTGCTCAGCACCTCGCTTTTGCTGAAGCTGGCTTCGAACTCGTGATCCTCCTGCCTTAGCCTCCTGAGCCACTGGGAATACAGGCATTGTGCTGCCACACCCAGCCTTGGTGCCCATTAATAGAGAAGGACAAATGATGTCCCACTTCTAGGAGGTGCTGGACTTGAGTTCCAGCTCGCCCTGGCTCAGCTTCTCTGGGTGTCTCTTGTGTCTTTTCACTGTCACCTGAGCCATAGTGTAGCATGTGCAGGGCACCTGATCCCTGTCCCAGACAGGAGTGCTTATTGGCAATACAGGATCGTGTATTAGAGCTGCTCGGGCATGGTAGTCTGTACTCAGAAGAGCTGGTATTCTGTGGGAGGGGTGCTGAAAAGATCGTTCCCCATCTGTTTGCCTCAGTGTCTGAATGGATCACCTATGAGGCAAGGGCTAACTGTTTTTTATTTCCCATTTGAAAGTCATGTGAGACTTAAAGTAGTTGTTGAGATCCACGCAGGCGGCCAGTGGTGTTGGTAGATGTGTGACCACATTTTAACTTCCCTTCTTAGAACTCAGGATGCTGCTGGGCCAGAACTGATGCTGCCTGCCAGCATCGAATTCAGGGAAAGTGGTGAGTATTTTCAGATTCTGCTGTTAGTGCATTATTTCTTGTTTGTTTTTTTCCCATATGACTTTTACGTTGTTGTTTTCTATCTTATAATCTTTTTACAGCTGAAGACTCCTTTTTATCTGCCATTATCAATTACACGAATAGCTCTACAGTACATTTTAAGTTGTCCCCCACTTATGTGCTGTACATGGCATGTCGGCACGTACTGTCCAGCCAGCACAGGCCCGATGTCAGTCCCACGGAGCGCACGCACAAGGTCATCGCTGTGGTCAACAAGATGGTGAGCATGATGGAAGGGGTCATTCAGGTGAGTGCGGCAGGAGGCCTGCCAATTGTGGAGTTGGCCAGGGAAGGCAGGTCCTTTAGCACTTCCGGCCTGCTGCATGTTTGACTGTCCCAAGGCTGCTCTTTCTAAATAAGTTATAGTAAGAACGTAGAAAACGTGTACCTTAAGATGTTCAGAGGAAATGTAGACCTTTATCTCTTTCTTCCCTATGTACTTTAGAATAAATGAAGATGAAACTGTGTGTGATGACACACTGATCATGGGAAAGACCTCGCAATTGCCACAGTGGTTGTGAGCAAGTGTTGCGACTATTGTGCATTTTTGTAGCATTTTCCTTAAATGATTATTGAAGTGTAATTTACATGTTTAAAAACAGCTGCCTTTTTTGATCTGAACAGGTCAGTAGCATTTAGTGCATTCACAGTGTTGTGTAACCCCCCTGTCCTAAACACTCTATCACCGGCTCCTGCCTGCTGCTCCTGGTAGCCACCGCCTTAGTGTGCCATGGGCAGGCCGGCACTGCTCCCTGGGTGTGTCCACTGTGCTTTTATGGGAGTGGTCTGTTTCTGACCACATGCATAGAAGAGTGCTGGGCATCAGAACAGATTTCTCACTGAGAATGAAATTCTTTCATGAACCTATCTTGAAAGTCTCAGGACAGGAGGATGCATTCTGTTGGTGGAATGGCTTGGTTCCTCTAACTATTCTCTATCTATGGTTGATTAAATTGGGATAGCAGATATTTATTTGAAGATTCAATCTTTAAGGACCTTAGCAGTAGATTCACAGGTTTCAAGTTTCTTACTCAGGAATAAAACACTAGTAATATGATGTTAAATGATATGGGTAGATGGTTTGGTTGTTTTCCTCCTAGCAAGACCATTTGGGGGAAACCAAGATTACCTTTTAATTCCCTCAGAATTGTTTTTAAAAGCCAAAAATTTTAAGAAAATGTTTCCTTCGCATGCATGATGTAAATTTGGTGGGGTTATGATTCTCTTAAGCTAAGAAATAGATAAAAAGAAAGGACATTTTATTTGGATACCTTTTTGTGACTCTAGTATCATCATTTATAGGCAAGCATGAGTTTCCTTTTCAGTTGAGGCACTGGCTGTCTCCCTTCATGTTTGAACTTGAAAAGCACACCTCGGAGTGAAGCCAGCCACAGACTGCCCTTAGTAGATGTGTCCTTGCCAGTGTCCACTAGTCAGGGCAGTCACTGCTGTTAGGACAGGGCTTTTAAGCTTCAAATTAGTGGACTATGGCAATGAATAATTTAAATTCTGCTTCCAAAATCCCGTTTATTTCCCTTAGCATAGGTACAGTGTAAGTTCTTCAAGCAGTTTTAAATTCTCAGCTTTTGCTTTGATGTTTGTACTAGTCTTTGCTGTCTCTCTCATTTCTACTAGTTAATTCTGGAATGGACACTCAGTGTCATTGAAAGATGTTTGCCTGTCTTTTAAAGAGATCAGTATGTTTGTGTGTGTTTTATTGTGACATCATCTTTATAGATAAACGATAAAATTCATTTAGTTACTGTGCCAATTTTAAGAACATGAAACTAATCCTTTATGTCATATACTTCCAAAGCTGCTTCAGAATCATAAATGAAATGTAATTGGGAATAACATAACTGAATGTTGTACCTTCATGTCGTACCTTCATGTTAGTGTTTTGATTTTTTTTTTTTAAACTGTCATGATTGTTTACACGTTTCTTTCTCTTGTTCTGCTGATTTCCCCGTCTGTTTTTCGCCAGGAGGTAGACCAGGTTGATCAGGTAGGAAACACTGCTGGGAGCTGCTCCTAGCTGCGTTGGCTTAGCTGAGTTTCTCATGCTGCTTCCATGTCCAGTATGACACTACAGCACCTGGACTGAAAGTTCATAACCCTCATCCAGCAACTGAACACGCAGTACTAAAACCCTTTTGACTGTGCAACTTTTATCAGCATTTCATAATTTCTGCTTAATGCACTTCAGTGTGGATATGAGATGACCAGAGTTCTGTTTCTTCTCCTTATTATTTGTCTTTGGTTCCTATTCTTTGACTCTCATCTGAGGTTGCCTGGCCTGCACATGTGGTCGGGAGAGGATGCGATAGATCAGTACTGGATACTGAGTCACATGGTGTCCGTGCCAGTGACTACAAGTATCAGGGTGGCTGTGGGTAACCGTGGATACATCTGTGTATACTGCACAGATTACCAGATAAGGCACAATCTACAATTTGGTGTTTTATTACTTGATATCTGCATTTCTCCACTGATTGCATAAATCGAAGCTAATTAGACCCTGGTCTGTATACATGGGTCCTAGGAAGCAATTGCAGTGGCTGTTGCTTCCCATTGTACACATCCAAATTCCTCTGCAAGTATCTGGTATCTGTGGTCAATTCCTGGGTGAAAATGGAAGGTACTGGTCTGTCTTTGCAGCTTTTCGGAGCATTCCTGTCTGTTGCTGTCACTGTGGTTTGTGCCACATAGCTGATGGAAATATGTTCTGCCCGCAGAAGCAGAAGAACATCGCAGGGGCACTTGCCTTCTGGATGGCCAACGCATCTGAGCTGCTCAACTTCATCAAGCAGGACCGAGACCTTAGTCGGATCACTCTCGATGCCCAGGACGTTCTAGCACACCTGGTTCAGATGGCATTTAAGTAAGGAGCACATTTTTGAGGATGATACCATTCTGTGAAGAATTGAATCGTATCTTTTCTTGTTCAGTTTCCAAAGCGAGTATTGGTGTTTTATTTACCTTAAGTGAAGATGGTGCTAAGGAGCATAAGCCAGAGGTGTTGGTTAAGAGTCTTGGATTCAGTGAGCTCTGCTTCAGGAATCCTGAGAGTAGTGACACTCTTGGTTTTGCGAATGGAAAATGTTTCTAAAAGAGTACAGGTTGTTTCCCCTGTGGTAGCATGTCTGGCCGTGCCGAAGCATCGTGCTGAGATGATTGAGCTTGTCTAATGCTTTCAGATACCTGGTCCACTGTCTTCAGTCAGAACTGAATAACTACATGCCCGCCTTTCTGGATGATCCTGAAGAGAACAGTCTGCAAAGACCAAAAATAGGTTAGGCTCTCCCGTGATCCCTCCCTTTTTTCCCTTCACATTTAGCTCTACCTTCATGCTTAAAATATGTAAGTGTGTGTTTTTGAGTAAATGAGATGTCTTATTGAATTTGGCAGTCTTTAAATAATAACTCCTAACCACCGTCTGTTTTGTTTATGAATGTCCCTTTTGGGTATGTCATACTAGCCATACTTTCTAAGTTTTCTGAGTGAACCTGTTGGCTAAAGAGTGATTAGTTAATAATAATATGTAGTTTAAGACCATGCCACTGTTTCCTATTTGAAAGAGATTGGTATTTTAAAGTGAGTCAACACAGTTACTTCCATAGCTGCCATATCCAGGTTTGGTGTGGTTCAGAAGGTTCTGGGGGGACGTTTGGCTCATTTTCATTCTGTGTCTTGGACAGATGATGTGCTGCACACACTCACGGGAGCCATGTCCTTGCTGCGGCGCTGCAGAGTCAATGCTGCCCTGACTATCCAGCTTTTCTCTCAGCTGTTCCACTTCATCAATATGTGGCTGTTCAACAGATTGGTGACAGACCCGGATTCAGGGCTGTGCTCCCACTACTGGGGAGCAATTATCCGCCAGCAGTTGGGACATATCGAAGCCTGGGCAGAGAAGCAGGGGCTAGAACTGGCTGCGGACTGTCACTTGAGCAGGATCGTGCAGGTGTGTGTGGTTCCTGTCCCAGGGTAATGCATTTTATGACAAGTGTGTCAGATATTATGATGTACAAGAACTTGGATCCAGTAGAACTCAGAACCTTCCTTTTGTTGGGTTTTCTCATATACCAATAGTGAAACAGTGAGGTGCTAGCACCTGTCTGCTCTGACAAGGCACCACAAACTGGGTAGCTCAATGGAAGTTTGTGGTCTTCCAGTTCTTCAGGCCAGAGTTGAAATATGTTGGCAGGGTTGCCTCCTTCAGAGGCTACAAGGGAGGATGTGTTCCAGATTTCCCCAGCCTCGGGTGGTTTCCAGACAACCTGCCTTCGAGACACATCCTCCCAGGTCTGCCTTCGGCTTCACACAGCTTTCTCCTTGTGTGCATGCCTGTCCAAGTGTGCAGTTGTAAAAGGATTCCAGTCACATGACCCCCCAGCCTCATTTTCACCTGTTATCTCTGTAAAGACCACATCTAAATAAGGCTACGTTCTGAGGTGCTAGGGGTTAGGCCTCTAAAAATTGGAATTTTGAGGGACACAGTGCAACCTGTAACAAGTGGTTAACCGGTAGAGTATTGAGACCAGTGAAATGTATTTCAGAAAGCTTCATAGTGAAAGATAAATTCCAATTTTAAAATGCACAAGCCATATCATGCCTTGACTCGCTCTGAGGAAATTGTTTATATCAAAGAATAGGCACTGTGTTTTGTATTTAAGGAAATAAGGAAATGAGTTATCTGTAGCCTCAAGACCTATAATTTTTTTTTTTTTTTTTAAATCAGGAAATAAACCCAGGGGTGCTTAAACACCGAACCACTCCCCAGTCCTTTTTATTTTTTGAGACAGGGTCTCACTAAGTTGTTTGGGGCCTCACTAAGTTGCTGAGGCTGGCATTGAACTTGGAATCCTCCTTCCTCAGCCTTCTGAGTTGCTGGGATTACAGGTATGCACCACTGCACCTGGCTCCAAGGGAATTTTGAAATGTGTTATGAACATTAATAATTGAATCTGATTATGTATGTATGATAGTAAAATCCAGAAGGCATCTAGATCCAGAAGGCTAGGCAGGAGGATTGCGAGTTCAATAACAGCCTTAGCAAGGGTGAGGCACTAAGCAACTTAGTGAGACCCTGTCTCTAAATAAAATAAAAAATTGAGCTGGGGTTGTGGCTCAGTGGTTGAGTGGCCCTTAGTTCAGTCCCTGGCACCCCCCACCTCCCAAAAAAGGAAGACATTCTTAGTTTAATATATTAGTTGATATCAACAAGTGTGTTTGTGTGTTTTTTCCTAAATTTTGAAATTATATAAGCAAGTTATTGGCTTTATAAATATTACATAAAAGATTATTATTTTTTCTGCTTCTGGGGATTTGAACAGGGCCTTGTGCTGTACCGATAAGCTACATTCCTAGACCCAGAGAATTTTTTTTTTTTTTTAATTTTTAATTTTTTATTGTGGGTTGTTCAAAACATTACAAATTTCCAGAGAATATTTTTGAAATAAATTTGTGATATTCATTTATTCTTTTAATTAGGCAACTACTTTGCTTACCATGGACAAGTATGCACCTGATGACATTCCAAATATAAACAGCACCTGCTTTAAGTTAAATTCACTGCAGCTTCAAGCCTTACTACAAAATTATCACTGTGCACCTGATGAGCCTTTTATCCCCACGGTAAGTGAGTGTTACATTGCGACCAAGTGTGAGTGTGTTTGCGAAGGGAAAATTTGAGGAGAAAAAAGGAACACCTACTTCACGATTTATTTAGTACATTAGTTTACTTAAAATCCATTTTATAGTTATCTGAGACAGTTCAATGCTAGGAGCAGAAACTGCACAAGTATTTTAAGCAGAAAAAAAAAAAAAACCACAAAACTATTAATCTGGAAGAGGCTGAGCCAGGCAAGCCTGCTGCTTGCTGGAAGGAATGGGGACCAAGAGCCCAGACCACAGAGTCTGCTCCGATGGCTCTTTACTCAGAGGCAGCTGCTCAGACAGCGCACCTGAGCCCTGAGGATGGAGTGGGTGGCTATGTGAGCCACCCTTCAGTGTTGCTTTGTGCCAGGAGGAGGCAGGAAACAGCCAACACTTGAAGCTACACAGACAGCAGTGCCACCTGCCAGTAGAGCATGTCATTGTCATGTTAGGGAGTGCCAGCTCCAGTGAGGAAGTGTGGACTCTGGTTCCACAACAGCCTGCGTGAGTGCACCAGTGTAAGTGGCATGAGAGGGCGTGTGCAGAGGACACTCAAGATGCCTCCCATCTGCATGAGAGGGATGGACATCACCATTCTGGTGTGGATGTGCTGGAGGCCCGCCCCTGTAGGGAGGCAGGCAGGATGGGGACTGGTATTAGTGTCTGGAGTGGGAGTAGCAGGGTGCTGGGCTGGGTCTTCATTGGTTGGACTGTGCATTAGGACTGACGTTTCTTTTGTGCATCACGTGCCGTAATGTGTTTAAGATGGAAGTCACGCGTGAGACTCTAATTCAAAAACACCCTCTATTGATGTATTTCCAAAGTGGGAAATTTACTGGGTCGATAACTTATTCATTTTTTTACTTTAACGTATAAGCTTTAATATTTAAGTGGTGAAAATGTTTAAGAGTGAAAAAGTGAAGAGCACCACACTCTGCTCTTTTGGGCGTGGAGGGCTTATGACACAGCTGTTAGTATTTAATATGTAAGCTTTTTACTGTGTTTTCTTTTTTTGTTCTGGGGATTGACTCCAGGGGCACTTAACCATGAAGCCACATTCCTGGTCCTTTTGTTGTTTATTTTGGGGGAAGGCCTTGCTAAGTTGCTAAGGCTAATCTTAAACTTGTGGTCCTCCTGCCTCAGCCTCCCCAGTCACTGGGATTACAGGTGTGCACTGCCACATCCAGTCTTCTCACTCCTAAATATTTTCACATTAAATATTCAACAAGAATATGATGATTAACGACTGAAACATAAAGCTATTTAAGAACTGTGCACAGATATAACTATTTGGAAAAGAGGAATAGCATTTTCTTGTGTTGAGCAGCTTCTTCCTATGTGCAGCCATAAGTAGCTGAGGATTAGTGGCATCTTGGTCCCTATTTAAAACATGAGCAGCTGGCCTGTGAGTTGTCACTTCTCAAAGCCAGCTAGTGAGCATGGATGAGCTAGAGAGCCTGCTCTGTCTCCAGAGCCCCGTGCCCATGTAGGTGTGTCTGGGAGGTGGTGAGCCATTGTGATCACTTGGCTTCTGAGTGTTGCTAGTCACACACTTCAGGTGTTGAGCATCTTCTGTGACCTAGTGCTCTTTTCTGACAGGATCTCATAGACAACGTGGTGGCTGTGGCTGAGAACACAGCGGATGAGCTAGCCCGGAGCGATGGGAGGGATGTACAGTTGGAGGAGGATCCTGACTTGCAGCTGCCTTTCCTCTTGCCAGAAGATGGCTATTCTTGTGACGTTGTCAGAAACATTCCAAATGGTTTACAGGAGTTTTTAGACCCTCTGTGCCAGAGAGGTAAGTGCTGCTTACCCAGTGGATCCTGAGCTGTGGCCCAGGAGGAAGCGAGCTTCTCTTTCACTGTCTCCTGAGGACTCTGCCTGGACTTTAGAAGTGTTTCATGGTGACGTGAGGTCAGATGTGTTCGTTCGCATGACTGTGGGTATGTGGTGGCCCTGCAGAAAGCATCTGTCCTGCCCACCTGGTGAAGTGATGTTGCTGCCAGCCCAGTAGAGCAGGGGAGAGTAGCACCAACCAGCCAGCTCCACCCAACCCTGCCACATGTGCTCTTGGGGCAGTTTGCCCCTTGCCTCAGGTTCTCACCTGTAAAATGGACTAAGAGGTCTCTGAGGACTGGGTCGGTTGCCAGGAGGCCAGGGCTGCCTCAGTGCCGAGCACCCTGCCACTGCTGCAGGGCTGCCCTGCCAGGCCAGTGAGGGCCAGCCTCCAGCATGCTGTGCACGACACACTGCTCTGTGGGGCATGGAGGGGCTTGTGACATAGCCGTCAAGAGTCCACCTCAGGCCTTCCTAGATTGTCACATGACCCTGTCTACATAGTCTTGCTTTTGTTTATTGATAGAAAGAATAGCCATCTTCTGGCAAGAGGAAAGGCAGCTGCAAGTCAGGATCTTCCTCAAACTCTACATCCCTCCCATCGCTCACTGTTGCTGTGAAGTATGAGCTTCTGAATCAGACTAAATTTTGATTCTATTCTGCTACTTTTGGGGAAAGTAGAGAAAAGCTCTGATGAGTAGAAAAATAGATGCAAAATGTAGGGATTTATTTAAACAAGGAGTAACAGCAAGATGAAGTTAAGTGTCATGTCCATGGGCCCATGATGGATAAATTCAGTGAATATGATTTTTAACTTCAGTGAATGTTTCATTTACCACATAAATTTGTTTTTCTGTCTTCAAAGGTATCTCAAAGTTTTGGTAGTTTAAAAAAGTTCATGTTAGAAAGACTGCCACTTCCCATGAGTGTTATTTACATGGTATGAGTATTGTGGCCCTTCCAACATGCCGAGTGCATGGAGAAGAGCAGAGGACCAGGTGGGGTGGCCTGGATGTGAAGGCGTATGCCAGGAGAGCCCTTAGTCCTGGTTTAGGGTACACCTGTGGCCCAGTGCTGGCTGTAATGCAGCAAGAGGCCCGCCAAGTCCCCCTGAAGTGCACCTGACCTGGCCCAGAACTCTAGGCACATGGGAAGCCTGTGGAAGTGTGGCCCTCGCCACAGAGTAGGGAACCAGGGGCAGCAGGCATTCAACTACAACAGGGCTGCCTGGAGGGGTCCTGTGCGCATCTCTCAACAAGTCAAAACCCACAGCCAGCTTTATTCTTACATGCTCCACAGTCACCTGTGCTGATCATGTGTGGTCTCTGTCATCCTCCTGCCCAGGCCTCCCCTTCTGCTCAGTCTGCCCTGTTGCCAGCAGCTCTTTTATGTTTTGCACTTCTGGGGATTGCACCCAGTGCTCTACCATGAAGCTACATTCCCAGCCCTTTCTATTTACTTTTCTAATTACTTTGGTACTGAGGATTGAACCCAGATGGGCACTTAACCACTGAATCACATCCCTAGCCCTTTTTCATTTCGAGACAGGTTCTCACTCAATTGCCAAGGCTATCCTTTGATCTTCCTGCCTTGTCCTTCCCAGCCACTGGGATGATAGGCATGGCCATTGCGCCCTGCCCCTTTCTGTTTTATGAGTCAGGTTCCCATTCAGTTGCTGAGCCTGGCCTTGGACTTGTGATCCTCCTGCTTCCGCCTCCCCAGTTGCTGTGGTTACAGTCATGGCCACTGCACCTGGCTCATCAGCTCTTTTAAAACCAGCGTGTGTTTATGGCCCTCACACTTGGCAGCCTTCCCAAGAGTGACTCTTCTGTATTTCTTCAGTTGCTCTACACTTCCACTGTACTTGAAGGGGGCCATGCTCCCAGAGGTTCCTCCTGCACAGCTGGGCACGGAGCTGATGCTCAGGTTACTGGTCCACATGAGGGTGATCTGGAGCAAGGCCCAGCTGCTTCATGGCTTCTACCCATGCCCGCAGAGCTGCTGCAGGGAGACCAGCTTACTGATGTTTTAAGAGTGAAAAATAGTGAGGAGGTGAGCCAGGTCTGCTGCATGGGCAGATGCCCACATCTGTGCCATTCTCTGGCCCTGTCATTCTTCCTCTCCTCTGCTGAGTGAAAAACCTGATATACATTTTCGTCTGTTAACATTCTGAATGCCACTGAGAGTCTCCTAGTCTGCAGTAAACAGTTCTACAAGGAATTTATGACCTGATAATTAATTTCTTTCAGAAGTAATAAAAAAGTCATTTGGGGATCCAGAGGAAAGAAAGACCCAATTTCACTTTGCTGCTGAAATCCTGTTGGATCAAAACCAGTATATAATTAAGTATCTGATAATCAGATTTGTAGAGAATGAAGGAGCAGAGAGGAGTCGGCCCTGTGAGATGCCATGCTTGGGTAGTGTCTGGCTTGCTGGCAGGGCCACCTGTTCTGAGAGCTGGGCTTTTCCCTGTCCTAACACACCTGTGTCCTCCTAGGGTTTTGCAGGCTGATTCCTCATGTGCGCTCACCAGGTACTTGGACAATACATTTTGAAGGTGCAGATTATGAGAGCCACTTTCTGCGTGAGAACACAGAACTGGCAAGTAGTCTGAGGGTGTTGGATGGGCCTGTACTGACTTGAAGATATGATGTGGATGTGTTCCTTGCTTGCACTGAACTCTGTTGTGATGGGAAACATTTCATGGCCCTCTTAAAATACCAATTTGATTCAGACATCCTAAAACCATGATTTATAAAGATAACATGCATTTATATATACATACATTTCCCTGGGCCGCATCTATCTTACACTTTCGTCTATTAACAAATTGTGCTGTTTAAAGAATACTGAAGTTCAGAATTATGCCAGCCTTAATGTTAATGCATATTTTAAAAATGTAGTAAAATGGTGTTCTTAACAGAGTTTATTAGAAAAATATTTTTCCTTGGCAAAAAATATTTTATTCTTTTCTAGTCAGTTCTACCTTTTCTTAAATGTACATCAGGTTTTTCACTAATATTTTGCATCTTTTGAAATAGTAAAGAGCTTCTACATCTTAAGGGAAATTTCTCCTTTGCTTTGTACACAAAGTTTTAAACAAAAAGATGCTCATTTGTATATTTAATTCAGAGCAATTTATTTTGGCTCTTCTAGCATACCTTAAATTTGAGTAGCAGAGCCATCTCCAAAAATTGATTGATTGCTCTATTAGACCAAATGTGTAATCACATTTAACTACTGATAAACCATCGCTGATTATTGTTTGCCAAATTCATAGTTACAGCATCCACTTCTGACTACCAGATTTTTATAGGAAAACAAGTACTTTCCTAGAAGGAATCCCCAGTTCTTCACCTTCTAATTCTTAGATTCTTTAGGAGATTTCAAGTCTTGATTTTTTTTTTTAAATTCCTTTATCACCTGATTTTATTTTTTTCCTTCAAAATGTTTTCTCTCAGGCTTGCTGTTGTCCCATAACTAAGTGGCCCACGCATGGCCACGCTGCTGCACGTGGCCTGGGTTTTGCTGCCTAGCTTCTGTGGCCTGTGTGCTGCTGGTGTGTCTCAGGTTTTGTCCCTACTTTGGGATGAGGCGTGGCATGTATAGGACACGTGGCTTTGGACGGCTTCTCTTTCCAGTTTGATGAATCAGTTCAAGCCTGGCCTTGTGCTTCGACTCACCCCTCTGGGTAGACCTCCCCACCACCACCACCCCCCGCCCCCGCTGGGCTTCTGGCAGGGACTCTGAACGCCACTACACAACTCCTGCAGCCACTTTCTTTTCCATTTAAAATAAAATGATGTTTCATTTTCCCAAGAGACTAAAATATTAGGTTGTCTTTGGTATAGCTGGGTTTTGCTATCCTCGTTACAGACCATATGAAATATGTTCAAATTTCTTCTTTGAACTCCCGCTCCCCCAAAAAGAACCTGGAGGGGAAGGTGAAGACGGGATTTCTGTCATAGGGGAAGGTTTTCTAACATGAGAGCAGTGGAAATTCATCTTTGTTTTTATTAATTAAGTTCTTAAAAGAACATTTAAATAGTACTATTGTCAGTCCTCTCCATGCTCAAGAGCGCCAGTATTCAGTTCTGCAGGTCACTGTGTGAGGCTGAGGTGGTGGGTCTTCCTCTCCTTTTCCTCATAAAGTGAGCCTTTGTTTTCCTCCTTCAGGCCCAACCTTTGAGGAAAGAGCCTGAAATAATCACTGTGACCCTAAAGAAGCAGAATGGAATGGGCCTCAGCATCGTGGCAGCAAAGGTAGGGGAGTGAGCCTGACAGCACCCCGCCCCGTCTGGGGCAGGAGCTGCAGCCTGAATGAGCCCCTGTGCTGGCTGATGACTGTGGGGTGACTCTTGCTCTGAGAATGTGGCTTGGTGGGTGGTGCCCATGAAGGCAGTGAGAAAGTGTGGGCCCAGGAGAAGCCTGCACAGGTCTACCGCCTCCTCACAGCGGGTGTTGGCGTCTGAGAGCTACTGAGGACCTGCCTCGCAGGTGTTCCCTTGCAGAGGTGGATTGGGGTTCAGGAGACCTCGGCTCATCACTCTCCTCTCAGGTGTTTCCTGCTGGGCTGCCCCCCAGGGCTCTTGGGATCTGAGTTCTGGCACCCACTAATCTGGCAAGACATCGACAGCCACACATTCTCTTTCAGTTAAACAATTGGAATTACTACTCATAGTCTTTTCCACTGTGGATGTTTAAGTCTGGTTTGTGTGTCCTGAACTGTGGTGGGTTCATAGACGCTTTTAGAGGAACAAACATGATTGTTAAAGCTAATATTCAATAACAGTTCAGTGAATTCTGCTAATATTTTGTTTAAAATAATGCTTTACCAGTAAAATTACCTGTTTCTCATCTCTAGGGAATGTGTTTGGAAAGCTTGCAGATACTGTGCAGCACTACGATAGCAGTGCCCTGGGTGTTGCAGGCTGTTAGCATATCCTGAGAAGTGTTTTTAAACTGGTAATAGTAACGGAAATATAGTTTGAAATTTGTCTTTGTACCAAATGTCTATTATCTTGAGTGTGTTCATCAGCTTATTGTTACTGTAACCAAAATACCCAACAAGAACAACTTAGAAAAGGAGAAGTTTGTTTTTACTCAGTTTTAGAGGTCCTGTCCATGGTTGGTTGTGTCCAGGTGAGGGACAGGTGAGACAGACATTATGGTGGAGGAGCACTGCTCTGTTTCTTGAAGCCGGGAAGCAGAGAGACAGACAGGAAGGGGCCATGGACAGAGTCCCCAAGGCTGCACCCTAGTGAAGTACCTCCTCCAGCCACACCCTACCTCCCTTTGGTTACTACCCAGTAGTCCGTTTAAATTGGTGATCCATCAAGTGAATTAATCTACTAATGAGGTTACAGCCTTAATAATCCAGTCTTTTCACCACTGAACATTGGTGACATTGCATAACATAACAAGAGACATTTTTAGATCCAAATCATAACACTGAGTATTCATTGGAAATAAACAAACTGTCCTTTGAAACCCTGCTGTTCCCATTGCCCAGGGATCCACAGTATTTCAGCGATTGGCATGAGGGCACAGAGGCAGACCATGAGGCTAACACTGCACCCAACATGTGGAAGAGAAGGGAGCTTGCTGAGTTCGTGGCTCCTGAAGGCAGTGAGCTGGAACATGCAGGCCTCCTAACATGGGATTCCTATGGACACTGTTGCCCTTTCTTGGAATCTTTGTTCCTTATGCTCCTTCTCAAAACAAGGCTCAGGTGTCCTACGTCCGAAGATTTCACTGGCAGCCTACCCTCTCATTGCTGTCCCTCTGTGATTCTCTTTGAAGCACATTCTGCAGCTGGCAGTACATTACTAGGCATTTGCTCTCCCGAGGGCTGACTGCAGAGCCTTCTCTCTAGCACCCTCATTCCCTGACAGTCTTTGGCAAACAGTAGGGGAAAATATTTCTTGAAAAACAAAAAAAACAGGATAAACAAGAATAGTTTTTTTTCTTTTAATTTAAAGAATGGCATTTGATTTACTGTCATGTGTCTTTAATCATGGAAGTTAATTTACATAACATAATGTTACCAGCTGTGGTCACATAATGTTCACTAGGTTAGCTCTGAAGTTTGTTATCCATAGACTGAGTCACAAAGATCCAGTTCAAGTACCATGAAACTTTGCATTTGCACATTTTAGAAAAGTGAGAAAAAAAGAGGTTATCGGGGCTGGGGATGTGGCTCAAGTGGTAACGCGCCCACCTGGCATGCATGGGGCGCTGGGTTCGATCCTCGGCACCACATTAAAAAAATAAAGATGGTGTGTCCTTAAAAAAAAAAAGAGGTTACTGCCCTAGAAGCATTGGTGGAGCACTGTGGAAACCTTGAAGCCAGCTGGTCCCTGGATTGTGTGCTCCTATAAGAAAGGCCTGAGGGAAGACTGGTTGGGCCACAAGATAAGTGGGGCCAAGCAGACCAGCCCTGTGGCTGCTGTGCTGGATGGCCTGGCCCTCATGGCAAGGGGGTGGAGGCAGGGAGGGCATGTGGAGCCAGCTTCGAAACTTGAGTCAGCTCCACCAAGGAATGAAGGGTTTGCTGGTGAGGAATAGGGTGCTGACACTGACAGTTTTCTGGCTTGGTGTGGAGTACAAGGGCCTGGACTGCTGCTCAGGAGTGTCCTACAAAAGCCCATGTGGAACTCAGTGGGCCATCTCTGAAGCCCGAGTCCCTGAGAGCCACTTCTAAGGAAGGAGGGTGCATGTGGAGCCTCTGAGCCTAGCCCACAGTCCAGAACTCCTGCTCAGCCCTGGTGCGCCTGGGCTCACAGGCTGTTACGTTCCAGACTCTTGCCATTTCCTTGATCCATACCTCAAAACATGTAAAGATATGAAAAGGGAAGTACCAGCTGTGTGATTCCTTTCCCTCTGTGCTTACCAGCTGGTCAGCACCCAGTTGCAGGATAAAGAAAACATTAGGATCACAGTTGATCCCAGCATACTTAGATACACAGGGAAGGCTTCACTTCTGGTGGGGTATATATACATTCAGTACTAGTGTGCTCTGCACGCACAGGAGAGGCCTGGGTTCCACTCCAGAACTGCAGAGGAAGCTACAACAGAGCAGAAGAGACTTAACTTCTGTACTTCACGTTACATGTGCAATTACTTCACAAGCCCATCTTGCCGGAGTTTGGGATGTGCAGGTTGAGCTCCCAATATCAGACTCACTGTCATCTGCAGTTTAATCAAACTCCCAATCCAGAACCACTTGTTTTATGTTGCTGTGTGACATGGGTAGCATTTGGTTTTCCAAGGTCCCTGGTCTTCTCTCCGGTATGGTGTTCTGACACAGCAGGGAGGGAGAATGGGACTCAGGCTCCACCTGGCAATCCTCTACCTCTGCTCCAAACTTTTGTCCTTTCCAGGCTGTCAGGTGTCAGGTGGACGTTTAGGACGAGCCAAGCCAAAAGTCACAGTTCAGCCTTTGCTCTGTTACACGAAGGCACAGGCAAGATGCCAAAGACAAGAGAGCTACCCTGTGTTGCTTTTTCCCCAGGAAGATTCAGGCCAGGAGTCAGATGGCGAGCAGATGGTAGGAGCCTGAAGGAAGGCCTTGCCTGTTGTGGCCTAGGTGAGTGGGGAAGGAGTGCAAGGAGCAGAGACAGGCCCTGGGCTGGAACACAGACCTGTGGCCGAAAGGGCTGGCCAGGCCTCAAGCCAGCTGTGGAGCCCTGGGAGGCTGTGCTGCTTGACCTTTAGCACTGGGCCACTGGCACAGCTGTCCTGCAGGCACTCCCCACCCCAGCCTCTGGAGCTGTGTGTCCTCTTGGCACTTGCTTATGTGCAGAAGCCTCTGAGGAGCACACAGCCTCCCTCTAGAGCTACAACAGGAATTGGCCTTGTCACAAAAGTACAAGCTGTGGAACCCAAGACTAAAGTGGTGGGGGTGTCCCCCAAGGTTAGATTCAGGCCATGGAGTCCTATTAAGACTGGATTGTTACCTTTCCTAGTGTTAGGATAAACTTAGTAAGTGGCTTATTAGAATGTTTATCCCAAAGAGGGTATCACAGCCTAGTGGTGAAAAGTAGAGTATAATTCTAGCTGTAGGGGAGGGCAGACGTCTCCTTGGCTTGGAGGCAGTTTTCACTTTGTTTTTCTGTTTGGTCTTTTCAGAAGTTTGTACAGTGAGTAGAGTACATAAATTTAAAATTAAAGAAAACAGAAGTAGTTTTTCCACAGGAGAGTGCAGTTCCTCCTGCCATGGCTTACCCCCAGCTGTAAAACAGATTGAATGAGACCGAGTCTCGACTCAGCTCTCCTACAAGTTGCTCGTTACCTAGTCGAAGTTCTCCTCTGCCTTCATCATATTGCTAAACAGCTGCCCTGTCAGCAGGCCCTTCTTCACTGGGGGCACACAGTGAGCCAGCAAGTACCAGGTGGCATCGTGGGACCTTGCTTGTGCAGGGATGTTTGCTGAGGGTCTGACTCTGAGTTAGAAGGTTCGGTGAAGGTGGCACTGAGGAAATGGCTTTTGAGTTGAAACCTGATGGAAAGCAAGGGCTGTCTGATTAGAGAAGTGGGGCCGTCTGTGTGTCTAAATCACGGGCACGTGGGCCAGGTCACAGAGCTGTCAGCAACTGCTTTTGCAGGGGGCCGACTGTAGCTGGGCTCTACTTTGCAGCCTCGTGGTCTCTGTTGCATGAATACGTGCTCTGTGTACCTGCAAGCAAGTATAGGATGGTTTGCAGATGACTGAGCTTTCTGATAAAATTATATGACAAGAGTGGATGCTGAGCTACCAGCCATCTCCTGAGGCAGGACCTGGAGAAGGTGGGTCTTGAGGGGGTGAAGGATTGGATTATAGATGAGGCAGGGACCTTCCAAGAGGTTTAGATGAAAGCAAAGGTTGAAATTCAGCTCCCCGGCTCTGTGGCACATGCATCAGAGTCTCTCAGTGCTGGTTTCCCACCCAAGATCCTAGCAGCCAGCAGGGTGGCAGGAAGCAGTCCATGGCAGGTGTGCAGCTGTGACGAGGCCTGAGTGGCTTCACAGACCCTGTTGGAGGCAGGCCTCGACTCTTGTGCCCTGCTGAGGGGCCGGTGGATTCTGGCTGGGAGTCAGTGCTGACATACATGTGTGGGAAGATGGTGTTTGAGTGGGCAGTGACTTGGGTGAATATCAAAATAAATTCTGGTTCTGTCTTGAGCAGCAGGTACATTTGGTGTCACTAAAAGTGGAGCTGCTAGAGACAGGGGAGGGCCGAGGGGATGGGGCATCGGGACCCGAGAGCTGGGTTTAAACAGGTTGCACTTAAGGTTGGGGAGCCTCATAAGTGAACATGGTACCTGGCAGATTTGGGGAATGGAGCTGAGAAGGCTGGGGCCAGAGACAAGCCTCTGGAGCTGGCCTGAGGCACCCTAAGGAGACAACTCGGAGAAGACCGCCCTTCCCTCGGCAGGGTCTGATTTCAGAATTGAGAATAGTTCTGATATCTGTTTGACGTGTGTCCTTGGAGTGAAAACCAGAGGAGAAGCAGCCCCTGGGCACAGTCCTCATGCAGCTCGTTTTCCTCTGGCTTACTTGTGGTGTCCCTGGTTCTTGAGAGGAAGGCCCACAGTACAAGGCAGGCGTCCCATCCTGGGCACTTCCAGGATAACGTGATGTGGTTGAGAGGTGCCCAGGTGTGCAGAGTTAAAGCCCTGGACTTGTTTGTGAGCTTGCTGGGTGTTTCCTGGTACAGGGTGGTTCAGTGTGTGGCAGCCTTCTGTAGCAGGAGGTGGCCCTGTGGGCCCTGCCTCCTACCCAGCCGTGTGTGCCACACAGCCTTCTGCTGCTGCTGCACAGGCTTCAGGGCACACGGTGCCACTCTGAGCCACTCTGATCCTGCTACTAGCATGCAATTGCCACCCCTCTGAGGCCTGTTTCCTTGCCTTTGGTGCTTTGGTGGTGGCTGTAGCTCCCCATTTGTGTGTCTGGTGTAGAGCATGCACAGTGGCAGCAGGGCCACTGATGCTCCTGTGGTCTTGTGGCTAGCCAGCCCAGTGTCCCTTCCTGCGGAGGAGCCTGCCTTCCTGCGTCTGTGCTGCTGCTCACTGGAACTGGGTTTGTGTTCCGCCCAGGCCTCTTTCCTTTTTTAATTGGTGTGTGGCTGAGCTGCTGTAACCCTGAACTGTGTTTGATGTGAAGTTCTCCGCCTCGCCCTCTGCATGCTGGTTAGTTTTATGAAATCCAGATGATGGGGAAAAGCAGGGTGTGTGTACAGTTTGTTTTGAAACGTTGTTTTTAGGGAATTCGGCTTGCTATTTCTTACTATCTGTGGGACAACATGATGCTTCCTGTGTAGTTTGGATTTTTGAAAAAGAAATAATTTTATTTTTCCAGCTCTTTTTAAAGTTTAATAAAGTGCACAGTGAATGGGAGTCGGAGTGCACTGGTTGCGTAAGAGCCTGTGTCGCGTTGGTGCTAACCCGTGTGTGATAGGTGCCATCCGTGCCGGAGCGTCCAACGTGGGGTTGTGGCCCTCCCCATCTTGAGAAGCCAGCTGTTGGCTGCTTGAAAACTGAGAAGTGGGCGGCTGGTTTCAGCTCAGGAGCTGTTGTTGTTGTCCTAGAGAGGAGAATGTGGTTCTCTGTGGTTGGAAGGACAGAACCGGTGAGTTTCTTGAGGGCTCTTCCGGGATCCTTGACAAAGGCTTCTCCTCCAGGCCACTTGTTCAGGCCTGTTGATAATTAACTTGCTTGTGAAGAACCACTGAATGTAGCTGTGATTACACACCCAAGTGGTTGGTGCTCTCTTTATGCTGTAAATTCTTAAGGTTTGTAAAAACATAAAGCCTTTATATGCTTTTTATTTGAGAGAAAAGCCATAATATTTGATCCTGCTGGTTACAGAATGGTGAAAACCGCTTTATTTAAACAATGATAACTGCAGCTGTGTGGCTTGCCAGGGCTGAGGACTGGAATAGCCACCACCTGACTGTTAGCTGCACTGAGTGGGGTTCCTGTAACCTTTCTCCAAAACCTGTTTTCTTTTTCTTTTTCTTTTTTTTTTTTTTTAAGCAACATGAGAATGACAAGTTTAAAAGTACTTAGGACCTTTTACTAGCCCGTGTAAAAATGGAAGGTTAGTTAGTGCTTTAAAGATGTTTGTGCTTTTAGACTAGATACTGATTAAGTTTTTAAAACTCATCTTAAAACACAAGATGCCTCTATTAAAAAGAAGAAAGGCAGTGTTGGTTAATATGCCTCTCACTATTTGAGGAGCAGTTTGCTTCCAGAAACTGTAATTTCATCCTTTGAAGGGATTGAGACCATCCTCTTGTGTCGTTCGTTCATGGCCCTGTTCCACCATGTGGGAAATCCTGGTGGAGAGTGCAGTCACCTCGTCGGGGCCCTTTGTGAAGACCACTCCCTGGCGCACAGAGCGACTCTGTTAGGTCGTTTGAAAGGACAAAGTGCCTCTGTGACTTTTACCTGTGAACAAGAAAATAGTATATTTTTGTGCCAAAAGAAAAATAGTAAATTATTTTAAAAGAATGATTCTTTCACTGATTTTTTTAAAAAATTATGGCCCAAGGGCTAATTTCTTGGATTGACTGAAATATTGATGGATTTTGTTATAGTAGTAAAATAGGAAGAATATGAATTGTCAGTCCTCTGATGAACTGTCTTCTCACAGTGTGGTGCACGTAAAGCCCAGACTGTGCTGGCCTTGTTCCGCCTCCCCATCAGGCTTACGGGTCCAGGTGTGCCCCTGTGCAGATCCACCGTGGCAAGCTCTGTGAGGAGGGAAGGGTCCCTCCAAGGGCCTCTCACCACTCTGCGAGTCCAAGGAAAGCTTGGGGTGCCTCCTCCCTGGCAACAGTCTCTCTCTCTCTCTCTCTCTCTCTCTCTCTCTCTCTCTCTCTCTCTCTCACACACACACACACACACACACACACACACACTGCTGGGGTTTCTTGGGCCTTCTTGGGACCCAGCTTCAGCCTCTTCTGCCTCTTCATTCTGTGAAGAGAGAAGAGTTGGGTGATGGGGTGTGTTTTGGTTTTTTCTCTTTATATTTGATACAAAAAGAGTAAGCAACAAACCAATGGGATTAGCATTTCGCCCATGAAGGTCAAGCTTGCCTTGTGTATCATACCATGTCTGTTAGGATGATTTATCATTTGCTCTCAGGGTTGCCAGTGTTGAAGCTATGTAAGGAATGAATTTTAGAACTGATTATTTAAACATTAAGGTAATTCCTACCAAAAAGAGAACTCTTCCGAATGTTTCTTAAACTCCAGTTTGGATTTTGATAGTTTGGCGATAAAGCCTTTGAAGCCCTGAGAACTGTGGGTGTGAGCTAGCTGTGTGCTGCACAGGGCTCTTAGGTCCCAGGCCCACATTGTTTACAGCTCCAGCCGGGCGCCAGGCTGGCCTCCGCACCTGAGAACAATGGGCTGGGCCAGGCAGCTTGGCAGCACCTTCTTCCTCCAGCATTTTTTTTTTTCCTTCTGGATTGTTGCTTAATGATGTTTTCGTGCTGTTACTCATACGGACTCCCACACACTCTGTTTGCTCCTGGAGTGTCTGGAGTGCCGGCTCCTGCTTATGCCTGTATCCACCTAAGGCAGAGGATGGGTGCCTTTGCCCGCTTCTGAGAAGGCAGGTGAGGAGCCAGAGCGGGCCTGAGGAGCAGCCTTCCCCTCCTCGGCTGAGGCGGCTGGAAGTGCAGTTGTGCGTTTGCTCTGCTGTGCTCAGGTGTGACCATCTAGAGGTAAAGCTGAGCTGAGGTTCTGTTGCGCCCTCTTCTCCCTCTGCCCTCCTTTCTCTCTCTCCTCAAAGCCCCTTTCCTCTGAGAAGGAGAGTGGCTACCAGTGCATTTTAAGCTTGGGATGCAGACCCCCTGTGGGTGGCATCTCTGTGTCCCTTGACCCCTGTATGTGTTCCCTGTCAGTCTCCCTGTTGGGAATCAGGGAGAGGGCATGTCCTGCTTACTGTGAAGGGAACCAGCCTGTTGAATGAGGAGTGGGTAATCCTAAATGGTTGTGATGTTAATTTTGCAAATAATAAGTAGACCAAAATGCAGTATTTTTAAATACCATCTTAGATACCTTTAGGCAATAACTTCTTAATATTATTTAGCTCTTATGTATTGCTCTACTATGTCGTGTTCTCAATTACAATGGCACTCATTGTTTTACTCATGGTTAGAAACCAGAGCATAATGTTTGTGTGTATGTTGTTATAAGATCTTATTTTGACCAGTTATCTGCATAATTATAATTTCATTACTAGTTACTCTGGTTACTGATAGCATACATACTGTGAAAATCCTTCAATATCAGAGCAGGGCTGTTCAATAAAAATATATTGTGAACCACATCGGTAATTAGACATTTTCTATTAGCTACATTTTTTAAAAAAGAAACAATTGAAATTCATTTTTATAATGCTTCATTTTATTTACTACACTCAAAATGTTGCTTTAGCATGTGATCAGCGTAAAAGTCAGTATTTCCAAACATGCCTTGAAATCTCGGTGTCTTATACTCAGATGCCTATTCTAAAGCCATGTTTCAAGGGTTGTACTGGATGACACGGTTGTAGGCTGACGAATACCAGTCCACCAACAGCCATAACCTGCTGTATGTTCCTGAACTGACTTCTAGTTGGTATGTACAAAGCTTCTGCTTTCAGCTTTAGTGACTGATGTGCTGTCTGCTAACATGCAGTGGCAGAGAAGGCATAACTTCTGCACCTCACTTTCCTTCCCCAACTGGGAAAGGGATAGAACTACCATAGATTGAGTTAATCACATTTGCGTCTGTGTAAAATAGAAGCTAATGTGTCACATAATAAATTTTGAGTTCGGTCTTACTGGGCCGGGTTATATTATTGTGCATTACTATTTAGAAATTGGGCATAAATTAAGTGGTTTAATGAATTTTATCTTACATATTTTTTTATCCTAGGCTAACGTGTTATTTCTATTGAGATGAAATGGGCAGGTAGTAAGGGGGCTTCCTACAGCTAGGGAATTGTAAGGGCTCAGCAGTTGGGTTTTCCTTTGTACCTGTCCAGTAGCTGTCCATTTCCAGTATGTCTGGCTTCTTTCTCTGCTGTCCAGGTTGTCAGACCAGGACTACTGTGGGCAGATTGACACAGCGAGCCTCTTATAGTTGGGCCAACAGTATGGTATTGGGGATGAAAGTAACTATCCTTATGCTCTGATGCAGATGATCAGAAATTCCTTAGTGGTCTTTCATCTCAAGTTACTCCTCTATAAATTTGTTTTTCTGAAATAACCACCAGAGGCATTGTAAATTCTCTACAGCAGTTGGGTTCACAGATTTTTACAGAAGGTATGTGACTGAGCTGCACAGGAAGTGAGCTCATCTATCATCTGATACACTTAGGCTTTCTAACTTTCTAAACTAATTTTACGAAGATGTATTGCTAATTCCTATGTAATAGACATGTATCTGTTCCTTCTTCACTTACTAAAGTATTCATCCATCCATTAAAACTTCAGACTCCTTATCCCAGTAAATATGCACTCCAGGGGAACAAGGAAAACCCCATGGTGAGCACAAATGAGAAGAGATGGCGGCTGGTGGGTGGCAGGTGAGCCTAGGGGTCGAATGAATCTGGGCAGATTCATGGCATCAGAAGGATGTTTTGTGTGGAGAGAATGACAACATCAGGAACATGAGTCAGCGTAGGGTGACGTGGAGCATGATTGGGAGCGGTTTGTACTTGAACCCGAGCTGGGGAGCTTCAAGTGCCTATGCAGAGGCAGCTTGTGACCACGGAGAAGTCTGGTCAGGTCAGATGGTTCCCACTAGGCTTTAGGAGAGGCAGATTGGCAGTGGAGAGGCAAACACCTCTGCTGCAAGATGGCGTCCTGGTCTTGCTGGAGGTTTCTGAAATTCATGATCAGTTTACTTTAATATTTAAATTTGGATTTGCAGATTTCATGTTGTGTGTAATATTGTAAGTTGCCTAATTAAAGCAGCACAGGATTTCAGGTTACTTAGATGTACTTGTTACGGACATGGGGTCTGCAACCTCACCATGTGTAGTAGATGTCTAGAATGTCGTTTTGATGTAGTAGGTTTAATGGAGTCCTTGGGCTGTGATTCCTGAATGTCAGATTGATTGAAGACGTTCCTGACAAGAGCAACCTGCAGTAGTCAGGGTTGTCATGGCCCTTCCTAGATGAGCTTGAGTACCAAGGAGCCCCTGCAGATGGGCAACAGGGAGAGGCAGAGCAGAGTTGTTATGCCATAAAGAGTCATCGTCTTACAGTTTGTCTAAGTAGGCAGTTGAGGGGCTTTTATATTCATGGCAGTATTCTAAAGCATACCAGAAATGGGGAAAGGAATCTTGATTTATTGTTTTAAAATATGTGTTTGTTATTTTTACTAAAATACTCCTATTGCTCGCACATGAGGATAGTTTTTATTATTTAAAGTACAAAGTCAGTGTTGTATTAATCAAAAGATACTACTACGTGAAAACATGGGTAAGGAAGAGCCTATTCCCACCAGCAGTGGTTCTGACATTCAGTAAGCATTGCTTTTCTATCAGTCAAGCAGGAAACAGAACAACAAAGTCTTTGTTTTAGAACTTTAAAAAAATCTGAGCCTGGCGCAGTTGCGCAGGCCTGTAATCCCAGCGGCTCAGGAGGCTGAGGGAGGAGGATGATGAGTTCAAACCACCCTCAGCAAAAGCAAGATGATAAGCAACGCAGTGAGACCCTGTCTCTAAATAAAGAATTCAAAATAGAGCTGGAGATGTGGCTCAGTGGTCTGAGCCTCATACCCCCCCCCCCCCAAAAAAAAAAAATCTGGCCTAAGTAACAGGGAACAGTAATGTAGCAGTACCAGAAAAGGAAGGGGGTTCAGTATCCTGGCAGAGTGATTGATGCCTACAAGCAAGCAGAGGCCCTCCGGGCAGGTAGGCTCCATCCAGGCAGCCATGTCTCTTTTCACATGTGCAAACACAGAGCTCATGGCAGGAGGGGCACGCAGGGGAGGCTTGTTGAATGAGCAGAATGGTCATTTGAACAGCTGTGTTGTGCAATTAAGAAGTTGTTTGTATCTCACAAAGATATCAATATGTGACACTTGGACTAATTAGATCATTAACCCAGTTTAACAGCAGCTGGGGCTGCCTTAGAAGTCAGGTCCTGGACTGGGGTTATAGCTCAGTGGTAGAGTGCTCGCCTCTTATGTGGAAGGCACTGGGTTCCATCCTCAGCACCACATAAAAATAAAATACAGTTATTGTGTCCATCTACAACTAAAAAAAATAAAATAAAAATAAAATAAAGAAGTCAGGTCCTGTATGTGCCTTGGGCCCCTTGACCAAAGAAGGTGGTACCATGGACAGGTGAGGTTTTAGAAGTCAGGTCTTGTGTGTTCCTGGATCCCTGACCAAGGAAGGTGGTACCTGCTCAGGTGAGGTCAGGTAAAAAGTGTAGTTTACTGACGTTGCTAAGTGACTGGCTGAGGTCAGAAAATTGCCATTTGTTGGGTATCTAGTATGGGTTCATTCTGTCTGAAAGGCGCAGGATTTGCCCTGCTCCAGGGAGGCTTCTATGGCAAGAGTCGAGGCCTGCCTCCAACAGGGTCTGTGAAGCCACTCAGGCCTCGTCACAGCTGCACACCTGCCATGGACTGCTTCCTGCCACCCTGCTGGCTGCTAGGATCTTGGGTGGGAAACCAGCACTGAGAGACTCTGATGCATGTGCCACAGAGCCGGGGAGCTGAATTTCAACCTTTGCTTTCATCTAAACCTCTTGGAAGGTCCCTGCCTCATCTATAATCCAATCCTTCACCCCCTCAAGACCCACCTTCTCCAGGTCCTGCCTCAGGAGATGGCTGGTAGCTCAGCATCCACTCTTGTCATATAATTTTATCAGAAAGCTCAGTCATCTGCAAACCATCCTATACTTGCTTGCAGGTACACAGAGCACGTATTCATGCAACAGAGACCACGAGGCTGCAAAGTAGAGCCCAGCTACAGTCGGCCCCCTGCAAAAGCAGTGATTACTCTCCAGTGCTGGGCTACCTCACGGGGCTGCCTGCAACTGGGGGAATGCAGCTGTGTAGACGTGGAACAGTAAATTGTTAACAAATGGGGGAAATGTGGATAGTTTCCAACTGAAAATTGCATCATCACAGGGTCTTGTAAAAAATCTATTTTAATTAAGTGACTTGCTAAAATCATTGTTTTTTTCCCTTTCTGTGGTATTTTATATACTTTCTTGTATGAGGTAATAATTCCTAAGTGTTTAAGTTGATATGAATTTACCTTTGTCATGGCTTAAAAATGTATGTACTCAATCATAGAATGTCAGTAATACCCAAATAAGATTTCATGTGTAATTTTTCCTTTGATGATCCTAGAAAACTATCCAGTGTTAATTTTTATCTTGTAATTGTGTTGTCTAAGTAGAATATAGATGATTCTGTAATTATACATATACCTAAGTATGTGTCATTTTATTATGAAAGAATAATGTAACAACTTTATATGGCTTGGGTTTTGTAGCTTTACTATTTGTTTAGAGTTACAAAGTGTAAGTTACAGTATTTAATGCATACTTTTCTCATACTACCTCAGTCCCTCTTATTATTGACCACAAAAAAAAAAAACAACTCGTTTTCTCTTTTTAAATTTTGAAAAGAACATGGATGTAAGGGTGAATTGCAGAGGGTAGAAATCCTGCCCCGTGGTTAACAGCATTTGTCATGTGAGTGCTGATTATTGACTTGCAAGCTGCTTGGACCCTTCTTGGTCAGTTCAGGATTCTAAGTCCATTTCAGTCTTATCGGCTGATTTATGAAAATTGATTTTTTTCAGGAGCTTTTTTTTTTTTCCAAATTTGGAATCAAAAAGTAGAAATATTTTCTATAGTTTCTTCAGGTGTAGCAAGTGGAGTATTGATTCTGTTGAAGTAGTTCAGAGCTCTGGAGTGAGGTGCAGCTCTCTGCGCGCTCACGGCAAGTTTTGGTTTGTTGCACTTTGCTGCCCATTTCATTTCCTGCTGTGCACTCAGCTTCTTACCTTGTTTTTCTGTAGGGCGCTGGCCAGGATAAACTGGGCATCTATGTCAAGTCTGTCGTGAAAGGAGGTGCTGCAGATGTGGTCAGTATCACTGCTGAGGAGGCAGGCTTTTGATGTCCTGTGCTTGATGGATGATGGGATGGGTGCTATGTGCTGGTGCCCCTGCTGAGCGGGACTGGGCAGGACTAGGGGGACAGCCAGTCTGCTCACACTGCTTCTCTTCTCCCGCAATGTGTCTGCACACTGCATGGTGGGCCAGGATGGACGACTAGCAGCAGGAGACCAGCTCCTCAGTGTGGATGGACGCAGTCTGGTGGGGCTCTCTCAGGAAAGGTATGACCCATGGATTATTTGAAAGCTTAGTGTTTTTATGTGATTTTCACATACAGTTTTGAAATTGGGAGATGAAAGCTAAAAAGCTCTGTGCCCTTATTATTCTATAGTATTTTAAGTGTAAACTCCTAGTGTATTTGACATTTCCTTTGCTATCAAATTATAACTATATATTTTAGTCTAGAATACTTTCTTATAAACTAGAGATACACACACACACACACACACATATACTCAGTACTTTCTGAAATTTATAATTTTTGAATATCATCTTTTTTTTTTCTAACAGGAATGAACCCAGGGGTGCTCTACTATTGAGCTACATCCATAGCCCCATTTATTTTATTTTATTTATTTTTTTGGCAGGGGGTGAGGGAATGGAGACAGAGTATCACTAAATACCCAGGTTGACATCAAACTTGGGGATTCCCCTGCCTCAACCTCCTAAGTAGCTAAGATTATAGAGATATGCCACCACACACCCAGCTAATCTTACTATCTTAATATATTAGGGGATATGTTAGCATGCATTTATGGTTCATTTTTCAAAGGAAGGAAGTGGCAGAAGGTAATTTGTCTGAAAGTCAGAATTGTCCAAAATGGCAAATGAGGCTGGGTGACATGATTGGTGGCTGTGTTTGCCATGGATGACAAAGTGACAGTGAATATGGTTTCATTTTTCTTACACTGGTGACATTCTCTTCCCAGGGCAGCAGAACTTATGACAAGAACAAGTTCCGTGGTTACACTCGAGGTAGCAAAGCAAGGTGCCATCTATCACGGCCTGGCCACCCTCCTCAACCAGCCATCCCCCATGATGCAGAGAAGTAAGGACCATGAAGTGCTCGCTGACCAGGGGCAGCTGGCTTCTGCTGACCCTATGCTGTGTGCTAGATGTATCAGACATGACTTGTTAATAGTTACAGCAGAACCAGTGCTGGTATTATCACTGTCTCAGTTCTGAAAATAAGGATGTCAAGGCTGAAAGCACAATAGCAAGACTCAGATGGTGCCACCTGCCCTGGGAGCCCATTCTGATCCTCCAGTTCCTTTCTGCTCCCGTGGAGCTGATCCCGTGCTGCTAATAAGCTTCTGTAGGCCAGGAGCAAATAGGTGCTTAGCCAGTCGTGAGTGAGTAAAGATTCAGTTTTGATAGGCAAGCCTAGGGTGGGAGGTCCTTAAAGGACATGGCGCATTCTTTACTGAAGGAATGTTCACACATGTGCTGAAGTAAGCTATGTATCTTACTTAGTGTATGTAATTCACTTTAAATTAAAAATTCAGTTTTTAAAATAATTTATTTGTGGGAACTATGTTTGTATAATTACATCAAAAACATCTCACGATGAAATTAATATAAACTCAAGTCTTTTTAAAGAATCCCTTCAGAAACCTCAAGGAGAAAAACATAATGACTCACTCTCTGAAGTCATCGCATACCTTCCAGATCTCTGAAATAATACCCTTTTTAATATGTGCACAGCTTGTGAAGTGTGGTCTTCACAGAGCCCTCTTCTCCACAGAACCTGACATCTGTAGCTGGAAGTAGCATGCCAGGCCCTGGCAGTCTGCGCCTTTGCTTACTGAAGCCAGCAGGCGGGGAGGGCGCCCCAGCTAACCACACATTCATCATGAGCCTTGCCTCTGCGTGCCTCTTACATTTGACCCCACCCCATACAACAGGACACAAGCAACCTAGACTTTGAGTTAGAAGCCAGAGAGGGAAGCCCCTAAGTGCACACAGCAGATCAGAGTCGGCAGCAGATAGAACATGGGACGCAGACAGCTGGCACCATAACAATGCCATGACCCCATCGATCCAGTGACAAGACCATTTGCAAGTCTTGAGGAACAAGCAGACCACATTTGTCTCCTGGTTTTTAAATTTACTTTAGAAGGGGTTATTTACATGGGTGTCATTTGATGAGAATAGAATTTTAGAAGTATATTTTTTTCTGTAGATACTGGTTAAGTGAGATGCTTTCTATATTCTCAGGATTTTTATTTGAAAGCTTTTTAACAGTTCTATACAAAGAATCTACCTTTACATAAAAATCACTATTTTCTTGCTGGGAAAAGTTCTTATGAAATTTAAATATTTTTAGAATTTGTCTTCCTTTTAAAGCTAAACAAGGTGTCTAAGATCTTTCAACCAATGAAGAGATATTGAATGTACTTTGATTTCAGTTTCAGATCGACGTGGCTCAGGTAAACCCCGACCAAAGAGTGAAGGTTTTGAGCTCTATAATAATTCAGCTCAAAATGGGTCGCCAGAGAGTCCTCAGCTGCCCTGGGCAGAGTACAGTGAGCCAAAGAAATTGCCAGATGACAGACTGATGAAAAACAGAGCTGACCATCGCTCTAGCCCCAACGTGGCAAGTAAGAGGGGTCACTTCCTTCCTTAGTACCCACGTGGTCACAGTCAGCAGTGAGGGGGCATGGTTCTGTGTTAGCTATTCAGGTGTCATCACCTGCGTATTTTGGCGGAGTGAGAGACAAGGGGTGTCGGGACTAACATTCTTAACATTCTTTTCTTGTAACAGAAGTAAAAGCCCAGTTGATGCTCTGGGCAAAATGTCTTGGTAATGTCTTTGACCAAGATTGGCAAATTACCAACTGAAGCCAAGATGGTTTTGACATTTTTCAGGGGTTGTTAACAGAAAGGAGGAGAAGTTATAGTAGGAAACACAGTGAGGCACAAGATTCTCAAAGCCTGGCGTGCTCACTATTTACCCTATCCCTAGTCTTGGAAAAAAGCTCTGGGCTGGGTCTGCAAGCTGGGTGGACCCAGCTTCTCTCCCACCTCATGTGTTTCTCTGATCTGTGGTGTGAACAGTGTGGTGGTATGTGGGACACCATTGCTTCCTTTAAGGACACTCTCACCTGCTTCTCAGGTGGTTGGTTTGCTATGAAACCTTTCCCTGTTTCCAACAGATCAGCCGCCGAGTCCTGGAGGGAAGAGCCCATATTCCTCTGGAACCACAGCCAAGATAACGTCTGTCTCCACCGGGAACCTCTGCGCTGAGGTCTGATTGATGTGCTGTGGCTCTCACCTCTCTTAGGTCCTTAGGTCCCCTGGGACCATCCCAGTTACCTAAAGCAGCTCTTATCAGCAAAGTGGCCTTGGTTCTGACTCTCAGATTTATAGCATTTAATTTTTGGATTTTTAGTAACTAGTCAGGTAAATTCATGTTGAACTAAATGAAATGTGTTTTATTATTCACAATATGGAGTCAAACACTTTTAATTTTTAATACAGTATTTAACATATATAGGGTTTTTTATCTTAAAACAGATCACTGGAAACAGAATTAATCTCTTTAAAGTTGCAAATGACTCACTCTTCCTTGTTCTTCACAATTTGCAGGAGCAGAGCCCTCCACCCAGACCTGAAGCCTACCCCATCCCGACTCAGACATACACCAGAGAATATTTCACGTTCCCAGCCTCCAAATCCCAGGATCGCATGGTTCCTCCTCAGAACCAGTGGCCAGACTATGAGGAGAAGCCCCACATGCACACAGATAGCAGTCATGCCAGTGTTGCCATTCAGGTTAGAAGCAAGTGGTTCCACAAACCTCTGCACCTGCGAGGGAACAAAAGGGACCAGTGAGACAGGGTGATGAGCGCTTTCTGAGGCACAGTTGGAATTTTCTCTAGAACAGTGAGGTTACCTCTTTCTTTTTTCTTTTATGGTTTTGTGGTCTGAGGAAAAAAGACATAGTGTAGAATATAGGATAAGTGAGAGAATGGCTTCTGCGTGCTCTTGTGTCTGTGCAAGGAAGCCTTAGTGGCAGAAGGCCTTGCACTTCTGGGGCAGGGCTCCCTGAGGCAGGACAGAGCAGTGAGAACCAGGGATGTCATTTGCACTTTGTTTCTGTCTCCATCCCTGGAGCTTGTCATGCACCTGGGAAGTGGGGCTGGTAGACACAGGGTAGTCTGTGCTGCTGTGGTGGAGGGTCCCGCTGAGGGCCAGCAAAGCGAGGGCTTGGTGTGAGTGGAACCAAATAAGAAGTACCTGCTTGAGAGCCAATCTTCCATTCAGGTGTCAGAGAAGACCTGAGCCTCAAGGTGGGGTTTGAGCTGAACCTTGAAGGGTGAGAGAAGCAGGCAGGCAGAGAGGAGAGCATCCCACTCACAGGGGGCAGTGCATGAGGAGAGCCATAGCCCATTTTCTGAGGGCAGAAGTGGTCCTCTGGTCTGATCCACTGGCCCATCCTGCCTTTTCCTGATGGCCCACGGCAGCCTGGTTCTGTGAGTGTTGGATGCCCTTCCTCGCCCCTGCCTGGATGTCTTGCCAGACCACAGGTGCAGAGTCGCAGACCCTGCGGCAGTTCCACAGATTCCATGTAATTCAATACTTCATGTAGTGTGTAGACTGTGTGTCCTGGTAATGAAGAAGCTCTTTTTGTTTGAAAAGTAAAGCTGTAGCTAAGTGTTGGAAGTAAATGTCCCATTTTTCCATTATGCTGTTGTATTTTAAAGTGATACTTTCTCTTTTTTGTTTATGGAAAGTGTGTTCATTTCTTTTTTCTTTCATGTGCACATAAAACCTCATGGCCATCGGGATTATAGCACTGCCTTTTTTACATTTCCAGGATAGGAATGGATTTTTCTCAGATGGATGGGCCTTGCCCATGGACACATCTCTGTTAAAGAGCTTATAAAGCTAGTCCTGAGCTTCAGGACTCATTCAGAAATGGTCCAGGGGTGGATTAAATGGCTTAAATATAATAATTCCTCTTTGTGAGGATTAGAATTCTTGTTAAAGAGGACTCACTGCTCTGCCCTTCGTATAGTAAGAGTGCACTCACTTTTTCTCAGAAGCCAGCTGCGAGGCTGGTAGCCCTTGTGCACTGTCCTTGGAGCACAAGGAAGGCACCAGCAGCCATGGGCCTGACTGTTCCTGTGATGCAGAGGGGACGGCTCATCCTTCCTTGGGCAGATCAGTTCACCGCAGTCCCTCTTGGCTAGTGAGCCACAGGGTGGCCCCAGCCTCCAGTCCAGACCCTCGTTCATCAGTTTTTGTAGTCTGTCTTCTCCACAAATGTGAAATGTCTGTGAATTGGGGGTGATTTCTTCTGGTGAATAACTGAAGTATAAAATTTCTCCTTTTTCTTTTCCCAGCGTGTTGCCCGTTCCCAAGAAGAGCTTCGGGAAGAGAAAGCTTACCAGCTTGAGCGACAGCAAGTAGAGGCAGTTATGGATCGGAAATCTGACAGTGACCTGTGGATAAATCAGAGCTCCTCGGTGGAATCCAGCACCTCCAGCCAAGAGCACCTGAACCATTCCTCCAAGTCGGCCACCCCTGCTTCCACACTGAGCAAAAGTGGCCCCGGCCGATGGAAAACACCAGCAGCAGTGCTGCCCACCCCAGTGGCCATCTCCCAGCCCATCAGAACAGAGCTGCCTCCGCCTCCGCCTCCGCCTCCGCCTCCTGTCCACTACGCTGGAGACTTTGATGGGATGCCAATGGATTTGCCTCTCCCACCCCCTCCCGCCAACCAGGTGGTTCCACAGTCGGCCCAGGCAGCTGCAGAACGGAAGAAGAGGGAGGAGCACCAGAGGTGGTATGAGAAGGAGAAGGCCCGCCTGGAAGAGGAGCGTGAGAGGAAGCGCAGGGAGCAGGAGAGGAAGCTGGGCCAGATGCGTACACCACCTCTGCACCCTGCTCCCTTCCCTCCCCTGGCCACCCCTCAGGCAAAGCCTGAAAAGCCATCCACACTCCAGAGGCCCCAGGAGACAGTTATTCGCGAGCTGCAACCCCAGCAGCAGCCCCGTACCATCGAGCGCAGAGACTTGCAGTATATCACCATCAGCAAAGAGGAGCTTTCCTCTGGGGACAGCCTGTCTCCAGACCCTTGGAAGCGGGACGCCAGGGAGAAGCTGGAGAAGCAGCAACAGCTGCACATCGTGGACATGCTGAGCAAGGAGATCCACGAGCTGCAGAGCAGGGCAGAGCGCACTGCAGAGGAGAGCGACCGCCTGCGCAAGCTCATGCTGGAGTGGCAGTTCCAGAAGAGACTGCAGGAGTCCAAGCAGAAGGACGAGGACGACGAGGAGGAGGAGGATGATGATGTGGACACCATGCTGATCATGCAGCGCCTGGAGGCCGAGCGGAGAGCCAGGGTAAAGGGCAAAGCTCCTGGGTCGTGGTATCTGTGCTCCCTGCTTGAGCTGCCGCATATGTGTCCCGGAGGCAGCCAGGCCCGTGGACAGGAAGGAGTAGAGTGGGCTTTGGTTCAGCATGCTCGCTGTAGGAAGGGTGTTTGCCCCTGACCCACAGAAGTGAGCTGGGACGGAACGTGGTGCTGGAAGTTCTGGTACTGGTGCTTTGACAAGAATTAAATCCACTGTTGTCTTAATTAGCAGCCTCATAATTAAGGGAGATAATAGGTATTTGCTAATGACCACTAATAATCTTGATCAGGGGTCTGCAAAGCTTTCCTTAAAGGGCCAGACAGTAAATACTTGGCTTGCCCTCATGGACTCTGCTGTGAGGCACAGTGGGTGTGCCTGTGCTGACAAAGCACGTACAAACGTGTCAGGTCACTCTCCTGATCCTGACTGGGAGCAAAGAATGTGAAAGTGTTAAATCATTGCCAGGCACGGTCTTTATAGTAATTATACCATTGATGAAGCAGGTATTTATCAGATTAATAGTTTCACTATTATAGTATAAAGATATTGAGAACTTTTGATCTTACCTTATTTCTCTATATTTTGGAAATTACTTTTGTTTCAAATAAATATTTAAAACCAAAATTTACTTTAATTCAATTACTTATTAAGATGCCAAATTTTAGATGAAAGATTCTTTGTTGCCTCATCCAGAGAGGCACTTTACTAATTTGTCATTGAACATGAACTTGTGGAGAGTGCTGTTGTTGAGGTCCTGTTGGTGATCTCAGTGTTCCTTTTTAATCTGCACAGTGCAGTGTTGGCAGGAGACAGCCACGAGCATGTTCTCTTGGTCTTGGATTTAGTTTCTAATTTCAGCTCTAATTTAATGCAGTGAATTGAAGGGCTGAAACAGTACTGATTGTAGGTCAGCCCTCTTATCCTCCCACCCTATGATGAAATTCAACTTTAGAGAATACCTGTGAGCACGCAAGAGCCAATAGTGGGGTCCTTTTCAGTTTGCTCACACACGTGCTTCTTAGGCACACACACACACACGTACATACATGTGTGTATATGTGTATATATATATATGTTTTATATATATAAAATCAATATCAGCCAAATGTGTTAGTAACTTTGCCCCATAACTTTATCCTGAGTCCCTTTTAGACTCATAAGTTTCTTAAATGAGACCAAAATGTGATTTTAATGACAACATTGTTTTATTTAGTAAGTCATCAGTAATAAACTCCCTTAAGAATGATGGTATTTCAATTAGAAGTGCTTTCTTTGAAAGAGCTACTGTTTGGTAAGAGCCAGGAACTTTTGCAATTGGTCCTTTGAGTAGTTTCCCCGAGCGCACGCAGAGCTGAAGCTCTCGGGAACACTCACTGTTCTGGCCAGCTCTGGTGCACCCGCTGCACACTGGCCAGGGGCCCTGCTGTGTGCCAGGAGACAGGTCATTGCTCAGGGAGGTACAGCTCAGCTGTGACTGCCCAGCAGTCACAGGTGCAGGGAAAGCACAGCTCTGCCTGTGGTGTAGACCATGCTCCCCGAGCAGGCAATGTGAGCACTCGACTACTGAAGCCCTGCTCCAGCAGCCAGTGAGAGTGGGCAGCTGCAGCATAACATTTCTGTAGGATTCTTCTGTGTGAAGATGAAATTTTTATTGAAGGTCTGTCAGAGTTTTTCCAGATGGTTAAAACCCTGAATATTTCAAAGCCTTTTAGTCTGGATTATATTTGGGAAAGCTTTTTATAAGAATTTAATAAAAGTATTATTTTTTTCCTCCATTAATTACATTAAGGTTAATATCGTAGTGTCCGAATAAGAGACCAAAGGAAATTTGGCTTTTTTGGTTTCTATGTATCTTAATGCTGAAGCCCAAGTATTTAATACCATGTGGACACTTTCCTACTTCTCATATGAGAAGTTAGCTTGCAGTTCTTCAGTTTTCTCTCAGGTTGTCCAAAAACATGAAGCATGATAGCAACAAAGTATGCCGATGGCAGAATTCAGGTCTGAGTCTAACTTTTTTTTTCACGCTTCATCTTTCTTTTTTTTTCCTTCTCTGTTGCCTGCAGCAGACTGCTGTGCCAGCAATCTCTGTTCTAGATTTGGTATGTTCTTGTTTCCTTCCTTTGGTGCTTCTCCTGTCTCGATTTTCCTTCCTCCTCTGGTGGTGGCTGTTTTATGTTCTCAGTGGGTCAGCTCTGCCCAGGGTCTCCTAGACCAGGGGACTGGCCCTGTGACTCTCTAGAAGCATGCTTTTGAATGTTACTAGATTTAGTTACTTTTTACTTTTCTCTGTTAACTTTAAGTGTTACTGTTTGTTTATGGTTTTGATCTTTTCTCAGTTTTAGTTATAATTTGCTTCTGTGTATTCTTACGTAGTCATTAGTATGTGAGCGAAACAACTAAAGTTTGCAATGAGTAATCTATTTCATTCTTGTTATATTAATAGATTTTACATGTTCAGTTGTTATAAGCTCAGTTGAAATGATATTCAGTTGCCACTTTCTTTACTAATCCAGCGTGGAATCTTAGCTTATCAGCCATACCAGATGATCAGGTCGTGCTCTGTTGTGAGTCCAACATGTTTGTCAGTTTGGGGAAGTTCTGGTTGAAGAGTTACTGCTCTTCACGCTTAAGAAGCAGATGTGTAACCTGCTAGACCGTCACATTCTGACTGATCTGTATTTACTGACTTGAAGCCATTTTGTTCTGGATCAACTGCGGGGTGAAATGGAGGCAGCCCCGGGCAGCACTGCAAATATTTCTTAATCTGGGTTTGTCTTGATGCTGTTTCACCAGTCCCCTCTTCAGCACAGGGACAGTGTCACCCACAGAAAAGCTTTCTTAAGATGTGTTACTTCCCTGGTAACCAGAAAGCATATTATATGAGCTCTGCGTCTTTTCCTTTTGTTTTATTTATGTAAAGAAAAAATGAAAAATATATATATTCCCCCTACTTTGTATGTGAGGTGTCCATAGATGTAAATGGAAAATATCAATCAGGTGGTAGAGCATTTAACATTTGTCAGTGTCCACCATGTGGCAGGCACAGGCCTGAGGCTCTAAGAGGCTGACTCTGCTCTACAAGAGTCTGAATGCCATGAGACATTGATGGATGAGCGGCAATGATTAAGAATAATGGGCACACTTAGATTTCTTTTTTATATTTATTTTTTAGTGTAGTTGGACACAGTGCCTTTATTTTATTTATTTTTATGTGGTGCTGATGATCGAACCCAGGGCCTCCCACGTGCTAGGTGAGCGCTCTACCGCTGAGCTACAACCCCAGCCCACACTTAGATTTTAATTTCAAAGAAACAGTTCTGAGCATCTAAAAAGACAAGTATTTTGAGTATTAATAGTCACATAACCCACATGTTTCTGAGCATTTCTCAGCTCAGCCTTGGTGAGTATCCGTGTTACTGATAATGTGCCGTTGTCTGCAGCATGCCCGTGCTGTCAGATCTGGCAGGTTGCCCGGGAGCCTCCTGAAGGGTTAGTGGGCAGTGACAAGCATGTGGTCTTCAGGGAGCAGCTTGGAGACGTGTCCTAGCGCATCTCACTCCTGGCGGGAGCAGCGGCATTCCCACAGTGGGAGGCTGCCTAGGCTGGCTCCTGCCCTTCCACCCCTTCAGTGGCCCCTGCCACCTCAGGGCTGCACGATGCCAGTGCCACACCCCCTTACCCTTGAGACCTGGAGACCTCCTGCCTGTCTCCTCAAGCAGTCAGTGTTCAGGACTGAAGCCCTTCTGCCTGCAGCCTCCTAGCAGCCCCTGCCTCCACCCTCTTCGTTCCAGTGAAGGCTCAGCTGCTCACCTGGGGACTTTTGCCGTCTCCATAACCCCTCTCTCTGTTCAAGAACCGTTGGCCTCTCTGCCTTAGCACTTGACCACCTTGGTCCCTTAGCCTGAGCTGCTGTCCCTTCCTGCCTGGTCATGGGGAGAGTATGGTGGCACTCTCTGTTCTGCCCCTGCCCCTTCACAAGGTCTCTAGACAGAGCAGCCCTAGCAGCCTCAGAGACCCCAGCCCTCCTGAGTGAGTCTCTGCCCCACAAGAACACGTTCTGGTTCTCCCTGCAGTCTGTCTGGCTCCATGTCCTCCTTAGTGCCCATGCGGCTGCCTGCCCGCTCCCATGTGATGACTCTCAGTGTGCCTGCCAGCTCGTACCTGAGCGCCATGTCATCTCCCTGGGGTTGCCCTGGCTGGTTGCCTCCCGCCATGACATCTTGTGGCCATGCTGCCCAGCGCTGTGCCCTGTGCCCTCCTCCCCAGCTCTTGATCACCCTTCCCCCTCACTGCTTGTGTGTCCTCCATCCCTAAACATGGCTCATCCCATGTGCATTCGCCTCTGTGGGTAGCAGTGATATTTGTCCATTTCTGGAGGTGTTCTAGCATGTGGTTGATGGTCAGTAATGGCCAGGCAAGTGGCTCTGGGGCCAGATCCCCGAACTCCAAGGGCATGTGGAGAGGGAGAGGCTGAGAGGCCCCCCAAGTCTTGATCCCTGAGTGATGTACCACCCTGTTCAACCCACAGTGTCTCTAGAGGAGCCACAGGCCAGCAGAGCTTTGCCTGCAGGGTCTTTCCCTTAGCTCCAACAGGCAGATTTGGCTCCAGGAGACCTGGGCATGTCTGAACCGGTCCTGCCTATGGAGCCCATCCAAGTAGGGTCCAGGGCAGGTGGTCCCTGGGCTTTTGAAAGCTTCACAGGCAGAGGTTCACAGGGCAGCTTGCTAGTCCTCCTGCCCAGTGACAGTGTGCATAACCCCTGCCATTTTTGCTCTAGGTTGCCAAATAATCGCTTCTGTTTCTCCTTTCCTCATAACAAACCTGCCAAGTGGGTGAGTGAAAGAGCCAAGCCTGGTGTGAGTCTGGCCTGCCGTCACAGACCCGGCCACAGCAGCATTGCCTGTCCCCCAGTCCAGAGTACTCCTGGTGCTACACAAAGCACCTCCTTGTCATAGAGCAGTGCTGCTGGCCACTCACTCCACCAGACAGTCCCAGGGCCTGGCCAGCGCCAGTGGTTGTCTCAGCTTTGCCTTTTACCACACTTCAGTGGTCATCTGCTGACCAGAATAATGTGAGACCCAACAGCAGTGCTCCTCCTCTTTGGCCAGGATGCCTTTTGGTTTTAGAAGCTCTTCTGGATGCCTTGTGTGAAAACCCCAGCTGGCCCTCCCATCCCATGCCACTCTCTAGCCTGGCTTTGGTGTGTGCAGCAGGCATTAGACACAGAGAGTGGAGGGGATGAGATCAAAAGCCTATCTAGGGAAGTGACCTTCAGGAGGAGGTGTACTGCCTGTGTACCATTTACACCGGAGCACCCTGGACAGAGACAGGCCCTGCCCAGTATGGACAGTGACTCCCCAAGGAGGGCAGAGTTACTGAAGGAATCAGGAAGAGAAACGTGTTCATCTCACTGCCAGTGAATGTGTGTCATGGAGAAAACAGAACTCACCTGTGGGTGCAAGACCAGAGCTGGCCTAAAGGAGCACCAGGTGCATGTCTTACTGCCTGCTTGGGGTCACTCTGCTTTGTCTCTGTCACTGAGACAGTGCAGCAGCTGAGCTCTGGGTCTTACAATTCTAATCAGTTTCCTTGGATTAGGAAAAGGCAGCAGTAGCGAGTAGGCTGGGCTGAGGCAGGGACACATGGTGCTGTCGTGGGGAGGGCTGTTTCTTAAGAAGAGCTTTGACCATAGCATGGGGGAGCTTTCTCTTGGATAAGCAGCTGCATGGCAGAGCTGGGCTCAGGGAACCAATGCCTGTTGTAATGAATTATCTAATTGTGGATGTTCTTTATCTTTTGGCCTTAATGTTTTGCTTTTGTTTTTGTTTTTGGTGGTGGTGGTGGTGGGGGTCACTTCCAGTAGGAGTGAGCAGGAAAGGTGTATAGAGGAAGGAAGATTCTTAAGGACTTTAGCAAGAGTTCAAATTGTCTGTTTGGTGAAAATGTCAAAAAAGCCAAGGTATCATGGCCCACTTCCTGTTCAGATATTAACCCCTACTGTCTGCCTTGGGGATCCTGTAGTAAATGGAGAGAGAAGGCGGGTGTTTGTGGCCTGAAACTGTGCCCATTTAGATCTCAGCCTGCACTTTTTAAAACAGAAGTACTCATGGATGTGCGGACTGCCAGTCAGCAGGGCCATAGCCCACCCGTGCATGCTGGGTCCTGGTCCGGAGCGTCTGTTCCCCAGGCGTTTCGTCCTCTCCATGTGTAGCAGAGAGCTGACCTGACTGAAGTCCAGTGTCCCATCAGGCAGGTGTCGCTAGGTTGCAGAGTGGTCAGACTTGTAATTGATGTTCCAATGCCTTTTACTCTCAACGAACATAAACCACCCAGTTCAATGTACTTTAGGAACTGTTATTTTGAGTAAATCAATAGATTCTTTTTTTCTCATTAATGCTTTGGAGGGGGCAGGAGGGGAAATAAATGACATATTTTTGGAGAATAAAACAGTTTCTTTTGGAAATGAAAATACATGAATTAGCCTAAGAGTGGAAAGAAACTTCTTAATTGTAATAGCACCAATTAATATTTCTTACTTTAAAATTAGTAACTAATGAGCTGATCACAAGGAAACGGCCTCTTACTTGCTGTCCACCATCCTGATTTAAAGGCATAGAGCTTTTCTGTAGACGATGCCTGTTCATAGATTTATTTGTAAGACAGACAGGTGCTTGTGGAAATCCTGCCATTCTCGCCTCCTGTGGTGACGCTCCTGCTGGGCTGGAAGAGATAACAGCTTGCCTCGGGTACCAGGCACTAGGCTTTGCTACACCGGCCTTATTTAGCGTGGCTCTGGGAAGTGCAGCATGAGGAGCGCCTTGCTTGGAAGGGAAACGCCTGCTGCGGGGCGCAGCCCAGACTCCGAGCTGCTTTTCTCAGAACTTGTGAGCTCTGCGCTCTGCTGCTGCTGTGTGGGTGCTATTTCTCATGATGGGTGCTGAGGGCTGAAGTTCTCAACAGGCCTCTCCCTTGCCTAGCTTGCAGGCCACTTGGGCCTGCTCTGCTCCTGCTGCAAACCCACCCTGCAGCTGAGCATGCTGACCTTCTCTGCGCTGATGGCTAGGTCATGCTAAAAGAAAAGTTCATCTGTCCCCTACAAGGCCACTTCAGTTGTTCTGAGTTGTTTTAGCATTGTTAACTGATATGAAGAAACTAATAACACAGGTTAATTTATTCTTTCCAATCAGATATGGTGTTTTGTTCCACAGGAATCAAGGAATAGAGAAGTTGCTAATGTTTCTTTGCTTTCCCCAAAAATTAAATTCATAAGTTAACATTTTAAATTTTGTTGGGATCAATTTATAGAAAAATTGGTAATTTTCTAGATATTTGAAATACATCATAGCAATTTTATGTAAGGCAGTTTTGCAGTGGTTAAAGATTGAACTAGATGGCTTTGAGTAATCTTAGAAATTTTAAATCGTTCTTTTGATGGTGTGTCATGGTGTGGCTATGGGTGTCCTGTAGCCCACCCAGCTCCATGCCAGATGAGAAGAAATGTGCAGGGGTTTCAAAGTTACACTGTCTCAGGCTGTCATGTAAAAAATAGCCACATATCCCAATGAAAAAGGAGAGTCTTAGTGTTGTTCTGGCCAATAATCCGGAGTTTCTGTCTAAAAAAGGTATTTTAACCTGTGATGTACAGAGAAATGTGACCAGGAGGATAAGGAGCTAAAAAAACAAATAGAAGGAGTACCTAGGTAATGGGAAGATGTCCTCACATGTTTGAATGTCATGAAGTAAAGACATTACATTTTTGTGTTATTTCAAAAAGGCAGAACCTAAGTGACCAAAAAAAAAGAAAAACTAAGATGATGGATTCGGGACCAACATAAGAACTTTTGACTAGTCGTTACCTAAGTGTACCCTGTGAGGGGTTGGCAGTGGTCCCCGGGCATTTTGCAGGTGCAGACAAAAGTGAATCAGAATGAGTTCCTTTCAAACCTCAGGTTCAGGATGGGTCCAGGATGGGATCTGGAGGGAGTCAGTGGCCAAGGGCTAGAGGAGCAAGAGCGCTAGGCCCCTCATTTCCCCAGGGAAGTGGGCTGCTGGCAACAGCTGTCAGCAGAAACTGGGTCCAGAATGGGCAACTTGGTACTCCCCCCACCACAGGCACAGAGAGGACGTCCTTCTTGGTGTTTGGGGTGGCGGAGGCATTCCATTGTTCCATGAAGTGGGGCTCTCGGCCACGCAGGTCTGTCCGTCTACAGGAGCTGGCTGACAGACCCATTCTGATGGAAGAGTGGTGGTTTCGTGCATGGCTGTGTGACAGCTTGCTTCTGTGAGCCTTGATGAGTGGGAGGATGACCCTGGGACTGTGGAGACAAGGTTTTTAGGCCACTCATTTTGAAAGTAGCAAGTAAAGCTGTGAGTCTTGTCATCTCCTGAGTAGAAACTCGGCCTTCTGTGTGTGTCCTGTCTCCTTGTCCTGCTTGTCTGGTCTGCCCTTGGTGTCTTGGCTGGGGAGGCTGGGGTGAGAGTTAAAAGCGGTTCACTGTCAGTTGCAGGATGAGGAGCGCAGACGCCAGCAGCAGTTGGAGGATATGCGCAGGCGGGAAGCAGAAGACCGCGTGAGACAGGAGGAGGAGCGGCGTCTGGAGGAGGAGCGAGCCAAGCGGGACGCCGAAGAAAAGGTCCTGGTCCTCTGAGGGCAGCTAGCGTTGCCAGTTAGCCTGACCTGGTGATTGGCTGGGGCAGAGGGGCTAGCCTCGTGGCTCAGATGCACACAGCAGAACAGGGCCGGACCCCCAGCTTTGGTTATGGACCAAAAACTCTCTCCCGTCTGGCCTGCTACCTCTCTTCTGGACTGCCTCCAGGCCCCTTGCCTTCTGAGCTGTCCCTCAGACTCCCGAACTCCTAGGTCTGCATGGCGCTGGGCCTCTGGGCGCAGGCCCCCTCGCAGGGTGTGGACCCCACTGGACAGGGTCCAGCTCGTTTTTGTGAAGATGCCACTTGTTAAGTTATTGACTTGAGTCAGCCCCATGGGAGGCAGTGGGAACAAACAGTAAGACAGTCTGGTAACTGACCATCTCAGATAGGGTTTTCACTGAAATCACTCCATTTTTATAGTGGTTAAGAGAACAGATGGCTGTTTGGGAAAAAAAAAAAAAATCATTCAAGGAAAATTTAGTCTACAACCTGATTTATATTCTGAGTTATTTATTTCTCTGTGTGTGTATTAATTCAAGTGATTCTTCAGTTGAATTGTAAAATGACATCTGATTTTGAGAAATGGGCACCTTGTGAGGCAGTTCTCAGATCCGCGTCTATGTGCATAGCTGCAGCCCTCCCCATGGGCAAGAAGACCCCAACTCGTCCAGGGACTACAGGGAGCTGTGCAGCTGCAGAGGGACCGTGCTCCCCAGTCACCTCCCTTCTGTGAAGGTCGAAGCCTTGAGCGTCACAACTTGTGACAGGGAAAGCTTAGTTTTATTAGCAGTTGTTTCCTTGATAGTGCAGTGAGCTGTGTCAGTAAGACCCCCACCCCCTGCCATTGTTTTTAGGAAGCTCTTGGTATTGTGGTGATGGATTAGGCTACAGGACAATCTAACCACAAGCAGGACTGATATCATGCTGTGGCTCAGTTAGACTTAGGGAATAGGTGGCCCCTAGAGTAGAGCGTGTGTAGGCAAGCAATGGATGCTGGGAGGCCTGGGCCTCTGTGAAGGGCATCCTCCAGCACTGCTGTGGCTCAGCAGCTCCCGAGGGCTGGGGGAGCCTGGGTTTCCCCACAAGTCTTTGACTTGTGTAACAGAGGCAAAGCAGGGGTTTCCAGAATCTGACTCTCTGGTTTCTAAGCCTGTGGCGTTGTTGGTGGTGGTGTGCTGTTCTGAGAAAGCCCCCTGCCTGTTAGGAGGGTGCCTTTCCCAGGTCAGTGCCTGCCAGCTGTGCCGGTGCTGCCGGTGCCCATGCCTGTGGTCAGGCCCCGTCTTGGCCTCACTGGAGCCATGGTGAGGCAGCCTTGCCATCACCTCAGGGCTGTGTCCACAGAGGGCCAGGCTGCGTTTTGTTGTTGAGGAACTCTTGGGTTCATTTTTCCAACGTGCATTCTTGAACTTACTATTATGCTGAATACACTTGTGTTTTAGTAACTGCTTCTATAATTGAGTGGTCACTGTAAAAAACCTGAAAACCCTATTTTTAATACAGAATGTTCAGAATTGACGGGTTTGTGTTGTCATAGAAAAATGTCTGGTCCTTTTCTGGGTAGAGTCACGTCCCCTTGGTCATGTGACTGTATCTGCTCTTGGTGTAACTGCAAGGGGTTTGGTTTCCACCCTGTGTTATCAGGCAGCTTGCTCCTCCTCTAACTCCAAGGCTCTTGGTAGAGCTGTTCCAAAGTCACAGAAGTCATTCTGATTTGCCCTGCCCAAGGGATTGCTGACTTTGTACAGATAGGAGAATAAGAATTCTTCTCCTTCAAGGGTCTCCCAGCAGAGAGCAGAAGGTGAAGCTCGAAGTTGGTGTATGGAGTGCAGAGGGCTGGCAGTTCCTTAGTTTCCTCCGTAGTTTCTGCAGTTGGAGCAGGGGCTTTGGTGTGTATGTGCATGAGCTTTGGCTCTAGAGGGAGCAGGAGAGGATACAGCCCAGAAATACAAGAATGAACACTTATCTTGGTGCCAGCAGGACCCCAGCAATTCTTTTTTGTTGAATGAATTGAAACGTCACTGTGTTCCAGCACTAGACATTCACTGGGGTTAAGCAGGTGATCTGTTGGATCTTTCACTCCCTTTCATACTTACTTTTTCCCTCTGTGCTCTAAAACTCATGTCAATCTTTAACAAAACTGTGCTGTTACCTTTTTTTAATGTCAAAACAATTTTAACACTGTCAACTGTAGTTTGTGCAGATGTATGTCAGAAAAAATGTACAGTATGTGTCAAAATATATTTGAATTCAGTATCTTGTTGCTGTTGCTATTCATGCTTGGCTCTCTAATTTTCTGTCCACCAGGGAGTTTATTAAGATTTGAAATGTAAGTTAAGAACTGGAAAGCATTATTTGTTAGTTTGTTGCTTTGGGAAAATAAGTGATATTCCTTACAGTTTATGGTTTCCTAGTAAAACAGCATTAACAGGTAAGTTAATGTCCTACCAAAACAGAAGGGGAGAGGAGGAGGAGGAGGAGAAGCAGGAAGAAAGAAAGGAGTGTAAGGCTTCATCTTGTTTCGTGACTGGAGGGGCCTGATAGTGATCTAAACTATTGCTGAGCAGTTTTATGTCACATAACCCAGATTAGTCCAACTGTGACCTAAGTACCCTTCCCAGGAAAGAAAGATTCTCCCCAAGGAGACTATTTCTGGGTTGACCCACTTCTTCTGTTGCAGTAGTTGTGACAGTTAAATGTGACATCCCGTGGACATGTGGTCGGTGTGAAGATGGGGCCTGGTGGTCAGTGCACCTGTCATATTCCATGAAGGCCCAGAGGGTCCGCCTGTCCCCTCCTGATCTCTGACCTTGTACTCTTGTCTATTCCCGCCTGCAGAGGCGACAGGAAGAAGGGTATTACAGCCGCCTGGAGGCCGAGAGGCGCAGACAGCACGAGGAGGCGGCGCGCAGGTTGCTGGAGCCCGAGGAGCCCGGGCTGTGCCGACCTCCGCTTCCACGGGACTACGAGCCCCCGTCCCCGTCCCCTGTGCCCAGCGCCCCTCCTCCCCCACCTCAGCGAAACGCCTCCTACCTCAAAACACAGGTCCTCTCCCCAGACTCGCTGTTCACTGCCAAGTTTGTTTCGTACAATGAGGAGGAGGAGGAGGAGGAGGACTGCAGCCTAGCAGGTCAGGATAAGTACTCCAGCGTGAGGAAGTCTTATGGGCATCTTCCTCCTGCCGCCCTTAAGCCACAGCAGCCCCCCTGCAAGCCACGCCCGGCCTCCGATGGCATCTTTCTCTCCAACTCATTCCAGCCACCCTCGGCCAAAGCCAACAGTACTGCCCACAAAACAGGCCAGCCCCCACCCCCTCCAAACAAACCAAGCTTCTGCCATCCTGGCCACTGTAAAGGTAGAGGTAAAAGATAGAGTGCAAGCCCCACCCTCTGGTCTTGATGATTGGAACCTGGTCTCTGCACAGCTGCACCTGGGGTGGCCCGAGATCACCTGCTGTGGAGTCTGGGTTCCACTTGGTTACACTCAGCATGGTGATCTCCCTCCACCCCCAGCTGCAGTGTCCTGCTAATTGCTCTGCTGATGAATGTCTCTGGTTTCTCTCACTCTGAGAAGCTCCATCCCGTTGATCAGCTGACAATCAGTCCTCCCCCTTTACTCCAGACCATGAGTACTGTTGGTCTTGGCTTTCATTCTCTCCCTCTTCCAACAATTTTCACCTGTGGTTGAGCAAGTGCCTTTTTCGCACATTGAACTGACTCTAAAGGTAGCAATGAAGGTGCATTTTTAGTTTCCACGTCAGGCATCCCATACTTGGTGGTGGCTTGTCTGGAGGGTGGAACATCTGCTGAGCTGGTCTCCAGCACAGCCACTACCCAGGATCTAGTGCCCCAGTTGTCCTCCAGTTCCTCTCCTCGCCCTGGCCTTCCTTCCCTGGCCTTTCACTCAGAAAGAAGCCAGGCAGCCGTAGACCTAGTTGTGGTTAGTTAGGGAAAAGCCCCTGGCTGCCTGCATGCAGAGCTGCTCCCTGCAGAGGTGCCAGAGCAGCAGGAGTTATGCTTAAGGTACACTGAACTCCACCCAGGTGACAACACTGGAATTCAGCTTTGAGCCCACTCAGATACAGTCGGTTGGTCAGTTTTTGTAGCTTTAGCAAGTGCGTGCACCTTCCGAATTCTGTGGAGCTCCACGTCACCAACAAGTGGACCAGCCTCTCAGAGCTCAGTGCAACCTGACAGAGGAGTTTTTCCCCAAATTCTGCCTTTTCTCTACCTGAATCAGCTTTAATCCACATTGAAGGCTTGGTGTTTCGTAATACCTAGGTTGAGAAATTCTGAAAGCCAACTTGAATCTTTTTTGTAGAATTTCACCATAAGTATTTAGAACTTGGTACCTCTTAGAGACACTCATGGAGTAACAAATTTTGAAGGAAGGTGCTATCAGTGTTGTATTAAATTTTATAAGCTGAGCTGTACAAATTTGTAAGTGTTGTGACAGTTGTGAGGTTTGGTGGCGGAACGCTGCAGGTCGGAGTCATTTCTAACCATCTTGGCTCTCAGTCCTATCACTAACCCTTTGTTTCACAACGAAGTGGCACTTCGGAGCAGGTTACAGCCTGCGTCTGATTGCTCAGCCTCTTTGAAGATCCTTCGTAAAGTTGCGGCCTCTGCAGCTCATGCAGAGCCCATCTGGCCCTGTCTTCGTCCACTCCCTCGCATGCCTGTGTCCAGCCTTCTGTTGTGAGCTCTCTGGCGAGCATGCTTCTGCACGTGGGACTTGGCCTCTTCCACTGGGCAGTGTGAGGAACAGAATTTGGATACAAATCAGAGTGAATGATGCTGATTTCAGCATAGCAACACATTGAAAAAGAAGCACTACTAAAGCTCTGGGGAAACTTTATAATTGGCAGCATTCAGATGTATATATATATATATATTGCTGGAGGTTTTTGATATTCTAGGAACAAAGTTTAAAAGTTTTGAAAAATTGATTTTTTTACCAGTGAAAGAAGCCAGTATCATTTCCAACAAAGCTCAAAAGATGCCACAGTATTTTTTAAAGACAGATGAAATGAAGGATGTGTTTGGAATTCACTCCAGAAAGACCCTTTCTCGTAGTTTCCAGGAGGCCACTGTGGGTGACCGTGAGATAGAGACATGCTTTGCTGTGTCTTTTGAGCCTTGTTAGGGGGGCCCTGGGGCAGCCATAGGGTAAAGCACCCCATGGCCCCCCTCTCGTCTGTGTGTCTGGGGAGCTCTGCACCATGGACTCTTCATATGGAAGAAAACTCATCTTAAAAATTCATTTTGTGCACCTTGTTTGGGGGGAAAAAAGGCTTTAATATAAAAGTACAGCAATAGCTTTGTGGCCTGTTTAATCCAATATTTGATACTGTCAGTGTGGGGTATTTTGAGCATTCAGTACTCCAGCCTATATTTTTATAAGCAGGTTTTTCAGGTGTGAATTTTTTTTTATATTTTATTGTCACAATTAATAGGTACACATTAATAATGATTTAGTACACTGTGATTTTTATATTATCAGTGGCAGTATTACCACATGCTTGGATACACCTGGAACTCTCCATTTACATCATCTCTGGATCTCCAGCAACTCACCAAGGGTACTGGGGGGCTGCCTGACTGGTTGATGCCATGAGCAGCCATGGCAGCCCAGCTGGCTTAAAAAACTTTATTTTGTTTTTAATAATTACAACCATTTGTCTTGAAAAACAATTCAGTAGCTTTCCAGAGAAGAACTCAATCATGTGCTTACCTGCTTAATCTCTGGCACTGCATTTGCTTCAGAGATCTTGTAAAAAAAATTCTTGGTTTCAGCAGCATGTTGGAACACTTTGCTAACCTCCCATTTAAGTGAAATTTCTGTGGCTTTGTCTTCTGAACTTGTGCTCACCATGCACTCCATCAGATTTGAGTTGGTTATCACACATCCATCACAGTGTTCCACTCAAATGATGAAGGGAGGTGAGCTGTTGAGCACCAGCTGAGTAGTGATTGGGTTACTCAGGCCACCAAGAGACGCAGGCTTCCTGAGGTGCGTCTTTCATCTGATATGAAGAGCCTTGGCTTTCTTGTTTGCTCAATGATTAAAGGTGTCTTATTTTGTGGGGGTCACTGTATCTTTATTGTCATGAAGGTTTACAGATAATCGGGTACTTTAACTTGGACTTTTTCTTTTTTGGAAAAGGACTGAACCCTTACCCAGCATCTGCTGGGGCAGTCAGCGGTGCCCATGATGCTCCTCGGGATGCAAGAGAGAAGCACACCAGAAGGTACCCCGAGTCACGTTGGTAGTGTCTGTGACCAAGGTGTTGCTAACTTGTGTGAAACTGGGTTGAAGTTTCAAAGGCTTCATTAGCTCCGTGTCTCCATTGTACAAGATCACAGGAGCACATGGAAGCTCTTTAACGTTGGTTTTCTCATGTAGCTCTGTTTCAGACAGTGATATAGGTGCTGGGCTTACCGGCCAGGCACTAGAAGCAGTTAGCGGTGTTGCCATTTGCTTCTACCAGAGAAGGTTGAAAATCTGAGGAGAGTAGCCAAGGATATTGCTCAGCCATGTGGAGTCAACCCTGAGATTGCCCAGAGTATAAACCAGCTGTACATTATCACAGACTGTCCTCACCTGGATCTTAGTTCTCAATGCCAGCTATTTTGAAAACAGCCATTCTGGTTCCTAGTATTAAATTAGATGTATCTATAGGTGTGAGTCATATGCTGTATTTTGAAACTGCACCCTTTGGTTAAATTTGTTTAACTGGTAAGAAACACCTGCTTGCTGAAATCTGACTCACTAGTGTCTGAATGTTGGATATGACTGGGGAATGTTATAATTTTAATAAGGAGAACATTTTGCCTATATTTTTGTATGTGGGTTTAAACATAGCCCCAGTAAGTTTACTTGTAAGAAGCGTTATAACAACATTCAGCAAAGAATGTGTCTCCTCTCTGAGAGTTTCAACTGATTGCTCATTATGCAGACTTAGCTAGCTATGGGCAGGCATGTCTGCATTGAAGGGTAATCTTTCATTTGTCTCTTGTCCAGCCAAGATGCAGATTTACCTGGAAGTTCCGGAGCCCCTGAAAACCTGACATTCAGAGAGCGTCAGCGCCTTTTTTCACAAGGTCAAGATGTGTCCAATAAAGTGAAAGCTTCCCGTAAATTAACAGAACTGGAGAATGAACTAAACACAAAGTGAGGAGCGGCACAGGGCAACTATGTGCACACAGATCTGCTCAGGGGTCACAGGTGGGAACCTGAAGAAGAGGGGGGAGGCTGTGTTTCTAAGTGATTTCTAATTTCAGATTCTAAAGTGGTTGTAATTTAGAGATGTTCAAATTCCAAGAAATTTTATTTTGCTTCGGCAAGAAATTGTTGTTTGTACAATTTGAACCCTGTCTGATTCTGAGTGATCTCACGTGAGGGTATCTTTTTGTTGGTTTATTTTTGGAGTCCTGGCCTCATGGGGCAAAAAGAAGAACAGTCAAGGTACTGTCTCCCTGTCCTGGTGCCACACACTGTAGACCAAGAAGTCTCTTCCTGGACTTTCTTGGAAACTTCATTTTGCCCATGACCCTCAGATTGGCTACCCCGCCCTGCCTGCTGTGTGCGCTCCATTGCCACAGCCTTTTAGGATCGAGGGTGGACGTGTGGACTGCTCCTCTGGCCCCTTCGGGGTACGTTTCCAGTTGCCGCCTTGTCTGGGCCACGCAGTAGCCTGGACAGCAAGGTCCTGTGAGCAGAATGGCGCACGGCCCATCTCACCCCACAAACAAGAGCCCCCAATCAGTTCTGAATATTGGATTAAATTAAATTTTTGATTAATATTTGATTTCTAAAATTCTCAAAGAAGAAAATTTTGAGGATTTAATCTTAGGAGATTTTATTTTTATAAATACAGGTTGTTGTTAGCCTAATAAAAATCATTGATGAAATTGAAGATGACAGTTATTCTAGAAGGTTAACTAATATTTCATATATTCTAAGGAGTCTATCAAAGATCTCTGTAGCTGAACAGTGTTGATGTAACTAGGATCAAAAATGCCTGAGAAAATGGGGATATTGGTAGGTGATCCCCAAGCACAGATGTCACTAGAAAATTTAAATCTGGAAAACGAATTTACATTGATATTCTGTGAGAAAGAAAGGAATTCCTTGACTATGCCATCTGCAACTGGAGTATTGCAAGAATAATTCATGGCAGTTTGAGCTTTGTTTTTTATAGTATAATAGAGTTATTTAATTTTAATTTGTGAGTTCTGAGTTATCACTGTCATTTTTTTCAGCTGTGGGTATATGGCTGATGTTGGGGAGACGGACCTCAGTTTGTTTATGTTGTGTGATGTTAAAATGGTAAAATTTTTTGTGATTTTAAGCACATTTCCTATTTGACAAAGCCCTAATGGGGTCCAGATGATCTTTCTGTACCATATTGTTCTCTTACGAAGATGTATGTTGGGAAAATATGCACACTTTCAAATAGAACAGAGGCATTTGCTGCCCTAGAAACCACTTTAATATGAGTTGTATGATAAAATGTCCAAAGTACAAGTGTAAATATTTTTTTGTCTATCAGGGTTCTTATTTGAAAGTGTGCTTTCTCCATTCCCCCTGTAAGTAAGAGTCGAATGGTCCCGAGAGCTGATGAAGGATTTGCACACTTGCCCCGGAAAAAGCAAGCTCCTCCTGGTGTCTCAGGGGCACTGGCGCCTCCAGGTGGCAAATCCACACCTTGCCTAGAGAAACACGGGTGCTGATAACTGCCTGTCACACGTGGGAGACAGACACACACAGCACGAGTGCAAACAGGGATATTTGTGTGTTTGTCAAACCCAGACAAAGGTGGATTTGGCCATCCCTGGACGATGAGGTCAAATGTGAATATGTGTAAAAGTGCTTTTCATGATGTGCATTGCTATGGGAAAAATCCAAACTGCTGTAGTTTTCCATTTCTACTGTATTTCGGTTGCAACCTATTTTTAATAAACTTTGTATGTATTTAAGTGTATTCACTGTTGTTTTAAAAATGCTGACAGAGTTTATATTTCTAACAACAGCCCTGTCTCCCTTGCCTCCATCTGTCACTCATGTTAAACAATGCAAAACGCTGCTCCCCTGTATTTTCCACCTGTGGGGACATGTTCTTTGCAGGATGAACAAGTCCACTGAGGCTCAGGTGAGTTTCATAGCGTCCATGACCAGAGTGCTCCTTCCCCACCTTGTCACTTGTTTTGCACCTGAGCAATCCCAGGTGGCCCCTGGGACCATTTCTTAGTTAGGATGCCCCATCCTGGCCACTTTGAAATTCCTAAACACATCCAGTAACGAGCATTGTGTGAATGTTCCTGAGCTGTGTTTAAATGCAAGCACCCAGTTGAGGCAGCTGGTGAAAAGGAATGTGCGGGACTAAAAGTGTTTTAAGTCCGTGTTGAGGAACTCCCACTGGCCAGGAGTGAGAGCAAGCCCCACAGCCAGACCAGGTTTGTGCAGACTGTGCCCGCAGGGCCAGCCCTGCCCTTGCCCCCGTATGCCTGAGTGTGTGTTCCCCCCCCCCCGCCCCCCGCCTGTCCCCGGGGTACCTCTTCTTCACTCACAGGTTCCTTTATGCTTCATAGCCTGTGAGCAGAGGTGCGGAGCAGGCGGCGCGGAGGGTACAAAGGGCTTCTAGGAGAGTGCGAGGGAGGAAATAGAGGGCCAGAGGACACAGCTGCAGACAGGCAGGAGTGACTGCTGTTCTGCTGCACAGTGGAGCAACTGTGATCAATACTGTGTTTTGAGACAGGCTCCCATGAGGGAAGCAGCGTGTCAGGGCTGGGAGAACTTGTGGGAGGCCTTTGATGGCAGAACTGGGTATTTACATTTCTGAGTCATACTATTCACTCTTACTGTATGCTAATGCCTGAAAAGATACTTGAAAGTTTGGAGAAAGCAAGTCTTGGAGACTGAGGATTAGTACTGATTCCACTCCATCTCACAGCCATATTTCTCTGGAAATAATGACTTTGACCTACAGTGTTCCTTCAGGTCTGAACCACATGAAGTAGCAGCAGGGTCCTTGATAATTTCCTACTGTGTACCATTGGACAAAAATTTCCTCCGTGTTTTACTGGACAGAAAACTAATCCAAAGGCTCAGCCATATATTTAGGGTAACAGTAAACAAAATCTAAGTCAAGTTACTTGCAGAAGGGAAAATGTGCCCCCAAATGGTCAACACTTTTGTATGCTGGCATTTCATCTTGTGGATTCACAAAGTCAGTAACCAGAAGGGTGCATGTTTGCTTGTTAGACTTCAGACTGGGATGTGGAAGTCATTTCTGTGTGATGTTCAGTGAAGCTTACGGGTGCCAACTGGTCAGAGGTGACCCCACTTCCCAAACTGCCCTGGAATGTAGTTCTGGCGTGGCTTCGTTAATATAAACACGCATTTAGTAACCGAACTTTCAGGTGGTGGACTCCCAGAGAAAACAACCAGCTTTCTTGAGAGGAGGGCACATTTGCAGGTAGCGGGTGGCACAACGGACCAGGTGTCTGCACAGTCAGTAACGCTCCGCAGAGCGGCCAGTGCCAGGTGGGAGAGGCGGACCTCGCAGGCCATAGTGAGAAGTTCGTGCAGCGGGCAACCCCAGCCAGGCAGAAAAGGTGTGAGGGTCGCCCACAGTATCCAGAGAGCCCTTGGAGAAAGGAGTGGGAGTGGGCAGGCGGCTCCTGCAGCCAGGGTCCCTGGGTGCCCCGTGGGCCTGCTTACCCCGCCCCCAGGACCGTGCTCCCCTGCTTTCTCCACCCCTCCCATCAGCCGGCCCCGCGCGCTTGCTGTGCCCCGCCCCCACCCCTGGTGGATCCGCCCCTGGCCCCTGGCTGGTCCGCCCCTGGCCCCTGCTTGCCCCCCTCCACCTGTAGGCCTGGATCCCTGCGATGAGGCCTGCAAGTGCAGGTGACACCGGCGAGTGCTGCGCCCTATGGGGCCTCGCAGAGCGACGAGCACAGCAGCTGCAGCGTCAAGTGCGGGTGAGTGCCTGAGGGGCCTAGCGGCTGGAGCCAACCCCTCACCTGGGCGTTGGGGGCCAAGGGAGAATTTGTGGGGTTCATGGATTTCATGGATCCGTGAAATTGAAGATGGGCCAAACACACACACACACACACACAACCTGGCTTGCAGGACAGAAGGGGTCGCTGGCCTGTCTGCCCTCCCCCAACGGCTCCTCATCTCCAACTCAACCTGGGCCCCTCTGCCCACCTACCCATCTGTCCACTCCCCCTCTGTCCTCCTACCCTGGCACCACTGTCCTTCACACAGCCTCTTCCTCTTCGTGGAATGCCTGCTGCATGCTGTGCAGCTAGCTGCTGGGCATGCCTGATTAGGAAGAAACAGGCATCACTCCTGTCCTTATCCCCATGGAGTCTGCAGTGCAAAGGAAGCAGACTGATGAAGCAGTTTAGAGAAATATAATACTGTGTGGCAAAGACCTCAAAGACCACCCCCTGCCCCCGGGAGGTAACATAATGAGACACTGAGAGGCCAGGAAGGTCCCCTGTGTCCTGATGGCTGAACCATGTTCTGATGGGGGCTGAGCGTATAGAAAAGGCTTCCTGTGGGGACAGATATCTGGTGGCCCTGGGCTGGATGGCACACAAAGCAGTGGGTTGCCCAAGGACCTTTATCTCAATGCCAAGGATACGCTATCAGAAAGATTTTAAGAGGGAAGCAAGACATGATCAGATCTGTCACTTTGTGCAGTCATGGTTCAAGGGTATGAAGGATCATGGAGGTCACTTGAGAAGGCCATTGCAGGCAAGGACTTCTAGGGTGAGGGTGAGGAGCTCTGTGGACCTGCTGTAAGCAAAAGTGAAAACCGTAGGAAATAAGTGTTTAAGGCCTCTGGAATCATCCTCAGTAAACGCATCAAACAAGAAAGCATTCAGTAAAGACAACGTGCTAAAATTTCCCCAAATCATCGAGGTCTCTGTGTTCTGCCTCCCCCTGGCTCAGCTTCACCAGCTCCTGTGTCTGGGGTGACCAAGAGGATGGGATCCCCCTCCCTCAGCTACCTCAGGGCAGTCACATCCTGAGGGCCAGGGAATTGGGACTTCAACATGTGCCTTGGAGGGAGGGCAAAGCCAGCCCCTAAGGAGCCACAAGTTAAACTATAGGCCAGCTTGGGTACTAGAGAGAGGTAGGGAGATGGCTGAGGAGAGCCTTTCTGGGTTTAGGATAAACCTCAAAGACTGGATTTAAAAATTATCACTGCCCCCAGTTTCATTGGACCAGATGATCTTGGAGAAATCTATGTCCCAGGTCATTGTCAACATCAATAGAGCAATCAGTAATTAAGGGAGTTTATTAAGTGGGTGTTGTAAGCAAAACAACCAACACTGTTCTGCACCATTACGAAAACACAAGTAACTGGGGGGAAGCAGACCTCAAGTGGGTCAGCAAGCAGTCAGCCAGGCACTGGTGGGGCTCATTCTGGGTAGGAAAATGGCCACTGCTTTACAGAAGAGTCTTGGGTTTTTACAGTGAGGGTGGTTTATCACTGGAGACTGAAGCAGCACATGTTGGTTTGGACAGTCAGGAAAGAAGCTTAAAGAGAAGTTGAGAATGCCACTCATCGTCACTGGGAAAAGCGCAGACTCCATGTTCACTGCTGATCTTCTTTATCCAGGATTCATCGTCTCCCAGAGCTTCACCGTTGGTTTCTCTCTTCCAGAACTCATCGGCAATGGGAAAGGGGAAAAGCCCAGGACGAGTGTTTCAGTGTCTGCCTCCTCCCTTCAGGACTCCCTGTGGTTGGGAAGGGATGACTGTTTGCTTTTAGAGATGCTGGGGATGAAACCGGGAAGGGATGAGAGTTTGCTTTCATCGTGACTGAGAAAGGCTTCCCTGGGAGAGATTAATGATCTTCTCCCTCTTCCTCTGGGCCAGACAGTTCTAGGGGTTGCCATTTTCCATATCTTTCAGAGGTGAGGCCAAGAAGGTCCCCTGTGTCCTGATGGCTGCTTAACAGAGGGATCAGAAAATGAGAGGGGCAACAAGCCCCACTCAGACCACCACTAACCCAGTGTGGCCTGGGGGAGGTCATCAGGAGCCTGGTAGAAATTACACAATCTTAAAAACAGAGATAGAAATAAGTTGAAGAAAAATGAAGAGAACATCAGGAATAGATGTGAAGCCTTTAAACACATCAACCTATGTATCATGGAGGAACAAGATGGAGAGAAGAGACAGGAACAGAAAACCCCAAGTGTGCTGAAAAACGTGAACCTACAACATCAGAGAAGCTCAGTGAACTCCAAAAGTGAGGTAGATATTGAGATACCCACCCACGTGTCACAGTAAACACGATATGATAGCAGGAAGAGAGAAACCAGTGGTCAGAGATTCTAAGAGGACTTGATGCTGACTCCAAAAACAGTGGAGGCCAGGCAGGAGGGCATGTCCACAGTACGCCAATAAAAAAAAACTTCTCAACAAAAAAAACCTGACCCAACAGAAATGTCATTCAAAATGAAGGCAAAAGCAAGTGTGATGGTGTACTCCTGTAACCCCAGAGACCCAGGAGGCTGGGCAACTTAGTGAGACCCTGTCTCACTAAAATGAAAATAAATCTGGTTTCCTCCAGGGACAGGGACATTCGTCAGGATGAGTGGGTCAGTCTGTCAGGAAGACATAAAGCTATGGATGTGATGGACCTTACCACAGGGCCCTAAAATAAGTGGAACAAGAACTCGGCAGTCAAACCAAGAAATAGGCACTTCAAAAATAAAGGTTGTGAACGTCGGTGCTCCACTTTCCACAGGGACAGTGACAGCACAGGGACCAGCGAGACCCGAGAGACATCCCCGCAACACGCACAGCTGAATGTATCTGCCGAGAGAGTGCCAAGTGCATGCCGAGCGCCGCCGAGTGCTGGCCGAGTGGGGCCGAGCGCGGGCCGAGAGGGGCCGAGTGCTGGCCGAGTGGGGCCGAGTGCGGCCGAGTGCGGGCCAGTGCTTGCTGAGTGAGGGCCGGCATAGGCAGCACACCAGGCCTGGTGCCAAGCCCAGGCAAGTTTGAAAGAATAATTGCCCGAAATCCGTTGTGATCACACTAGAGTAAAATTAGAAATTAATAACAAAAAGAAATTTGAGAAACACAAATATGTGGAAATTGAATAAGACACCCCTAAATAACCAGTAGGTCAATGAAGAAATCACAAATGAAATGAAATGAAATGATTTGAGACAGGACACATGTATAAAACTTTGTATTGTGCAGCTAAAGCAGTGCCTGGGGGAATTATAGCTGTAAAAACATTAAAAATAAGGTAGGCCTCACCAGGCACGGTGGCACATGCCTGTAATCCCTGCAGCTCAGGAGGCTGAGGCAGGAGGATGGAAAGTTCAAAGCGAGCGTCTGCAAAAGCAAGGCGCTAAGCAACTCAGCGAGACCCTTTCTTTAAATAAAATACAAAATAGGGCTGGGGATGTGGCTCAGTGGTCGAGTGCCCCTGATCAATCTCGGTACCCCCCACCAAAATAAATAAAAAAGAGTTCTCATAGCAGCAATCTGACCTTCTACCTTAGGACACTGGATAAAGCAGAGCACATCAGACCCTAAGTAGGGAGAAGGAAGTAAAGAGGAAATGCATGAAGCAGAGAACAGCAAAACCACAGAGGGAAATTAGTGGCAAATGATTACAATCAGCTTGGCTGGCTAAAAAGAGAGAAGACTCAGATTACTAACATCAAAAGGTCTCATTACTACCAAAGTGATGGGGAAAAAGGATTGTAAGAAAATACTGTGAAAGTTGCCAAGAAATTAGACAACTTAGGTGAAATGGTCAAATTTCTAGAGACACACACTACCAAAACTGACTCAAGAAAAAACAGAAAAGCTGAGCAGAACCACTGTTATAGTTCAAGCTTCGTCCCAGGGTTTCATAAACTGACTTCCAGACCACTCACGTATCATCGAATCAAGCCTTTATTGAAGCACACTGGTGGCGGCTGACCAGAACATAAAGCTGTTCCCCTGATCAGCCCCGAACAATAGCAAGGGCACTCCTTATAAGCCTGAAAACCGCAAAGGGGATGTTCGGGGGGTCAAGCCAACGCAAGCAAGCCAGGTTACAGAAGCAGGACAGTGCGGCCAAGCAGAGGGAAGCCTAACCAATCACAGTTAGCCCAGTCACCCCAGTTACAGAAACAGAGCCCATTACCCTAGTTACTGAAACAATACCCCATTAGGTAGTTCCGTGTTCTTAAAGGTTTCTTTAGCAAAAGGAAAAGAACATCTTGCTCCAGTCATGACTCTTCTACTTGGCATGGTTGTTTTACAGGATGAAGTCATGAAACAAAATGGAGTCACATTTGCTCCTACTATCACACCACAATGAGTAAAGAGGTTAAATGAGTTACCAAAAAACTCGGAGGACCCCAGGCCCAGATGCTCTCACTAGTTCACCAGTCCCTTATAGGATTCACAGCTGTCCTTCAGCCCCTTCAAATAGGAGAGTGTTGTACTCCATGAAGCCAGCATTGATTGAGGTCAAAGCCACACAGACAATCCGGGGAGAAAACCACAGAGCAGTATCTCTTATGAACATAGATGCAAAAATCTTCAACAAAATACTAGTAAAATGTTCCAACAATGTATAAAAAGGATTATATCCTACAACCAAATGGATATACTCCAAAAATCAGTTAATACAGCAGATCATATCAGTAGGATAAAGGACAAAACTCTTCACCATATCTCAAAGTGTTTGACAAAATTCAACACCCTTCATAATGAAAACACCCAACCATAGGTCACAGTGGTATTGGGGTGGCCAGCACCCCCACAGAATAGGTTTCTACCAAAAGGCGTGAGCTGCCTGGGAAAATTAAAAAGTCTGAAATAATCAGTAAGAAATAAATTTTAAAAAGTGGAACGCCTGATGAGTCTTCCAATCCTGATGGGAACTGGAGCTAAATAACTTTTGAAAAAGGCCGGATTATTTAAGGGGGAGTACATCAAAGGCAGGTATAAGGTTTCAGTGGGAGGAGTCTTGTTTTATGCTTGCTTCTCGGTCTGGGGTCTTGCAGTAAATAGGTTGATTGGCATTTGACAAGCTATACCCATCTCCTGGGAGGCTGTGCTATAACAGGGCACCAAAGCATTCAGATGTTCTCAAACCAGTTGATTCCAACTGGGACTTCCTAAAACCAGCCTTCCCTGCCTAATGGCTCTGTTCACACATGGCTCATGGATGGCTTCCCACACAGTGGCAACCCAGAGACTGCGGAGGCTGAGGCAGAAGGATCTCAAGTTCAAGCCAACCTCAGCAATTCAGTCACCCTCTGTCTCACCGCTGGGGCGGTGGCGGCAGGGGGAGGGGGGTGTACCTCAGTAGTTAAGTGTCCCTGGATTTAATCTCCAGTACAAAAGAAAAAACCAAAAACTACCAACTAGGAATAATAGGGACATAGTTGACCGGGGAGGTGTGGGGCATTTGGAACTCAGAGCCACATCACACTGTGTGGCAGAAGATGACTGTTTCTCCAAGATCTAGAGCAAGGTCAGCACATCCCTCCTGAGCCCCGCTGTTCAACACTACTCTAGACATGCTACTCAGGGTAGGGGGCCGAAGAAGGCAAAGTCACCCACCTCAGAGAAGGAGTAAGGACATCTGTATTCACAGATGGTGTCGGTAGAAAATCCCAACGAATCCACTCTAAGTCTGCACTAAAACGTGAGTTCTGTAAGATTGAGGATAACAAGATCCATATTAAAAATTGTATTTCTATGCTGTAGTAATGAAAAAATTAAAAATTCAGAAAACAATTTATATACAGTATCATGAAAGTATCTATGTGGGAAACATTTAAGCAAAGTGTATCAGGTTCATAACTTTAGTTTATATTGCAATGGAACATGTAGATATGGTGGGATCCTGGAATGAACTGTGGAAATATTCTGAGGATTTTTATAAGAGGTAAAAAATAAATGGACATAACAATAATACTATAGATAATTCTCAGGTGTCATCAGGTTTGTGTCACCAATCAGAAAGTTTAGAATTACAAGCAAGATAGTCCTAAAATAATCGCAGGTTCTTTGCGACCTGCTTATCAGCAGGCTTGGAGGTGGAGGAATTCCTAGCAGGAGGGCCTGAGTCCCCCTAGGAGGTTCCACCTGCCAGCAGGACTTCACCAGCTCACTCCTGTCCACTCTTCTCCAGTTTCCTGATCTTGCAGTACTTAGTCTAAGTACCTAGCAAACTCTGCTGCAGTACCTCCAGGGCTCTTCTCTCCGTGTGATTAAATGCCCATTTCTAGCTCCTCTGGCTGCAGACCCCACCCAGCCAAGCGCTGGCTGCCTTTCTGCAGTCACCTCCTTCCCCCACGGGTCCCCACATCACAGAAGGCTCTTTCTCCTTGATGTGCCAAACTCCTCAGCCCTGTGACTGGGTACTGCCTTTCCTTCGGCCACTCTGCCCACTCCCATCCCTGCCAGCCCATCTTCCTGAGCACCCTTTCTGACCAGAGGGAGGGAGGGTCCTGGTCCTGCGCTTGTAGCCCACCATCAAGTGTTGCTGCAGCAGTCTGGGGCTGCCCTTGGGCAGGGAGGGGTCATAGGTATATGGGTCGTGGGGAGGGAGGCCAGGCCTGCTGGCAGAGGAGCCTGCAGTGGAGTCCCCCCGACCCCATGCTGGCGACTCCTGCACTCCTCAAAGGCACACCTCTCTGTTCCTGTGTGTGCACTTACTTCCTGTGACTTCAGTTCACCCAGGAGTGCTCTGGTGACAGTTTCCCTTTCTGGATCCTTGTTGGTAGGTCAAAGAAGAAAGCATAGTTGAACTGGAAACAGAAAATGCTATTCTTCATCTGAAATTGGCAGAGGTAATATACTTAAATATCTTGAATTGCATCCAGTGATTTAGTGTTGAAGTCAGTTTTCAGCCTTTATCGAAGAAATAAGTTGAAAGTGACACTCTCTCCTTAGATCTTTTCTGTTCTCTGTCTGGTGAGGTGAGAGGAACTCTTCAGCTGACATTTTAAAGTATCTTCTTACAATGGAACAGGTTATGTTCCAAATTCCTATTTGTCTCTGCATTCACAAGAATTTAATAAAGTAAGGATGCAGCTGAAGGCTATTTTTCTTTAAACAGCTTTAATTAGATTTAATGTATGTACCATAAATCCATCCACTGTGAGTTGTCCAATCTGTGTTGAGTAAATTTAGAGGCACTCAACTGCCCTTGTCTTTTTGTGTCACTATAACAAAATACCTGAGACTAGGTGATTTACAAAGAACATTGCTTTCCCCCAGTTCTGGAGGCTGGGAGCCCAAGATGGAGGCTGTATGGATCGGGTGTCTGTGAGGCCGCTCCTCCCGCTGGCCCAGCTAGGTGTCCTCCTACGGTGGGAAAGCAGAAGAGCAGGAAGGGCCTCCGCTGCTCCGTCCAGCTCTGCTTTTGTAGGGAACTGGTCCATTTGTGAGAGTGGAGCTGGGAACTTCATCACCTCCCCTTCCAAATGCCCCCACAGTGGGCTGGCCCCCCAGGAATCTTGGAGGCCACTGAAGCCACAGCAGCCAAGGCCTTCCAGCTGCAGAATCCCTGCGAGGGCCCTGGGTCCCCCCTTGTGCTCAGGAGCCCGCTCTGCTGAGCATCCTCCTGGGAGCCCTGGGAGCCAGCACCAGCGCCCGAGTCTCTGCCGTCTGCTCTCACGGCCTGACCCGCTTCCTGGCAGGTGCTTCCTGGCACCTCCAGTTCCTGGTGGTCCTTTTGGTGGCGAAAAAACACAACCTCCTGCCTCCAGTGACTCAGGGCGCCACTTGCTCACCCTTGGACTGGTCCGGGGTGCCGCCCCTTGCAGCTGCTCCCGGAAGGGCATCCCCCAGCACGACATGCTGAAAGTGTGACCGCTCTGCAGAGGAGCCGCTCTCAGGTGGACTGACCAGACTCAGCGTGGAGGGGGATCCTTCCTCAGCTGAGGCCAGGCAGCTTCTTCCTCTCCCCCTCTTCCCCTCTCTCTCCCTCTTCCCCGCCCTCCTCTGCTCCCTCCCTCCCTTTCTTTGTGGTACTGGGCACTGAACCCAGGGACACTCTGCCACTGAGCCACATCCCCAGCCCTTTTCATTTTATTTTGAGGTAGGGAGGGTCTCTCTAAATTGCCCAGTTAGCCTCAAACTTGTGATCCTCCTGCCTCCGCCTCCCAAGTCTCTGGAATTAGAGGTGTGTGCCATAGTACCTGGCTCTCCTGTTTTCAGTGTCCCCTCTCCTGAGTCAGGTCCAGCACCCTTGCTCCACTGACAGCCTCTCTCTGCGCTTACTGGCTGATTCCTCGGCCTCCCTGGCGGCAGGACAGCCCAGCTCACCTGTCCACTCCCTGCTCCTCCACAGTCTTTCCTTCCTGTTACCTGAAACCAAATCACCCGGGCTCTCCTCCAGGCTGCTGTCAGTGCCAGCTACTCTTGTGCTAGGTCCTCTGAGTCTCTGTCCCTCATGTGGTCAGCAGAATGGACTTCCTGATTCCTCTGGATATAGGAGTCAGTCCTGTTAGAGAGTTTGTTTTGCTTTAGTTTTTTCTTCACCCAAACGAAGAGAAGCCGTTAGCTGCGAATGCTCCTTTACTCCAGTGTCCACCGCAGGCTGCCGCACGCGGGGCAGCCCGTCTCCTGTGGTGCGCGTTGGCCTGCAGGGCAGCCTGGTGCGTCCCCCGGGCTCCCTGCCCTGGCCTTCTACTGAACTTCTGTGCGCTGGTGGACAGTTCCACGGAGCAAATGGACTTCCTGCCTCGTCTGCCCCCCGCAGACACCTCTGGAAATCTCCCTGCTGACCCGGCCCTCCCTCTCCCAGGCTTTGTGAGGGAACCTGTCCACTCACCTGGGCCCAGTGCACACTGTGCCAGCAACTCAAATTCTGGTTGGCTGGGAGTCCAGGGCTCTGCCTCCCCTAAACGGTGAACTCACACCCTCTGGGTCACCTCCCAGAGGCCCACCAACAGGCTCCCTTCTCTGCCCCTCTGAAGAAGACGCTGGGGGTCCATCGCGCCTTCCCACGGCTTTCACGCTCTGCTGGAATGCGTGGTGCCTCCTCCTGTGAGTGCAGGCTGCGGTGTGTTTTGGGCAGTTAGCCCCGTGTGGCTCGGCCTCAGGTGGCCCGGCTTCACCAGGATGCACTGCTGGTGAGGGCAGCTCCACAGTGGACGCCACAACTGAGGCGAAACCACCTGGTCCTGCCTTGCGCTTGCTGTTGGAGCATCCTCATGCCGGTCAGAGGTGCAGGCCAGAGCCCAGGACTGGGCTGGCCCCCACCTACACCCTGGCCCGCCTACCAGGCTGCCCCAGTGCTTCTGCCTCCCTCACCCTCCCTGCTTGCTTGGAGGCTTAGATGGCTGCCCAGGGCTGCGAGGGTCCTCTCCTTCACCCCACCCCTCCCCGTGAGAGTCCAGAGTGGTGGGTCTTGCACCTGTTCTGAGAGCCCCGCTGCTGGGTCCTGAGAGCTCCTCAGGGGCTCATGGGCCTCTGCACCTCATCCCTCCCACTCCTGTCCCTTCTGGGATCTGCCTGGTGGCCTCTTCCTTGGATGCTGGCCTCTCCTCTCTACCTGGCCAGTGCCCAAGGGCTCAGCCCTGAACAGCTGGGTCTCCAGCAGCTTCTCCTGACCCTGCCCTACTGTGGGCCAACCCACTGCCACTGCTCTTGCACACAATGTGCTGGAACCAGGCCTCAGGGCAACGGCACCCGCTTCGCTCTAAGACTTTCTGCCCTCTTTCCTTTCTCCCTGTGCAACAGTACCAAGGAAGGGTCAGAGGGAGCCACTTGCAGGCCATGCAGGTTCACACTCCGCGCGGAGGAGGGCAGGGAGGTGTGCACCCAGCACTGGCCCAGTCCTGGCACCTGGCTCAGGTAGGCATCGCCCAGCTACACGAGAGAGCAGATCCAGCATGCAGGGCTCATTCTGGGGGAACCGTGCAGCCTGCCTGTGGGAAGTGAGCCCCCCACCCCGGGGACGAGGGAAGCTTGAGCAAGCAGAGCTCCTGGGGCTGGTGGGGTCCCTGGGGGCCGCCGGCCCCGCCATTCACTGCAGGCACCTCTCCCTCTGGGGCTTCCGCCCTCCAACTTCACTGAACAGAAAAGACCTAGAAGCCCATGTTGGGATTCTGACCAAAAGTGGGAGCAGAAAATTCGCTTTGGCCGGGGAGTGGGTGGCTGAGGCGGCTGCCGGGGTTCAGCGTGGTCAGGTAGGGTTGCTGTCTCACGGCCGCCCGGGGAGGCGAGTGTAGTGTGCAGGGTGAGGGATGATGGCCGTGGCGTCCATGGTGTCCATGGGGCCTGCCTCTAGCACACTGCTGGAGGTTTCTAGAAAGAAGGAAAACTGCTAGTCCATGAGCATGTTTGGAAGTCCTCCAGGGTGGATATTTCACTACCTCTGATTAGGAGCATTGTTCTGCCTTTTGTTATAAACAGGGGGACCAGGGCCAAAATCAGGAAGAAACACGTCATCACAACAATGCCACACCATCTGCAAATGGGATCAGTCTGCGCTCTGTGCTGGTCACATCCAGAGACTTTTAACTTTTTTTTTGTACATTCAGAGTGGATTTATATAGAGTTTATTTTTAATTCTCTTCCATTTGAGGAAAATCAATCCATCTCTGAAAAGTAGCTCTATAATTTATCTGTATTCTATATAATGAAATAGTTTAGTTCAGTTTAGCTTTTATATTCCATTGAAGTGTTCCCTAAGCACATGAAAGAACTTCTCTCTTTTTATAGAAAAAGAAAGGTGTAGCTGAGAAGCAGAGCACTGCTTGGGCCAGGTGGGCGTCACGGCCTAGGAGAATTTGGTGGTGGCCGCTCACCAATTTGTTTGTCAAACTGAAAATCCTTGAAATAAATCCAGGGGAAAGAGCAGATGGAGCACAGGATACCGCCGCGACGTCCCCCACGCTCCGGGGATGCTTTCCTGCTTACTGTCCGGGGATTCTGTTGGAGCACAGTTCTGAAGAGCGGTCCTCACTGGCAGGAGCCCATGATAATGGGGCTTCCAGAGCTGGTCTGGATTGTCCATCAGGGCTTTGTTCCCCTGGAGGGGACACAGAGATGAGGATTCTGCCAACACTGAAGGGCGGTCAACAAAAGGCCAGGGGGAGTTCCGCCTCCAAACAATGGGCGGCACTGCTGCGGAAATCGGGACAGACTTGAATCTCTATTTTGTGAGTACTTGAAAGACACAAACCACTCAAGTCACATGAGCTGCTTTCCCAACACTGGTCCAAGCCTGTTGAACCAGGGTGTGGCAGTGAGGGCACCCCAGGTGCTGCTGCAGGCCCCGATGGACTCGGCTGGCCGCCGGCTGGGGCTGGGGCTGGGGCTTGGGGACAGGAGCGGACGATGACTGGCTCTGGGTCATACCACAGTGGGGATGGTTACAAACCGGTTGTGCCCCGTGTGTGTGCTCTCCTCCCGTAGAGGCTTAAACAAGATGTGAAGGAGTTCCGCTCTTCCGTCCTGGAGCTTGTGGGCAGCTGTCAGGAGGAGTGCCAGGCCCACCTCTCTGCAGCAGCGGCCGCTGTGCAGAGAGCACAGCTGGACAGTCAGGCTGTGCAAGGTGAGGTGCCGCACTGTGCGAGCCGGACCTGCTGGGAGAGGCCTGCCTGGGCCCAGCCCCCGTCTCTCCTAGCCGCCCACTGATGCCCATTCGGGGCGAGGAGAAACGCTGTCTTATATCCTGGCTGCTGCCCCCCCGACCCTGCGGCCACCGCCGTGGGGGTCTCCTCCTCCCCTGTCACGGGAACAGTGACTCTTGCCCGTGGCGTTCCTGGTGCACAGAGCCTGCGGGCACGTTAGCTTTCAGAGTCGGATTTTCCAGAGATGGGTGGAATTCCTCCTTCCATGATTCCCCAGCCACTGGACCGCACCTCCTCTCACAGGGGCTTGTCTTCAGGGTGGTCAGCTGCGCGGTGTCGCCTGAGTGCAGGGTCACGCTATCCACTGCAGTCCACATCCTGCTGGTCAGCCTGAAGACAACTGGGCAGGGCTGTGGGCGACGACCCCTTCTGTGATTCCCAGAGTGTGAGGGGCTGCGGCCCCGCTGCCGTTCTGAGGCATGGCCGTGCCGCGCTCAGATGGCCAGGGGCCTGCGCAGCGCACGGGGTCCGCCACGCCCTAGAGAGGACAGTGTGTCTGCTGCTTTTGGGTGTGTGTGTGGTGTGTGGGCACGTGTGTGTGGTGTGTGTAGGTGTGTGTATTAGGTGTATGTGGTGTGCGTGTCGATGTGTGTAGGCATGTGTCGGTGTGTGTAGGTGTACGTAGGTGTGTGTATAGGTGTATGTAGGTGTGTGTAGGTGTGTGTGGTATGTGCACCTGTGTGTAGGTGTGTGTGGTGTGTGTGTGGTGTGTGTGTGGTGTGTGTGTGGTGTGTGTGTGTAGGTGTGTGTGTGGGTGTGTGTAGGTGTGTGTGTAGGTGTACGTAGGTGTGTGTGTGGTGTGTGTAGTTTTGTACGTAGGTGCATGTGGCGTGTATCAGTGTATGTAGGTGTGTGTAGGTGTGTGTGGTGTGTGTAGGTGTGTGTGTAGGTGTGTGTGTGGGTGTGTGTAGGTGTGTGTGTGGGTGTGTGTAGGTGTGTGTGTAGGTGTACGTAGGTGTGTGTGTGGTGTGTGTAGTTTTGTACGTAGGTGCATGTGGCGTGTATCAGTGTATGTAGGTGTGTGTGGCGTGTCTGTCTGTGCATGGTCTCCCCACTGGAGCTGACGGGAAGAGTCCGTTGCTTAGTTCAGAGGGTGCAGAGGGTGCAGCTCTGGGACCCCAGGGAAGGCCGAGCGGGAGCCAGGGCCGTTCCCTAGGGAGGTGCTGATGTCTGGCCGAGGTCCCAGGCTGGCCAGACACCTGCAGCCTATGCACACAGACCCCCAGGAAGGCCCCTGCCGGCTGCTGGCCCACGTCCTGTCCAGGCGGCCAGCTTCCCAGCTCCTCCTCCCCTGCAGCTCAGCGCCCATCAGAGGTGAAGCTTAGACACCACCTGGTGTCAGGCAGTTCATCCCGCACCTCAGACAGGACGCGGTGGGGAGCAGGCCTGCTGACGGAGTCGGGGTCAGCTGTGGAGACCTTTCTGCTCAGGGGGCGGTGCCCCCTTACACCTGTGCTGCCTGGCTGGGCACCGAGAGAGCACACTCTGCTCTAGCCTTGTGAGTGGCCTCCTCCCTGGACATTTGCAGCCAGGCCAGGTGTGTCGCTGTGGGCACTGGAGCAGGCCTGGCTGCTGCTGACCTCAGGCCATGACAAGACTCCATTCCTGCGCTGGACTCCACGTGGGCAGCAGCCATCATGACAATGGCCCTCTGGGCTCCTGGGCATCCTGGCTTAGCTGCGACTGTGCTTGGCCCCAGTGTGTAGTGGACAGTCTCCCCTCATCCCCACATCATGGCCAGAGGCTCTCTGACTGGACAGGAAGTGGAGGCCCCAGGTCAGCCCGGCAATGGAGGAATTGGAAACCAGACCCCACCTCCTTTGCTGCAGGCTCTACCCACAGAGAGGGTCCCCGGGAGCCTCGGGACGTCAGGAGCAGGCCTCCAGGACTGGGTCGTGGTGCAGGACTCCTGGGCAAGGCCCCTGGCCGTGGTCCCAGGGTGTGTCCCATGTGGAGAGCTGCTGGCCTCTGTGAGTGGCTACCTCTCTGCTAACAGAGGCGTTTAATCTGCCAGGCCACACGGGTCCCCCCTGCAGAATCCCCGTAACCTGGGTCGCACTGTCCTTCCAGCTTGGCGGTCAGAGGCCCTTCGTCTTGAGCAGTCCTTGCAGGACATGGAGGAGCGCTGCCACCGGGAGAAGCAGAGGAGGCGGGCCCTGCACAACAGCCTGCTGGTGAGCGCCTGCCGCGGCTGCCGGGCTCCGCCACTGAGGGGCTGGGCCCACTGAGGCCACAGCTGGGCGGGAGGGGACAGAAAGTCAGAACACTGTGGGAATGGGAGGGACAGCCGGGGGGGGGGGGCGGGCACAGGGCGGAGAGGTCAGCTGAGGTCAGTGCTGGGCTCCAGTGTCCTCCCTCACCCAGACACCACCAGCCACTCCGGTGCTCAGTCAAGAGCAGGGGCCACCGAGGCATGGAGAGGTGCTTGTCCCGGGCCACACAGTAGCCATGCTGGGTTAGGCTGGGACCCCGTCAGCCCCTGAGGCCTGCAGGGGTTGAGCTGATGTGAGCTCAGGAAGGAGAGGGGTACTTGAGAGCAGGACACCCCCAATTCTCCCCAGCTGGAGAGCTCAGAGGTCTGCGCCAGGGTGAGAGGACCCAGCTGCCCTTCCTCATGGCCCTTAGCTGCTTTCTTCCAGCCCAGTCATGAGGTTCCCCGACTGCTGCTTCAGAGATGAGGGGTCTGAGACTCCGGAGTTAGGACGGTTCCCCTCCACCATGGTGAGGCGGCCAGGGCGGGGGGTCTGCTCTGGACCTCCTCTGTGAGGTCTGACTGTGCTCGCACCGAGGCTGACGTCTGAGTTCCAGAACCTCTTGCCCATGAAGCCTGTGCTCCTGAGGGGTGCTCGGCCCTCACAGAGGTGAAAAGCTCCACTGGGCGTGAGACACGGCTGAGGATGATTCTGGCGTAGGGGCCATCTGTGCAATCCAGTATTCAGGAGTCGTCTGTCGGTGCTCAGGGGCCAGCGCTCCACAGCACTGTGGTCCTTCACCTTACGTAACTGCCGTGCTATCTCTACCTCTCGGGGCTGCTGGGGACAGCCTGGGATCTAGTGAGAAGGGCTAAAACGCACTACCTAGGGTGGACACAAGTCCAATACAGAAGAATCGATGGCGCACGATCCTGAGTCTAGAATCAGGATCGTGATTGGACCTGCTGCACTAGCCGAAGGGGCCCTTCCTTGCCATGGGCACTGTGCAAACAGGACACTGACCTCAGCTTCGGGAAGCTCAAGAAGCTGGAGATCCGTCTACAGTGTCACTTACCTGGTTCTCAAGCAGTAGGAGCAGCCGTATGGCAGAGCTGTTGGACTTGCTCACCATCAATCAAAGACGAGGCTTTAGAATGGAGTGCTCAAAGTGTGTGAGCACTTAAAGAAAGCAGGGTCGCTCCCTGAGAGCAGCAGGAGTTTACAGGAATGAAATGTTCAGGTATTAAATCAAGGAAATGTGGCGGGTGTGGAGTGTCTGGTCTCAGCCAGGCGCGTGGGGAAGCACTGCGTGAAGTATTTAGGGTCAGTTTCCAAGCAGGAGCTGCTGCCTCTTGTCAGCACGGTCACCCGCTTACCCAGCACCCGGGGAGAGAGGAGTTTTCCTGTCCCCAGGAACCCAGCAGGGGCCAGGCTTCTGCCCTGGTGCCCAGCGGCACCCTGTGGCTCTGTCTGGCTCTAAACATTAGGCCCTAATGTTTAGGACTCAGGTGGGATGTAGAAGGCATGGTTGGGATCTCAGAGGAGATGCGGGTTTGGCTGGTCGCAGATACCTCAGCGGGCCAGAGCCACAGGCTGAGCCTGACCTGGGTACCAACTCCAGGCACAGTGTGGTGGAAGGACGCAGGGACTCCCCATGGCAGCACCCTGCTGAGCCAAGGCCAGATTCCAGTAGACAGACACATGTTGTCCCTGGTCCCAGAGAAGAGCCAGTGCAGGGCTCTGCCTTGGGCCTGGTCCCTCCTCACCCCGCTCCTCTGCCCCGGGCTGCACCAGTGCGAGGGTGGCGAGGCCCTGTACTCTGCAGGTGGAGTGACTTGCTGGTCTCACTGGCTCTCACTGCTCTCTGTCACCTCCCCCCATCAAAGGCTGTCTCTGCCGCTGCTCCGGGGACAGCCCCTTCCCAAGCGGGCTTCTCCCCACAGGGCTGGGGCTCGGCGCCCTTACAGGCATCTGCACGTGTGCATTTCTAAGGGCTCTCTTGCTTTCCGATTTCCATGATTCAAAGGGGCTGGGAGAAGACGATGCTGCCTTCGAGTCAGGTCGGGAGTTCTTTGGGTACAAGACACCTGATTACCAACCACTGGTGGCCTGACTGACAGTCCTCGCTTGCTGTCAGTGCCAGGATCAGAGCTGCCAAGCCAGCGAGAGCATCGCTGGGCTGCACCAACAGAAAGCACGTGGGTCAGGGTGGTCCTCAGTCCTGCTCTGCTCTGGCAGTGACCCACCACACCTGACCCGTGCCTCTCGGTCTGGACACCTCACCCAGAGAAAGAGGAAACCCGACTGGGTAGATTTTAGCCATTCAGGATGGTGCTGGGACTCAGCCATGAGCAGGGAGGTCTGATGGAGGCGGGTGGAGAAGGCGGAGCCTGGAGGCTGCCGGAGCCATGTGCCAGGCTGACAGGTGTGCAAGGGGCCCACAGCCACAAAGGCAGTGGGGAGAGGCGTCAGGCAGAGGGGCAGACAGCCTCCCAGCTGCACCTGCACTCAGCTCTGCTCACTCGCTCCCCATGGGCAGCTGCGGGCTGCCCCTGCCCCTTGCCCGCACAGGGGCCCACATTCCTCGTCCACCCTGACCAACCTCGCCATGACGTTATCCAGGCGAAGCCTCCGGAGGGCCAGGATGATGAGCAGAAGAGCCAAATGTCTCAATTTCCCCTAAAATGCCCAGTGCACTTCACCTGGGATGCACTGAAAGGCCTCCTGTGGGTTCTTCTGCCAAGGGCGGGTGGTCTGCCAAGGGAATGGATGGGTTAGGTTTGAGTCAGAAAAGCCTGGGCTAACCCTGACCACGCGCTGCCCCCAGGCCTTCTCCAGAAGTCAGGACTAGTGCAGTGACTCCGTGGATCACCTGGGAAATGTCCCCAGTGCACGCCTCGAGGGGGTGGCTCCTGTCCCCCTGTGGCTCACAGCCGTGTCCACAGTGGACATCATTGTTGCAGGAGCTGAAAGGAAGCATCCGAGTTCACTGTCGGATCCGTCCCTTGCTGCCCTTCGATAGTGAGTGGAACAGCTCGGCTCCACATAGCAGGTGACCCTACACTCGGGGCATCGTCTTCGGCCGTGTGTGGCTGTGTGTGGCCACGTGGGGGTGTTGAGGGAAAAGCTATAGAACTGGCAGGAGTCTCCACAGCCTGGCTCCCCAGCCCTGGCCCCACAGGTGCTGCTGGTGTCCGAGTGGAGGTATCCCTCAGGTTGGTGCTCCTCGCCAGGCAACTAGACCTGGGGACAGAGCTTCAGAGTGGCTGAAACCCCCGGACCCCCACTCCCCAGCCTCCCCTGCCTCTCCACCTCCTCTGCACTTGTCATCTGCTTCCTGCCCCCTAGTCTGGCTGGTGTGGCCTTCCTGGTCTCAGGTCCCCCCTCTTCTGTCCACATTTTACTCCCCTCTAAGGACCTGCCTGGTCTCCTGTGTTCACCTTGGATGACTGAGCGCTGGACTTCAGGAAGGCCTCAGGAAGCACGAGTGCACCTTGTGGACTGGGAGCATTTGTAGTTTGTCAAAGGACCGAAAATAGGGAAAACAGTGTAGTGGTGACCCTGACATGTGACAGCTTCTTGGGCCTGGCTTCCAGATGGTCCTTGCCTCAAGGTACCAAATGCAGCTTTCTGTTGCTTTGTCATCTGCTCTGGGCGGCCCGTCACCAGTCACTGATGAGATTGAACAAATCAGAAACTGAGTTCCTCGGTCGCACTTGCTACCCTGAAAGTGTGATGCGGCAGCTCAGACGCAGGGTGCCCCCAGCAGAGCAGGGCCCGTGGTGGCCCCTGTTCTGAATCATGCAGGAACAGAAGAAATAAAAAGCGAAGAGTATAGGGTAGAAGAAGAGGCCAGAGAGGACAAGAGACGTGTGTGTGGAAAGAGGGACACGTGGACGCAGGAGAGGTCAGGGAACACCCGCGAGGAGCAAGAATGAAGCCAGAGTCCAGGGAGTCGGGGGTGGGGAGGAGCCAGGGAGAGAGCAGGGGACACCGCGAATTCAGAAAGAAAGCATGCTGCCGTGTGCATTTTAAGTGTCGTTTGTCCCTACAGCTCCATCTCGCGAGAAGTGGCCCATGCACTGGATGATGTGAGTAGTCCCCAGTGTGTCCCCACGTCCTCAGGGACTCTGGCTCCCAAGGTGTCCTACCGGGAGGGCAGCTTCCTGCAGACTCTGCTGTTGGGAGGGTGGCTTTGCCTACTTTCTGGGGGAGCAGGTGCTCTTGCTCCTGTGCGGGTGGCTCCTGGCTTAGGTCCCCCAGTGCTTTGCGTTTGCAGCCTCAGAGCCCAGTCTCTTGCAAACTGAGCATGTGGCAGGTGGGTAGGTTCAAAAAAGTAGAGCATTCAGAAAAGAGACACAGGTACAAAACTAAAAGCAGTGAAGTCAAACATGAACTTTGTAGTGTTAATTGGAAACAGACCTGATTCTGTCTCTCCTTGAACCCCTCATGCTTCTCAGTTCTACCCCAGCGATGCCTGGAAGTAGCTCTGAGAAGATGCACGCTCTGCTCTCCAAGCACTGTGCTCCTCAGGCTACCTCATGGGGCTGGGAGGGGACAGGGTGAGCCGGGGCCACCTTTGCTGGCCACAGGGGAAGTACCCAAGGCTGTGGCCATGTCCCCAGAACACAGAACCATTTGGCACAGTGGGAAACGAGGAGCTCAGGAAATGGCTGAGCAGATGGAAATACATGATCATAGTTAAAAATTCTGAGTTCATAAATATTTTCTAAAAAAACTTCATTGATTACTTCCGTAGGGTGGTAGATGATCAATTCATTATTCTAAAAGTGTGGGGAAAAAAGAGCCAAGCATTTACGCCGCCCTGGGTGTGAGAGAGGTGGTTCAGGGCAGTGAGTGGTGGTAAGAAGCGTCTTCACAGACGTTGGCTAACCAGTTCAGAGCCGACGCTGAGAGGTGGCTCTGAAGCCCCTGGAGTGGTGCCTGGGTCACAGGCTTCAGTGGCCGCCGTGGCCCCGGGGGCAGCAGGGTCTGCACAGTTGGAGGGACGCCCTGCACCTCTGAGCTCTCAGAGCTCACTGCAGACATGGTGACCTCGTGACGGGGGGCGAAGTCGACAGGGCAGCCACCCAGGGCTTTCGCTGTAGCCAAAGCTGCCTCTGGACAGGTCCCCCTCCGTCATGGTAAAGGAGAGGAAACACCTGACCACTCCAGAACGTGGGCACTTCACTGGATGAGAGTCGGGCGTCCCCAACAAGTCAACAACAGGACACTGAAGCTGCACGGTGCACCCCCTGGGCCCGCCCTCTCGAGCAGGCTCACTGGAGGACAGGGGGGCCTGGGAAATGCGCCTGTGCCGGTGCATCCCAGGCAGGACGCCTGTCCCTGCAGTCTGGGCTGCCCGGGTGTTCGCTCTGCAGGAGACAGCTGTGTGGAGAGAAGCATTCAGGGACACTGCAAGAGGTCCATGTGACATGGGGGCCCTTGTCGGGAAGTGGAGACCAGGCATGGCGAAGTCTGGTGCTTTTGTACCAGGCTGAGCAAAGAGGAAGGGCGGGAAGACCCACGGGGCGCAGGGACCAGGCCCGTTCGCAGCCTGCTCGTGGTCTCTCCCGCCTGGGTGCCCTCTCTGGAGAGCGCTCCTCTCCTCCCAGCAGGGGCTGCTGGTGGGGATTTCATCTGCTGCCTTGGAGGAGAGTGGCTCAGACGCTCTCCTCTGCCTGCCTTCAAAGGAAAAGAGCCCTGGTGCCAGGGCCAGGGTGTGGCTCCGTGGTAGAGCGCCTGCCTTCCTTGTGTGAGGCACTGGGTTCAGTCCCCAGCACCACATAAAAATAAAACAAAGAAGAGAAAGGTATTGTGTCCATCTACAACTAAAAAAATGTTAAAAATAAAAAGAGCCCTGGTGCCAAAGTGAAGCATTTGGGGGCAGCTGTCCGCCCTGCTGTGGTTTGCATGCGGCTTAGGATGTTCCCAGAGTTCACATGCTGGACACTTGGTCCCAGTGTGGCCTACTGGGAGGAGGAAGGGCTTGCTCAGAGTCATAGACCCCATTGGAGGGACCCTGGTTAGGGCCTGTGAAACAAGAGTGGGTTTTCACAAAGAGCCAGCCTGGGCCCTGGACCCCTCTCACTTCCCATCTTGCTGCTCCTCTTTTCCCCTGCCACATGCACCCCCACGGTGATGCCATCTGCCATGTTGTGAGTAGCCAGAAGTCCTCACAGAGGTCAAACTGAGGGGCCAGCTGATCTTGGACTCCTAGCCCCCAAAACTGTGAGCCAAATTAAGCTCTTTTCTTTATACATTGCTCAGCCTCAGTTATGTTTTTATAGCAACATGAAATAGACTAATGCAGCCACCTCTCAGGTGACATTAATTTTCCAAGGTCTGACTACTCGCATGCTAGTTATGCTTTAAAAAGCCCTTATTGGTTAAGATATGGACCGTGGGCTTTACAGATGAATCTAAAACATGCTGAGAAAAGGGAGGTAGATTGTGCCAGAATGTCCTTAAAAGAAGACCGCCCTCGTGCTAAGTGTTTTTGAGGCAGGACAATTGGATTTTCGTGTTGAGCTTATGCTTCACTCCAGCTTATTATGACTACCAAAGAATGCATTCAGGAAACAAGTGAGATGCTAAGCATGTAATTAATGTGGGTAACGCTGACTGTCACCTGAAAATCTCAGTCATGTGGGTTAGAATGGCCATGTTGGAGCATTTCTAAAGTCTCATCACTTCTTGGAAAGGCGGCTTCGTCTGCGTGCCTCACCGTGTTAGCATCCTGAGCTTTAGCAGTCCTCTGTGGTAGTTAATGGTTGATGGGATGGTTTCTCACAAAGCGGCCAAGATCATTGTCACAGCTGCATCAAGAAGTTCACTTGTCTCCGGAGGGGACACTTCCAAAGCCCTTGAGGTGGCTTCCCTTGTCCCTGGAGGTCCCTGGTTGCCTCCAAGCAGTCATACCTTCACTCCTGGACTTGGGTGAGAGGGACCCTGGCCCTGGCCTTCCCTCCCCTGCCTCCCCAGCCAACCCTGTCCCTGCGGCCCAGTCTGAGGGGCCGTCTGCCTGTGGACATTCTGGCCAGCCTTGAATTTCTGGTGAGAAGATCCTCCTGAGCCAGAGGCCGGCAGGCAGTGGCCCACCCCTCCAGGCCCCGCCAAGTCCCACTGAACCTTCTCCCTGGGACGCCTGTCTTTTCACGTCTTACCCAGTCTAACAAGGTAGCATTTCTTTTGTCGGGGGCGTGTGGCTCAAGTTTAAGAATCACTGGCAGGACCCTGGCCTGCCCGCTGAAGGACTGCCTGTCACTGGGTTTGCTGGAAGAGCCAGGACTGTGTGACCTGCAGGCTCCCAGGCTGTGCGGCTCTCCGGGATCTGGAGGTCCAGGCTGGTGGATGTGCAGCCAGCACTCAGCCTGCGGTAGGTCTGGATTCGCCCTAAAAACACCATCGGTGTCAGCTGGAGAATCTGGGCCCTGCCTCCTGCTTGGCGGCCGCCTTGCTGGTTATTCACTTGCAGTTTTTATTTAACGTTCATCTCCTTGTTGATGACCAGACATGGGAGAGCAGAGTTCGGGCTTTGTGTCGAGCTCCTGCAGACTGCTGCCTAGGATCCCTGTTACTGCCTGACACCGACTCCAATTTCCGAATGTAGCTGGTGGGGGCTGTGGGTCACATGGCCTGGCCACATCTGCCATGGTGTGAATTGCATTCTGCAGAGGGGCTCGAGGGGTCAGCGGAGTGACACACCTGAGGACCGTCTCTCATGGCCCGAGACCCTGGGTCCTCCATGGACCGCTTGATCTTCTCTAACCCTGCTCCTGGCCTCAGACTCCCCTAGTCAGTCCCTGGGCTTGTGCAGAAGCAGGGGCACAGCCGCCTGCCTCCTCCGTCTTCCTTCTCCAGACCCCTCTGAGCTTCAGACCACGCATCCGGCAGCCACTGGCCTCCCATCTTAGCATGTGCGCTTCCCAACCTGAAGACGTCCAAAGCGGAGCTCCTCATCTTCTCTGTGGATCCACTGTCCTTGTTTTCCCAGCTCATCACATGGAGACTCCAGGCGCCCTGACGGCCACATCTGATCTCCAAGTCCTGTGAATTCTGCGGTGAGCGCTCCCACGGTTTCTTTCCTGCCAGGCCACCCTCTCCCCTGCCCGACTGCTCCTGGCTTCCTGGCCGGCCTGCTCACCTGCCCAGCAGCAGTGTCCTTTCAAATGCAACCTGGTCACATCATGGTCACACCCACTCCTGGCCGGAGCCTCTTCAGTGTGTGCTCGTGGAATTCCGCGGCGCCTCGGGCAGGACCTGCAGGGCTCTCACTCCATCCTGAAGGCTCTGCTCTGCCCGCAAGCCTATGGCCACCTTCCAGGGCCCTCACCCCTTCCACAGGGGCTTCTCTGAACCCCCTGCCATGGTGCCTTTCCTTGGCAACCTCGCTGCCCGCACCCCCAGCACTCGTGGTCTTCCCTAGACCAGTGTCTGCACACCAGCCTACAGGTCACAGGATTGTCCACCACGCCGACTGGCAGCGTCTGTCTCCGGAGAGGGAGGCCACGTCCCCTTGCTCACGACAGGCACTTTACATCACCCGTGCCCGTCAGGACCAGGGAGTCACAGCCCTGACTGTCACTGGATGTGGCTCCTGAGGGGGTCTTCTTTCCAACCATGAAGTGGGTCTAAAAGGGACTTCTTTAGGATCAAGATTTAGTTTTCAAATATGAATCACTTGTGAGAAACTGAAAATTATTTCAAGAACAAACGTGACTTTTACAGACTGTGGTCAGAGAGAGGCTTGGGTTTCTGTTTCAGGAGACGCAGGACGGAAGGGTCAGCTGCACCCAGCCGGTCCCCTGTGCTCAGCCTCCTCTCCTGTCAGCCAGTCTCGGTGTGCTGGCCCCCAAAGCACGGGTGAGACCCTGCTCACCACCTCTGTCTCAGGAGTGCTCTTCCCGCAAGGGCGTGCGGCTCCTCCCGAGGCTCCTCGTCAGGGCCAGCATGTGGCTGCCTGTGCACAGGCCGTCTTAGGAAGCCATCCACTTCTGCAGAGTGCCTCTGGAGTGTGTTCCTTTTCTAGTGGTAGTTCCTCATATTTTCTTGTTTCATGGATACTTAAGTCATAGACCTGTAGACCTAATGAATCCTACGATTGCAAGGCTACGGGACCACCTCGTGACATGTGGGCAAAGCCGTGTGGGTAGGCTCAGTTAACCAGGAGAGGGGCATCGTGTACCATATGCACCTAAAACCACATTATGGGGGGTTGGTAGGCACTTTCCACAGGACCCTAAACCATCTCTGTTCCTAAGTGCCCATGAAAAATGTAGGAAGTATCATTTGGCACTTGGTGTCAGGTGCTAGGCATGTGCTCTTTGCCCCACCGTCCAAACCACATGACAGAGCAGACGGTAGATTTGGGAAGAGGTGTCGTGTTCCTGGCCTGGGGCAGGGAGGCTTGGGATTCAACCCGGGGTGCAGGGGGATGGTGGCCATAGGGAAGGACTCAGATGAGGTTGAATAAATCAGACATGTGGAACTGGACATCAGAAAGTGTTCCCAGTCACCCAGCATCCGTGCTGTGGAGGAGAGGCTTGTCCCCTGCTGCAGACTCATGGAGGGTTGAGCTCACGAGAGCACAGAGCAGTCCAGTGCCTGGGGATCCCTGGAGGTTCTGCACCCATCATGGGATAGAAAACTCCCACAGATCAGGTAGGGCGACCTGGTAGCAGTGTGGCCTTGGCTGTGAGGGGCTCTGAGGCCAGCTGGCCCTTCCTTATGGTCCATGTGTTTCCGTCTCCCTGCCTATAGCCCTCAGCTCTGCAGGACTGCGCCCCTGGCCACAGCCACCTCTGCAAGCCCCTCACACCCACAGAGGGGACCCCCACTCCTGCATGTCCCCAGCTCCAGAGCAGGTTGAGCACCAGCCCCGTGGCTGACCAGCCACCAAACCTGCTCGAGTCAGGGGCATGGAGCGGGAACAGGCCAGCTGTCCTCATCTGTCGCTGGGCGGGCAAGCTGGCCTGCAGACAGCTACCGACAGGCCTGAGCCCTGTCCCGCCTCCTCCCTGAAGGAAGGCGATCACTGCCCAAGGGGCCGGGGCACAGAGGCGCCTGAGCTGTGCCCGGTGCTCCTGTCCACCGTGTTTCATGCTCTCTCCTCGCTGGGCCTCGGGCACCAGGGATCTTAGCCCTGGTTTGGGATGGCCATCTGTGTGTAACAAGGCAACCTGACAGCTGCCACCTTTGCCACCCAGGCGCGCTTCTGTGGCGTCGGGCGCGCGTGGCCGTCACCTCATCTCCAGGGTGTCCTGCTCGCTGAATGGGACTTTGCCACCCGTGCCCTCTGCCGTCCTCCCTCCTGGCCCCTGGTGCCACCATCCCGCCCTCTGCTGCATGCATCTGAAGACCCGGAGCCTCAGCCGGGGACCTCAGGTGCACCGCATCCCTGGCACCTGCCCTGGTGTCCCTCAGGTCACGCCATCGTGCCTGTGGGCTCGTCCATGAGCCCTGCGGCCTTTCTTCTCACTCTTTCTTCCTTAAGTTCTGTGACCTTGTCTTCAAACCTTCTGTGAAATCAAGACTCAACACAGAGACACGAGAACAGAGGCCTAAGGCAGAGGTGGTATGAGCCGGTCAAACAGAGGCCATGGCCCCACCAGCTGACCGGGATCTGGCCTCAGCTTCGTCCCCTCAGCTCCGTTACCCAGTGCGCCTCTCTGAGCCCGGTGCGGTCCTGCCAACTTGTGCTCTGGTGTCCTCTGTGGCTTTCCTATCCCCAGGCCCCTCCAGCCCCCGTGAGCCCTGGGTGCAGCCCACAGTCTGATTTTGCTGACACACGTGAGGTGCGGCTCGTCTTGCTCCTGTCCTTGGCACAGTCTGCCAGCTGGCACGTGCCCAGGCCACCCAAGCTGAGTGGTGGTGAGTGCATCACGGGAGGTGCGTGGGGCCAGGTGCCTGATGCCAGCAGTAGCAGTGAGCTCTCCATCACCATGTGGGGAGAATCTAGCTCCTTTGATTTTCTTCTTTCCTGGAAACTTGGAAGGGTGCTGGGGCACCCCTGTGCTATCCAGCGACAGCCCCAGAGGGAGGTGGGATGGGCACCCCATTCTTTCCTTTTACTTCCAGAAGTAGCAAGCGGTGGCTCTCACCCCCGTGCAGGGACAGGCGTCAGCTTTCCTGGGGACCTGAGCACCAGCATGCCTGGGGCTTCCTCTGTGTGGAGGGCCTCTGCCTTCGGGGTGCAGCCGTCTCCTGGCTGTGTTGGCCAGGGCTCCCTGTGGCCCACATCCCCACCGGCTCGCAGGAATGCCCAGCCATGGAATCACGTAGTCCACGTGGCGGGTCGGGGCTGGGCTATCAATGGCTCTACTACTCCTCTCTTAACCTGGAGATGTGGGTGATTCAGAACCACGCCTGCATCATTACTTTGTAGTATTAACACCTCTATAAACGCATCACCCCATGTGGAAACCAGACGTGGGCAATGCCTGGTCTCCCTGGGTGGCCCACCTGGTGCCTGATGTCCCCCTTGCAAGCTGAATCCTGTGTCACCTGGTACTGCCGGCACCTTCATTGAACATAGACACAGGAATTAATAATGCTTATAAACTGTAGGCGCTGCCCTATCCACAGAGGTCCTAGGAAGTCACCGGGAGCCCTCCAGCCCCTTGGTGGTCTCACTCAGGGCTCTGCTCGGTCCCCAGGCTGCAGTCCTCACAGGTGTCCTCTCAAGAGAGGGTCGCAGCTGTGTCACCCTGTGGCTTATCAGAGTTGGAAGACCCCGACCACCCGTGGCATCCAGGTAACATCTCCGAAAGACGCAGAGGGTGCTTCACCTGGGTGCCCCGCCTAGGCCCCCAGGAGGGTGGGGCTCCCCTCTGCTACCGGAGGAGGCCCAGCCTTGGCTATGAGTGCGCCTCCCCGGGGGGGCACGGCGGTGGAGCAGCTGGCTGTCCAGTCTGCATGGGGTCTGCCTTTTTCCTCCTGGCCTCAGACTTATTTCTATAAAATGTGAGATCTGGAATTTGGGAGCAGTTTTGAGCCCTACAGGTCTGAAAGCTAGCTAGGAAGCTAGGTAGGAATAAGAAACAGACCGTGCAGGGCTGGGGCGGTTTGGCCTGGAGCCCGGTCCTCGCTGCAGGACGCTGGATTCCATCCTCTGCCTCTAGAAGCCTCAGGAATGGCGAGAATCCGGAGGCTGAGCCCGCGAGTGACGGGGCTGCGGGAGAGCGGCTGCAGATCCACAGCCTCTGGGGAACGCGCCACCACAGGCAGCCCCCACCCGGGGCTGGAGGCTGTATTCTTGAGACGGAGAGGCATGCAGTGCTGTGAACAGGGAGCTTCTGTGGGCACAGGCAGAAAAGAGCCCTGAGCTGGGCTGGGACAGCCACTCCCTGCTCTGGGGACGGTCTCGGTGTTCTCCTCCGCGGGTGGCACTGCAGTCGGAGGTCCCGGGAGCCCGAGGGCGCTTGGTCTCCAGCTTGTGCTTGGGCCCTCTGTGCTCCTTAGAGAACCCCTCGAGCGTCAGGTTTTCCACTGGTTTTTCCTTACAGCTGAAGCTGGGTCGTTACTTCCTGTTGATGCCTGCGTGGCATGGGGGTCACTCCCGGGGTCGAGTGAGAGGGGTGCCGGCCGGGGGAGTGGGGCCGAGGCTGGCCATGTTGGGGTGTGGCAGCCAGGCTGTGGGTGCACTGGTCGTGGCTGGTATCTGAGCTTGGCTCCTGCCTTTTATTAGGGAGTTTAGGGGGTGAGAAGAGCAGCGAGCTCTGTCTTGGGGTCACGACAGGGGGGTGTAGGAACCTTTTGTTCTCGAAGCAATGGCGCACAGCGAGTGCTCCCTAGGGTCTCGCTGAGCTGCCCTCCCCTGGACAGGCTCCCCGACCTGCGCTCCTGATCTTCTCATCCTGGCCCAGATGACCTCCTGGTCCACCACAGCTTACAGGGACTTGAAGTAAGGGCTGGGTGACCCTCTGCCAGACCTGGCTCTGTCCCTCCCGTGACTGCTTCTTGGGCTTCAGGGACCTCACTGCCCCCTCTTCAGTTGGCATCTTGGAAATATTCCTATGCAGTGGTGTGAAGGACAGGCCGGGCACGGGCAGGGCCTTCGTGCTTTGACGGGGCAGGCGCTGCAGGTGGGAGGGGCCGGGCCAGGCTGTTTGTCAGGCAAAGCCAAGCCTCATCCCCGCAGGATGTGTGCAGAGGCCAACATTTAGTCGTGTCTCCCTAGCCTGCCGTACCCAGATGCATGCTGGGACTCACGTGGCATTACTTGTGACTGCAGACGGTGAAGGGTCGCCTGTGCGGCAGCCTCAGAGCTCAACACCAGGAGCCCCACCTGGCCAGGTGTGCAGCGTTGTGCTCTAGCGGCTGCCATTAGGGGCTTTCAGCAGTGGACAGCGAAGAGGACCACTGCTCGCACTGACAGCTGTCGGGCCCACAGCCTGTGGCTCTACCCCGGAATGGGCACGTGGTGGCATGTATTTGTCATCTCACAGAAATCCCTATGTTCTTCCTGTGCACGCATCGTGTGCTGGCCAGGGGGTGGGGAGCGCCCATCCTGCTTCCTCCAAATACAAGGACTTGTGGACAGCAAACGCCTGGCCGTTCAGAACTGTGCTGTTGCTGTTTTGCCTTCCCAAGCTGCTGTCTCTCCATGAAATTTCAGTTTGTTTTGGAACTGGAGCCCATCCACCTCCTTCTGTTCAGCCGCAGCCAAAGCTGGTGCCCCACTTCTTGAAGGGCGGCCTCGGCTCCCCTCCCATGGGAGGTACCTCAAGGAGACGGCTCAGTAGGCCCAGGGGAAGTGGCTGGAAAGCGGCTCTCCAGCCTCGGGGGCTTCATCCCCTATGGGAAACTGCAAGTGCCCAGGATGCTCAGGCCACTGGCCCCAGGCCATCACATACTCCCCACGGTGTGAGTGCCTTCTCTGGGTTGGGGCAGGCAAACCTTTTTCTAAGGGCCAGGCATTGCAGGCTGCCGTCTTCGAGGCCGTGCGTCCTCTGTCTTGACCACTGGAGCTATCCTGCACCTCGCAGCCTGCAGCATTCGTCAGCAAAGGGCTCCGGGTGGTCCAGGAAACTGTGTCGACCAAACAGGCCACAGCTGGCCCTGGCCCAGGGCCTGTCCTCCACCCTGGCTCCCGTTTGATTAGTGAAGCCCTGGCTGGGTCTGAAGGCTCTATTTTGTCTCTATTAGGAAACGATTCTGGTGAAATGCCATCGTCCTGGTCACCCTAAGATCAATAAGACGTATAATTTTGAAAGGTAAGTGCTGGCCGAGTACACATAAACCATGCACATCGTGCCTGGGGTTGACTGACACGTGCCCCCTGTCCTGCCTCTGGGGGATGGCGGTTAGAGATAACCCCTGTGCCCACCCCCCAGGTAAATCCAGGGCTTTCTCTCTTTCTCTCTTTTCTCTCTCAAACAACGGGGCCTGAGTCAGAGGCCTTCCTGGTCAGCTGGGTGTGAGTGATCCTGGCTCCTGAGTGGGAAGGTCCTCCCCCCACCACCAAAGGATGGTGAGGGGCCCCCGGCACAGGCTTAGTCCTCTGCTCCTAATTGCAATGTCTGAGGACTCTCTTCCTGACCCTGCAGTGGCCTCTGGCTTTGTGGGGACAGTTGGAGATTCACGGACTCCTCCAAGTCCCCAGCTAGGGACAAGTGAGTAGGGGCAGGGTGTCCTGAAAGAGCCTCCAGGGAGAAGCAGTGGACCTCAGAGCACACACAGTCCACCAGGCGCCGTCCAGCAGCACACCCCTATGCTTCTGAGCTCCCAGGCAGGGCGCCACCTGTCCACCTCCCGCATCCTCTCAGCTTGTGGACAGGCAGGGGTCTCGAGTGTGTCGGGGTGCACGTGTAGGCCTGCACACAGGCCCCGCTCCTGCAGGACGCCGGAGCAGCCTTCCTCCGCCGACGCAGCCTCTGTTTGTCACAGAGTCTACGGTCCAGCAGAGTCTCAGGAGGCTGTGTTTGCAGATGTGTGTCCCCTACTGACGTCCTTCCTGGACGGGTGAGTGAAAACGTTTTTAAGGCCAGTGATCACAAACCTCTTTCCCATACAGAAATCAGAGGCCTGGCCAGGGGCAGCCTGTGGCCAGTGCTGGCTCTGTGTCCTGCACTGCACCATGCCTCCACCCCTGGAGATGGAGGCCACTGCTGGGCAGAGCGTACGGGCCTGAGCAGGGCTTGGGTGGCTGTGGGTGGACTCGAGCCTCCTAGCGGCTGCCTTTACCCTCTGGGATTCTTTACATTTCACACGTTCTAGAAGTCTGCTGTGAACGCTCCATCATGTCGGGGGCTCTGTCTATTCTTAGAAAAGACAACTACCGGTTTTAAAGGCAGGGGTCTTAGGAGTAAAGAGCACTTCTTTAGCCATCAGTTAAACCAGGTTGGAATATTTAACTGAGGATCCTCAGACCACAACTTGCCCAGAGGTCCACATCCAACTCCCTGGAGAAGACGCCCCTATGTCTGCCCAGAGAGGAGGCGGCGTGACCGACCTCCACAAATAGAAGCTAATTGCAGGGTTGCTGTCTCGCCATTGGTGCCCTGGCTGCCCCGAGGCCTGTGATCTGTGGAGTGGGGCTGGCCATGTCCACCTCACCACCCCGGCACCCAGCGATCCCCGCTCACCGCTGGGCAGTTTCTGCCTCAGCTGGCCTGTGTCCATCTGCCCTGGAGATGGCCAGGCTGCTCCGGTCAGCGGGCATCTTTTCAGAAGTGAGGAGTCCGTGGTGCAGTCTCGGCTGCACCTGCCTTCCCCTGGTAACCGGAGCGCGCTGCACTGTCCCAGCCTCTGTGCTGCCTGCCTGCTCCCCCTCCCGGGGGGGGAGCTCTGCTGGGTCAAGGGCAAGGGAGGTGGGCTACTCAGATGAGAGTGGGGTGTGGTGGCTCCCGTCACCATGCCTCGAGCCTCCTCAATCCCGAAGTGCAGGGCGACAGCTTACAGGCCCTGAGCTGGTCCCTGTGGCCCCAAGGTCTCTGGGGATGCGACAGCTCCCTCAGTCTGGGCCTTTGGGCTCGTCACTGCTCTGGGCACTGAGCGTTCAGATGACCACCAACCAGTTGCCCAAACCTTTGTCCAGGGAAAGCACTCACTTGACTCAGAGACAAGGTGGACAGTGCCCATCCAAAAGGAGAAGCCAGATCAGATCCAGGGTGAGGGGAGTGCTGGGTGACCCTGCCGGGCAGTCAGGGTGGAGGACCCTGCAGCGTGCCTCTGGCCAGCACCTTTCAGGCAAGACCACCTCTGGCTGAGGATACAATTTCATGTAATAAACCAATGTAAAACGTATGTAGATGTTTCCGACCTTCTCATGGATGTTTTGGCCTACAGGACTGGAGGGAAATTCAGGGTCCATCAGGAATCCTTGCCTTCTGTGGAACAAACTGTGGTCCAGTAACCCCAGGGCAGGTGGTGGGGAGGGCCTGGGCACTGGTGGGTTCACTGGCAAGAAGGAAAGCCCACGGTTCCTTGTGTTGTCCTTTTGTGTCCTAAAACCATCGGTGTACGACGGTGGCCATTGTACTGCTGACTAACTAAAACCAACAAAATGTTCTCAGAACATGGTAAGAAAACACGCAGACTTCTATGGCATTTCATGAAACATGAAGATGCACTTGCCTGGGGCCACTCTAATACTGCGGTGAAAGCCAGTGAGACATTGTGGGAATTCGGAAGGGACCCACTGTGGGTCGGCCCTGGTGACCTGCGAGCTGACAGAGGACATGACCCACGAGAGACGCCGGATGCGAAGCAGGCGGGGCGAGATGCGGGCTGTGTGCAGAATAGCCACACGGTGGCCGTAGTGGCACTAGTCATGGCTGAATGAAAACCTGACTTACAAGAAGTGGAGTCACAGGGGGACACGAAATGAAGTGTGTTGAAATTTCACCTTCAGTGAGGGCGCTTTCACGCTGGGCGGTGGCCGGCCGGGCGTGTGCTGTGCCTGAGCGGGCTTTGCCTTTCAGGTTCAACGTGTGCATCATGGCCTACGGGCAGACTGGGAGCGGGAAGAGCTACACCATGCTGGGGCCGCGTGCTGGGGATGAGCCTGGGCTGCCGTCGGGGGCTCACGCTGACTTGGGAATTATCCCCAGAGCCGCGGAGGAGCTCTTCAGGTACTTGGATGGTGGTGACTGTGAGCACAGAGCCTCGGTGCTGTGTGGGATGAGATGGGGCGGGAGGGATGGAGAGCAGGCCCAGGGTCAGCTCACGCTGGACAGCCGTTCACTCAGCTCACAAAAGTCTCCTGAGGACGGAGCTCTTGACCAGGATCCCTGGGCTCCTTTCCCCCCCCCAGGAAGCAAATTCCTCCCTCCTGATGGAGGATCTCCTGTTCCATTCACGGGTCCCCACAGGAGACCTGTGGCCATGGTCAGGATGTCCCCACCTAAATTAGTCCTAGGAAAACACCATAAGGGTCCTCAGCCGCCCAGGTTGGCAGGGCCCATGGCGACGGTGAGGCTCTCTAGCCCACGCCCGGCTTGGCCTCTTCACTCCCCTCTGGTTCTCACGCTGCTCTGCACGCACCCTGGCTGCCCACCCAGCCGGCCCGGGCCCTGCCCCGTGGGAACAGATGGCACGGCCAGCGGCCTCTGTGCTCCCCACCCTGAGACTCGACTTTTGTCTCTATTTCCTTATGTTGATCTTTTGTGTCCTAAAACCAGGGATGAACCATGATGTAGCAATCCCACCAAGCCGGGTGCTTTAGTGTCTTCAAACTGGTATTCCTTAAATATTTGTCAAATTCGCGCGCGTGTCTACCAATTTACTTGGACTAAGTACTTCTGGGTACATGCTGCAAAGTCCTTCCATATTTTCTGTCATGGGCCACCTTGTGCATTTGCATAATGTTGTGCTGCAGTGACAGGTCCTGGAGATCAGGACTTCCCAGCATGTGCCTGTGTGTGAGGGGAGGGAAGCTATGCCTGTGCCCTCAGGGATCCCCCAGGGCACCTGCGTCCATCCTTCCCCATCTCCTCGGCTGAGCAGAACAGGGCCCTGGGAATAGCATCAGGCCCCACCACAGACACACACCAAGAGATGCCTCACCGATGCTGAGCTCAGGTCTTGGGGTCCAGCTTTGGGGGAGTCTCGGTGTCTGTAGACACTGCTCAGCTGTGGGCTGCAGAAGAGCTCGGAGATGAGGTGGACAGTGCCCATCCAGGTGGAGAAGCAGATCAGAACCTCCAGGAGGAGGGGAGTGCGGCTCTGAGCCCCAGGCACGGCCAGCCGCAGCTGGGAGCCGCAGGACTGCTGGCTGGAGCGCGAGGCTCCTCACTTCCTTTGGAGGCTGAGGGCTGAGAAGGCCTGCAGAGGGGATTTCCGGGGGGGCGTCTGCCCTCTGCCTGCCTCAGCCCTCCTGCTCCTCCTTCACTGTGAAGGACCTGCACAGGCAGCCTCTCGGCATCTGGACCCAGAGCACCAAGCCATCTGGACACCGGAGCAGACGGCGTGGAGGGCTCAAATCCTTAGAGAATTGACAAGAGATGGGCAGCAGGCCTGACCAGTCAGTTCATGCAGATGGCCAACAGGCCTACGAATGCTCCACACCACCAGTCGGGGAAATGCGAGTCAGAACCACCGTGAGCCCTCACCAGGCTCCAGTGAGAATGGCCATTGCCAAGAAGACTGAAGGTGACCGCTGGTGAGCAGGGGGAGGAAAGGGGCCCTTGCACTGTTGTGGGAGTGTAAATCAGCACAGCCAGCGTGGAAAACCACACGGAGATTCCCTGGAACACCAACAGTAGAACTAGCACGTGACCCAGCCATCCCACTGCCAGGTCCACGTCCAGAGGAGAGGAGTCAGTGTGCTGAGGGGCACCGGCTCTCCCTGGGTCACCGCAGCTCTACTCACAGAAGGTCTAGTGTCCATCAGCTGCGGGTGGACAGAGAAGGGGCAGGGCATGTGCCCCATGGAGCACGAGTCGGCCACAGAAGGACGACCCTGTCGTGTACAAGAAGATGGGCCTGGAGATCACTGTGCCAGGAGAACTCAGCCCGGCTCAGAGGGACAGGCACCGTGTGATCTCAGTCCAAGTGTAAGCTGGCGAGGTTGATCTCCCGGAGCTGAGACCTCAGCTGGTCACCTGAGACGAGCTCTAGACATTGTTCAGCCAGACGTGGGGGTGAGTCTGGGGGGGGGGCGGTCTCACTGAGTGACTGGCACTCTCCTTCCCGTGATCCGAGAGGCTCTGTGGGTCACTTTCGTAGTTACCTGGATATTGCCCGGATCCTGGAAGTGTCCTCAGACATAGGCGAGCCTTCCTGCAGCCCCAGGGGTCGAATTACTCTCACCTGTCCCTGTAACCCTGCCCCTCCTGGTCTTTTTTGATGAAACTTTCTAAGAATGAGGGTCCCCCCAATAAAAGCCCACTTCCAAACGTGCCCTCTCTCTTGCCAGCCTCTCGTCACTTTCCTCACTCTCCCATTTGGGGAGCTTGAGGTCGACAGCAGAGGAGCCGTCCCGGAGCTTGATTTAAAGGTAAAGTGTGTGTCTGTGTTTTATTTGGGGTCCCAGGAAATTCACATGAGTTCAGCTGCCCGCACTGGTCGGGGGCAGCATGGGTGTGCCGGAGTTAACATGTGCTCTGTCCTCCCGCCAAAAGACAAAATTACAACCCGGGGCCTGCGTATCAGGGAGTGTCTGAGGACCCTTTACCCTAAAACAGGGTCCTGCTAGACTGCACTTACCAGAGAAGCCGTTGCTGCCGTTTGAAATGAGATTCGGGGACTCTGCTCTGGCATTTCCCCACTTCCTTCTAAGCTGGCTATTGACACCGCCTCCTGGGCTGGGTCTCTGCTCACCCTCGTTCACCTGATGCAGGATGCTTTCCTCAACACCGCCAAAGGCATGGAGAACATGAGGTGTGTGTGATGACTGTTCAGCCCTCAAGAAGCCTAGAGTGGAGAGGTCGCAGCAGGAGGACGTGTGCCGGACCACTGGACATGACACAGAGCAGCCGAGGTCTCTGCAGGGCCTGCCCATGTAACCCAGGAGCCTGGGCTGGTGTCGCCTGGGCTGACCACAGGACACTGGTCTCCGTGACGACCGCATATCTTGCCCGAGAAACTTAGCTGCTTAAAGGCTAAAACAGAAGATGCAGTTTCCCACCCCTTCTGGAATCCAGAGGACGACTTGATGAGCATTTTAAATGAACTCTGGGGAATTCTGTGGATGAGAAGCGTCTGCTTCGGGGCCCATGACCCTGAGACACTTGGCCCCTGCCAGGAAAGGCCAAGACTGCAGAGGCCATGTCCACCCAGCTGCCGGCTCAGTGAACTCCTCTGGCATCTTCCAGACCCTGTTTCTTCTGGCACGGTCCCCACAGACTCCAGTGTGAGCACAGCTGGCATCTGGACCCTTGCCTCCTCTTTCCCCTTTGCTCTGTTGCTGAGGTCTGTTGTTTGCCATGAGAAGACATCGATTGCTTGTTTTACCCACAACTGTCTCTAGATCTGGACTAATGACTCCTTCTAGCAAAGCTCGGACAGGAAAATCTCACAGGACTTGCCTCAAGCACACCGTCAGTGCCCTCCCCTGGGCCCGTCCTCCTGGGCGAGAGCAATGCAGGATGGGGATCAGCTGACCCAACTGTGCTGTGTCAAGGAGGCGGGAATCTGGACCATGAAGCAGCTTCATTTGTCCTTTGGCCTGGGACAGGTCTGGGGGGTAGTTTTGTCAGAGGGCAGACCAGGATCAGGAGGGATGTGGGAGGGCGGGCAGTGGTGGGGGGTGGGCTCCCCTCTAGGTGAGCAGCCCCCTTAGTTCTAGTTCTCCAGTGGTCAGCACACCACACTTTAAAAGCTGAAGCACTGTGAGACTCGTGGTGGTGTTTGAGAGCTGAGTGGGTGTGCAGGAGGCCAGGGGACATTGGCTGGACCTCATGAGTGGATTGGCCTCCATGCTTCTGACCAAGCCTCCCTGAAGCAGGGGGTTCAGACAAAGGAGCCCTGTGGTCTGCAGCTTGCCCCAGGCTCGTGCCCCAGGGTGAGCTGGCTGGGGGTCTCTGCTCCTGGTTGTGAATCCTTCCTTCTTCTCCAGCTGGGCCGCGGGGCCTGTGGGCAGGGCTGTGCAGCAGCTGATTTAAGCAAGACTCCCATGAAGTCACTTTGTCCCCAGGGCGCGGTTCTCCCTCCAGGTTAGATGGGACTCCCTTCCCAGTGACCTGGGTGCTGTGAGACCTGCCTGCACCCTGCTGCAGGACTCCTGCTGAGTGTCTGTGGCTGCGGCCATCTGCCATGGGGCCGGGCTGTCCTCTGTTGGCTAACCCCGTGTGTGCTTCCCCAGGCTCATTTCAGAAAGTCCACCGAGAAGCCCCACGGCTGAGCTGTCCATAGTGGAGATTTACAATAACGACATTTTTGATCTCCTGGCCAAGGAGGGTTCTGGAGCAGCGGCTGGGACCAAGCGTGAGGTCCTGACGACCCGGGAAGGGTGCACAGAGGTCCCCGGTCTGACCTGCACGTGAGTTCAGGCAGAGGTCCCCCTGGCCCCGAGGGGCGGTTGCCTCCCAGGTGCCGATCGGCCATGGCCCAAGCAGAGCCAGCTGTGAGGGAGGATCGGGCTGGTGGTCAGCGGGACGGGCCACACGGGCCTCGGTGCTTAGTGCACGTCTCCCAATTCTTAGTTTAAGAATTTTTCTCCTTCCTTCCTTCCTTCCTCCCTCCCTCCCTCCCTCCCTTCCTCCCTTCCCTCCTCCCTCCCTTCCATCCTTCCTCCCTTCCTTCTCTCTCATGGTGCTGGGGATCAAGCAAGCCCAGGGCCTTATGTGTGCCAGGCAAGCGCTCCACCACTAAGATACACCCCCAGCCCAAAGTGACCTTTTTTACTGGGAACTGTGCAGGGGTGACAGATATGTTAATTAGCTGGAATGCTGTGACTGTGTCACAATGTGTAAGTCTGTCAAAACATCAAGGTGTTCAATAATTTTTATATGTTGATAATATGCTAATAAAGCTGTTGAAAATAAAAAAGGGGTAGAGCCGGGTGGTGGAATGCCAGCCTGTGCATGTAGGGCCCTGGGTTCAGTCCTCAGCACAAGAGAAAGAAATAGAAAAAAGACTTTTTAAAAATATACATAAATAAATGTATCTTTTAAAAAGTCTTCATCAGAGTCCATGGGATGGGTGTCATTTTGTCACCAAATGGGGCCCAGGAGGGAGACAGGGACCTCAACTCAGCTTTTGTTGGCTCTTGACATATGTTGCAGAAAAAGAATTTGGGGACCTGTCGGGAAGAGGCATAGCAGAGATTCATTTAGGAAGGCAAGGGGCACTCACCGGAGGGACAGAGCGCAGGCCATCTCAAGAGTGAAACGGGCCTCAGGCTCTTCTCTTAAAGGAGACCGTAACCAGGGAGCCAAGGCTCCTTTAATCTCGGAGCTCAGGGTGGGGGCCTGGTTCTCTTCAGGATCTCCAGGCTGACATTGCTGGGCGTTTATAGATAACTTTTGCAACATTCCCACCTCATAAGTCACTAGCAACATTTTTTCCCTTGGCTTTATTTAGTCTAAAGAAAATAGGTTGTGCAAGCTAGCAATGTGGGGGGCGCCGGCTCACTGGGCCCCGACACTCTGAGGCCCTGGGCTGCTTAAGACTCAGACCCGGGGGCACAGGCCGGGGAGTGCAGGGCTGCTCGTGGGGCATCTTGGGGTGAAGTCACAGCCCCCATCCTTCTGTACTCCCCTGTCCACCTGTGCTTGTGTCTTCCATCCTCCTCAACCCCACCTTGAAGGAGAGGAAAAGCCGACGAAGTGACCTCACTGCCCACGGTCAGTCGAGGACAGTGAACTTCCTCACACTTGAACATCAGCATTTTATAGAGCACAGTAACACAGCGTCTTGTGAATGTGGACTCCTCACATGGCCTGGGTTCTCAAGTTACTCTTGTGAGAGCCCTGTGTGGGTCAGCACCTGACCCAGCACTAGGGAGTGACAGGAGGAATTCCCGCCTGAGGCCACGGCGGGGCTGCCCAGCCGGGGACTCAGACTCAGCAAGAGAAGGCTGTGCCGGCTGCTGGTCCTGTTTCCAGAAGCCTGAGGTGCCAGGCACTTGGTGGTGACGTGTTTGCAGAAGTAACCGAGACTCTCAGCTGCTGGCTGTCGGACTGTGATCAAAACGCAGCCCTTCCCTGCAGAGCCTGGGCAGCAGCCCCGATCCACGGACATGGGCTCTTATCTCATGAATTTAATTTGATAGAATATTCTAAAAACGTGGGTCCGTGAGGGTGGATGGAGGAAGATGGGAACTGGGGGTTACCGACCTTGGATTTGGTGAAACACTGGTTATTTTTAATTGCTTATGTTCTGTTTTGCCTAAATCAGCTTCAGTCTCCTCTGGAATTGCCGTACCCATGTCTGGGAGCGGTGTCTGTTAGCGGTGGCACGCTGTGTTGACCTGGGGGCAGCCTGGTGGTATTTGCTACCTGCCCTTGGGTGCCCTCTAACACTTCTCCTCTGCCAGGGCCGTCGCCAGCGCCGCAGAGCTGGTGGCACTTGTCCACGGAGGTCTGCAGCCCAGAGCCAGGCACCCCACCTTGGTGCACATGGCTTCTTCCAGATCTCACCTGGTGGTGACGGTGACTCTGACCGTGGTGTCCCCCTCAGACAGCACTGGTGAGCTGCTATTGGCGCTGGGTCAGTTCAAGTAACAGAAATCCACCAAGAGGAAAAATCCCGGGGTCCCCGCGGGGTCTGGAGCAGGAATTGCAGCCACACCCTCCAACGACCTGGGATCTGGGACCTGAACACAGGAGGCCCTAGGACCCAGGCTGGGGAGAGAGAGGGAGGTGGGCGGGAGGAAGCATCTGCTAGGGACATGGGCAACAGGGCATGCGGCACCTGGGGGCGTGGGGCAGCGTCCTGAGGGGACTGCACAGTGGGAGAGAGAACAACACCTGGCGTGTCAGAAAGGCCGTGTCATGCCACAGAGGCCCACGGCGTCCAGAGCAGAGCTCCTGGACTCTAGCCACAGAGGCCCACACGTGCCTGCGCACGGGTGCACGGCAGGGCGCCAGGAGGCAAGGCAAGGCTAGGCCCCGCGGAAGTCCATGGTGCAGAGGGTGTGTCATGCAGAGCCCTGCTCTGGCCCCGCCCCCCACACAGCCCCAGGGAAGCCCTGCTGATCTGCCCCAGCTCATAAGGCCAGTGTAGACAGATGTGGTGCGTCTTATCACAATGACACTCCACACTGTGGTCCCCGGACAAGGGAGGGCGGGGGCAGCATATCACTCCTCGAGCCACTCCACCAGCCAGCACACTACTGCCCGGCACAGGACTGGGCTCAGGTAGGGCCCAGGTAGCGCCAGGCACCTGATATGTAGGGAGCTCTGCTGATCCTGTGAGGGCTGCCACAAGACACAGACACAGAGGTGCCTCTGTGCAGGGATTCTGGGCTCTCCTACGAAAATCTCTGTGTTTTCTGTTTTGTGCGATGAGCATAAGCTCTCGAGGGTCTCGTGGAGTCTGTTCAGGAACTTCGCAGGGCGAGACTTCATACCCATGGAAACAGCACTTCTTCGGGCTTCTGTGAAGCTGATGGATGGATTTCCAGGAGGGCATGGGTTTTCCCGGGGTTCCAGTCACCATCGTCACCCGGACTTCCAGGAAGCATTATTTAGTTTTCTTGGGATGGACTGGGCGTTCGTTCGACTTCCCAATGTGAAGCATGCTACCCGCCTCCTTTTCTTGTTATAGTCCCCTACAGAACCCACCGACTGCCCCTCTGCCCAGTTTGCTTCTAAGAGGAAGAGAGAGGCAGAACCAGCTTCTCGCTGGTGGGTGAGGCCTGGAGGGTGGAGCTGCAAGAGGCCTCCGCACTGACTCCCTGCCCGGCTGTCTTCTGTCCTCCCCTCCCACCAGGCCCGCAGCACCATCCAGCCCCCCTGCAGGGTCACGCTGGGGCAGGGAAGGGGTGGAGCACCTCTCCCCAGGCTCCGCCTCTCCAGCCCCTTCCTGTGGACCACAGGGGTTCTGCGAGGCAAGCGCGGGCCAAGCTGCAGCTGGTGGACCTGGCCGGCAGTGAGTGTGCAGGTGAGCAGCAGCTGGCCACCAGCTGGGTAGACAGGCAGCAGGCAGAAGCCCTCACCTGGGGGTGCCCACAGCCAGGCTGTGACCGGCCACCAGGAAGCTCTGAGCCTGGCACCTCTGCTCAGGTGACTTGAAGCCCTGTCATATTTGGCCATCGGAGGTCTCCCCAGGGCAGTCAGAGGTCACGTTCTTCCTCCTGAGTTTCCAGGAGCAGCTCTGGCCCCTGGAGGAGCCATGCTGGCGCGATGGCGGAGTCCACTGTAAAGACTCCCAGGAGGTGCCTCCCCACCAGCTGCCGAGAGGCCCTCCGCCCAAGAGCCTCCTTACTCCTGGGCGCTTGCTGAAGTGCAGGGTGGCTGAGGGGGCTCCTGTGCTTTGCAGGTGCATCTGGGGTGACTGGCCTGGCACTAAGGGAGACCTCGTTCATCAACCGGAGCCTTGCAGCCCTGGCAGATGTCCTGGGTGCCCTGTCGGAGCGCCGTGGCCACGTGCCTTATCGGAACAGCAAGCTTACCCACCTGCTCCAGGACACCATCGGTTCGTCCCCCTCGGATGAACCCAGAATAGAGAACACTGTGAGCTCAGCCTGGGGGAGCTGTCCCCGGCCCAGATTGTCCTTGGGGCCCACCCAAGTCTGCTGGGCTTCTGGGAGGTCCCCTCTCCAATGTCCCTGGCACTTGGTGGCAACTGCACTTGTGCTCTCCAGTCTTGGGTAGGGCTGGCTGGTGTGTGCCTTCAGAGGTGCACCCCTCGACATCCAGCTAGGCTCAGGGCTCTTGGGGAAGGCCTCGCATCTCTCCCTCCACCACGCTGGACTCAGCAGTAGCCAGGGCCACCTGCTCCATGAGCCCCAAGCTGTGGGAGCTGCAGCTCTGCTGAGTGGGGTGAGGGCACTTGGTGCAGCCTCAGGGCCTGTATCTGCCACCTTTTTGGGGACCGCACTCTGCTCCAAGTGCCAGTGGACTTTGTGTAGGCAGCTGGACTCCGTCCAGTGCTTTGGGACATATAGATGCCATTTGTCATGACTCCTACTCAGCTCACATCTTGTTCCTTTTATTTAAGGGGGTGATGCGAAGCTCCTGGTGATCCTCTGTGTGTCCCCCGGGCAGAAGCACGTGGCAGAGACACTGCAGGGCCTGGGGTTTGGGGCCCGAGCTCGGCAGGCTGAGCGGGGACAGGCTGGGAAGAGGCCTTCCTGCGCCCAGGTGAGGAAGTCGTGCGTGGGCTCAGCATCTCGATGAGTCCTCTTCCCCGGAAGTGTGCTCTCTGTCACTGTTTTCTAGTGTGGGTGCCTGAGGAATAAATGTGTTTGGATTTGATGAGCCTGTTGTGCCCCAGGGACCTGTGGCTGGCTGGCTGGGAGATCCGCGCACAGCTCAGGCCAAATCACCCGGCACAGGAGGCCAGAGAGAGGACGGCTCGTCCAAGGAGCCTCCTCCCGGAGCAGGTGGGCAGCAGGTGCTCAGGTGGGTGAGGAGCTGTGCTGTCTGTGCAGCAGGCCCGCAGCCCCCCAGGAGGCCCAGCTCTGCGTGCTGTGCCTCCTTAGACACAAACGAGGCCACAGACCCAGGAGCTCTGCGCACAGGCTCCAGAACTAGACAGACTTGGGCTCTGCCTCCTCCCGGCTTTGTGTCCCAGAGAGGGAAGGCCCCATTTCCTTGTCTGTGAGCTGGGGTGAAGATCAGGGGTGCACAGTATGGGCAGTGAGGCCTGGTGGAGCAGAACAGGTGCCGTACTCACAGCACACCGCCCCGAGGTGTCTGTACGTTGCTTCCCTGGCCAAGTGAGGGCCCAGGCTGGGCACAGTGGCAGGGGAGGTGACGAGACCTCCAGCTCGTGGCCAGGGGTCTATGAGTAGTCAGGGCTCTGGGCACCGAGGAGGAAACAGCCCATTTCATGTCCACCAGCCTCTGGACTCACGCAGCTCCAGGTGTGGGAAACCAACCACAGCATCGGGGGACTTGATGCCAGGGCAGTAGAAGGGCCTGGAGGGGGCTGGGGATCTGCCCGCTGCGGTGTCCGCGTGTGCTGGGAGCCATGTCACAGGACCCAGTGGCAACCTGAGAGCTGCACTCCTTGTTTCTGACCTTCTGGGCAGAGCCCCGCTGTACCAGGCTGACAGAGAAGCGCAGGAGACCCTGCCCGCAGGCCTGTGGGGAAGGGCTAGACCCGGAGGCCCACAGAGCAGTGGTCGGAAGAGCAGTTTGAAGTCACTTTGTGTTTTCCCCAACTCCTGGTGCTGGGGCTCGGGGCTCTGTGGGACAGGAGGGGGCGAGGGGAGCCCAGCTGGTCCCTGGATCGAACTTTCCACCCAAGTATGTGGAGAGCAGAGGCCAGCTGGGGCAGGAGGGTGGGCCACCATCTGGCCATCCATCTGGGGAGGCCTCTGCCCAGGAGGGACTCCTGCCGGGGAAGGCTGTGAGCAGGAACTGTATGCTCCACGGGGCAGGCTGAGGGGAGACTGGTAAAGGGGAGTGAGTCTCATAGTTCCCAGGACCCTCAAGTACCCCCCCACATGAAAGAACCAGGTCTGGTGGTGTCGGGAGTAGGCTGGCCCTCACTCAGCCATGGGTGGGAGGAGGTGTGACCTGAGACAATGACAGCCCCCTGTACCTCCCTTGACCCTGGACAGGCCTGACCTCAGGTGAGAGGCACTCGGGACTGGTGCAAGGCTGAACTGGATTTAGGTCAGTGTAGACCCTGCTTAACACTGAATATGGGGTGTGGACAGGACGTGGGTGTCAGTCCTCAGACAGGGAGGCTCAGGCCTCTCTGGATCTGCTGCCCGTAGATGACTCAGTGCCCAGCAGTGACTCGGGCAGCACAGGAAAGCTGGGGTACAAGTGTGTATCCCCAAACATCTCCAGGAGGGCAAGGAACCCCCGTTCTGGGTGGCAACAGAGTGGCACACATCCCAAAGATAGCCTGCACCAGGGGAACATAACATGGCCAGAGGCTGACCCTCAGCTCTGACCCCCTGGGGGCCCTCCCTCCGGGAGCTCCTTCATGCAAGGCCGGAGTTGCACCCCACTCTCTTCAAACCTGTAGGAGGTCTGAGGTCCCTGGTTTTAAAGATGTTTTGTGCTGATTTGTTGGAAGAAAGGATTCAGCAGCAGCTTAAGAAGCACGTAACGGCTGCGTGAGGGATGGACCACGAGGGGAGGCAGAGACTTCCTGACCACTGAGTGACAGCAAGGACAGGACCTGGGTGTCAGGGCGTAGAGGGGTCCAGTGCCTCTGCTGGGGCGGTTCCCTGAGGACCTGGCTCCGAGCAGAGCGTGGGGGAGGTCCGCGACACTGGGGAGGGCACGGGGGCTGAGTGTGTGGGTGCTGTGCTGTCCCCTTGTGGTCACCCCATTCTATCTCATGCCCAAGCCTGTGAGGGATGATTTCCCACGACACAGAGTGTGTGGGACAGCAGGCCTCAGAGCCAGAGGGAAACTGCTAACCTGGAGGGGTGGACAGGGCTTTGTCAGCACAGGGTTGAAGCCAGGGGCCAGTGACCCTCAAAGAGGCCGTGTGCCTGTGTATTCTGCGACTGGCAGGGTAAGACAAAGCCAGGCCCAGCCCTGCTTTGTCAGCAGAAAGGGACGCGCTGCCTTGGGGAGAAAGAGGAAATGGATTCTGCCCTCCTACCCCATGTCACTGGGGGTGCCAGCAAGCTGTCTGCTCAGGACGAGGCCCAGCCGACCACTGCCTCATCGTGTCCCCTTCCTCCAGGACACGTGGTGTCTGCTGCAGTATCCAGTGAGCTGGGTGACACGGCCTTAGTGAGCGCGGCCCTGGGGGCAGAGAGAGTGGGCATGTGGTCGGGCAAGTTGGCGTCAGACTGCAGCTGTGCCTTGGCAGGGCTTTGTCCCACTGCCAGCCTCCAGCCTCGGCCCCAGCTCTGGTGTGTAAAGAGCCACACGGTCAGCACACATCCATTCCCTGGAGGCCTACTTCGTGTCCAGCTGTGTTCTGGGCACTGGAGGTGCCACAGTGGACACACAAAGCTCCTGCCCTGGGAGATTGCAGAGCTGGGAGGGAGAGCCACGTTCCCCGAGGCGTGTCCTGCCCCCAAGTGCAAAAATAGTTGGTTATTCCACAAGCTGCAGATTAAATATGTCCCCAAAGCTCTCTCTTGCCAAGGTAACGAGGGCTGGGAGGCTGGGGTTTGGCAGGTGACTTGGTTAGGAGGTGGAGGGCCACGCCAGAATTAATGATGTTATTAGAGGTCCCAGGGGTCCTCACCCCTTCTACTGTGTGAGGCCATGGCAAGCAGGAAGAGGCCCTTGACCAGAGTCCAGTTGGCCTGGGCCTTGGGCCTAGGTGTCCAGCCCCCAGACGTGTCTCTGCCTGAACAATTTCTGTGCCCGTGATTTGCTGCAGGAGCCAAGCTAAGACTGCATGAGAGCTGCCTCCCCAGAGACCAGGTGCCTGCAGGCCACCTCTCATGAGAAGCCATGTGCAAGGCGAGGCTGCAGCCGGGTGGCCACCGACCTCTAGGGCCCTGTCTCTGGGCCAGGGGCATCGCTTCATGGACCTGTCACCACAATGGGGATTGGTCTGGTCACAACCCCATCACACCTCCCAGAGTGGTGCCCATCCTGAGTCCCTTGTGGGTGACTGAGGTCAGCCTGGGAGTCAGCTGGCCCTGCATGATGGATGACGCCCCCGCCCTGCTCCAGATGGCCTCTTCCTCCTGCTCCAGCACCACTCAGGCCCCGCAGCCTCTGGCACCCAGAAGACCAGGCCACAGCACCAGGGAAATCATACCGTTCAGGACACTGCCCGTGGTCCCAGATGCTCTGTGATGGTGACTCCAGTTTCTACTGAGCCTGAACCCTTGGCTGCCTACTTCAGGTGCACACGGTGACAGCAGCAAAGGGCAGATGGGAGAAGCCACATGCTGCCAGCAGCCCCAGCAGGTCCACAGGAGTCGGGCACGGGCAGTGTTAGGTGCAGGCCAGCACCCAGGCCAAGGGCTGCTGGGGACTCTGGGGACGCTGGGGAAGTGGCAAGCCATGGGGGCCATGGAGGCTTGGGCAGGTGAGGAGCCCAAAGGTGCTGCCAGTCTGAGGCCTGTCCTGCAGCCAGGGGCCTCCATTCGCCAGCAGGAGGGCTGTGAGCCGAGAGCTGGGCACAGACACATGTCCCTGGGAGTCAGCCCTGTGACCAGAGGGTCTGACACCAGCATCCCCAGCTTGAGCCTGACTCTGAGGCCGGAAACCTCCAGGTGGTCATGGGCACCCTCTGCCAGGAGGAAAGAATTAAGGCTGGGAAATCTGAAGTAGGTCTGAAGGAAGTTCAGAGAAAAATAAAAAACCATCCAATCCCAACTTTCAAAACCTGGAAAATAACACTAATAATCCCAAGATTCCGAGTCAGCACTTTTATGAACTGGTGGCCTGAGTAACGAGCCACACACAGCCTGGGGCCTTTGCAGACGGTCCTGTGAACCACGCTCTGAACCACGCGGCTCTCCTGGCTTGGCAGGCCAGCTCCCAGCAGTGAGCCTGAGGCATGTCCCCGGTGCTGGGTAACTGGTGACATGATGAGGACCCAGGGCTGAGAAAGGGGCTGTGGGATTGGGGGGTGTTTCTGCTGCCCCCTGGTACTCTGCTTTGGGGAGGACATGCCCATCCTGTGACATGGCCTCTGCCCTGTGCTGTCCAGTCCCAGAAGTTTACCACCCCTGCAACCTGGCCTGAGCCCTGGAGGCCTCCCGCCAGGCCCGAGTTAGATGGTCTGCAGCTGTGGCCCCAGGGCTGCGCGAGCCCCCTGCATGCCTCAGGCCCCGTGTGGTCAGCCATGATGAGGAGGGCGGTGGTGCCCAGTGGAAAAGGATGGGGTCCCAGCCCCCCACAGCTGCAAAGTCTCCTGCACATTTATGAAGCTGTAACTGCCTGCGCACATTGCTGAGCCCGCGGCTTAACCTGCCTCGGGGGCTGCTGCACGTGCTGCTGCCTGAGCCCCGCTGCTTGGAGTGCAGGACCCTCTCTGGACCCGGGAAGGCACCGGAGGCCCGGCACCTCCTCCTCCAGCCACAGAGCAGCCGTCCAGGCCGTATTGTCATGGAGCTGTGCAGGCCGTCCCAGAGGCTGGACTCCAGCTGGCAGTCTCCATCCTCCAAAGGGGGTGCTGACCAGGGCACAGAGGACAGGAACACAAGAGCAGGCTCTGCTCCCCAAGAAGCAGCATTTACAAAGTGAGCGTGCCAGCTAGGAGTCAGAGTGCGGAGGGTCCACGCTGCATCTGGGTGAGGCAGGAAGTGAGACCCTGGCCTGGGGCTGACCCGTCGACCTCTAAGTGTCCTCTCCACCCACCTCGCAGACCAGAGATTGCAGCCGCAGCAGGGCAGCCTGGTGGTTGAGGTCACTTGGCTCAACTCTCCATGGGCCCCAGGCCCAGAGGAAGGACAGAAATAGAAGGCCCATAGGGCCCAAGTGGGTTCTTGGGTCAGCCAGCAGCCCCCTCTGCCTCCCATCTGGAAGGACACAGGGTGCAGGTCCCGGCCTCCCTGTGACCTGCTGCTGCTGCCCACAGCTGTGCTGAAAAGTCAGGACACCCAGGGCAGGGCCAAGGGGACTGGCAGGGGACGTCTTGAAGAGAGGCTGTGACCGGCTCTGGGAGGGCTGGCAGAGACCAGCTGGGGCTCCCGGCCCATCCCAGACACGAGGAGAAGCAGCCAGAACGAAAAGGTGACCCCACCGTGGGTGGGGGCTGGACAGGTCACCCTGGCTACTCAGGGAGGACTCACTGTGTGAGGCCCTGGTCCTGGCCACTGTCCTCACAGCAGGCACCGGGTCCCCACCCTCAGCCATGGCCTCATGGCACATGGTGCCTGCTCACCCTCAGCAGAGGACTCAGGGCCCCATGGGAGCCCTGGTGGTGACGGTGACACTGATGATGCTGTGAGACCCAGGCCTGACAGGTCAACCCTCGACCCCAGCAGCCAGGGAAGAAGAGGAGACGCCATGGCCATGGCATCCCTGTCGGTGAACGGGAACCCAAGCCCCGGCTGGTGTGCTGGGGGCCAGGCAAGTCCTTGAGGAGCAGAGGGACCTCGGGGTGACCCTCAGCCATGCTGCCTCCGCCTCGGCTGTGGGGTGCTGTGCTGGGAGGGACTTCCCCGGGCCCTTTCTCCAGGAACACTCGCAGTGCGGGCAAGTCGAGGCCGGTGGCTGGGAGCTCGCCTGACCCCATGTGAGAGCCTCGCTTGCCTCGTCCTCCGCCTTCCTGCGCCTGCCCGTGGGCTGTGACTGCATGTGGGGCGGGGGCGCGCACATGTGAGGACATCTTTGTGTGGGCAGGATCCTGTCCAGGCCCTCACCACGCCTGCTCCCTCAGTGGGCACGTTCCTGCCCTACGTGGGCTGGGCTTTTGCTCCTCGAGTGTCTCTGAAGGGAGCTGGTCTGACCCTCCCCAGGCCAGGTGAACCCCTTCTCTACCCCTTCTCGTCCCCGTCTTGGGGAAGGCAGCCTGTGCCCGCTGTGTGAGGCCTGGTCCTGGCCACTGTCCTCACAGCTCCGGTGCCTTTCCCACCCACAGTCCCCAGTTGCACATGGATCTCTGGGCGGGTCTTTCCCTGCACGTCACACTGTCCTGGGATGAAGCCTTCAGCTTGAGAGAAGTCCCCGAGTGCACTCACTGCAGAACTGTTATGCCTGGTCCCAGCCCCCGGGAGAGGACGAACCCAGGCTCTGGGTGTGCTTGGTTCTTTACTGCTGTGCCGCGATGGCTCCCAGTGACCACACAGGGCTTAGCCAACAGACACACAAGTCCACATGTCCAAACAAACAGGACGGCAGGATGCTGGCAGGCCCCTGTGTAGAGTCCACAGTAATGAACCCCCAGCCCTGGGCTTTTCAGGCACCTAAGACACCAAGGCGGAATTACCCGTGGGATCCACCTGCCTGCAGCCCCTGGAGCCTCCTGGGAGGAAGGCAGGGGCCACTGTGGTGGCAGGCAGATGAGGCAGAGGAGCAGCCCCAACCAAGGCACCTTCCCTGCCACCAGCAGGGCCATCGCACCACAGCACTTCTGGGCCAGGCTGGGATGTCTCGGGAAGAGAGCACGGCCTGGGGCGGGAGAGGCCTCAGCCTCAGGGCAGGGGTCTGTGCAGGGAGCCATCCTCTACCTGGTGGTATGTCTGTGCAGGAGGTGACAGGGTCTCTGGGTTGGGCCTGGGAGACAGCTGGGCCCAGAGTGCAGGAGAGGCCTGCATCTGCAGGACCCTGAACTTCTGAGCAGAATCACAAAAAGCAAGGTCCAGGAGAGGCCATGGCGCAGTGGTGCAATGGTGAGCTGCAGCTTTGGGTTTAGGGCCCGTGCGGGCAGTGTAAGTGCAGGAGGCCAGGCTCCCCCAGGGCCTGAGGCTGGCCAGACACCCTTCACATAGGCTGCTGCGCTGCCCCAGGGTCAACACCACTGACTCCTGGCTCTCCTGGACGCTGGATGTCCAGACCCTGACTTATCATTTGGGGAAGGAGCTTATGGGCCACAGACAGGCACGAGGAGGACCCCCGTCACCCTGAGCTGACGTCCGAGCTGGCTTCACACCTCCCACAGGGGGAGACCGTTGGAAGCTGGCCAGGAAGTGGGGGTTGGAAGAGAGAAGAGGCAAGGGCCAAGACCGCCCTGCCCCGGGCTGGCCACAGGGCAGTGGTGTTGGGGTGAGCCACCCTCAGGCTGGCAGGCGCAGACGGAGGCACCTGTGGATAGTGTCTACACCACAAACTCCTGCAAGGACGCGCCCTCCCTGAGCAGGTCCAGGGAGAGACAGTTCATGGACCTCTTGCCACAGAGGGCAGCCCTGGCCTCCTGGGGCACCAGCAGCCCGGCCAGGGCGCAGCTGAAGGCACAGGTATGAGAGGCAGGTGCAGGGCGAGGGGCTGGCTGGAGCTGATGCGTGTGGTCCAGGCTGCGGCTGTGCAGGGCCTCCCTGCCGCTGGGCTCCGCCTCCCGGACCTGCAGGGAGAAGCCACCCAGGGCTCTTTACTCAGCAGCGGGCGCCAGCCCAGCTGCTGTCACAAGCCTGTGCTCCCTGCTGGGTGTGCTCTGCCTCTGGCAGGAGGACTGGACCCCTGCAGGGCTCCCACTGCCTGGCACGGCCTGAGGCCCACCTGCCCCCGCCCGGGGGGCTCTGCTCCGGGTGCTCGAGGCCCCTGACTCCAGCAGCAGCAGCTCTGCTTCAACCCTGCTGCGCCTCCCCCGCCCCCCCCCCCCCGCCACCCTCCACCGCCAGGTCCTCTGCTACCATCACACAGCCCCTGGCTGGCCTCTGCTGCGGCAATCAGGGGTGGTGGGCCCAACCGAGGGCTGTCCCAGAGAGACCCCACACGTGGCAGAGGGGGATGGAGGGAAGAATGGGGACAGTCACATACATGGCCACCTGTGGGCCACACATGGGTCACATGCAGGCCACACTGCCCAACCTGGACCTAGGGGCCCTACCTTGTGTAGGACCTCGGCGCTCTGGCCTCTGGTCCTGGCCAGCGGGACCTGCACCACTGTGAAGGGCCCCGAGCAGGAGGCTGAGGAGGAGGAAGGGGCCTGAGCGGGGGCTGGCAGGGCCCGTCCTGCACCTGCAGCTGGGCTGCAGCCGCCCGCCCCCGTGCTGTGTCCTGGAGCCCCGACTCCTCGTGGCCAGCAGGCGAGGTGGTCTGTGGTCTCACAGTGTCCACTGCGAGGTGGTCCTGTGTGTCCCGGGGAGCCCAGGGCATCGGGTTCCACCGACACAGGACCCCTCTCCTTGCCCCACCTGGCTCCATCAGGAGGGGAAGGTGAGCAGCCCCAGGAGGCCCAGGACCTCCCCAGAGAGCTGGGGCCCAGCCTGCCCAGCGCACGTCTGTGTTGAGGCTGGGGAGAAGCCAGGCCTGGGTCGTGCTGGCCACTTTCCCCCAGTAGCCCTCCCTGTCCTGCGGCCTTGTCTGCTCCAATGTCAGACAGAACAGACTTCTCCAGGCCAGGGGGGTGCTGTGGTCACTTCTACTGGGTCTAGACCACAACTTGGTCCAGACATCAGAGGTGAAGCCCAGCAGTGGACACTGGTTAGTGACAGATCTGCTGACCCTGGGCAACCCCAGAGGACTCTGGCTGGCCTTAGGTGCCACCAGGTGGCCCTGGGTGGTACATTCGGGCATGTTCCCAGAGAGTCACTGTGACACGCAGCCTGGCCTCTCCCCGCATATGGCACTTGGGCAGGCTCTTTGCTGCCTCATTCTCCTCAGCCCACCTTTCCTGCCCCCGCTGTCCCTGAAGCTGATGGACGGCATCTTCCTGCAGAGGCCCTCAGCAGCTACGGGCTCATCCACAGACACCTCCCCAGATTCTGCAGGCTGAGAGTCGGCCTCTGTGCCCAGTGTGTGGGCACTGCCGTGGCTGTCAGCAGAGCTGAGCGAGAGGCGGTGGTGGTGGTGCGGGCCAGTGTCCCTCCTGTGCCTGCTGGCCAGCTCTGGGTCCAAGTCCAGCGGGTCGCTGATGTAGGCCTCCTGGTAGCGCTTCTTCTCTGCAGGGCGTGGGGGACAGATGTAGAGCTGGGTTTGGAGGCAGGCGGAGCCCAGGCGTGGAGGAAGGCCTGGCCCCGGGGACAGGGCCCACAAGGCTTTTCCTGGGGCTTTCTTGCTGTCTCAGGCTACAGGCTCATCCTGAGCATCCCTGATGTCACGGCCACCCAGGACAGGGCTGGTGTCCCCTAGGGCTGCCTCATTACACAGGACAAACACATCTGTGCAAGCTCACCCCCCTATGCAGACACACATGTGCTCACACACACGCCCACCCGTGCTCTGTGACTGCAGTGTGCACACGTGACTGTCTCCCGGTGCTCTCTAAGGACACAGAACAGTCCCCAGGTGAAGACTGGGACAGTGAGACCAGGCCTGGCACAGCACTGCAGCCAGGTCTTCACGTGGCCTTGATTCTGCACAAGGGACGATGTGAGGAGTCGGAAAGGGGGCTTCCGGAGCCCGGGCAGAGCTGAGCCGCCCTCACCTTGCCTGCACCCCACCCTCATCTCTAGGCTCCTGCTGAGGTCACCACCACCCTTCACCCGGAGCGTCTGGGGGACAGGAGCTGAGAGGCCACTGGCCATTACGGGAGAACCCTTTTGCTGAGCCCAGAGTGGGTGGCCCAGGTCCTGGGCAAGTTCTAGCGACAATCTGCTTCATCTCCACCCCTCAGAGGGGGTGAGCAGCTGTCTGCTAGGTGCCCAGACCCCAGCGGGGAGGCGCCCACCTTCAGCCTCATCCAGCAGCTGCAGCCGCTGCAGCCGGGGCTTCACACTGAGGTAGAACTGGTGGCTGGAGCGGAGCAGCCGGAGCAGGTGCCGGGAGCGCCAGGGAGAACCCGTGTAGAAAACCAGCTTCCGGGATGGGGGCAGCCCAGCCGGCTGGATCTGCAGCTTCTTTCCCTGAGTAGACAGAAGGGACAATAGATGTGGCTTTATACGTTAAAAACCCTTCCAGCCATAGGAAAGACATCACATGGCCCTCTAACTGGGCGATGGCCAAGGTCCCCTTTAAAGACTTGTCTTCCGTGAGCAAACGGATCTCTGTGGTCACTGGGATCAGGAGGCTGTCTGACCTTAGCCATGAGAAGGCAGCCCTCTATGCAGACCCCTGCCTTGGCTGGGTGAGGGTGCAAGTGTCCAGGGTGGGACCTAAAGGGCTGAGTCTCCCTGTCCGTTCTACCCAGTGGCCCTCACTCTCAGTCACAGGGGGCCCAGGGTGACAGCTCTGGAGCCGGATGAGAGGGGCAGAGGCGGCACAGGTGTGCCTCTAGGACCCACTCGGGAGCCAGAAGTCACATGGAATGAGAAGGGCGTCAGGACCTCCCTTCACATCTCAGCTACTCGCCCAGTCCCGGCAGGGCCCTGCCAGCACAGCTGCGACGGTGAGCATGTCCAGAGCATCCGGGGCTGTCGGGAGCCAGGAGGAAGGGAGCCTGCATCTGCCCCGAAGGACGGAGATGCATCTGCCCCGGGGCTCCGGAGTGTTGAGGGCCCTTGCAGACACCCACCAGAAAGGCCAGCTTCCTGATGCAGGGCCAGGGCAAGTCGTGCAGCAGCTGCGGAGCGTGGCTCACCTCCTGCAAGACAGAGGCACTGAGTCCAGGAGGGCGGCCAGGGCGGGCCTCCGGGGAGGGGCGAGCCCCTCTCTCACCTGATAGATATGCATTCCCTTGAGGGTGAGTCCCAGAAGGAAGGTGGGGTGCTCACGCTTCTTATCCTGGAAGGAGCAAGAGGTGGAGGCCCTGGGCCTGGGGTGGCGAGAAGCCAGAGACCACCATGCCCCACCCAGCTCTGTCCTGGACCCTCCCCTGGCCCTCTGTGTGCTGGAGCTGTCCCTGCCAATTGCCCAGGCACTGCCTCAGTCTCCATTCCCCGAACGTGTCTGAACCCCTTAACCTGCCCCAAGAAACCTCCACCCAGTCCTCTCCGCAAAGACTGAGCGCTGTGTCACCTGTGTGCCTGGCCGGGTGGACACAGGGGCCAGGCCCGAGGTCCCAGCACTAGACCCCAGTCAGAGCAACCGTGGCTGAGCCAGCAGGCTCGGGGTCCCCAGTCCCTCGGGGTTCGCTGGAGCCCTGCGGAAGCTCTGCACACCACCTCTGGACAGCCACCAGGGAACACATTCCCTCCCTCACCACACCAGCCTGTCCTGAGGACCTCGGTCCCCAGGATGGTTGGTCACACTGTCACCCGTGGGGACTTTGTCCAGCTCTGCTCTGGGATCCAGGTTACAGTGTCCTCTGCAGGGGACTCTGCCTGCCCTGTCCTAGGGTCCCAGCACGCTGTCAGCATGGGGGCTCTGTCCCTCCCCTGTCCTGGGCCCCAGCGCTCTGGGCTCAACCTTGTACAGCCTGAAGAAGTGGACAGGCACGTCCTCGAGCTGACAGGCGTCCCTGATGAACCTCAGCACAGCTGCCTGGGGGCTGAGCTCCTGCTGCTCGCGGTGCACGGTGGGCACGTGCCGGAGGATATAGTCGACACCCCTCTTGGCAATGACCTGAGGACGGGCCCAGGTCAGCTCCACCCCTCCTTCCCTCCCCTCCTTCCCTCCCATCCCCTGAGTTGGCCTCCTCCTTGGGAAGCCTCCCAGCCTCCTGCCATTGCAGAGGACCTCCCCAGCTGCAGCCGTCCAGCGGGAGGACCGGGCCTGCTGTCCAAGCTGGGGACACAGAGAGGAGTGTGTGGAGTTCCCCAAAGCACCCAAGGAAAGCCCCTCTCTTTCTGGGCCCCCCAGTGCCCACCACAGAGACCCAGAAACAAGCTGATTCCAGGTGGCAGTGTGCGCCCAACAAGCCACGACTCCCCGTACGGCTCCCAGCGGCCCAGGAGGAGGCTACGTCTGTGCACGGGGTGAAACCTGAGGGACGTGCATCTGAGGAGGGCCAGCCGTGTCCAGAGGGACGGGGTACCTGGAGGACTGCACCCAGCCCTGGGCACAGTGACCAGTGTGCAGAGTGGACAGTTTCCAGCTGCTTGGGGCAGCCAAGGAACAAGGAGACGCCCACAGGGAGGGAAACTAGGACTCTGCCCAGGGCAGGGGCCACTGTCCCTGGAAGGACAACCCAGTGCTCAGTGCCCCCACGAAGCCAAGCACAGTGCCCGGGGCTGGGAACACAAGGTGGACTCCTCTGATCCCTGACCCCCCTCCTCCAGGGCACCGAAGGGCTGAAGCATGGGCGTGAGTGGCCCCTAAAGGGCCCTGGGATACCTGGAGAGAAGGGGCAGGTGGGCTGTTCTTCCCAGCTGGGCAGGCCCAGCGGCTCAGAGGAGGAGAGCCACTGGCTCCAGGTCGCACAGCTGGCCGAGTGTGCACAGGAGCACCGGAGTCTGCCCTGGCACTGGTCCACGCGGCCACACGCCTGCCTTGGGCTCCCCCAGGTTTCCCCACCCTGCCCCTCCCAGCTCTGCAGCCTCCCCTCTGCATGAACCCCATAGAGTCCTGTTGGGGACAGTGTCAGTGACCCCCCCAGGAAGGGGCCAAGGGGTCCTTACCCACTGTGGGAAATAGGCCTGTGGCTCGAAGTACCGCCCCACGTGCGGCGGCTTGCGGTGGCTGCCCAGGTCGGCCTGCAGCGCGAGGGCGGCCAGCAGGAAGTAGGCCTCCTCCCTGTGCGCGCACTGGGACCGCAGCACCCGCTCCTTCAGGCTGCAGTAGTACAGGTGCCGGGCCACCTGGTCACTGGAAGGCAGCAGAGCCGGGTGGGGTCCAGGGCGCCCAGCCTCCCCTGTTCACAGCCTTGTCTGACACAGGGTAGTGCCGGGCGCACCTTCTCCGTGAGCAGAGAGCTGCTGCCCCCAGCGGAGCCCAGCCAGGCTGGCTGCAGCCTTCAGCAGCTCGGACCCCGGAGGGAAGGGCCTGCCCGAGGGCTCAGGCGCAGCGGCACCAAACCCGGTTCCCCGAGCCCACTGCCCAGTGCTGTCAGCCGGCCACAGCTCCAGGACAAGGCGGGCTGCCCAGGGGCCTCCCCTAGGTCTCCTAATACAGTTGGCACTGCCCTCAGCCCACCTCCCGGTTCCCCAGAACCTGCACCCTCCCCCCCCCCCCGGGATCAGCCACCACCTGGCTTCTCAGAGTCCCCAGCCCTCTCTCTGTCTTGCTGAACATCAGGGTTCCTGGTTGTCCTGCCAGCTCTGAGGCGGCCATCTGAGGGAGGCCACCGCCCCGGTCCCGGGAACCCCTCCTGCCACGTCTGCACAGGTAAAGGCCCAGCCAGGCCCCACACTGCTCCAACATGGCTGTTCTGAGGCACACGCAGACGGCTTGGCCCCTGTGACTTGGGTGTCCTTCCAGGCAAGGTCCTGGACACCAGGAGCAGTTACCTCATGACCCTCCCGTTCTCCACGTAGTACTGCACTCTGAGGGAGGTGACGAAGGGCGCCCGGGGCCTCCAGCCTCCCTGCTGGGAGAGGGTGAGGAAGAGCGGCCTGGGCATCTCCCTGCGCCCGGCCTTCCCGGGGTTTTAGGAGCTGCGACACTCAGTATCTCATCCTACTCTTTCAAGGGGAGAAGGGAGCCTGCCCGAGGACGTGGGGACAGCAGTGTGCCTGCCAGACAAGCCCAGATGAGGCGGGGGCCCAGCAGGGAGAGGGGCCTTCGGGCGCACTCCTGCCGCAGGCCCTCACGGCCCAGCCTGGCCGCAGCCCACTTACTCGCGGTCCTCTCTCCCAGTCCTCTGAGAAGTACTTGCTGAGCCTCAGCTCCAAGTCCATGAATACGTGCTCATTGTCTAGAAAGGAAGGGCTTCGTCAGCAACGCACCTTCACCCCCGAGGGCCTCGAGCCGGGGCAGCTCCTCCTCTGGCTGACCTGGTGCGGGCTGCTCCCTTGGGCTGGCTGCGGGCACAGCCCTGTCAGCCGCTGCTGGTTACCTGCATGGCCTTCCCAGGGAGGGCTGGCGCACTCACAGCCTTCCGGGAGGCATGAGGGTGAGCGGCGGGGCCCGCAGACCTTCCCTGCACCCCAGGCTCCCTGGCCCAGCCACAGAACAAGAGGGACCCTCTAACCTGCCCACGCCAACAGACGCCACCACCAAGTGCACCGTGGGCCCAGTGGCTGGGAGGGGTGCTGGGGACGCTTCTGCTGAGGGAAGCCTTGCTGTGACACTGGGGCAGGACAGTGGGCTTCCTGTGGAAGCTGGAGGGGGAGGCTGGGGGCTCCCTCCACGGTCACAGGCTCCGTGCCAAGGCCTGAGGTGCACAGCTCCAAGTGAACTGGGGAGGAAACGTCCCCCGGGAGCCACCGAGGAGCTGCTGGGCGACGGTGAGGGCAGTGTGCTGCAGGCCAGTGTCACCGGCTGTCCCTGGCAGTTTTACCCTGTTCTGCCCACTTAGCACATCCCAGTCCAGCTGCCACCTTCAGACACCCGGCTGGACATGGCACTGGGACCAGCAGTCCTGCCCAGGTAGAGAGAGGGCTGGGGTCCAGGCCTCCCGACTCTGCCTGGCCTGCCTCTGTCTCCCCCAGAGCCCCACGGACCTGACAGACAGCGGGCTGGGGTCCAGCTGAGTTCCCAGGCTCACCAGGGCCAGGAATTAGGGGCTGAGCTGTGTCCCCCAATGTCAGAGCCCTGACCCCCGGGCCTCAGGGACTGCTCAACTTGAGGTGAGTCTCCAGGGTGTCCTGATCCACCAGAAACGGGACATGGACATGCAGCACAGAGGGACAGCAATGCAAAGACACCGGGAAGGAGGCAGAGAGGACACAGGCGGGAGAGGACCCCAGGAGCCACCAGGGTCACGTGTATCTCTCCCAATTCTGTCCCTAACACATCAGACTTTGAACCCTGCGGCCCGGCTGGCGGCCGAGAGCCCATCTGCTCTGAGCGACCTTGGCCTTCCGCTGTCCAGTGACGCTCTTCGTGGTGCGGAGCCTGATGCATCTGAGATTCTTTTCTTGGACTGGAAGGTCCCAGCAGAGACCTCCTTGAGCCCCCACGGAGGCACAGCTTCTCCCCCACGGCCTGAGTCTGGCCAGCCCTGACCCTGGTCCCTGGCTCTCTGGGAAGATGGTCTCTGCCCTGGGGTCAGACAGCCCTGCCTCCCTGACCAGGTCACCCCCTGAGTCAGGCCTTATTTTCTTGCTTGAAGGAAGCAAACTGTCCTTTGTAGGAGATGTCCTTTGGCAGGTGACTAGGAAAGCCTGTGGCACATCCAGAGAGTGGAGGGTCAGTCACTGATGACGAGGACTCAGCCCCCAGCTGTCGAGGGCGTGGCGCCGACGTGACTGCTTGTCACCAAGGGAGAGCCGTCTGGAGGGGCAGCACTGGGGACAGGGCAGGGACTCAGCAGAGGACCCGCGGTGGTGGGGGTGGGTAGGGAGGGCTTCAGGGCCATGGCACTGCTGGGTGACACCGAGGGCACTGCACAGTGTCTGACACCAGGGGTGAGCCTCATGTCACCGTGGACTCTGGGTGACACGGACGTGTCCCTGTAGGTTCCTGCTGGGATATGGACACTGTGGGTGGGACGTACATGAGAAATACTTTTTCCTTCTGCTCAGTTTTGCTGTCACCTCAACCTGCTCCAAAAAATGACATGTTAAAGTCCTGAAGCCCCCTCCAAGTGTGACTCCAGCCTCCTGAGGCAGGAGGGCCCGCAACAAGCCTGCAGTCACTCAGGCCCAAAGGGAGGTCTCCTCTTGCCCCTGGTGACTGGACAGACACCCGCACCCGAGGTCTTGCAGATGGCCCTAGGAGCAAGTGCCTGGTGACTTCCTGTTCACTCCCCACCATCTGGGCAGCAGGGAGGGCTGGAAAAGCCCCAGAACCCTCTGGGAGCTCCTGCTCCTGTGGCCAAGGGTCCCATGGAGCCCTGTCGAGGGGTATTGCACACGCACCCCCTGAAGCCCAGTCCCACTGGTGATCCCGCACACTGGGACACTTAGGAAGTGCAGCCAAGAGCGTGGTATGTCCCAGTGACTGGGAATGGCAGTGAGGACCTGCCCACCTCGGAGGCCTCCCCACCTCTCTGCCCAGGGAGAGTTGTCCTCTCAGGCCACAGACGCACCAGGGCGCCCTGGAGCCCAACCAACGCCTCTGGAGGAGTGAAAGACCTAGGCCTCCCGCGGAGCCCTTGCCTTCTATCTAGTGCAGACGGCAGGACACCCAAAGCCACCAGGCGGACTGAGGAGCTGACCCACGCGTTCCTGCTGGCCAGGGAGGTGGGGCCTGCCCGGTCTCTGTCTGTGTCCCACCTTCCCTACTGCCAAGCCCCGGCTGCCGGTGGAGGTCCTGTCCCTTGCTGTGTTACCAAAAGTGTGCACAAGTCACCACGCCTGAGGCAACTGAAGCAAGGAATCCAAGGTCCTGTTCAAAAGTCCAGGTCTCCCAAGTAAGGGCTCTGGCCATGAAGGGTGCCAGTGGCCCTGGGCTGAGCTCCAAGATGGACAAGCTCAGTGGGCTGGAGCCTCGGCCTCGGCAGGTCCCATGTGCAGGAGGGAGAGCCTGTCTTCACCTGGGAGCAGGGAACCCCAATTTCTTCCTTAACCTGCCCTGCCCACTTGCTCCTGGGGCCGGCAAGATTGGTGGCAGGCCATCTCAGATGGCCAACAGGAGAGGAGATGGAAGACAGGTCTGGTGGAGGTGGCTGCCTTCCAGCTGGTTACCTGCCCTGCGACACTCCCAACAATCCCTGTGTGTGCACCTGGATTCCTCGCAGTGGCCACTGTGCCCGCCCACAGGAGCCGAGCCTCGGCAGTTCTGCTGCAAGGCCTCGACCTGAGCTGACCCTGGCTGGGGGCCTCCCGTGACTCGTCCACCTCACAGGTGTGTGCTCCATGGTACACACACATGCTGAAGGCCTGTGAGCTGGTCCCTAAGGTGTGGGCAGCTCACGGTATGGACCTTGAGCCTCAATCAGAAGGACAAAGGTCCTGAGCTGCCGGCTGTGTTCACACTGCGGGCTCTGGCCCCCTGCAGGGGCGGCCCCCGGGGCCTGGCGCGGTATCACCAGGGCTTTGATTCACTCTTCGCTTTAAGGCCTGGGGAGTCCCTAACCAGCAGGAAGCCGAGCACCTCTGGGCCACCAGGGAGAAGCACCCCGTCCTACAGCATGTGGGGTGTTCCCCTGCCCACTGTGACTGGCCGACCTCCTTCCTGGGGACCCGCCCGGCACTCCCAGGCCCCACCCTCAGGTCCTTGAAATCAGGCTGCTGCGTCTGCACAGGCACCCACCTTGGCCCCGAAACTGTCACACTCCCCACCTGACAGAGCCCAGCAGGCTGAGCGGGCAGCTGTGTGTGTCATCCGCATGTGCTGGTGCACAGAAATGTACACATCACACACGCATGTGAGCACCACACACCTTAGACCACAGGCTTACACATCACACATGCACACACCTCAGGCCACACACGGACACACCACACGAGCACACATCGCATACCACAGGCCATGCATGACCACGCCACACGAGCACACACCATAGGCCACACATGGACACACCACACGTACACACGCCACACGCCACAGGCATCGCACAGACACACCTCACACCGCACACTCTCAGAACACTGCACACTACCGACCACCCAGTTTGCAGCACACGTGCACACACTGCACACACTGACACACCCCAACACCCTGTCTGTGGTAGTCCGCCCAGAGCCTGACCCCAGAAGCCCAGCAACAACGGGGTGGGGTGGGGGGAGCAGGAGGGCCTGAAGGTGGGGACAGGAACACAGCTCACCTCTGACCACGCTGAGGCCGAAGAAGCGGGCCTCCCGGAGGCCCAGCACGCTGCACACCTGCTGGAACAGCTCCCGCGCCGTGGCCCTCACCTGCAACAGGGGTGGTGCTCAGGGCGTCCAGGACTGCCCCCGACAGGCTCAGGGGACCCCGCTTTAGGACGTGAGCAGTGGCTTGTGCTCAGGGCCAGGTCACTCACAACCCCACAGAGCTGCCTGGGAGAGGGAGATGGAGGGGTGCCCCTGGATTGGACAGAGCACCCTCCACCCTCCCCATAACGTGCACCACCTGGGGGCCCGCCTGCTAGATCCTCCTTACCCCACGCAAACATGGCCCTGACCACCCCGGAAATGGGCATCTGTGCATGGGGAAGACACCTGATTTTCAAGGGAGGGGGCCGAGGAGGGGCTGACAACACTCAGGAACACACTGCCTGCCCAGCGCTCTGCAGATCTAACTAGCAGTCCCTGTGCACAGTCTGAGCCAGGCCCCAGGCCCCCGAGGACACGCTTCACCGTGCAGTCTGTGCCTCAGCCAGCGTTAGTCATCGGGTACACGACTCCTACAGCTGGCCCTGGGGAATCCTACACTACACCCCCAGACACCACTGGGCGGGCCTCGCGCCCAGGGCCAGTTTCCATGCTGCTGCCCAGGAGGGTGCATTCCTCGGCGCGCAGGTGAGGACTCTCTCGACGGCACGTCCTGCGGTCTGCTTCACGTGGTCCCAGCGTGGCTCCCTGACGGGCTCTTCACAGCGATCTCCTCAAACCCCTTTCCCGTGCCAACCCCTTATGCCTATTTATTGACTCCAAGCCTATAGAAGCTCCCGTGCTGGGTCTGGGTGACGTCCCTGCTCCAATCTGTCCTTGAGCTTCCTGCGTGGAATCCCCTCAGATGCCACCGGGTACGCGGGCGGACAACACGGTGGCACCTGCAGCCACTGCTTCTGTTGAGTTTCCTGACAGACTCAGCTCCAGGCTGGCAGTGCTGTCCGCACCCCCTGTGCCTCTCTGCTGGGGGACAGCCACACATCTCCTGCTGGTGACTCAGAGAGACCGTGTGTGCCAGCTGGCTATGGTAGAGGTGTGTGACGGTGGCCCCGGGCCCCTGTGAGGCCCCTGACCTGGCCTCCACTAGAAACCCAGAGCCCCGTGACCTGGCCGTCTGCTACCTGTGCCTCTGTGTCACCAGAGCTGCACGGCCTGTTCCTGCTTTTCGATGACAAGTTACTGAAAGGTCGGCTCATCAGCATCCGTTAACATGGCGAGGGCCACCAGGACTGGGACGTGCACTGGGAAGGTCTTCTCAGCCCACGCTCTTCTAATGACTGGACTGGGCCCCACACAGGGGTACATGGACTCCCATGATGGCTCCCACGGTCCACAGTGCCTGGCTCGCACCTGAGGGCTGGCCAGCTGTGTCCTTGACAAGCAGAGGGCCCGACTGGGGAGGTAGGAGCAGGAGACGCTCCATGAAGCCCCGAGCGTGACCTCACCCAGGGCTTCACACTGTGTTCTGGGTGCAGCCTCCGGCTGAATCTCACAGTGCAGTTCAGGGAGGGAAACAGGTAGAAGACGCCCTGGCCACACAGGAGGAGGCCCCAGCATGTCCACTGCATGCCTCAGAGGGCCCCAGGACCCTGACATCCCCTGCTCAGGTGGGTACCCCAGTGCTTGGGGCACTGCCACAAACTTAAGTGCCAGCACTTCCTACGGAAACGCAGCCCCAGGCAGACACCAGGTTCCCGGGGGACCTGAACCGTGATGTCACAGCCCGTCACTGCCTCAGAGAGCACCAAGCTGTCCACAAGGAGACTCAACAAATTCCCCCTGGAGGGACCTGTCACTCTGTCAGACACCATCATTTCAATCACCATTCAAACTTACAAAGGTGAAAGGACTGCTTCCTGGTCCAGCTTAAAGCTGGGAACTGACAGCTTCTTCCCAGTTCCCAGCTTCTTCCCGTCTGCTCAGACGGCCTGAGGGAAGAGCCTCCCCTAGGCTGCCGAGGCTCGCACAGAGGGGCCCCAGAAGGAAGCCAACCGCAGGGACCCTGGACCTGGACTAGTGAGTGCCAGGATTAGTTCAGGGCCCGAGCCCGGTCACTTCCCTTCCTCCCCAGGGCAGGGAGTGCGGAAGGGCCGGGTCTGCAGCAAACCGCATGACCCTGCTGTCCCTGAGGTCACAGTGACCTGAGGACCATGACCTGGCAACACTGCCCCGTGATGGACGGCAGGGAGGAGCTGCAGGCGTCGAGACTGCATCCACACAGGATGCCAGAGTCCTCACAGAAGGGTCACGCGCTGGCTGGAGGTCATCTGTGCCAAGGAGACGGCCTGCTCCTTAGTGTCCCTCTCAGACCCTAAGTGCCAGGACGTGACCAGGTTGTGCAGAGCTACAGGGTCCCCAGCGACATCTGGCAGCCTTCCGTTCCTTTATGTGGTTTTACAACCTGAAGTTTGATCCAAAAGCCGTCTGTGGAGGCCGTGGCCGGGGTCCCTGGACCACGCCGGCTCCTTCCTGTGGGCCAGGCCTCCCTCCTCTGGGGCCGGCCAGCGCTGCTCCTAGCTCTTAGTTCCCCTACCAGACGCTGTCTTGAGGGGATTCTGGTGACTTTGGGCACAGCCCTCGGCGCTGTCCTCAGACTGAAGGGGAGGGGCTTTCTATCAGCCAGGGAGGGCGTCCCACTCCTGAGGGTGACAGTGTGATCCATCATCCCCAGGGGGATGGTCCGGCCATGAGGGTCCTCACCAAGTGGAGGGGGAGGCCGAAGGGTGGGGCAGAGGTTGCAGAGTGGGAAGAGAGGCAGGGGTCCCGGGGGGAAAGGCCCTGCCCGTGACAGTCACAGCCCGATGACGATGCAGGGACTTCAGAGGGGCCCTGGAGTGAAAACGCGGAGAAGCCAACATTTCCCTAAAGCCCAGTGTGGAGGACAGGGCAGGACCAGAGGGCAGCAGGGCGGAGGGGCACGCAGAGCCACCCAGGGCCTCCAGAGGGAGGCCGCTGTCCCGGGTGAACTGTGCCTCCAGTTTCCTGCTCCCGAGGCACCGTTTCTTCATCGGCCTTTCCAGTCCAGCTTCCCCCACAGGAGGGACACCCAGGGATCAGACAGGTCAACCCAGGGAGGCATGGACGCTGTGGGAGGGCCAGGCAGCCCAGGACTCTGGACGCTAAAGGGGACTGGGCAACTCTCAGCCCCAGCATGCTACAGTGGCCCGCATCATAGTGAAGTGGTCATTTGATGTCTCCCCTAGTCCAGGTGCCCCCAGTGCACAGCTCCTTCTGTCCCCATATCACTCTCTGGACATGTGGTCCCCACTGTCCCCCAGTCACCCTCTGGACACACACCCAACTTTCTCCTGGCCACCCCCTGGGCACAGGCCCTGCTCACCCCGACTGCCAGTCGCAACTGCTTCTGGGCGGGCAGCAGCACGAGGACATCCCTGTGCTCTGAGGTCATCTTGCTGTCCCCAGGGTTGGCTCCACTGGGCTGCGTACAAGCCTCTCTCAGGACCAGCCTCTGCCGGCCAAGCTCCTGTAGGGGAGAGGAGTCAGGGTTGTCCAGGGGGAGTGAGCGGCTGGAGCCCCGCCTCCTCTGGGTGGCATCTCCGCACCACCGTCTCTGGTCTCCCCTGGTCATCAGCCCAGGTGGACACTGGCCTCCCACTCCCAGCTGTGCCTTCTGTGCTGGTGTGTCTGGCACTCGCCGTAAAGGGCCAGGAACTTGGTGGCTGTGCAGGACAAGGGTCAGGCTGTGAGCTGGGCGTGTGGAGGATGACTGGATGCACGGTCCTGTGGCCACCTCACTGTACCTGGGCAGGGGCAGGGGCAGGAGCAGCTCCACTCCAGGCCACAGACAGGGGCCACTGTGTGGCCCCTATAGGAAGGGCCAGGACCCCTGCACCACAAGATGTCCCCTGAAGCTCTCAGAGGACAGAGGGGCCACACAGACCCCTGGACACAGACTCCAGAACCAGGGTGGCCCCTGGTCACTGGAGCAGCAGGAGGGCCAGGAGGACAAGAGGCAACGGGAGAGGCACGTGCCCTAGTCCCAGGACAACACCTCCCGCTTGTACTGGCCACAGAGTTAGGAACGTGCTGAAGTCACAGCTCTTCGAGGGACCTTGCCGTGGGGCCCTTTCTGTTCCTCTAGCTGGGAGCTGAGGACTCCTCTGGCCAGAGCCAGCTCATCGGCCCCCTGCAGTAGGCTGGGACAGCTAGAAGTGGGCCATGGCAGGCACATGAGGGTGTGGACTCTCAGAAGCCAGCAGTGGGATCTCTGCCATCAGTCTGAGGCCACCGTGGACTCTCCAGGCACTAACAGGGGCCCCAGGAGGCCACTGGCCGGAGCAGCCAACACTGGGGGCATTCCAGGTCCAGGAGATTTTGGACCCATGGGCCTGGCTTGTGGACCTCTGTCCTCAGCCAGGGTTGGGGAGCCTCTTTCCCGTCCCTAAGTCTCAGGACCTCCTTGGAGAAGTCCCTCTTACTGATCCCGAGAGGCTGCTGGTGGATGAACCCAGGAGGGTCCTAAGGGGCAGCTGGCTGGTCTTAGGAGGTCCACACTCCAGCACCCTCAGGGCTATCCAGGGCTTTGGAAGATTAGAAGGCCCAGGGACAGGGGGCTCCACCTCATCTCTGCCCCCCGCCCCCTCCACTCAGGCTGAGCCCTCCCGCCCGGGCCTGCTTTTTCTGCAGGGTAATGCAAGGCTCCTCGTCACAGGAGAGCACACGTCCCTTCAGCCAAGGCAAACTGCTCCGGAAGATGGACACTGGGTTCTGATCATCACTTCAGGCTAATTGCTAGCTGGATGCTGGTCAGGAGGTGGATGGTCGCCTGCCCCAGCATTTCAGAGGACAGCAGCTACTGTCTTCCTGCAGTGTCTGAGCACAGGAGGGCCCCTGGGGCCCCCGAGGCTGTGGGAACACAGGCGGTAGTAATCGGGGAGAGAGCCAGGACAGCTGGGCGGGGGTGGTCGACGGCCACAGAGCCCTGTGGTGGGTGTGGGTGCCCATGTGTCATAGGTGGTGTCTTCTCCGAGCCAAAAGGAAGAGAAACGTGTGTCGTCACTGATAAACGATCCATGGACCCCGGCACAGTGGCATGTCTCAGGCCCAGAACCCAGAGCGGCACGGGCTACCCAGAATGCCCTGCCGCCCAGCAACACCTCTGAGGGACAGTCAGGGGACACTTCATCAAGAAGACAACAGCTTTCTGTCCTTTGAGAAAACAGAAACATGGCAAGATACCCCAAATCCACAGCACCTGTAGGTACAGTTAGTTCCCTTGCTATCTGCAGGAATGGGTTCCACACACTGCCCAGAGTCCCAAGTTGGTGACATGCAAGCTCCTTGCTTAAAATGGCACTCATTTTGTGAATAACTATCACTTTGAGGTGACTTATAATGCCTGATGCAAAGTGACTGTGCCGATAGCTGGGACACCGCAGGGCTAGGGAGTGAGGCCAGGAAGCCTACACCTCCCGGCCAAACGCAGTGCTTTCCAAGTATCCTTGATCCAAACTAGGCTGGTGCGCAGATGTGGGGCCACCAGAGCCCCGTGCTGACGGGGTGCACTGTCCCCTGGGCTCTTGGTCAGTTACTGGCCACGGCTGGGATTTCAGGTGTGAGGGGCTCCACATGGAGATGCCAAGGCAGATGCCAGGCCTCTTTCCAGGCGGGCACTCAGTCCTCCTCTACCCAGTTCTCCCTTCTTCTGGACAGTGGGTGTCATCTTGTAGATGGGCTTGCTGAGAACGTTCTAGAACTCAAGCTTCTCAGTTCTTTACGCCCATGAGGGATAGGCTTTGAAAAAGCAACGCGAGAATACCTTTCAGAGAGACAAAGGAAGGGGGTCCTCTGAACTCCCGTGGCGGACTGAGACTGCCATGCCAAGAGGGCAGCAGCCAACAGGACAGGCCACATGTGGGGACTGCACTAACCAGGTGTCCAGAGATGGCCGTGTCCACGGTGACAGGGCAGCTCTGGCTGCCTGGCTGGAGGGACTGCCTGTGGGCAAGTGTTGTTTGGGGGTGTCAGGAACAAGGCAAGTGTTGTTTGGGGGTGGCAACGGTTACACGACCCTTAAATTTGCTGAAATGTATTGAATCGCTCACTGACGAGGAATGCATTCTATACAATGTAAATCATATCTCAATAAAGCCATCGGAATGCAGGACAAGTCCTACAACAGGGAGGACACAGGCAGTGTACGTCCTCAGCCCCAGCCAGCCGCAGCAGGGGGCTCAGCGCCCGTGTGCACGTGCTGTGTGGGTGCCCTGAGTGCACACGCACGTGAGGGCCGCCTGTGCAGGGGTGTGTGCACACGCAGGTCCTCTCGGAACCGCTGTCGGCTCTAGGGACCCTTCCCCGGCTGTCCCGGCCGCAGGTGAGGACCTTCAGTCAGGGTTCGCTGTAGGCCACAGCACCCCCTCAGGGTGGGGGTCTAGGTTCATGTAGCACCTCCCCGCCACCTGCACACCTGTCACTTCCCCAACTGTCCTGTGCCCACTCTGCCCTCCCCAGCTGCCATCTGACCACCACCTCCACAGGGGACCTGCTGAGAAGAGGCCGCTGCCCGCGGTTTCTGAGCACGCGAGGGCTTCCCACAGCACCTCCTGCTGAAGCCTCCCCAGCAGGGACAGGAGTCAGGGCCAGACGGGACACGTTTGGCCACACAGAGAAGCTGAGGGCCCTGCTCAGGGCCAGGCTCCCACGCTTCCAAGGCCTCTGCACCCAGGAGCCCTCGAGGTTCTCGGCAATACGCCAGTCGTGAGCCGGACTCGTGCAACCTCGCAGGTCCGTAAGGCTCCGTGTGGGCATCCGCGGGTGGGCTCCGACTCCCACGAACCTCCCTTGGACCCTCCGGGCTGGGCAGGACCTTCCAGAAGGGTGCTGGAGGCCCCGGGCTGGGGAGTCCTCAATCATCAGTCCTGAGTCGCGGCTCACGTTAGGGGCTGGGGACGAGGTTGCCCGCGGGAAAGAGCCGCCCAGGGACTGTGCCGGCGCCATGCGCAGGGCCTGGTGTCTGTCTCCTGCCCACTCAGACCTGATCAGGCCCCTCGGCCCCAGTGACCACCCAAGGTCCCACGAGCAGGACGGGCCCCCCACAGCCCTGGCTGTCCTGCCCCTAGAGCTGCCTCTGCCTTTCTAACTGACCACGGTGGCAGGGCTGAGAGAGGCTCCACAGGGGTCAGCCCTGCTGTGGACAGAGGTCAGCAGGTGTGACATTCACATCCCTGTTCACCTGGCTGGCCACCCTCCTTCCCTGCAGGTGGGTGCCGTGGGCAGGAGCTGCCCCCACAGGACAGGGACTGCAGAGCCGCTGAGGGGCCAGCTCCTCTCCTGGACCTACAGAAGACCAGGGTCTGCCTCCAGGCACCATGCCAAGTGACAGAGAGCCCAGGTCACCTGCCCCTCGGGTGACACTTAAGTGTCCAGGCCTCTGGACCCATCACGAGGGGTGGAAAGGGTGCCCTGGTCAGAGGGCAGCATTTTCTAAGGGGTGGAGGAAGGCAGCAGCCGTCTGCTACAGGGACCAGGGCAGCCATGTCTGAGAGAGGCGGGCGGCTGTGAGCTGAGCACATCTGAGCGTCCGAGAGGCCAAGGGAGGAGGACGAGAACGGCCGCTTTCTGCCACGTCCTTGCTTACAGAGACAGGGCGCGGGGACTCTGGGACTGGCATACGAGACCTGAGGACAGGGTGTGGGGTCCCCGGGCAGCTTGGGGACCTGAGGATGGGTGAGGGGGACATGAGTAGCATGGGGACCTGAGGACCAGGGTGGAGCCTGGCCTGGACTGGCCCTCCTGACCCTCTCCCCTGGAGGCATGCTCTGGGCTGTGTCATCTACGCGGGTGGAGCAGGACCTGTCCCAGTCCCACCCCTCCCGTCTCGGCCTCGGGATCCTGTGCCCAGGCCCCTCCTCCCCCACAGGCTTTCGGGGTGCACCCAGAGTGCAGGCTTTGGCCTCCTGGAAGGAAGCCGAGGGGTGGGCAGGGCGGGAGCAGTGGAGAGCAGGGCCAGCTGGCTCCAGGGAGGATCAGCTCTGCCCTCCCAAGTCCTTTATTGCTGGTCTCAGCTCAGGGACTCTCCCTGTCACCCAGAGGGCAGATTCTTGGAGTTCTCTGCCTGCTGGGTCCTGGCACCCCAGGTGTGACCCCGGCTGCAGCAGCTGTTAACTGGGGGTGTTAACCCAGAAAGAAGATACGCGGTGTGGACAGGCGGCCCACGATGGGTGCCCACTCTGAGAGACCAGAGGGCCAGAGCACGCAAGGCTTGCAGACAGACAGCCGGACAGACAGGGCCCTCTGGGCGCCGGGCTGCCCACACCTGCACACACACACCTGTCATGCCGGCCTTCAATGCCTTGTACAAGTCCCACACTTTCACACGCACAGGTTACCTGAACAGACACCCATCCACCCACCGTTCGCTGGTGTCCATCCTGGGAAGCTGCCGGTCCTCCCATTCACAGGACCCGGAGCTGTGGCTCAGGAGAAAGACACATTTTGGAAAGTAAGACATATTTGGCCAAAGGCTGCCTGATGCCCAGGGAATAGGGGTGGAGGGGCGTCCAGCCTGCGAGCTGGTGCCGGGCTCAGCAGGGGGGCCTGTGGCCAGCACACCGCACGCACACCACCTGTGGTCACTGTGGTCATGCTCAGCAGGGATGGCGGGGCCCTGAGCTGCTGCACCTGAGTCCCTCAGCTGTGTGCAGATCCCACACTGCCTGTGCGTCCTGTGTCACAGTCCTTGGGACACGGTCATGGGAAAACCCATTGTAGTTTTCCAAGAGACCCTGTTTGTATGGCACAGGGTAGCTCCTGTAGCCCGCGCACCTGGAGGGGCCAGCCTCAGGAAGGTGGCCAAGAGGAGCCCTAGGGCCTTTCCTGAAAGGGGGGGATGGGGTGGGGCATTGCCATCAGCACTGTTTAGGGCCATGCCCGGGGACAATAAAAGGTAGACTGGCTCTTGATGCCTTTCACTGTCGTCTCTGCAAAGTGGGCCCCTGATGGCACCAGGGTGACCCTCCTGAAACCCGAGGCGTGTTTGCAGGGAGGGGAGGAAGGCAGGCTGCTCCCGACTCAGGTTCATTAGGAAGTAGGCTCTGCCCCCGTGCTGAACCCAAAGCTCCTGGCCATGACACAAGAGCCTGTGAGCAAGACACCTGCTCCCACAGGGGCTGCAGTCGCACCATCCTCAGCAGCCTGCATGCCTCCATTCATCCAAGAGATATTTGCTGGGCTACTGATGGGCTCTAGGCACTGCCCTTGCCCCTGGGAGTCCACCACAGGCCTGCACGGGGGTCCCAGATGGCGCCACTTTCCAAGCACATCAGCACCTCCCAGCCATGCTCCCACCAGCATGTCCACCAGGGCCCACCCTGGCCGTCTCCAGCCTGCACTGTGGCTTCAGGGTCTCCTCTCCCCCATGCAGTCCGGGGCTACAGCTGCACCAGCCCCCAGGCCTCTGCCTGCCCCACGCAGCAGTAGTGTCAAGGCCAAAGCACCATTTGGTCCAGAACTTCTGACAAGGTTCCTAGATCTCCGTGTAAGCAAATCTTGGGGCCAAGAGGCCGAAGAGTCTCTGGGAACAGTTCGGAGACTGCTCACAAGCCTGCATTGGGAGCAGAGTGAGTGTGCTCTGGACCTCACAACTGGATTCTCTGAACAGCCACCCTGTCCGGTCCTTGCTAAGTCTACCTTGTGCATGTCCTGCTTCACTTACAGAAGAAGGAGAGTTCCACAGCAGGAGGAAACCTGCACTTGGTGGAGGGGGATAAGTCTAGGGTCCCTGTTCCACATGCTGTGCGTGGTTTTAAAGAGTGGCAGTCAGAGCTTGCTGTTGGGTGGGGGCTGCTCTCAGGAGAAGCCTTCGCTGCACAGATGACCAGTGTCCCTGCCAGCCACTCACTCGCTGGTCATCATGGGTCAGTTGGCTGTTAAAACCCTCCCTTGCTCAGCGAAAACTGACCTATTTAGCCCCCCTTCCCCTCTTATAATAAAGTTGTGTTTCACCAACGAGTTGTGTTTTATTTTTATTTTTGGTAAATAGGGTTTAGTTCTGCAGAGCAATCTGAGGTGCACAGAGGATTGGGAGGAAGAGTCAGAGATTTCCCACCCAGACCCCCCTCACTCTACCCAGAGCCTGTGGCCCGCGTCAGGGCTTGCTCCTGGTGCTGGCACCCGGGGGGGCTGGACAAATCTTGGCCATGTGTCCATCACACTAGGGTCACACAGTGATCCTGCTGCTGACCTCCTGGCCAGGTTTCAGCTCTGCAGAGCACGACCAAGCCCTGTGTTTGGAGGCTGCTGTGTTTCCATGTGTTCCCACGGCACAGTCCCACGAGAAAAGGGATCACATTACTTCCATTTTACAGCTAAAAGAAACAGACGCCCAAAACAATGTTTAAAATGCCCCCAAAGCAGAATCAAGCCATGAGACTAGAACCAAAATACCAGCAGGGGCTTCTCTGGCCCCTCCAAATGCCAAGGCCCTGTCTGTGATATGCAGCCCCAGCGCCAGCCCAATTTTCAGGGCCTCAACAAGTTCTGACCAGAGGATGCCTGGCGGCTGGAGGGCACAGGGAGCAGAGACTCGGAATCCACCGAGCACACAAAGTCGCTCCTGCAACTTCAGAGAGGGCCACCAGGAGACAGGACTAACGGCACGGAACGTGACTTTTTCTACACCTAATATCACGAATTTACAAGTCAGGGATCAAAATCTTAGACAGGGGGAACTGAACAGTCAGAAGAACACAGCACTTCAGCCACCAAGGGACCGAGTACACCTCGCCAGCAGAGTGCTGGGCCCAGCACGGCCTGCACGGGTCCCTTCCTGCTGGCTGATACCCCGGAGGGACATCGTCCGCCGACAGCACAGCAGATGGGCTCCGTCCTGGGCCGTCCATCCGCTCACTGCTCAGGGGTCAGTGGACACAAGCCTAAGTGGGTTTCTGGAAGGCCGGAGCACCCACAGCTTGGCCACAGCACAGGGGCAACTGTGGCCCTGGAGGTCAGGTGGACCCAGGCTGGCGCTGCTCTGCCTGCTTCCTGTGTGATCTTGGCAGTGCCAGTCACACAGCCCACTTCACCACCCAGGGGAAGGCCACCAACCAGCCATGTGGCCCTGAGGGCTGCAGACCCTGGGCAGGGCCTCTGTCCTTCCCTCGGAGAGCAGACTCCCAGAGGGGTTCTTGGGTACAGCCCGGGTCCTTTCCACGTGGCCTTAGAAAACCTGCCCCACAACCTGGGAAGCCCAGGCCTGGCAGCGTTCGATTATGTAACCCAGTGCTCGGGACCCTCGGACCCCCGCCTCCTCCAGCCAGCCCTTCCCACTCCCAGCTCCAAAGGGGCCATTCCTCCAAATGTCAACAGCAAACCCTCAGACCAACGGAAAACTTCAACCAACACAGTCAGCTTAGTTCAAAAGCCTCACCTACCACCGTCGTGGAATGCAGAGGGTGGGGCCTGGGGGGCAGTGTCTTCCCGTCATCTGGTCCCCTCTCGTGGGGCACAGACCTGGTTTCTGGGAGCACAGGACCTACACAGGACCACCACATGCTGGCAGCATGAGAACCACCTCAGGCACTACCAAGCAGCCCGAGCAGGTGTGCGCTGCACTCGTGGTGGCTCCAGCCCACTGCAGACCACAGGGAGTCCCTGTTTATGAGGTCTGAGCACCTTCCCACCTCCTGGGGAGCCTGCAGGAGCACCAGGTGACGATGTACTTGGTCCCAGGAGTTGGGAACGTGCTCAGACCAGAGGTGTATAAGAGCCACCTGCAGATACCTGGGCCACCTACTGCCTCCGTCACATGGAAGGAGAGGCCTAGCACACTGGGACCATGATGCTTTTCTGATGAAGACCCCACTGGGACAACAGGTGACACCTCGTAAAGTTCAGGCAGCTGGGTGTGGCCCAGAGCCATCATTCAGAGTTGAGTCCTTTAAAAATGGCCTGTGTTAAATCCCCATCAGTCCAAGTGCCCAGGCTGAGTCTCGATGAGGACACTTCAAATGAGACCCAGGAAGGATCTGGGGTGGTGTTATTGTTTGGTAAGCCATGATCCTTTCTAGAACACTGAGATTTCTGAACAAAGGGACCTCTGTAATAGGAAAGAAAATAACTCTACCCCAAGACAAAGGAAATATTTGTGAAACGTGGGACAAAATCTGCACTGTAAGGTGAACCCCCCACCCCCGGGTTCCATAGTGCTATTTGCCATGGTGTGTCCACCCCTGGTGCCCAGGTGGGTACTGGATAGGTAGCGGAGGAAGGCAGCACAGGAGTGCCAGAGCTCTGGGTGCCGCCTGCCTCCGGGGAAGGCTGTTGGGCATGCTACTCACAGGAGATAAGCTGAGCCCTCTGCAAGGGCAGAGGTTCCCTTAGCAAAGGCTGGCTGGTGGCAGGAGCCACTTTGTGCCACTGAGTTTGGGATTCCTCCCTTCTAGAAGACATGAATGCAGCCCTCCCTGGTCCATGTTTGGAGAACTGGCAGAGAGCCTACCTGAATGGGGACCAAGAGAGACAAGGAGGCTCAGGCCAGCGCTAGCTTAACTGGGCCTGGGCAGGGTGACAGCTGAGCAAGCCCTGCCCCTGACCTGGCTGCAACCTGCTGAAAAATACTCTAGAGCCCGAGACTACTGTCCCCCTTGGTGTTTGCAGGACTAGGGTTCCCTGCCTTGGAGTTCATGCCTCCTGCTCACTGAAGGGGCTTGGCAGGGCCAGGGCAGAATCCTGGAGAATCAGCCCCTGCTGACAACTTTGCTGTTTCTGGAAAGTTCTCCATAGGGGCTTGGACCCTCTCTTCATCTGTAGGGTATGTGTCCAGACCTGGACCTCACAAAAGCCTACTGGAGCATCCCAGGCCTGCCCAGCGGCCAGGAAGGGGCCCTAGAGAAAAGCCTGCCCAGCCTCAAGAGGCCTACTCGATGTGCCGGTGGCCATGCAGGGCTGGGGACCTCCTGTGGCCTCATGTCCAGGAATAAAGCTGGGCACCAGGAATCCCACATGGGGTCAGCCAGGAAGAGACCAAGTCTAGAGCAAAGCAGCCTGTGGGGTCCTGTGTGTCATTGGACCTGCTTCAAGGTGAGCCTGGAGGCTCCTCCACAGCTTCCTGTGGTGAGTCACGGCAGGGGGGCTGCAGGTCCACAGCAGAAGGCTGAGGTTCTGAAGCTTGGGGCAGGGGGTCCAGGGCCACCGGCTGGCAGCCCCCTACCCAATACCCACTTGCTCCAAGCCAACCTTTCCAGACCCTCCCTGAGCAGCAGATACACCCAGTTGTGTTCCAACCACCCTTTTCAGGAAGGGAAGGAGCTGGAGGCTCAGAACAAAGGAGACCCTGTTCTGGCTTCAGAATTAACCCTCAGGTGTCCTTTTCTCACCTCCTGTAAGTCCCCCTCCCCCCAGCCACCTGCACCCGTGTACTCATGCTGCCCCTCAGGCAGCACAGGGGCTCTAGGGCTGAAGCTGCACCTGCCCTCTCCGCAGAGCCCTCCCCCTCTGGATGCGCCTCTCCCCCATTCCCACCACACTTGGATGGGGTGGGGGGAAGGCTAAGGCGGCTGCGCCTGCCTGGGGAAGAAAGCTACCTTGGAAAGGGGTGGTGGGAAGAGGAGTGTGGGAGGCCAGGGTCCGGCCGAGGGCGAGGGTCAGGCGGAGAGCGGGCTCCCTCCCCCAGGCGGGGACCCCTAGGACCGCCGACCCTCCCCGACCCGAGGCGGCCTCTGGGTCAGCGGGACGGGGGAGGCTCACGCACAAACCACGAAACACAGCGACGGCGAGGGGGACAACCGTCCGCGCCCTGTCCCCTTGCCCGGGACCCCGCCTGGGGGTCTACGCGCTCACCTGCGGGCTGGGCTCGGACCCGGTCCGGGGCACTGGCGTGGACCCGCTGGAGCTGCAACTCTGGGGTGGAACCGCGGGAGGCGGCGACCTCGGGGATGACGCGGCCCGGGCTCCCGATTGGCCGGCGCCGCCCGCCCCTCCCCTAGGATCCCGTGGGGCTGCAGAGTCCCGGGGTCTCGCTGTCCCGGGGTTGCACAGCACCATTTCAGGGGCCGCCGGTCCGGTCCCCAGGCTCACTGCTTCCCGGGGTGGCCGCGGCTGCGTCGCGTACTCAGAGGGGAGCGCGCGGGGTCCGGGGAAGCGCAACGCAGGGCCCGCTTGCCTGGCCTGGCAGCTCTCCCGGACCTCAGGGCTGGCCAGCCATCTAGTGACGCCCGCCGCCCTGGGCCAGACGCACGCATACAGTGGGTACTATCCTTCGCTTGCCTTGTGGGGCAACCACAGCAGACACCCGCAGCCCAGCTGAAGGGCTGCGTCCTGGGTCAGAGGGCTCGCCTGGTGGGACATGCGCGGGGCAGTGGGCAGAGCCGGCTGTTCGCTGGGCGCCGGGGCAGGTTCAGAAGCCGGGCTCTAAGAAGCAGGAGATGTTCTCTGCCGACCACCGGGCCAGGACCTCACAAGGGAAGAAGACCTGGAGCGGACTCTTCCTGGGTCCTGGTGGTTTGCTCCCCCAGGGTGACCAGGGAGATTTGGGGCTTGAGCAGAAACCTTGAGGAGAGAGGGGGAGAAGAGAGGTCCAGACCCAGGACCTCCAAGTGCAAGGGCAGAAGGCCCGAGTTGAGAGGTGGCCAGGAGCAAGCCTCCTTGCAGACCCGAGGGCTGGGGAGAGCCCTGCTCTCCTGCTCTGACCGCTGCCCCAGGCTTTGTGAGTTTCTGCTCCTCCTTTCCTGCCTGCACTCTGCTCCATGGGTTTCCTTCAGAGCACTTGGGATTATTTGCTCTTTCAGTTTGACTGGCTCCTTCAGGCAGAGTCTGAGCACCCACAGGGCAGACATTTAAGTCTGTTTTGTGTATAGCTGGACTCTCCGTGGGTTGCTGGTGCTGGAGAGTTACCTTTCGCGTGAACATCAGGGCCAAGCTCACAGGGACTGCCCCATTAGTCATATTTTCCTCTACACCCTCCCAACGTGGACTTCCAACCCCAGTTATATCACAGGTTCACTTACAGTGAGATTTACGTCTCTCTCCTTGAACTACAAGACGTAACTGTTTATGTCTTTCTCGTTGTTGGGTGTGAGCTATTTTTTAGTACCACCAACTGTCTACTGAATACAGTGTTCAGTTTTACAGTGAATTCTGCCAGGAAGAAACCTACTTTTCCATTTTACAGAGAAGGACACGGGTGGCCAGAGGGAATCAATGGCCTGGTTATCCTGCAGGGCTAACCCACTGGGAGGCAGGCCTTGCCTGTCCGGGGCCTGGAATCACGCCGCGCTGTTTTTCATTCATTGCCCACTCTGTGTGCTCATACCCAGGGGCCTCGATCTCTGTAGGCCGACAGAAAAACTCTGGAACAAGTGAATTTATTCACCAGCCATTATGAGTTATCCATTAGTTTTAATTTACATTCATCTGTCAAAACAGCCCAATCATTCTCTCATGTGATCAGAGCAAAGGGCAAACCAACAGGAGCCGTCACACAGGTTAAGAACTGGACTCTGAAGCCTGGCTTTGGGGCCCACATCTTGACGGTCCCTTTCTTGCTATGTGATCCTCGTCAGGTTACTGAAGCACTTTCTATCTCAATTTCTCTACCTATAAAATAGGGAAACTAATGGAATGTACTTTTGGGGTGTCTGAGGATTCATTGCCATCGTATTTGTAAGACATTCAGAAATTTCCTGGCAGGAAGGAAGGGCCTTGCAGGATCTAGCTTTCCAGGTTTTCTATGGAGAAATAAAAACACCATGCCCAAATTCAGTGGCTCCTCTTTGGATTTTAATTCGTCTTCCTTTCTCTTCCTTTGAGCTACTGTCGTAGCAGAGCAATGAGCCATTTGCATGAGGATGGTCCTTGTCAACCATGAGCAGGTGGGCTGCGTCATCCAGGAGCTTGCTCAGTGAGGGAGGAGGGGGTGGAAGCCGCAGACCAGTGTGATCCAGGAACTCACGACCCCGGGCGCTTCCATGGTCAATGGTGCCTTACGTTGTCTTGGTGCCACGTGTTTTACCTTGTCTTTGTTTTTGAGTGTGCTAGCTTTCCATTGTTGTGATGAAATACCTGAGAAGAACCCTTTATCGGGTAGAAAAGTTTGCTCGGCTCTTGTTTTCTGAGGTTTCAGCCTGTGGCTGGCCCTGTCCCTCTGGGCCTGTGGGGGCACAGCAAATCATAGCAGCCGGAGCCTGTGGCAGAGGAGGCTGCACACCCCATGCCAACCAGGAAGCAGGAAAAAGAGACGGGAGGGGCAGGACCCACGGGCCCTCAAGGACACACCCAGCGGCTCACCTCCTCTCAGTGGGGCCCACCTCCTAAGGTGCACCACCTCCCAGTCTCGCCGCAGGCGGGATGAAGCCTCCCACACATGGCCCTTAGGGCACTCCAGATCCCAAGGACCGCACAGAGCTGGTCCTGTTGCCTGGAGGGGTCCCTCTGCACATCCTGCCTGGTCCTCCCTGTTAGGGTGCTCTTGGTCCCTCTGCACTGGAGCAACTGTCAGGAAAAATGTTTTTGTTCTCGTCTTTGTTTTTCAGAAGGGAAGCCAGGGGACCCCTCGCACACGGCTGGTGGGAGCACACAGCGGCACAGCCACTTGGGAAGATAGCTTGGCTTTTCCTCACAAAACTAAAGACACTCCTCCCTTTGCTCCAGCCGTCTCTCCCTTGGAATTTAGCAGAGGCTGAAAACTTACATTATCACCAAGAACCATGCATGGGTGTTTACAGCAGCTCCACACACAACAGTCCAAACTTAGAGGCTGGCGATGCGGCGGGGGGACCCTGAGTTACCAGCATGGCACACTCCTGTGACATGCCCGGGCCCTGGTAGGCAGCTGAGAGTCCTCAGAGACAGTGACCCATCTGATCCGCGAGAGGGAGCGGAGAGCAAGTCACACACTGCCATCTTCCCATGATTCTAGTGTTAGAGCAAGCTGTGAGTCCAGCCCTTACCCAGCTGCCAGGGAGGGATAGCGAAGGACTTACAGATGGGCCTTTAAACCCCGCTGTCACTCAGCTGCATTCCATTATCTCTAAGTTGGCACTGTCCCCAGCAATGGCTGCTGGCCGCATGTTGCTCTTGAACATTTGCAATTGGTCCCAGTTGAGATGCATGTGAATATAAATGGAACAGATTTTGAAGATTCAGTATGAAAACAGATCGTAGAATGTTGTTGTTTATTTTAAGATATTGCTACGTGTTGAATGGTAGTATACTGTATTTCTATTGAACTGTGTCCTAAAAGCAGAGAGACACTCAAACCAACCTGAACACTGGGGGCCAGGGCCATGTGGTGGCAGGCAGAGACGGCAGTGACCTATTTACAAGCCAAGGGCTTTCAGGAAGAGCCGGCGGCCATCAGAAGCCATGAAACAAGGAAGGGGGTCCACCTAGGGACAGATGGGTCCATCTCACTCACTATTTTAAAGGTTTATTGACCAGGCTTCTGGGTTTTAATAAAACAGGATTTCATAAACTGTTAATTTAGAATAGTAAGTAGAAAATAGTAAAAATAGATTTCTACTAGAGAAAACTTCTGAGTCTGCAAATAATGTTTTGAAAAGAGGGAGAGATTGATGATTGATGGGGGTTGTGGGGGGGGGAGAGAGAGAGAGAGAGAGAGAGAGAGAGAGAGAGAAACTCTGCAAGGACAGGTGGCCTTGATGGTCAAGACTAGTTCTCTAATGGACTGGGCTGGGCTCGGGGACTCCATTTGCCTGAAGCCATGACCTCTGTCTCTAAGCCAGCCAGTGGAGACTGTGGTCATTCTGACAGGTCTAAGGATGCAGGCCCAAGTTTAGGTCCTCCGTGCGCAGTGTGGAAGTGGGCAGCTTGGCCAAGCTGCAGGGATGGTGAGGGCACTGATCAAATTGGGAAGGGAGGTGGTCACCCTTCAGATTCTGGGAAACCAACAACAGTTTCTGGTTCTTTAAGTTACTGTCCTGGGAGAAGCCTTGCTTTGACCTCACAGATGCAAATTATAATTGGTGGCACATGGCATTAGTCTCCTATCGCTGCTGTGACAAAGGACCCCAAATCAGGTGGCTTAAAGCATCAGGAATACACATCCCTGTGTGCTGGAGGCAGGAGTGGGGTCAGGCTGTGGTGGGGAGTGCTCCCTGTAAGGCCCTCAGGAGGACGCTCCTCACCTCCTTGGGTTTCTTGATTGTAGTCGCCTCCCTCATCCCAGGACCAAGGCCTTCTGTGTCTCTTTCTCCCCGACAGGGATGCAGTCGCATTGGACAAAAGGCCACCCTGGGTCAGTGCCCTCACCCTAAGTGATCACGTCCAGGAAGGGCCTGTTCTGAAGTCCTGGGATGGCTTGCTGGTACAGGGTCAAGAGTTGGCGGGGGGCCGGCTAGAGGGGAAAGGCCCATTTTTGATTCCCCTCATTTTCAGGCTCACAGCAGAAATTTGTCAGCAGTACCACAAGTCAGGTGCCCTGATTTTTCCCAGGCCACATGGACGTTTTGACAGGATTTTCTAGGAATGGACCTGGCTTCTGGCCAGCTGAGCTGAGCAGTCAGCTGTCAGAGGGTTCCATGGCTAGTGGATGGCTCCGGAGCTGGCGGCTCCTTGGTTGTGATAGGGGTACCGCCTTCACCTCTTCAGTTGGCCCATAGGATAGGTGGCATAGGGTGACACTGCCAGCTGAGAATGACGTCATCAACACCATCAGATCCCAGCAAGTGCCCAGGTGCAAAGGCAAGGTTCCAAGTGAAACTCCAGTTCTGCGCTCAGGGGCCGAGGTGGGCTCCAGTGCGGCTGTGTGTGGGGAAGGCAGCCTCATTGTCCTGCCATCAGAGACGAGCGTCAGGCTGAGGCCGGCGTCTGACCTTCCGTGGGACTCAGAAACAGATGGAGCTCACCTCCAGCCTCGTGTCCAGAGCAGAAAGCTTGTCTCAGGCGTCCCCAGGAGACTGACCAACTCCTCCACCATGGACACGGAGTCTCAAAGGCTCAGGACTTAACCGCCACTGTCGGTGAGAGACGGCAGGGGCGGGCCCACAATCCCCCTGGCTGCATCCAGGGTACAGGTTCCTTCCCGCGGGCCTCTGGCAGACACACACAGGTATGTTGTATCAACCCTTTTATTAATTGGGCTAATTTCCACACGTTTGCTCCGAGGCCTTCAGAGGTTAGCAGGGTGTCTTGCACAGAACGTGCTCGCCCAAATGGCCCCAGGAGGCTCTTGCTTCTTAAAAATATTCTTTTTGCCCTAGCTGTCTTTCTGCCCACTGTTAGCCTGTGGGTAATCAGCACCTCTCCTCTCCCCTCTTCACATCCCCTTCTACTCTGCTGCCGCCTGGCAAATCAACCCAGGAAGGCCTTAGAGCTGGACCTGAGGTGGGGTTTGGCTCTGAGCAAACGACCAGCTGGTTTGCCTGTGTGAAATGAACACCTTCATGTTAAAAAGGCTTCTGGACTGTGTCTTATTCTCGGCTGAGTGCTGGAGGGCTGCGCTTGCCCAAGGCATGATGTTGGCCGGCTTCCGACTCGCCCAGCCCATGCCAGCCCGTGCTCTTTCCAGGCCAGCAGCAATGTTTTCAGTGCGACCATTTGCTCTGCTGCACCCAGGAAAGGGGCACCGTCCCAATCCCAGGGGCTCGATCGTTTCAACACAAGAATCTTGGCAAAAAATAACGCAGTGCTGGGCTCTTGGTTCATTGTACCATCAGGGAGAAATCTGGAGGAAGCGAGATGGAAAGTAGCAGGGGAACCTACCTAGATCTGTCACAGAAAATGAAATTTGGACCCTGGTCTGTAAATGAGTCCCCAGTCTTGTTCATCAATGTAGAAATCTCACAGACCGCTGTTAGGGGCTGCAACAGGGTCCAGTTCCTTCCCGCAGGCCTCTGGCAGACACAAACAACCAGCGGTGTCGGTCGGCTTCACGTGGCCACACAGGCACCTGAGACAATCACTTCTTTTGGCTCAGCTCTGGAAGTTGTGGTCATGACCAGTGGGCCCCACGGCTCTGTCCCTGTGTCCAGGCAACCCTTCACCCAGAAGCTCAGGGCAGAGCGAAGCTGCTGGCCTCACACAAAACAGCAGAGCAGGGGCGGGGTCCCCAATCCCCCAGGGACCTAAAGACCTGCCAACTGGCCCCCTAAATGTCCCCCACCTCCAGACACCATGCTGGGGACCAAGCCTTTAACACTAGATTCCTTGGGGGACACAGGATCCAGACAATGGCACCCAGAGAGGGCTCCTCATAGGACCCAGTCAGGGATAGTCACCAGGGCGCCTGGGCGGGGTGGAGGGGGCGCATCGCCAGCTGGGTGGCTGCAGACCCTGGACAGTGATCAGGATTCCAGCTGACCTCCCCAGGCCTTGCTTTCGGGCTCTGGCAAGACAGCTACAGACTCACATGGAGGTGCACACATGCTCCTCTGGAGACTGAGGACAGGAGGCTGCAGGCTCCACACGGCCCAGATTACATCTCCACTCACCTTCAGCGTTTTCTGTTCAGCTCTAATCTGGCACGCTGCTTCCAATAGAACGAACATTATACAAAGTTCAGCAGGAAGCAGACTTCAACGTCCACAGTGCCCTGAGAATCCAGGAAATATCATGAAATTATTTTAAGAAAAGGAAAGGACTGTTTTAAAATATTGCTAATATTAATAACATCATTGCTATGATTATCATTTTGAGCAACTTGTACAATGTCATATTGAAGCAAGTAAACCAAGAAGTGAATTTAAAGAACGCTAATGAAAGCAAGACATTTTTATAACATATTTTAAAATATGACTTTGAGTTTCTTACCATGATTAAAATTAAAATTTTCTATTTTCCTAAGTTTAGTGATTTAGCCTGTACACTTCATGCAGATAGACTTTGTATGTTGTAATAATGGGGCCAGCAGTCACCACCCTGAAATAGACAGCATTCTAATCTGAAGCAGAATTATCAAAATAAATGGGCCAGTGATTTAAGATAATCATAAAATATCAAATCAGGTAAAAAGACATTACGAATGCAAAATAAAAACAGGAAACCACAGGAAAGAGCCAGTTGTGGGGCGTGAACTATCAGGAGCTCAGGCAGAAGAGCTGGGAGGCCACGTGGTTAGAAGACGAGTGAAAGCCTCCTCTGAGGCAGCAGGAAGGAGCAAAGAAAGAAAAGTCACCTGAGAAGACGAAGACCAAGGCTGTGATTGGAAAGCTCATGACAATGACCTGTCAGTGCCAGGTTCCAGGAGTCCCCAAAAGAATGACTTTAAAATACTGACATAGGTGAACTGTTTTGGAATCGAACATCTTGAGGCCTCTGGTTGACAGTAGGGGTGGGCCAGAGAGAGCGGTGAGGTCACACCGGCTGTCACCGTGGAACAAGAGCATGTCACAGACCTGGGGAGGCCAGAGCTTCCTGGAGGAGGTGTTCTCCAGGGACAGCCCAGGCAGCTGTGGGGGGCTCCCCCGTGGGTGTCCACCGCCTGTGGCACCTCCCAGGAGCCCAAGGAGGACGGGAGTCTGCGCTGGGGAGGTGCCTCACGGCCCGCGTCTGTCCAGCCTGCTGGCCTCCTCGTCCTGGCACCCCGCCCCTCCGTCCCCCCGTGGTGTGGCCTCAGAGTGACCTTGGCATGCAGGGTCTGGCTCAGGCTCAAGCCCCCAGTGCTACCCGGAGCATGGCTGCCACGTGGCCAGGGGCAGGTGGAGAGTGGCCCGCGGGTTACAGCCTCTGCTCCCCTTATTCCACCAACATCAGCCTCACAGTCCTGGCTGGTTGCCGGGGGCAGGATATTGTGGTCCCCCATGTGCTCTGGGTGACAGCTGGGTGCCCAGGGACAGCATGAGGGACACCCACAAGAGGCCCCGTGTGTGCTGCCCTTGTCTGCACCACAGAGAGGGCCCCTGACTCAGGGGTGCTCTTTGGAAAGCAGGACAATTCAGAGGGGTGGGATGGCACCCAGAGGATCAAGGTCCCCCTCACCAGCTTCCCCAGCTGACATGGCACAACGTGTGGACGTGCCTGCTGACCCTGGGCCCGGCAGGAGAGGCTCCTGGACCAGTTGGACCTGCAGGAAGAGCAGTGGAAGACCCGGCCAGTGAGTCCGATGCTTTCCACGATGACACGGTCATCAGGCTCCGCGAGCTCCGGAAGCACTGGGTCCCCCCTTGCACAGTCCACGTGGGCCCCTCCCCCTCAGTGCTTGTGCAGCTCAGTGACCCAGAGGAATCCCTGCAGTTGGCTGAAGTCAAGCGAGAGCAATGTGATGAGGTCACGGGCAGGGCAGGGCAGAACCCGAGGCTCCACCACTCTGGAGGAGACTGTCCCTGACTGAGGACAGTGACACCAGCACCCTCCCCCTCAGTGGCTGATTCCTGACTCCACAGGCTCTGCAGGGGGGCTTTGGCCAACCAAACAAAAACCTCTCAGCCTTTGCTGGGAGTCCACCTGGGCCCAGGCATGATGGGCCGGGAAGCTGTGGGTCTGGGAAGGACACCTGTGCTCGGGCGCTTTGGTGTCCTGAGGTTCCTTTCAGGTGCCCTCGCCTGGCTGGGCTTCTGCTTGCGCCTCCTTGGCCCTTCTTACGTCTATCCTGCAGCCTGGTGGCTCCGGGATCGTGGCACTGCAGCCCCAGTTCCCAGGTGGAGGCTGTGGTCACTCTACCCCAGAGTGGGCTACAAGGCCAGCAGAGGCTCGTCCTCCTCCAGTCTCCCCTCGTGAAGTGAGAGGGGCAAGCAGAGCCTGAGGAGGCTGGACGGTGCTGCCGAGGCCTCCACTCCCAGCCCAGGTGGTCTGTCCTCTGCCACGTGGGGACACACCACACCTCCTGGGAGTATCTGCCACAGGATTCATATGGAAGTTTCTGGGGAGAAAGAATGGCACCCTTGTTACCTCAGGACTGTCCCCTGCCCAGGGGACCCCAACACCACCTGTATGACACACAGAGACTCAGCACAGGGATGCTCCCAAGGGAACCGACGAGGGTGAGGGTAGGAACAGGGAAGCTTCTGGAAAGTGAGCTTCAGGCTCTCGGGCTGGGCCCGAAGGAGGTGAAGAGAAGGCAGGTGTCTCGTTCCCAGACACAGGGGCCTGGGGCAGGTGCCTCGGGAGCTGCAGTTGCTCGGGCCCCACTGCCAAGGGCCCTTGCTCTGTGTGGGGTTGGTGGGCCTTTCCCCAAATCTGGACTAAAAGGAAGGGGGTTGATGGGAAGGAACATTCTACTGTTCATTCTACTGTTCATTCTACTGCTGCATTTAACCCCTTAGCTCTGACCAGGCCCTGCAGAAGATGTGCGTTGGTGGAAGTCAGAGGCGAGATGACCAGTGCGCAGTACTGGTCACATGCTGAATCCTGTCCCCAGATTCATGTGCTAAAGTCCCAGTCCTGAGCTCCTCAGAATGTAGCCTTGCAAGGCAAATTAGGCAAAAAGGGTCATTAGGTAAAATGAGGTCACTTGAGTGGCCTTGAACCAGCGGCTGGTGTCCTCATGGAAGGGTGACTTACGGTCCTCCACGGCCCAGAGGCCCTCAGAAGGAACCAGCCCTGTTGGCACCTTGGTCTCCACTTCCAGCCTCCAGGACCTTGAGGAATGGTTTGTATGACTGGAAACACTGTCTGTTGGTGCTCTGTTGGGGACACCTAGTGGACCAACACAGTCCTATTTGGGGACAAGCTGGCAATTGCAAAGAGCCACTAAAATGTCCACACTCTGACACACCAGTCCACTTCTGGATATTTATCCTCAGCAAATAACATAACGAAACCTTTAAAAAATTACATACACAAAGATGCTCATGAAATTGAAGTTTCTAAGGCAGTAATAAACTTGCTAACAGTGGGAACATTATGTAGTTACAGTATAAAATAGCAATGGAACATCATGCAGTGTTTAGAATTAAAATATGAGGACAATGGCTCAAGATGAAGGTTGAAAGTCATGCATAACAACTGCAAGGGAAAGGGGCACAGCTGGATTCTGCACACGCCTAGCTGTCGTTAAAGTCATGTGAAAATGTGTTCACAGAGGGTGAAGAGCTGACAGACGCAGGCCAAATAATGTGGGGAAAAAGTGTTGTAGTTTTATTTCCCTAAAAACGTCTTATTTTATAGAAGTTTCTCATATACAAACCTGTTTTTATAAAGTGGAATAAAAAACTGAGTCAAACCAGGTGCAGTGTCGACGCCTGTGATCCCAGCAGCCGGGGGGCAGAGGCAGGAGGCTTGTGAGTTCAAAGCCACGTTGGCAAAAGCAAGCTGCTGAGCAACTCAGTGAGACCCTGTCTCTACATAAATACAAAAAAAAAAATAGGTTTGGCGGTGTGGCGCAGTGGTTGAGTGCCCCTGAGTTCAATCCCAGTACCAAAAAAACAAAAATAAAAAACCTGAGTCAAGAGGATTCCTCAGAACTGTCTATGGAGCTGTGTCCTGTTGGCTCATGTGCACATGTGCTAGCAGATAAGCCCCTGTGCACAGAGCACACACGAGCACATGCACACCCATCATGAGTATATGTGCATGCATTCTTGCACATGGACACACACATGCACATGTAACACACCCACCCACATGCACATGACTGTATGTGCATGCACCCACATGCACTTGACTCCTGCACATGTGCATGCACATGCATGGACACACATACATACATGCATGCCCTGTACACATGCCTGCTGTAGACTGTACATCTGTGTACAGTAATGTGCTTTTAAAACCCTTCAATGTATTCAAAGAACAATCTACTATGACTCTGTCCAGATTATAAGTGCGGCTCATTGTGGGACAGTGCTTTAATCCAGTAACTTAGAGTAACAGGACAAGGCTTGACATTATGTGGTTATTTGTGACCTGTTCTACGGCTACTTGTGAAGGTTTCAAATGTTTTCTGATACAAGCATTTGGCAGAGTTGGAAGAGAAGGACACTCTCCTCAACAGAAGACTCTTTTAGCCAGGTGACATCATCTGGAGAGTGAGGTACCCGCTATGGACACTTTGAAGTTCAGGAGGAACTGTGTTTATGACCAGGACCGACCAGCTGTCACCCTGTCCTGGAGCTTCTAGAAAGGCCATCAAATGTGATAAAGAAGTCCTGGCACCATCACTGGGAGGAAGAACCCAGACTGTAGACGGTTGCAGGCAATGTGATCACTCCGTCACTCAGCTGGGCAGGAAGCTCCAGGGTCTAACTCTTCACACAAATAGCCTGGAGGTGCACAGAGTTTCTGATTTTAAAAGTCAATTTTAAAAAATGTAGCAAGGAACATTTTAGCCATAGAACAGGTCACAAAACAGATGAAAACAACCCTGGGAAGGTTGGAGGAAATGAGGGACAGGGACGGGCCACGGTCGCCTGTGGGAGGACCCTGCAGCTGCAGCCCGTGGAAGGCTGAAGAGGTCTCTGGCACGTGCTCCTGCCCCCTGTGGGGAAACAGGTCCCAGATGCAGACCAGACTGACCTGTGAGGACACAGGACCTTTGGAGCATATGAAAGGTAGGTTCTTCCTTCACACTCTCCACCAAAACAAATGCCACGAAGTTAAGTACAGAATGCAAAGCTGCATAGTAGTGACCCAGTGGTTGACAGTGCTACCCACATCTCAAGGTTCAACACCTGCTTACCCAGATGTTTACACAGAAGAATACATGCTGCACTGTGATTTGAAGACTATGAGATTAAGAATTTGGAAAAACATTTATGGCTGACAAGGTAGAATTGGTTTGAAAACGTTGCTTTGCATCAAGACAACAGACTATTTTTGAAGATTGTAAAAACTATTTTAGAATGTTGTTTTCCACATGTGAGTTTTTTTGTTATGTAAAGGTACAGGATACAAAACTATATAATATTGTCCAAACTTTATCTTTGGTAAGTGGAAAGAAATACATTAAGATGTTAACAATAAAAATTAGAACTAAAAATTTTGTTTTCTGCATTACATTTTTAATAAAAAGTTGTGAATGCCAAACAAGTTCTCTTTCCCATGAATGGCTTGCTGTTTAGAAAAGAATTAATTCCTTTGGGCTTAAACACATGATGGCCTTCCATCTAAAATTCTCTGAGTTTGTTAGAGCAAGCAAGTTGCTCTCAAATGGAAATGTGGCGTATTGACTCGAAGTCCTCCTGCTCGACCCCTGCAGACCCACAGCCACGGCCAGCGCATGGCAGCACACGCCTCATCACGCTTGAGGCTGGCAGCTCAGGTTGGAGAAACCCGCCGGGCACAGTCCCAGCCTGGCGCTCAAGGGGGCTGTCTCTGCAATGTGCCAGAATGTGCTCCTGCAAGTATTTGCTGGTGAGAAATGGGAGGGGGATCATCAGGTCTTTCCTGCAATCCCAGGTTGGCAGAGGCATGGTTGGTGTGATTTGTATTTACCAGGGCCGGATTTCCCACGTCTCAGAATTTTGTATTTATGCAGATACAAGCTTTGACACAAAATGCTGAATCTGCTTTGATTCTGTGACTGTTGGTGTTTCTTGGGTGTGATCTGAGGCCTGCAGACCTAAGACGTTGCCACATCTGGCTGGGCACAAAATAACCGAGCTGCCACACAGCCTTGTAGGTTCAGAACAGGAACTCCTTTATTCTCTGCACTCCCGCGAACGCCATGCATGCGGCCTTCCCCCAGGACCCTCCACACACCAACCGGAGATCCCTCCTCCGGAAAATCCCTCCTCCAGCACTTCCCCAACCAATGGGAACTCTCCCCTCAAGAACTCCAAAGTAGCAGGCCAAGGCGGACAGCAGGGGTCTAATATGCAATTGAATACACAGCTTAACATAACCATCATCATCTCAATGGCTTGCTGGTATCACCTCTCAACCACTCTGTTCTGGCAAAAATGCCATGGGTCATTCCGACTCAGCTATGGCTCTCAGCAAGACGTGGGGTGGGGTGGGGGGCTGGAAGGGGCCCCGCCCCAGCCCCAGCCTCTGGGGGTTGGCTGGCCTCCTGGGTGACCTTGGTCTCTAGAAGTGTCCCTCGAGCTCGGAGTCCACATGCACATGGTGTGTGTGTCCACACTTCCTTCCTCTTTCCATAAGGACACAGGCCGGGTTGGTTAGGACCCACACTCCAGAAGTGTGACCCCAGCTTAACTAGTTACATTTGCACTGAAGCTGTTTCCAAATAAGGTCATGTTCTGAGGTACTGGAGGTTAGAACCTCAACATTTGAATGTTGGGAGGACCCAATTTCACCCATAGTAGTGTTTTTTCAAAAGTTTTTGGTAAAATTAGATTAAATGAGAAACAAGTAAAAATGTTGTTTACTTTAAAAGACTATCCTTCAGTCTGAGATGATGTCTTTTCTTACAATTTGTTCTAAGGGGATAGATGCTGTGGCACACGCCTATAATCCCAGTGACTCAGGAGGCTGAGGCAGGAGGATCACAAGTTCAAAGCCAGCCTCAGCAATTTAGCAAGACCCTGTCTCAAAATAAAAGATAAAAAGCACTGGGGGTGTGCTCAGTGGTAATGTGTGCCTGGGTTCAATCCCCAGTACCAGTAAATAAATTAATTTAATTTTAATTTAATTTCAAAACTTTCTCTAAGGTGCTTATGATAGCACTAATACCTTCTAAAGCCCTAATGTCCCTCTTTGGTAAAGTGAAAGCTGCCAGGTTGATGCCCCCTCCTGAGGGGGACAAAGGACAGTCAGTGTAGGTGGTGAACGGTTGGGTCAGGAAGATGGGGGATGGGTCAAGAGGACATAAAATCCGGATACCAGCTGAGCTCCCCCCCACCTTTGCAAGGTTACTGCCTCAGGGAGTGGCCCTCCCAGGAGCTGTTCAGGAAGCACCTCCTGGGGCCCCTGCCTGCCTCTGGGCAGATGAGAGAGCACCCTGGGAGGCTCGTTCCCTTCTGGCCTCCTAGGCAAGGAAAGGGGAGGAGGGGCACGAGAAGAGAGGTGAAGGGGCAGGAGGCCCACTCCCCAGCACTGAAGCCAGATTTAAAGTTAGGTAGTCAGTGTAGTTAGGTAAATCAGGTCTAATATCCAGTGACATCTAGAATGGAGGCCATGCTGACAAGGAATTCCGGGAAAAGCAGGACAACTCATGGAATGATAATGAAGTCCTGAGGCCCAAAGTCCATCCCAAAGGAATGTTAATGAAGTCCTTCCTGCCCAGATTACTTCTTTGGCCCACCTGTGTCCCACCCCTCGGGCCTTCCCACCTACATTCCATCACTGAAAGAACTATAAAAAGGGGAGACAACATCCCTTCCACGGATTCCACCTCTTGGGTCCCCTTCTTCCTCCGGGAGAAGTCTTTTCTGCTGTCCTTTAATAAACTTCTAATTTCTACTCTGACCTTGCCTCGGCGTGCTTCTTTGGTGTTATTCTTCAACATTGGGGAAGCAAGAACTCCTCACCGGTCGACAGCGGTAACATATTGGAGGTCCCACCGAGATTCTACACCGAGGTAAGTGCACGCACCCCATGTCTGTTTGAGGTGCACCTTTCTCTTTCTTTCTGGAGGGTAAGGTGGGCACCCGACGGCTACTTAAACGCAATTAGTGCAGCCGCCACTCTTCAAGACTCAGGTGAGAGGTTTCCCAGCCTAGGCAGCTCTCAATCACCTGTTCGGTACAGAGCAGGCATGTTGGGTTCTGCCAAAGCCGCTTCCAACTTTTCTGTTTGGGCCTGGAGTGCTGGGAGCCATTAGCCAAGTAGGTATGACAATTTCCTTGCCAGCGTACCCCATGTTGCAGTGACATTGAATGTAAGTGACCTTGCTCAAGGACCAAGGCAGATTAGGGTGTTCCCGGTTTTAAGATAATCGTGTTTAGGGCGTTCCCGGTTTAGGTTCCAGGTTTAAGGTTTAAGATTATTCCTGCTGGGAATAGGGCGTATCCTGCTGCCTGAGTTCCCCTTGAGTTCTCACGGGATTTAGACAGTATATTTTGGGAGATAGAAGCCCAGTGGAGGTGGATTTGGGCAGAGAACGTGGATTTCCCCAGAACGTGATTGTAGACGGCTGGTGTGAGTTCGGGAATAAAGAGTTGCTGTTTGAATCTACAAGCTGTGTGGTGGCTCGTGATTTTGTGCCCAGCCAGACTGCAGCATTTGTGCCCAGCCAGACTGCGGCACTGGAGAGCAATTGGCATGAGTACACAGTGTCCCGAATCCCGGTCTGCCTCGGATGCGTGGAGGTGGAGGAAGGAGTTTGGAACAACTGCGGAATTCCGGTCTGGGCTACACTCAGATGTATTCCTTTCTCTGAGCCCCCTCCCGACAGTCCTCAGGGGTATCTAGGTGATCAGTAGATGAATGGCACTGAGGGAAAGCCCCAATCACATTTGCTTCCATATGGGCTATGCAACACTCCCCAAAACGCATCCATTCCCTCCTGGATGCTCCCCTTCTTTCGTTGGTCAGAAATGTTAGCAATTCAGGTTGCAGGACTGAGAGAAAGGCATGGGATAATTAGTAAAATCTGCCCAGGTTCCCTAAGATGCATAGGTAACTTTAACTAGTCTGTTTTACCTCCCCAATGTTTAAAATGTGCTGTGTTCTTTAAGCTGCTAGAGAGGCATTTTTAGAATCAACTCCTCCAGTAATCTGCTACCTTACAACCAGTAGAGATCCCTTAACACTTAGGCGGCTCCTTTAGTCTACAGAGCAAAGGAAACAAAAGAGTGCACGTTTCTCTTTTGCAATGGGTTTTTAGTGGCCGGGAGGATAAGCAGTAATGCCCTTAAGTCTGAATCCTCCCAGGGTCTCTGGCACAGGGCAAACTGAGAACCTAGCACTTTGCTAAAGGGGACCAGAAACCCCTTGGCAAAGCAAGGTGAGAGACGGGTTTTCTGGACCGTTTAGGAAGCTCAAACTTAGGGAGACGTCCCTAATGAGAACAGTTTTCTCCGGCGCAGCGTGGGTGCCTGAGTCCTGTTCTCACTCAGACGGGAGCTTCTCTCTCTCCAATACGCCAGGTGCACCACTAGCCTGCGTATTGAAAAATTGGGATAGATTTGACTCTCAGTACTCAAGAAAAAGCGCCTCATTTTCTTGGCCTGGCCTCAATACAAACTCTCTGATGGAGAAACCTGGCCACCAGAGGGAAATATCAATTTTAATACAATTTTACAGCTTGATAAAATTTACAAAAAAAGGAAATGGTGTGAGGTGCTGTATGTTCAGGTTTTCTTTGCTCTAAGGGAAAATCCTAAATTATGCCAACAGTGTAAAGTAGACTTAGCTGTGATATCTGCCATGAAGAGAGAAAATCTTGGACTCACTGAGGAAAAAGAATCAGGAGGACCCACAAAATCTCCATCGGCTGGCCTCTCTGCATCTGCCCCAACAGGCAAACCAAATATATTACCTCTCCAGGAGATGCCAGGAGAATTTGGGCCAATCAAAGTACATACCCCTTTCCCCCTTCAAGACCTAAGGCAGATAAAAACTGACTATTTGAAAGTTAGGAGATATGCCAGATTGCCTGGAATTGGATCTAACCAAAGGAGCTAATCCTATAAGTAAAAGGAGAGACTGAGGGACTCCCAGCAGCTGCCAAAGCCATTTTGCTTTGGGGAACCTCCTCATTTCTTCCCTGCACTGTAAGGATTGCTCCATCTCTGTCTACTTAAAAAGAAGGGGACACTGAATGCAGTAAAGTCGCCACACCAAGACCCTATCTAACCTATAGTTGCCCCTATGTGAGAACATCTGGTCCACTTGTGGGGAAATCTATGGTGCCACTGATGTAGGAGTCATAATTAAATGGAAATTAGAAACTTGGGGAGATTTTCTCTTATCTGGTCTGTCTGTTTTAAAGTTATTATAAATTGTTTCTTGGGGATAATTTAAGCTAAATGTGTGTCTAAAAGATGATGTTTCATTGTAACATCTGGTATCTAAATGAGTTTGAAGCATTGCACAATCTTGCAGTTAAAAGTTGGGGTTAGGTAATTGTTTAGTTTGTGATTTCAGATAGTTCATGCTAAATACTTAGGATGGAAAATTAAAGAACTCTACTTCCAAGTTGGCAAGTAACTCCCAATCATTTAGTTTTATTTTTTTCATCAATTTTTGAACTGGGTAGCCCGAGAAGATTTCACTAGGTGTACCAGTGCATTAACCTGGGCAAGGATAGTAAATTATGATATGGTATCTGTTCCTCTCAGTGTGTAAGATTTAGGAAAGAAAAGTGTTGAATTGGAACGCTGGTCTGGCTTATTAAAATGACATTAAATAGCAACAGTCTTGGAAATTTTTAAAGCTTAATTTTGGATATACATGGTAGTGTGTGGTTCTCTTTTGGAATTTTTTTCAGGTGATTTAATGTAACTTAATACTACTTTAGGAACTTCAGAATAAAGGATGTGGCTTAATGATCCTGAAGGAATTTCTTCTGATGGTAGCTTTTATATTATCAAGTGAGATCCTATTTTCAGTTTTGTGTGAGCAAGTTTTTCTAGTGTAGAAAGATGTAGAGGTATGAAATTTTGTGAATTGTATCTTAAACTTGTATCATAATTTTCAACATCCAAACCTGAAAATTGTGACTTATGGTTAAAATGCCTTAGGCATGAGGTTTCTGCTCAGAATTCCAGTTTTCCCAGTTCCTTCCAGACCTTAGCCAGGACTTAAGTTGATATGCAAATAGAAGAAGCCTAGGGCTCAGTAGGAGACTGAGGGGAAAAAAGTAAAGGTGTCTTTTACCTGAACTCAAACTAGATTAAACCAAAGAGTAAATTGTATGGTATTTACTAATTACTGGCCGGTCAATTTTTTTCTAGGACTTTTGCTTTTTCTTAATTCTGTATGTTTTTTTTTGAGCTCATGATTTTGATCCTACAGACCTAAGTTAATGTTTTTCTAATCAGTTCGATTTTTGATCAACTGTGGAGTGTTTTTAAACATTGCAATGGAGATTTCACCTGAGAAAAGCTACAAGGCCTTTACTATTGTGTATGTGTGCACACTTGTGTTACGTGTTGTATGTCTATATGTGTATGTCCATATATCATGCAATTATATGACAATTTGCAGATATATGAGGAGCGCTCATGAAAAATTAAAAAAAAATGGATCCAAATGTCTTTGATTCACGTGATTCAAATGGTTCAATTTAAATTGGGTAAACAGATAAAAGTAAAGATGTCTTTAAAAATAAGATTATAAGTTTTTCTAGGTGTTCAAAAAAGACCCTAATAAAATGTTGATGTCTATGAAATAATCTGCTTAAATTCAGAAATTTACAAGTATTGTTTCAAAATGTGAACAGAAAAGGAGGTTAACAGATGGAAAAGAGAGATTAAAAGGTTCTAGGTATGGATTTAGTAGAAGGAAAATGCGTTTCTGGATAAGAGTCTATGTGATTAAGTTAATAAGAGGGTTTAAGTAAGTGATAAAGAAGGTCTGTGTAAGTTGGTTATATGTGTAAGTTTTTGAGCAAGTAATCTTAAAGAAATTAAACAGCTGGTTAAACAAATACTGTTGTGTTAGAGAATTGTGCTATGTTATTTCTTTAAAAGCTAAACTTGGTTAATATAAAAACATCAATGTAATTGTGGTGCTATTTGTTCATATCTTCCAGGTATACAAGTCTATAAGGTAGAAGCTTTAAAAGAGCCTTATATCAAGCTGGTGTTCTAAAGTTGTATGGTAATTTTAGGCTTAAAAGAAAAACATGTTGGAGATTTATTTATATCATTTGTGTTCTATAACTGGACTTATTATCAATAAGATATGTAAAGTTCTATGTTACTTTTTATACTAAGATACAATTTAAATGTATTTTTAAGTTAATGAGAGCCTAATCTATATAAAGATTAATATTGCAAAACACAAAAGTACATTGCTACTTTTCTACAAAAGGTTAAAAGCTTTCAGCCTTTCTTTAATTTATGTTTTAGGTGTGATATTATATTGTGTTAGCTAATATTCATGTAAACTTGAGCAACAATTTATGTAGACTTTATAAAATGATGTCTAAAAAGCAAAGATCAGCTTCAGAACTATAGTACTTAAGATTTATGAAGAACCCCGCCTTACCTGAGATAAGGCTCTGTGTCCCATCTCACTGCATGTGAAAGTGACTATGGAAGAAGTAGGCCAGATTTCAGTACATTTAAAGTTGTGTCCAAAAGTTGGTTTTTATCACGATTACTAGGATCTCAAACAGGGGATTATAATGTATAACTCTGCCAAAATTCAAGGTAGCTATTACATGAACTAAATATATTTTTACTCTTGTTAATTTTATTTTGTAGTTTTCTTATAAATGGTCTAAAGATTGCCTGTTAATGTTTTGCAGAGGTACTGCTTTAAGAACACACAACCTGGGTTAATTTAAGATAATGAGTTATCACCTACAGGTTAGAGAGATAGACATTAAAGCCCAGTACTCTTAATATAAGGCTGTTGAAATTTATTTGCTGGATGTTTAAGATTAAGTTTTAAAGTTAAATTAAAAGGGCCAAGAAAACCAATGTTTGGCTCTTGCCCTCTGAGTCAGTCTGAATCCAGGGAACAGGGGACATCTCCAAAGAGCTTTGCAACTCTGGGCCACTTAACCTCCCAATCAGGGAGATTAGTGAGACCACTGGAGAACAGAAAGCCAATCAGTGCATTTGCTGTGAAGAGGAGGGTCATCAGAAAAGGGAGACATCCCTGATGCTTCCAAGGGAAGCCACACGGTCAAGCAAGGCCTGGACCCATCCTAGCGCAAATGGCACTAGCAGAACTGAGAAGCTGCTGTAAAGTTCCCCCAGGATTCCCAGGGAAACTCGGCTGACTGTTAACAATAGAGAGAAACAAAAGTCAGTTTGACTTGCTTCATCTTAAACACTTAGCAAAAGACAGTCAAAACCAAAATAGCTATTCCTGGGCATTTTAAATGATAATAATAGTTAAATGTAACTTCCAAGAATAAGTAAACTGGAGGCTCCAAAAGAGATTCTTAGGTAGGAATGCCTGATAACTATCAAAAGGGACTGCCAGAGTAGTTTTTAGTTTAAGGCCTTTATTTCTAACCTACACAGGTAGGCATGGTGTTTGCTAGTATGGTTATCCAGCCCTAATAACAGAATTAAAGGTCTCTCTATTAGACACAGAGGTCATACTAATAAAAGGATTTTGCAAGATCAGATGACATTAAATTATTAAACTGTATCTTAAGGGAAGGACAACTGTAACCCTAAAAGTTAAATGTTGTGTATACATCCCTGACAATTCTGGCAATGTGACAAATATCCTTAAAGATTTACATGCTCAGATAGAAGCCATGTCCTCAGCAACTTTGTCATGGAAACAATATCTTAGCTCCTGGTTCTCTGGTACTTCCTGGTGGAAAACAGTGTTAGTTGTTGGCAGCAGGTCCACCCTGGCCCCTGGAGCCTTACCTCCACTAGTTTGTTCTGCATGCCAGTGTGGCCAGCTCACAAGGCCATGGCGAACTTGCGGTTTTTCTGTTCCTGCTTGTCCATCTGAGACATATGTATCCCACGGGAATGCCTTGACCTTTTCTGGTCTGATGGACTTCTTGTTAAGGGAGGTTTCGGTACCTGACAATAATAGATGTTGAAACTAAATTTCTCCCCCCTCCCTCCTGCTTTTGGGTAGTTTTCCACTTCTGCTGCTTGGGGTATAAAAAAAGGTGTGTTAGCAATAAAGATTATTGACTCCTGGATGAAGAACCTTGGTGTCCTGTGTGTCTTTTAACCTCGCCGTCCCTCGCCGGATTCGGCTCCCTTGGCCGGACGCGGCAATTGGAGGTCCCACCGAGATCCAGAAAGCAGGGGTAAGCGGACGGGGCTCACCTTCTAAGAAAGAAGGGGGAGGATTGGTTTAAAGGTATTTTAAAGAGACAGGGTACGTACCATGGGTAACTCAACAGCGAAGGTTCGTCTGGCCAACGAACTGAAAGAGCTGTTAAATACACAAGGAACAGGAATAAAAACTAAGACTGCAACCGAATTCGTTGAAATTATTGCCCAGGCTTGTCCTTGGTTTCTGACAGGAGGATTTCTTAATAATAGTGACTGGGACCTGGTGAGGCATGACCTTCAGAAATTATTGAGGGACAGGGGCTCGGACAGTGTCCCAGTTGCCACCTTTTCCTTATGGAGGTTGGTAAAGGATGCTTTATTAACAGATAAAGTAAAGATCAAGGATCAGCTTGCTGAATGTGAACAGGCCCTTAATCAGGTGCAGGAGGAGCAAATGGCAGAATCCTTAAAGGATGAGGGTCGTCTTGAGGACTCGGGCTCAGGGGGTAGCAAACGCCTCCAGATTTCTAAGCCCAAAAAGGATCCTGAGGACCTCAGTTCTCTCTCTGAGGAAGAGGAGGGATTAGAAAGGGAGATAGAGGAACTAGAACATCGCCTTAAAAGGGCAAATGTGAGGGTGCCTAGAGCCCCCTCAATTGCCGCACCTCCTCCCTATAATCCTGATTGGAATGAGGACGCCCCTACTAGACGGGCGGGGGTCCACTGGGGTTCTAGAGCGGCTCAGGTTTTTCCAATGATTGAAAACGCCGATGCTGATGGACAGCCGGCCAGAGCCCATGTCCCCCTAGCCTTCAAGGACATAAAACAGCTTAAGGAGGCGGTCATTAATTATGGACCTCATGCCCCTTTCACATTGACCCTCTTCGAGTCTTTCTCAGCCAGTCAACTAATACCCAATGATTGGCAGCAACTTTGCAGGGCTGTGTTATCTGGAGGGGATTTCTTATTGTGGAAAAGTGAATATCATGAAAGGTGCCGCGAGCTGGCTCAGATTAACCTGAATGCGGGCCATCAACGGGGAAATGCTGAAATGTTGACAGGAACTGGGCAGTATGCCACCATAGGCCAACAAATTAATTACGACCCAGGTGTTTATGCTCAAATAGCCTCAGCTGCAGTTCATGCCTGGAAAGCCCTGCCCATTTCTAAGACTGAAACAAAAATTTCCAAGATCTCTCAAGGACCCTCTGAACCTTATTCGGACTTTATAGCCCGCCTAATGCAGGCTGCTGGAAAAATATTCCCTAATCTAGAACAGGCTATGCCACTTATTAGACAACTGGCATATGAAAACGCTAACACTTACTGCCAAAATTCTATTAAGTCCTCCCGGGCCAAAAGTATAGATGACATGATTCGAGCATGCAAAGATATAGATGGGCCTCATATTACTGGTCAGGTTTTGGCTGCTGCCCTTAAGACTGGAATGCAAAAATCTGATAACAGGGGAACCCGCTCTAAGGGGTGTTTTAAATGTGGGAAAGAGGGACATATAAGGAGAAACTGCCCGGAAGGGAGCGAGGGTGCTGGCAGAGGGATGCCTGGAATTTGTCCTAGATGTCATAAAGGAAATCATTGGAGCAGTGAGTGCAGGTCAAAATTTGACATCCAGGGTAACCCAATACCGTCGGGAAACGGGAGCAGGGGCCCGCCCCGGGCCCCGGAAGCCAAAGTGTACGGGGCAGTGCAGGGACAGAACAGTGCCCCAGGGAGTGGGCGTCTCCGCCGCCTCCCACTGACCAACCCCTTTCTATCTGGGAACTCCCCAGGGGAACACCAGGAAGCGCAGGACTGGACCTCAGTTCCACCTCCCGAGCGGTATTAACTCCCCAAATGGGACCTCAGACGCTGCCTACTGGGGTTTTTGGACCCCTGCCAGAGAGGACGGTGGGACTAGTGTTGGGACGAGGTAGCGCAACTCAGTGGGGCTTGAAGATTCTTACGGGGGTTGTTGATGCTGATTATCAGGGAGAAATAAAAATAGTAGTAGAAGCTACCCAAGGAATTGTTATTCTTCCCCCTGGGGAGCGTATAGCTCAATTGCTGCTGCTACCCTTAGCTTCCATTCCTGGGCACACCCTCCGTGGGTCCCGGGGCGACGTCAGCTTTGGCTTCACTGGAACTCCCCAGGCCTTTTGGGTAGCTCATTTGGATTCGCGTCCCAACCTGACCATTGAGATACAGGACAAGGCTTTCAAGGGAATACTAGATACGGGGGCGGATGTCTCTGTCATTTCTGAAAAACAATGGCCACCTGCCTGGCGCCTCCAGAGTCCCTCAGCCATATTACAGGGGATAGGACAAACCCGACCAAAAAGAAGTGCCTCCTTTTTAAAATGGAGAGATGGCGAAGGACATAGTGGCCATTTCCAGCCCTATGTAGTGACTGGACTCCCCACGAATCTTTGGGGGAGGGACTTGCTTCATCAAATGGGGGCTATTCTTACTACCCAGACTTTAAAAGAAAATAATAACTTTGTTAATGATTCAATGCTAGACATGGGGTGGATCCCTGGAAGGGGACTAGGAAAGAGACATGAGGGCAGAATATCACCCGTGGATCCAGCAGAACAGGTTACCCGGTGGGGAAGAGACCGGAGAGGACTGGGAAATTTATCCTAGGGGCCACTGAAGTGCGGCCACCTCCACTGTCCATTACTTGGTTATCAGATGACCCTGTGTGGGTAGAACAGTGGCCCCTAACTAAGGACAAATTACAGGCCGCTTCCCTATTAGTTCAAGACCAGCTTGAGTTAGGACACGTGGTGCCCTCTACCTCCCCTTGGAATACCCCTATTTTTGTTATACAAAAGGGGTCTGGGAAGTGGAGACTTCTTCAGGACCTACGAGCTATTAATAAAACTATGCAACCCATGGGACCCTTACAGCCAGGGCTACCCTTTCCTACTGCGATCCCAAAGGATTGGCATCTTATTGTCATAGATTTAAAAGATTGTTTCTTCTCTATCCCCTTAGACCCACGAGACCGAAAGCGTTTCGCTTTCTCCTTGCCTTCCACAAACTTTAGGGAACCTTACCAATGGTATGAATGGACCGTCCTACCTCAAGGGATGACTAATAGTCCTACAATGTGCAAATATTTTGTAGCTGAGGTCTTACGACCCTTTCGACAGCAGTTCCCACAGCTCTACCTCATTCATTATATGGATGACATCTTACTGGCAGGGCCCAAGAAAGAAAGGCTTCTTCAATCTTATGAAGTCCTCCAATCCCTTCTAAAAGGGGCAGGACTGGTCATAGCACCCAAAACGGTGCAGTTTCAACACCCTTACAATTATTTGGGATATATCATTAATAACATAGGAATCTTTCCCCAGAGACCCCAGTTCCAGATAAATCAGCTCAAAACTTTACATCAGTGGCAGACATTCCTCGGAGAAATACAGTGGCTGCACCCATCCTTTCATATTCCAACTGGAGAGCTCAAACCCCTGTATGACCTCTTGCGAGGAGATACTTCTCCTACGTCGTGTAGAGTACCTACACCAGAAGCCTTACGAGCACTGAGGCTAATAGAAGAGGCTCTGCAGGACATGCAGATTACGCAGATAGATTATTCTCTGCCCTTGTCATTTATAGTTCTACCTTCTAAAATTACTCCCACAGGAGTGTTCTGGCAAACGGGTCCCATTTATTGGGTCCACTTGCCGGCTTCTAACCCCCGGGTACTGACTCCCTTTTATGAGCTAGTTATTAACTTAATTTGGAAGGCTAAATATTTGGGTGATGCATTGTTTGGAAAAACCTTTGACATACTTATTCAACCTTACACTCAAGATATGATACACAAGTTACAACAAGAACATGACCTTTGGTGTCTTTTCCTGTGCAGCTTCAAGGGTCAGATTGATAATCACTTCCCTAAACATAGACTTTTGGAGGGCTTTAAAAGGTGTCCCATTATCTTCCCAAAGATTATGAAAAGGGAACCTATTCCAAAGGCCCAAACTGTATATACAGATGGGGCCAAAAATGGATTTGCCGTCGTTTTTGATGGATCTCAAATTCTCCGACAACCTGTGTCAGGTCAGTCGGCCCAAAAGGCGGAAGTTGAAGCTTTAATCATAGCTCTCAAAGTCTATAGTTCTATTCCTCTTAATGTATATACTGACAGCTTGTATGTAGCCAATCTGGCTCTAGTCATAGAAACAGCATCATATATTGGAAAGCAATCCACCATCACAGAACAACTACAGGTAGTTCAGCTTCTCATTTGGGCTAGACGAGATCCTTTATACATTGGCCACATCCGAAGCCATTCAGGGCTCCCTGGACCTTTGTCAGAGGGCAACGCAAAAGCAGACGCTGCTACTCATGCTGTCGGCCTTTCCTGTGTGACGACCAAATATGATAAGGCCTTACAATTCCATAACAAATTTCATTTAAATGCACAGTCTTTACGCTTCCACACAGGATGTTCACGAGACCAAGCTTTACAGATTGTCTCATTATGTCCAACCTGTGCACCATTTATTCATTCTCCTTCCCTTGGGGTTAATCCAAGAGGACTACAACCTAATGATGTCTGGCAAACTGATGTTACACACTTCCCTAGCTTTGGTAAGCTCTCCTTTATACATGTTTCCACTGACACATATTCTGGCTTCATTTTTGCCACCTTACATACTGGAGAGAAGGCTAAGGACGTAATCAGTCATCTTCTAAAAGCCTTTTCCTCCATGGGCACCCCACGATGCCTCAAAACCGATAATGGTCCCTCATATGTAAGTCAGGCGGTTCAACGGTTTTGCACCCAATGGGAAATTAATCATAAGACTGGAATCCCTTATAATCCACAGGGACAAGCTATCGTGGAACAAGCCCATCAACATTTAAAAACTTATTTACAAAAAACAAAAGAGGGGGAGATATACCGGAATTGTCAGGGACCACAAGCACTTCTAAGCATAACCTTATTTACTTTAAATTTTTTACTCACTGACACTGGAGGGCGCACGGCTGCACAACGCCACTTTTCCCCTCCCACTGTACAAGATGCTCAAATAAGGTGGAAAGATTTATCCACCGGAAAGTGGCAACCCCCGGCTCCACTCTTAGCTAGAGTGAGGGGAGCTGTATGTGTTTTTCCCCCAGGAACTGAGAAGCCCATTTGGATCCTGGAGCGCTGCACCAAACCGGTGAATGAAAATTCAAGACAAAATGAAGTTCCCAAGATGGCTGATCCTGCCGCTGTTGTTCTCACCCCTTTAAGTGAGTGCCGAGACACATCTCATGAGCTGGACCCCGCTTGTGGCATTCATTCTGGACAGGTTTGCTGAAGGAGGGCTTGACCCCCCACCTGGGAATATTCATGAATATCTTTTTGGAGCCCCTTGTGAGTGTAAGGGAGGGCCCCGGCACTCGGCCCCCTCTGGTTATATCCAGAGCATTGATTGTGGGACTAAAGTAGCCTATATGGCAGCTGAACTCAATGAAAACATGGGAGGATTTAAGCAACCAAAATGGGTATGTGTTAATAAGCCTGGACTTGTTGTCCCTAATCCGACCGAGACTCTTGGAAGCTGTTCCGCCACTTGTCATTACACCCCGGCAATGCACATCTCCTGTTATACATCAGCCTCAATTTGTGTTAATAATCAAGGAAAACAATATTTTGAGGCCATCCTAACTAACACCCGTGGAGAATGGGGGACCACTTATAATTATATTCCTTTTCTTGGTGACCGGGGAGGGGAAGGCATCACGACTCGGTTAACGGAGGCGGGATGTGAGGGCGTCGTGGGTAAACCTTCCTGCTGGCCCATGCAGGCCCCCATCGGAATCTCTGATGGATGGGGACCCACTGATGCTATCAAACACCTTCAGGTGATTAAGCTTTTAAAGCCGGAGATCCCTAAGCCTACATACCACCCCTTGATATTGCCCAAATCCCAGCTTCCTGATTTAGATGCCAATACATTAGATATCCTAGAAACTACCTTTTCTTTACTTAACAGTTCCAACCCTACATCATCCTAGATGATGTGCAAACCCTATCGGGAACCATTAAAGACTTACAAGACCAGATAGACTCCCTAGCAAAAGTAGTTCTTCAGAACAGGCGGGGTTTAGACTTGCTTACTGCCAATCAAGGGGGAATTTGTTTAGCCCTTGGGGAGAGGTGCTGTTTTTATGCTAACAAGTCTGGCATAGTTCGAACAAAAATTAAACAACTCCAAGAAGACCTAGAAAAAAGGAGGAGGGAATTATTTGAGAACCCTCTCTGGACTGGACTTAATGGATTTTTGCCTTATCTTCTTCCCTTATTGGGGCCATTGTTAGGCCTCCTTCTAGTAGTGGCAATAGGACCCTGCATTGTAAATAAGATAGTACAATTCATTAAGGATCAAATTAATATCTTAGCCTCTAAGCCGATACAGGTTCACTATCAACGCTTGAAGATGGATGATCGCCTCTCTGAGATATACTTCAGACCGATCCGAAGATGAGTGTCCTCCTTAAAAGAAGAACTCCTGCCATATCTTTTCTCTATGCATACCTCTCCCTCTTGCCTTCCTGTATTAGGATCTTTGCTGTCTAATCTCTCGGTCCAATCACATCTGCCATTCGGCGGTGACGGTCATGGGTCCCGTAGGTGGAGACGGTTAAGTGTTTACCGCAATAGTGTCTTGATAGGTCATAACACCTTGAGCTGATCTTGTAGTACCCAGTGACGGGCAACTTTCACGCTTGCTGTGCGACCTAAGCCAGGGAATCGGGGCCTTCCCAGAGACGGGTAAGCATCGCAAGGGCTGTGAACGACCTAAGACAGGGGCTACTTGATTCCCACTGGCATGCAAAAAACAAAAGAGGGGGACTTGTTGGCAGCAGGTCCACCCTGGCCCCTGGAGCCTTACCTCCACTAGTTTGTTCTGCATGCCAGTGTGGCCAGCTCACAAGGCCATGGCGAACTTGCGGTTTTTCTGTTCCTGCTTGTCCATCTGAGACATATGTATCCCACGGGAATGCCTTGACCTTTTCTGGTCTGATGGACTTCTTGTTAAGGGAGGTTTTGGTACCTGACAATAATAGATGTTGAAACTAAATTTCTCCCCCCTCCCTCCTGCTTTTGGGTAGTTTTCCACTTCTGCTGCTTGGGGTATAAAAAAAGGTGTGTTAGCAATAAAGATTATTGACTCCTGGATGAAGAACCTTGGTGTCCTGTGTGTCTTTTAACCTCGCCGTCCCTCGCCGGACTCGGCTCCCTTGGCCGGACGCGGCAGTTAGTCTTTGTCTTTATCATCGTACTCATTGGCATATTCCTGTGCTGTGGCATTTATTGCTGCATCAATCTGGATCCAGTACTAATGAATTCTTGTTTCTCTTATAGACCACCCATCACTCAAATGGCCCTCCAGCCTATTACTTCTCAATCGGACTTCTATCATGGACCACTCGATAGACCCGATTTTTAAAGGGGACTCCAAACTGCTTGCCCCACATCGTCCCCTTTCAGCCTGAAGAAGCCAGAAGGATCTTCGCCCCCTTTCCTTACAGCAGTAAGGGGTTCCCAAAATTAGAGGGGGGAATGAAGCCAGATTTAAAGTTAGGTAGTCAGTGTAGTTAGGTAAATCCGGGTCGAATATCGAGTGAAATCTAGAATGGAGGCCATGCTGAGAATGAATTCTGGGAAAAGCAGGACAACTCATGGAATGATAATGAAGTCCTGAGGCCCAAAGTTCATCCCAAAGGAATGTTAATGAAGTCCTTCCTGCCCAGATTACTTCTTTGGCCCACCTGTGTCCCACCCCTCGGGCCTTCCCACCTACATTCCATCACTGAAAGAACTATAAAAAGGGGAGACAACATCCCTTCCACGGATTCCACCTCTTGGGTCCCCTTCTTCCTGTAAGCAGTCACAGACAACAGTATCAAGTTGACAAGGAAAATACCAAATGACCTGACCACTCCAGAGAGAGGCAGCTCCCCTGCCCTCTCTGCTGGCCTCATCAGCTTTTCCCCATGGCACACTCACCGCCCGAAGCTGCTGTAGAGTAACGCATCAGCTTCTGTGTCTGTCCCTGTAAATGTCCCCGAGGGGGCAGTTCCTGTGTCTATGTGTACAGAGCAGCGCTTGGCATGTTGAACGCTCTGGAGGAGTATGGGTTGAGCGAGTGAGTGGGTGGGTGTGTGGGTGGGTGAGTAGCTGGATGTGTGGGTGGGTGAGTGGATAAGTGAGTGGATGGGTGGGTGGATGGGTGGATGTGTGAGTGTGTAGGTGAGTGGGTGGGTGAGTGGGTGGGTGAGTGGATGTGTGGATGTATGTGTAGATGAGTGGGTAGATGGGTGAGTGGGTGAATGGGTAAATGGATGGACGAGTAAATGGGTGGGTGGGTCCGTGGGTGGGTGGAAGTGTGAGTGGGTAGGTGAATGGGTGGGTGGGTAGGTGAATGGGTGGGTGAGTAGATGAATGAGTGAGTGGGTGAGTGGGTGGGAGGGTGAGTGGGTGAGTGGATGAGTGAGTGGGTGGGTGGGTGTGGGTGAGTGGGGGGTGGGTGGGGGGGTGGTTGGATGACTAGATGGGTGGTGGATGGTTGTGAAGCCAGATTTAAAGTTAGATAGTCAGTGTAGTTAGGTAAATCAGGTCTAATATCCAGTAAGATCTAAATGGAGGCCATGCTGACAATGATTCCGGGAAAGGCAGGACAACTCATGGAATGTTAATGAAGTCCCAGAAAGGCCCTAGGCCAAAGTCCACCCCAAAGAAATGTTAATGGAACCCAGGAAACAGCCCCCAACAGATTTGAAGATAGCCCATCCCAAAGAAGTGATAATGAAGTCCTTCCTGCCCAGATTACTTGTTTGGCCCACCTGTGTCCCAACCCTTCCCCCTTACATTCCATCACCAAAACTATAAAAAGGGGAGACAACCACACTTCCACAGATTCTACCTCTTGGGTCCCCTTCTTCCTCCAGGAGAAGGCTTTTCTGCTGTCCTTTAATAAACTTCTAATTTCTACTCTGACCTTGCCTCGGCGTGCTTCTCTGGTGTTATTCTTCAACATTGGGGAAGCAAGGACTCCTCACCGGTCAACAGCGGTAACAGTTGGATGTGTGGATGGATGTGTAGGTGGATATGTGAGTGGGTGGGTGGATAAGTGGTGGGTGGGTGAGTGGTGGGTGGGTGAGTGGATGGGATGACTAGATGGGTGGGTGGATGGGTGGATGTGTGAGTGGGTGGGTGGGGTGGTTGGATGACTAGATGGGTGGGTGGATGGTTGGATGTGTGAATGGGTAGGTGAGTGGGTGGATGTGTGAGTGCAGGGTGAGTGGGTGGGGGTGGGTGAGTGGGTGGACGACTAGATGGGTGGGTGGGTGGGTGGGTGGGTGAGTGGGGGTGGGTAGTGGACAGGCAAGTGAATGACCGACAACAGACACTTTCACGAGGAGGGATGGCTGGCCAAGCAGCCCCACCTTTGTCCTCTGGCTTCACCTTCAGTGAGGGGCTCTCCCTTTGTCCTGCTGTGGCCACCCTCCAGGTCCCAAGCACGAGGGCTTCCCTTTGAGGGCTTCGCCTAAGGGTTGGCAAAGCTGCGTGGACATCAGAGTCTTTCAGAAGGAGTTGCCGAGGTCGAGGTGAGGTGGGGCCAAGGCTCAGCTGCTGGAGACCGTCTCTTCTCCTGGGTTTCACAGCACCAGGTCCCCCAGCAAGGCCAGCAGCTGCCCCTTTTCACAGGCCCTGGTGAGGTGGCCCCTCTGCAGCCCACTGGCCACACAGGTAGGAGGAGTCTCAGCCCCTGATGTTCATCACCCCTTCCCTTGGGGCTTTGGGTGCCCTCAAGGGTGCCCTGCCCGGACTCCACCCCCAAGCATTCTGGTTTAACTGACCTGGGCGTGGCTTAGGCCTGTGGGTGTTCTCTAAAACCTCCCTGAATCATTCTATTTTTCTTTCTTTTTGTGTGTACTAGGGATTGAATCCAAGGGTACTTAACCACTAAGCCGCGTCCTCAACCCCTTTTATTTTTTATGTAGAGACAGGGTCTCAGGAGGTTGTCTGCAGGCTTGCTAAGTTGCTGAGGCTGGCTATGAACCTGCCGTCCTCCTGCCTCAGCCCCCTGAGCCGCTGGGATGACAGGGGTGCACCACTGTGCCCAGCCTCCGTGAATGATTCTCATAGCTTCCAAGATTTCCAGGCACTGCTGCAGACCCAGGCTGGACGGTCACAGTGAAGGTCGCACACAGCATGGCCAGATGTGGGCTGACCTGAAGGTAGGTTCTTTAGAGAGGTGGTGGAGCTGGAGCTCACCACCTAGGCCGTAATCCCCATGACTAGTACCCTTATTAAAAGGAGAACCATGAACTCAGGTACAGAGGGAAGACGGTGTGAAGAGACCCAGGGAGAACTAGAGAGAGAAGCCCAGGAGGAACCAGCCTTTCCGACACGTGATGGTGGACTTCCAGGCTGAATGAATTTTGCTGCTTAACCTCCAGGTCCCTGGTGTTTGTTACAGCGTCACCAGCAGACCCATACACACTTCCACTAGCGCAAAATCACGCATACCAGGTCTGAGGGTCCATCAGAGGAACTTGTGGCCAAGAGTCCACCTGATCTTCCCACTGCAGTGGGATGTCATTACTTTCCTCATTTTTGGATGTTGAGACCCAGTACCCCAGGTCACCTGGGGAGTTAGTGTCGGGGTGGGACTTCTCACTCCAAGTTCCAGGTATCTTAGATCTGGAGGACAGAGGGCTCCAGAGATGGGAAGACCCCGCAGCAGGGGAGCAGAGAAGGGCTGCTGCTGACCGTCCCCTCCCCTGCAGTTCTGCTCAGCCCCCTGATGGGCACTGCCAGATCTGGGGCCGTGCATTGAGAAGCAGAGCCCAGGACCTCTGGGTCCCCCTTAAAACTCAGCTGCTGGTGGTCTCCTTCCCTTTCCTGGGTCCCCTCCCCGCAGCCTCTGCTTACACTGTCCCAAACTTGCAGGGCAGGGTTGGACCAGCTGGTTTCAGGGGCGCCGGGGGCCGTCCTGAGCTGGCACCAGCTCCTGTGCTCACGTGAAGCCCGGGGTCCCCAGACGGAAGCCCCTGGCCCCTGCAGCAGGAGTCGTGAGCCCAGCGCCCTGTTTCAAGCTCCTGCTCTGCTGCGCTCCCTTCTCAGGAACCCGCCACGTGAGGCCCCGGGCGGCTCTGCTGCTCCACAGCAGGGGCTTAGCCAGCTCCACTGCTCCTGCCAGTGGCCGCTCCACACCCGTCCTCCCTGAGGCCACCTGCCTTGCTCTCGGTGACCTGTTCCGCGTCTCCCTGCCTGTTTGGAAGAGGATCTGATGAAAGCATCTCCCCCACTCCTGCCCATTGTTCCAGTCCAGACCTGGAGTAGCGTGGGCAGAAGCAGCCCCGTCTCTCAGGGACCAGCGACCCCTGTCTTCCAGGACCACGGCACTGACTCCAGCCTTTCTTGGGGACCTAAGTGGCTTAGCCATTTTCACTCATGGGACCCTTCCCTCAAATGCAAGTCCCCCGATTCCACCTGCCCAGGACGGTCCTCCCTCCCTGCCAAACCTTAAACATGAGCCATGGCGCTCCAGCGGGTGCCCAAGTCCCCTCCCGGCCATCTCTCAACAGGGGAGAGAGTGGAAGGAGCCTGTCCAACTGGAGGTTCCATGTGGAGAGAACGTGCCCGGGTGACGAGGTGGAGCCCTCCGTGCCTTTCTGCCTGGCCAGCCTCTTCACTCCAGGCCTCCTCTACAGCCTTCGTCCAGGGTCAGCCTGGAGGCCGGGCCAGGGACTTGGTGCTAGGGCAACACGGGGACGCTGATGTGCATTCCGCCATGAGGCAGAGGTGGGGCTCCGTCCTCGCTCTGTACCCCAGTCCGCGGGCGGGGCTGCTCAGCAAGCATCTTGTCACGAGAGGCCAACCTCCCTGTGTCACGAGCACCAGGACGCTGACCCAGGAACTTGGACTGTCACCAAGGCTCCATAGATGCCACAGGCCAAGGAGAGATGAGACACCACGGCGAAGGCGGTGGCCGCCAGGAATCAGGAGCCAGATTTGCCTCCTCTTTGAAGGCCAGGTGTGGGGGCTCCCTCCTCCTTCCAGGGAGAAGGGCCTCACACAGAGGCCTTGGGGAGCCTTGCAAGCCCCCGTAGAAGGTGGTTCACGGAGGACTCCCAACTGACCTCATTGCAAACTTAGGGGACTAGAGGGGTGACCCCTCATGGAGCACGCAGTTCCCTCTGTCGGCCCCCTTCCCAGGACTGATGGGAATGAGGACTGAGAGGCAGTGCAGTGGCAGCTCCTGACAGTTAAGGCGCTGTGTGTGTGAGAGAGAGAGTGTGTGAGAGTGTGTGAGTGTGTGAGAGTGTGCGGGTGCAGGCCACAGGGAGGCAGGTGTGTGTGTATGAGAGAGTGTGTGTGAGTGTGTGTGAGAGAGAATGTGTGAGTGCACACCACAGAGAGGCAGATGTGCGTGTGTGAGTGTGTGAGAGTGTGCGGGTGCAGGCCACAGGGAGGCAGTTGTGTGTGTGAGAGAGAGTGTGTGTGAGTGTGTGTGAGAGAGAATGTGTGAGTGCACACCACAGAGAGGCAGATGTGTGTGTGTGTGTGTGAGTGTGTGAGAGTGTGTGTGTGAGAGTTTCTGTGTGTGAGTGTGTGAGTGAGAGTGTAAGTTTGTGTGTGTGAGTGTGTGAGAGTGTGTGAGAGTGTGCGGGTGCAGGCCACAGGGAGGCAGGTGTGTGTGTGAGAGAGTGTGTGTGAGTGTGTGTGAGAGAGAATGTGTGAGTGCACACCACAGAGAGGCAGATGTGTGTGCGTGTGTGTGTGTGTGAGTGTGTGAGAGTGTGCGGGTGCAGGCCACAGGGAGGCAGGTGAGAAGAACCAGGCACGGCAGGCTCCCTTGACGGGATGTCCTGGACACCACCAAGAGGGCAGCTCCCTCTAGAGGCGGATGTGCCTCCCAGGGACCCTGGGCACCCTAGCAGGGCAGCTGGACAGCAGGCCTTTCTTCTCTCACTGTCTGGAGGGCAGAGTGTTAGACCAAGGTGCCCACTGGCCACTGTCCTCCCAAAGTCCCCCGGGAATCTATGCCTGCCTCCTCCAGCCTCTGGTGGTGGCCAGTGAGGAGAGAATCCCAAGATGCTCTGAATTCAGCACGGCCAGCTGGGCCCTGGGCCGCACACCAGGGCCCGCTCCTTCTTCTGCTTCCTGCTCCCAGAGTCTCATTATTAAGTCCTCTGGCTGTAAGACCTGGTGCCCACTGCTCCCAAGCCCTGCCGCCCGTGGCCTGGAGAGGGTCCAGGATGAACTCATCTTGGGTCGTGAACTGAGAAGGTGGTAGCGCCAAGGGAAGTCGTGCTTGGGTCAGGAGTGGTAGTGTCTTGGGGGGCATGGTTCAACCCCCACCACGGCCTGGGGTGAGGGGGAAGTGAGCAGGTCGGGTCCCAGGGGTCAAGGGAAGGGGCGAAGGATCCAAACACCCAGGAGACACCCTGAGAGAACGGGCGGCAAGTCCAGAGGCTGTTGATGCTGGTCACAGCCATGGGGCCCTCGGATCTCCTTGGTACAGAGGCCACAGCTACAAGCAGGCGGTCAGGAGCTGAGTTACAGGGTAGAAGTGACGGACTCCCCTTTCCTGTAGGGTCTTCCAACAGCAAGGCTTGGGCTGGGCGAGAGTCAGAGTCTGACGCTAGTTCCACTGTGTCTGCTTATTAGCAAGGAAGCCAGGTTATCTTCTAGCTCTGCGAGGAACCAGGAATCTTGGGATTTGTCCCAAATTTCCCCCACGGGTTGTCAATCACAAGCACCTGTGTGCCCTGAGCCGGGAGGGGCCAGCATGTGACTTCCCCTGGAATTCGGCTCCAAGACCCAGGATAATTGTTGGGGTGACTGAGTCCCGAGGGCGGGGTCCTTCACCCATCTCTATGGGCTGCTTCCTGTCCTTCCTGGCTTAGTTCCTCACCTTTCCTTTGGTCCCATGGGCTCCCGTGTGGTGGGCAGGGTCTGCTGTCGTTGAGGTTGAAGAACCTCATCTGGTCCACGGCCTCAGTGCTTCCAACTGAGCTGGGGAAGGTGTTCGGTTAAACAGCACCTGCCCCTCAGTTTCCCATTGCACAACGCAGAGTCAGGGTGGTCTCACGGGCACTTGCAGACACGTGACATGAACACTGAGCACACAGATCGACATAGGAAAGCGCTTTGTGAGCTGGAAGTCACTCTGCAGTGGCAGCCCCCGATATTTGCCTTTTTACAATCCCCTTGACTTGGCTTCTTCTGCCTACCCAGCAGCAAAGGTGGCCCAGGCAGAGTGGGCCAACCTGGAGCCTGAATCAAGCATGGCTGCCCTCCAGGGGCTTTGAGGAGATTGCTTCCTGGAGGTGTGGTAACCCATCCTGGCCCCCCGAGCTCACCTGCAGGAAGGGTCTGCAGGAGGAAGTGGGTTCATGGCAGTCTCTGGGCAGAAGGGGTCGGCCTTGGGGGGCAGAGACCGCAGCCTGGCTCAGGCCGAGGGAGGTGTGCAGTTCGCGGCATCTAGGCAGACAGGGACTCATCCCTGGAGGTCGTCACACGCAGAGGTGGGACAGTCCCTCCTGGGCTCCGGCTGCCCTGCCTCTTCCTGCTCCTGGGCCTCACCACTCAGGGGTGCTGCTGTGTACTGCTGGGTGACGGTGCCACGCCCACGCTGGCCCCTCGCCACCTGGTGCTGCCCTCAGTCTGGGAATCCCTGACATTGCTGCCTTTAGAGCTGGCACTTCTGTGGACCACACGGTGCAGAAGGATGAGTGACTTTCCAGCCGCCCGTCTCCCGGGGCCTCTCTCCCAAAGCCTCACTCCCAGAGGCCTGGGGGCCCGGAACCTTCCGACGCCTCATGCTCTGGTGTGGCTGGGAGCTGGCTTGCTCTTTCTCTCCCCTGAGGTGTTCACCCCTCGGTCCTCAGGGGCCGTTTGTCCTGGGGGTCCCTGAATGTGCTGAAGTTACCTGATAGCTCTAGGAGCTTTGGCCATTCCTTAGGATGTTCTAACCTGTCCTTCAAGGAGACAGCTGTCCTTCTGACCCCCGTGCTTTCCCTGCTCCTCTTGTGGCTTGCATGGCTGCCTGCAGGCGGTGAGGACAGCACCCTGCTTGTCCAGGCTCCGGGAAGCTGCTCCTGGAGAGAGCTCTGTCTGCAAGCTGCTTACAGACGCCCCTTCCAGGCGCCTTTGATCCCTGGTGTGCTGAGAGGTGCCATTGATGTACTCACCCACGGCGTCAGACGTGTTTTCCTGGATCTGCTGGGTGCACACATTTTCTCTTACTCTCTTATTACGGAGAGGTGTACTATTTGCTCTTCATACATCAAACCAAACGTGGAATCAACACCAGGGACCACTGCTCTGGTTTCTGAAGTCTTCTGTGATGAGGGTTAGGAATGGACCCAGCAGAAGTGTGTTCCCTCATGGTCTGGAGACAGGAATTTCAAGGTGCCAGGGTCCCCTCCCTGTGTCCCTGCTCCTGGCGGCTGCCAGCGGTCCTCGTCCTCGGCTTCCTTGGCTCCCAGACACAGGGCTGTGTCTCTGCCTCTGCCCTGAGTGGCCCTCACATGGGTCTCTGTCTTCCATGATGTCCTCTGCATCTCTCCGCTTACAAGGACACCAGGTGTCCTGGATTTAGGTCCCACCTCCCTCCAGAGTGACCCAATTACATAGGTAAAAACCCACATTCCCCAAATCCTGAGGATCGCAACGTATCTGTCTCGGGGACACAATACAGCCCACAACAGCCAAGACAGTGCCTTTTTTGCATGGTTTGGGATCCAGTTTTCAAACAGCTGGTTGACAATTTATGCATTTGTGCTCACAGGGATGTGGTTTCTAACTTTGCTGTCTTGTAACGTGGATGGGTCTGGTCCAAACACATGGCCAGCTTCAATACTGCTCCATTTATACCCAGAGGACTTCAGGACGCAATCACATCAATGTTTATAGCAGCACAATTCACAACAGCTAAACTATGGAACCAACCTAGGTGCCCTTCAGTGGATGAACGGATAAAGAAACGGTGGCATATGTACACAATGGAATATTACTCAGCGATAAAGGAGAATAAAACCATGGCATTTGCAGGTAAATGGATGGAACTGGAGCATATAATGCTAAGTGAAGGAAGCCAATCCCCAAAACCACATGCCAAATGTTTCCTCTGATATGTGGATGCTGATCCATAATGGGGACTCGGTGCCAGGAGCGGGGAGCATGGGAGGAATGGAGGAACTCTAGATAGGGCCAAGGGGAGGGAGAGGAATGGAGGGGAAAGGGGGTAGGAAAGACGGTGGAATGAGGTGGACATCACTGGCCTGGGCACATGCATGAAGACAGGAATGGTGTGACTGTGCAGCCAGAGGCGTGATCACTGTGCTCTGTGTGTGTACTACGAACTGAAATGCCTTCTGCTGTATGTATAGCAAATTAGAATAAATAAATTAAAAAGACAAAAGGAACCGCTGTGTGAGGCTCGAGCTGCTCAGGGCCTGTTTTGAAAACACTGAGAAGTGGAAAAAGAATGGAATGTGCAGCTGGATTCCGATTCTATCTACATCTTTGGGAGTTTTATTTTTCACGTGGGTGGTAGATTTCATTGAGTAATCGTTTTTGTTTTTGGAAAAAGTGCCTGGGCGGTAAGCTGTTTTTCTTTGCTCTCAATGTCAAGCAATAATTTGGCTGAGTGTAAAATTCTCGTATTGCCATTCTTTCCCTCGAAATCTCTATAATCACAGTTTCCAGATTTAGTGCTGCCCTTGGGACTTCTGGTTCTCTCTCCTCTCCGGGTCACCCCTCCCTCACAGGAGGACCGCAGCCTTACCTTCTACCTGGACTGAAGACGATTTTCCAGTTGGATCTGTGTGTGCATCTCTCTGCAGTGCTCTGCCTCGGCCATCGACAGGAGGACCCGGCCTCTGCTCGCATTAGGGACCCCTCAGCCATCAACAAGAGGACCCGGCCTCTGCTCGCATTAGGGACCCCTCAGCCATCAACAAGAGGACCCGGCCTCTGCTGGCATTAGGGAACCCCCAGCCATCAACAGGAGGACCCGGCCTCTGCTGGCATTAGGGACCCCTCAGCCATCAACAGGAGGACCCGGCCTCTGCTCGCATTAGGGACCCCTCAGCCATCAACAGGAGGACCCGGCCTCTGCTGGCATTAGGGACCCCCACCCCCCAGCCACATCTGGCCTGCCCTCTCCAAGCTCTGTCTGCTCTGCGTTGCCAAGTATGGCCACACTCGTGCTTTGTGACAAGCCACCCCAGCCTCTGGCATGACCCAAAGCATGAGCTGCCTGGTCCCCTCGGGCCGTGGGCTTGGGTTGGTGACTCCCTGCTCCTCGGTGTCTCCAGCTGCTGCCAGCAGGGACTGTGGCCAGGTCCTCCTCGAGGCATTCAAAGTGGAGGAGAGACATCCTTTAAGCCCAGTCTGGAGCACACACTCGCCCCCACCCGGTGCACCCTTCTCACAGGGCCAAGATCAGCAAGGATGGGAGCAGGAATTACACTCTGGCTCCAGTTAGGGAGCCAAAGTCACACGGCCCAGGGTGTGGGACAGGGAGGGCCTGGAGCCAGATGTGTCTACCCATGCGCAAGATGGACAGTGGGCTTCCTGGTTGATCCCCCCACCCTCTCCCATCATTGTATCTGGCCGTTTTCTAATGCACCAATTTGATTTTCACAGACAAGAATACAAATAAACTTTAAACCAGGAGCAACTGTTTAGCTCACTAATAATAAAAAATACAAATCACAACATGCAAAATCTGACTGTCGACTCCATGCAGAGCATGGGGAGGGGACCTGTCCTGACTGCTGGGGACGCTGAGCAGGTGCTTCTTGGCAGGGTGCCATTGAGTCAGCCTGAGAGGCACGGTGTCCCCATCGCTCCCTCCAATGGGTGCCCATTGGCCCATGCCATGGCTCAGCACTGGAATTTTTCAGAGCAGGAGGCTGGCCTGACCCTCCACTGGCAGGTTAGAGCTGAGCTGCCCACAGGGAGACCCAGTCAGCCTCCGTGCCATGGGCACTTGACAGTGTCAAGCCCAGGTCAAGCCTGAGGTACAACATGTCCTGGCTTTGGAGGAATCCGGAAACCTAGGATGCAGCGTCTCGCTCATGTTTGCAACGAGTCATATCAGGGTGGCAACAGTTGGATACATTGGGCTACATAAAATGTGCCGTTAACTTCTGCTGTTTCTTCTTGCTTTCCCCAATGTGCCTTCTAGAAGAAGCCCGTGTGCAAACGTGGCTGGCGTGAGCTCTGCTGGCCGCGGCTGACCGTGTGAGCACTTATTCCCTAGAGAGCTCCGAGCTCTCCTGCAAGGTCTTCCTGCAGCACCTGCCGGGCAGGGACCCCCAAGGCCAGGAGGGCTCCCCTTTCCTTCTCGGGTGCCAATGGCTCCCAGAGCCAGTGCATCCCAGGAAGATCCAAGCCAGATCCCAGACCCTCTGAGAACCCTTTATGGCTGCAGTGTGTCCTGACTCTCAGCCTCACTAACGTGGAGCCGTTTTCTGGGGCAGGGGCAGGTGGGGAAGATGCTGAGCCCCCCTGGGCTTGGCGGGTCAGAGCAGGCTGCCCTGCTGCTCCCCAGGACAGAGCTTTGGCCAGCACTTGCCTCCTGCGCCTCCCCAGCTGGCTCGTCACCTCCAGAGTTCTCAGAGACTCACGTCCTGCTGGAACTGTCACACTCCAGCACTGATGGTGGCATTCCAGTGACCAGCAATGGCAGCAGCCTCCAGACCACCCCATGTGGGCCAGCGTGGGGTGACCATTCCTATTTATGGCATGAGCTGCCCCTGGACTCTACCCTCTGAGCACCTGCCCCTGCATAGATGCCCGGGAGGGCCATGGCTGTGCTGCCCCAGCCACTTGGGCCGGACACGGAGCGGGACACGATGGCATCACCTTTGACTTCCAAAGGCACAGGGCACCCTTTCTGACCCTGCTGGTATTAGGGCACGTTCTTCACGACCCAGACTCCCTCCTGGGACGCGACCGAAAGGAGGAAACCACTTACAGGGTGCTGAGAGCCATGGCTCTCAGCAAGAGGAACAGAAAATTCAAATGACTTATACATAGAAAATGGGTGCTCGGTCTTGCCTGTAATTAAGAAAATGTGAAGTAAGCAAGCGGCTACCTCTTTTCCTGTGGTAGAGTGGCTGTTTTGAAGATGCTATTGATGGGCGTCACCCTGCCAAGCCCCATTGACCTGGAGTAAGTCAGCGTGACCTTCAGAGGATGACTGGTCACTGGTCCAAATTGAGTGTTGACACGAGCCTGCTCAGCAACCCATGCACTCCTGAAAATTTCTTCTGTGGCACCTGCACATGTTTTCAAAACTGCCGTGGGGTTGTATATGCTCACATTTTGTTTAGATTTGCTGGAAACAATTTACCTGCTGATAAGAGAGGGCGGGGACCAGGTAAATTGCTACTGCCTTACAAGGAGGTGAATCTGCCTCTAATCGTGTTGACATGTGGCCAAGACTCTTATTAAATTCACACCATGAATACCAGGGGAAAACACATAGGGTAATTCCACTGGTGTCCGAGACTCTGCTTCTGAGTTAAGACAGACACAACCCAGAGACAGAGGAAGGGCCAGGGATCGGGTCCTGGCACCCCCTCTGCTCAGGAACCCAGCAGGGCTCAAGGTCTTCCCAGGGCTTCCAGGGGCGTCTGTGACAAACCTGTCGTGAACCTGAAAGTCCTATGTCATTAGCATGGACGGAGCACCTCGGCATCCCTCCAAGTGTCAGGTCTTACTACTAACACCTGTTTAGTAGCTGTTCCACACACCACGGAGTCACCAGGGCAGGCACAGCCTCAGAGCTGCTCTCCTACACACCATGGAGTCACCAGGGCAGGCACAGCCTGAGGACAGCTGTTCCACACACCATGGAGTCACTAGGGCAGGCACAGCCTGAGGACTGCTGTCCTACACACCATGGAGTCACTAGGGCAGGCACAGCCTGAGGACTGCTGTCCTACACACCATGGAGTCACTAGGGCAGGCACAGCCTGAGGACTGCTGTCCTACACACCATGGAGTCACCAGGGCAGGCGCAGCCTGAGGACTGCTGTCTACACACCATGGAGTCACCAGGGCAGGCACAGCCTGAGGACTGCTGTCTACACACCATGGAGTCACCAGGGCAGGCATAGCCTGAGGACTGCTGTTCTACACACCATGGAGTCACCAGGGCAGGCACAGCCTGAGGACTGCTGTCCTGCACACCATGGAGTCATTTAGGGCAGGCACAGCCTGAGGACTGCTGTTCTACACACCATGGAGTCACTAGGGCAGGCACAGCCTGAGGACTGCTGTCCTACACACCATGGAGTCACTCAGGGCAGGCACAGCCTGAGGACTGCTGTTCTGCACACCATGGAGTCACCAGGGCAGGCACAGCCTGAGGACAGCTGTCCTACACACCATGGAGTCACTAGGGCAGGCACAGCCTGAGGACTGCTGTTCTACACACCATGGAGTCACCACAGAAGGCACAGCCTGAGGACTGCTGTCCTGCACACCATGGAGTCACCAGGGCAGGCACAGCCTGAGGACTGCTGTCCTGCACACCATGGAGTCCCTCAGGGCAGGCATGGCCTGCTCTCCACACCCCTGCTTACCTCTCCAGTCCCCAATCTGTCTTCCTGCCCCGACTCCCATCCCTGCCTTGCAACCTGCTGTGCTGACTGTGTCATGTGCTCTGGGAGCTGTGCCTCTCTGGCCCCTCCACTGCCCCCTACCTTTCTCTGCCGGGAATACCCCCCTCATTCCAGCCAGCATCCCTCAGCTTTATGCAGGTTTTTCTCCCAGGTGCTGCCCCCACATCTCCTCTCACATCCTTCTGGCTGGCACAATCACACCTGTACACACTCTGTCAAGGTGTCTGTGCCACGACACAAACCCCGTTAACCATCCGAATCTCTCCATCAACTGTGAGCCACGAGGCCAGGACCAGGCCTGTTCACAGCTTTGGCTCTGGTTCTGGTCCAGCTCACAGCACACCACGGGCCCCTGATGCTAATGCTCCAAGAACAATAACAGCACTCAGGAAGCAGGTCTGTGGCCACCAAGGCTCCCACAGAAGGCCCAGGGGGTCCAGAGCCAGTGTCCACAGCAGCTCCCGTCCAGCGGCCCTGGGGGAAGCCCAGCAAGGACAGCACTGCATCCCTGGTTCTAGACAACAGCGGGGTACAAAGAGGAGCCCAGGCAGAGCAGCTATGAGTGGCTTCAGGTCAGGGGCAAAGTGGACCTTCCGCTGGAGTCGGTTCTGAGTTGAATTCACAGGCTGTGGGTGAGAGGGATGGGACGGAATTTTGAACATGATCATGCTCACTACTGAGAGTTCACAGCCAAGTACATGAAATGTGTTTTTTACACTGTTGATTTGCTCTGAGGTTGTCACAGTGCAAGTAATGTCATGGTCAGAGTGTAAAAATGTCACACAAACACTACTGGACTCTCCTCTCACTGGCGAGCGTGATAGATGAAGACAGCCGGTGTGGTGACCGTCCCTCCTCTGCGATGCAGACAGCGGGGTGCCGAGGGGGGCAAGGGGGCTGCTCTGGCCTCCCCCAGGAAGGAGAGTGGCTCTGTGACAGGACTGATGTTCCCCAGGGTCCTTCGTGAGACCCGTCCACATGGGCTGACCTTGGTCCCTGTGGGCACACTCCACGTATTCCCAGGAAGCACTGACCCGCTGGCTAGACAGCTCAAGCGTACCCCTAATCTGCTTCTTTCTTCCCCAAGAAGTTGGAACCGGGAGAGTTGAGTCGCTTTTTGCTTACGGGTGGAAATGGAATAAAAAAGAAAAAGACTTGATGTTTGTCAAGGAAACAGCAGTGCACAGCAGGGAACCTGTCCAATCCAGGTGTATCCTTGAACCCTACCAGTGGCCCTATGTCTGCACTTACTGTGTCGGGAATAAAAGAGCACAGAAAGTTCCCTGTCATTGGCATAGAGCATCATCTTCAGGGCCGGGCGCAGTGGTGCACACCTGTGATCCAGTGACCCGGGAGGCTGAGGCACCAGGACCCGAGTTCCACAGCCATGTTGGTTTCTCTTGGCAAATGAGCAAATCAACCTATTCTCAAGGGGTTCCTGCTGCAGTTGAAATCACCACGATGGCTCAGAAAATGTCCTTCCAAGAGGGGGCCAAGAAGACCCCTGAGTGGAGCCCAGGAGGACCTCCCCTGAGAGGAGGCCTGGAGGTCACGCTCTGAGCAGCACCTGGAGGCGCCCTTCCCACTCCCTGGGGCTGCCTCTGTCTCAGACCAGCTGAGCAGCGGGGCGCAGGCAGCTCACGGCCCTGAACGTGGCGGAGAGGAGGCAAGGCCAGCTGAACTCATTCTGGACATCAGGCTCCCAGGAGGCGCAGAACCCAAGGCTCCCAGCACCACACCCCAGCCAGAAGGGCCCTCAGGAAGTGCTCTCTAGGGGTGGAGGGGAATGCGTGTGGCTGCTGCCCCATAAAACCCTGCACAAACGTGTGCCCCACCTGTCTGCTGGTGGGGAGGGAGACCAGGTGCCCAGGGGCGTGGAGGGGCTGCCCACACAGTGTTTGGAGGTCATAGTCCTGGTCCAGGTGCTGGCGTCCAGGAAGTCAGGCAGAGCTACGGGCCTTTTGGAAGCCGGCCTGGCCATCTGTTAGGTTTAGGTGTCCCCAAAGGCTCAGGTGTGAGACAATGCAAGCAGGTTTAGAGGTGCAGGGATGGGTCATGACAGCTTTAACCCAGTCAGTGCATTAATCCCCTGATGGGATTGACTGAAGGGTAACTGGAAGCAGGTGGGTGTGGCTGGGGTGGGTGGGCGCTGGGGGCGGGGCTTTGGGGTATATATTTGTACCTGGTGAGCGCAGTCTCTCTCTGCTTCCTGGTCACCACACTCTTCTGCCTCTGCCTCACCTCGAGTCCCGAGGAAGGGAGCCAGCCTTCTATGAACCGAGATCTCTGAAACGGTGAGCCCCCAAGTGAACTTTTCCTCCCGTGAGATTGTTCTTCTCAGGTCTTTCCATCACAGCAGCAAAAGCTGGCTAAAGCACCCTCCGTGCTGACCCACACCCCACCTCCGCGGGCCGGGCCTGGGCCTGGCTGCAGACCTCGGTCAGCCCTCTGCAGTCCGTGGGCTCACACTGCGCCTTCCTCCCAGCAGACATGGGGTTGCTCCTGGTTTAGAGAAAGGCTCGAGCAGCCCTCCAGAGGAGAAACGGCTTCACCCCGGCTGCACTGATGGGCGGAGGCTGCTGTCCTCCCCTGTGAAAGGAGACCTAGGCCTTGGTGGCCTCTCCTTGGGAGTCCTGCACAAGGGCAGAGGGGCCAGGAGATGGACTTTGTTGGGGACGGCCCTTGCTGGGAGCATCCGCTTTGCTTAAACCTCTCGGGTAGGGCTGGCGTGAGTCAAGGGTGATCTAGAGTCCAGGGACGGAAAGGCTCAGGGCACCAGCTGAGGACGTGGTTTCCTCTGGGTCTTGCCAGTTTCAGGAGGTCAGATGTTCTAATCCCCACCAGCTGACCACTAGACAAGGGACGGGACCTGGAGGGCCGGGGTCTAGCCTCGACCCAAGGGGTCACCCGAGTGTCCACTGGGGGCAGGAGAGCCTCAGTGAGCAGCTTGGGGAGGCCGTTCCTTGGGGTGAGTCTTTCCTGGAACACAGAAGCAGGTGTGAGGCTGGGAAATGCGTGGTGGGGAGATCTCACGATGGCCACGTTTCTTAGAGCAAGACATCAACATGGCCGGCCGGCGAGCAGCCACGTAGGTCATGGTACACGTTCAGGGACGGGGGCTTGAGCGTTGGTTTTCTTGCTCCCCACATGTCAGCAGAAGTGGGCGCCATACATGAAAGTGGGGGGTGAGGGGGGCCAGGTGTGTTGAAGGCTTGCCAGGAGGGTACTGTGCCACAAACCCAGCCCTGAACTTCCCCCCTCACTCCCCAGCACTGCCGGGCAGCTAGAGAGGGCCGTGGAACACGCCAGAATGGAGATGTGCCTGCACCCGTGTACACACACACACACACCCCTTAGTCTTCATTCGTTGCTGGTGTGTTTGCAGGTCACAGAGTCTAGGTAACAGACCCCTCGTGATGCTCAAAGAGAAATGAAACCCTCCCAGCTATCAAAAGAGGTTAGTGAGAAAGAACTTTCATGAGAAAGAACTTTCCAAAGCAAAATCCATAAAAGGTGCTGGAAGGACAGTCATTTAGAAAATTTTCAAAGATGAATTGACTCATTGTCTCAGCAAATGATTTCACAGAATCTCACAGAATGTCAACTGCCCTGGGAACTGGAAGCTCACTGATGCAGATGGTCTGCGCTTCCACTACCAGCAACGAGCAATTGCCGCATCCCAGCGAGTGCAGGCTCAGGGCAGCGCTGAGGTCCCAGGCCTCCTGGCTGCCCACCCTGGATCACACCCTCCCTGGCCTGCGGTCCTGCTGAGCAACCCTCCAGGCTCCCCCGATCTGCAGACAGAGTGGGTTTCAAGAGAAGAGCAGGGACCACCTCTAAGTGTCACAGAGCTGCCCTGGGCCCTGGAGGCACTCGGCTGTGAACTTGATGTTACGGAACAGGCCGTTCCATGGGCCATGAAGAGTCTCGAGCTCCCCAGAGACTGTACAGCAGTCAGTGACACACAGTAGGCTCTCGGGGAAGACCTGATGCGTCAACAAGTCCAGATGTCAGACCTACAAAATGAAAGTCAGCCTGAATGCGGGGGAAGGTTATCTGGAAACAACTTTAAAATGCCTTGCAGGATGGGGAGGGGCGCCTAAGGGAAGGAGCGCAGTGGGAAGGCTGGAGTGTCCACCTGCCCGCTGAGCCCTTGCTGCCCTTCTGTTTCACACAGCAGAGCTCACTCTGCCCGGTCGAGGGGTCAGAGGCTCTTGGGCCTCAACACCATCTCAGCAACTGAACACAGTGGGCAGGAGGAACACGGGTCTGGGGATTGCACCCCAACCACGCCCACAGGCTGAGTGTCAGTGCAGCTGGGCCCATGAGGTGCCGCCCAGCTCAGTGGGCGAGAACACCAGGGCCTGGCTACACGGCTCTGGCCCTGCCTTGGCGAGCGCAGCCTGGGCTGGCGTAACCCAGGCCGAAGGCAAACACCACCCCCCCTCACCTCCCGAGCACAGGACTCCCTTCCTCTTGGGAGTCACACTCCTGCCGGTTCTCAGGCACACGTCAGCCTGATCTTCTCCACAGCTGACCACCCCTTGCCCTGGCCACTGTGTGGGATGGCCAGGTGTCGGGTTGCCTGTTCCTAGGAAGGGCAGCTGGTAGTAGCCTGGAAGCCCTGCAGGCTCAGGTTGAGGGCAGGGCCCCAGCTTGCTCTTGTCACAGGCCACCAGTGTCTAGGGCACAGAGTTCCGGTCCTGCTACCTAACTGTGCAGCCCTGGTCTGCCCAGGGTCCCAGGACCTTCTTTCCAGCTTCTCAGAAACAGACCAGGTCAAACAGAGTTGCCCATCCAGAGGGGAAGCTGCCTGAGCCCCAGTGAGTACTGACCAGTGTCGCGGCTGCAGAACCCCCTGCCCCAAAGGCACAGCTAACAAGGCCTGCGAGGGGGAGAGCGGGGGTGGGGGGCCACCCACCCAGAGCACAGGCCAGTGCCCAAACTTCAGGGCTGCTCTTCCTCATTCCCATTTGCTGAGAAAGCCCAGGCAGAATCAGGGTAACCAGAAGTAAGTCGGTGTTTTTCTTTGAATTTTAGAGTTCCACCTAAGAGAATTTCTTTCTAAAAGTTTCTTCTCAATTTTTGTTTCTTCTTAAGATTAGATGTTCTTCTTAGAAGTTCAGAAATCACATACAGGTGCCCCTTTCCTGCCACAAACCTGTCGTCCCGAGGAGAGCCTGCTGTGAGTCTACTGAGATGCATGTATGTAGGTGTCCACACATTGTGTGCTCACACACGTCCTCCCATGCACAGTGTCTACAATTAGTGCATTACGTGTGTGCACGTATTGAATTACAGCGCATTCCTTTACATTATGCATATGATTCTTCATGAAAGTGGACAGGTCCTACATTTTATTTAATAGAAGCCTTTCTAAAACTTCTGCCTAGGTTAGTTACATTAAGCCCTTTCCCAGACTACCTCTCTGCAACCTGCCCCAATCCCTCCCCAGGGAGAGTTCTGGGCTCCCAGTCCAAGGGCACCCAACAGAGCTGCACTCAACAAACAGGCCTGGCCACTTGCTGACACAAGCAGGTCTCCGGCACAGTGTGGGAAGAGCCGGTCATTCCGGTAGTGCATCAGGCTCAAGCCTAGAAGACACCTCGCTGACCTTCTCCAAGACTCGAGAGCTGAGCACCCCGAGAGTGACCCTGAGGAAGGAAGGCGGCAACTCAGCCAGGTAAATAACACAGGGCACTCCACCCAGTGGGCGGACAGAGCGCCAGGCCAATGGTATTTGGCTTTGCTCCTGCAAAGCACATGATCATCGCTGGAGCTTTGATAACACAACTTAACATCACTGCGGCTTGATGGGAAGCACCTGGAAGACTCCCTCCTGTGCCCTGTCCAGGCAGATCAGAAAGGTAGCAGCCCTTGGCTGAGGCTCAACTCCAGCTTCTTGCTGGTGGACTGCACCTTATTCACAACAGAGCCTCCCCTCCTGTTAGCGGCATGAGCTCTGCTGGTGCAGAACGGGCTTTCAGGTCCTGATGGTGGAAAGCTGTCCTCCTGCTTCCACCCTGGACAAGCCCTGCGTGGCAGCGCTGCTCTCCGTGGCTGGGAGGTGTTCTGACCACTGGGTGGATGGGGGAGCGTCCATTGTGTCCACTGTGTGGATGGGGGAGCGTCCATTGTGTCCACTGTGTGGATGGGGGAACGTCCATTGTGTCCACTGTGTGGATGGGGGAGCGTCCATTGTGTCCACTGTGTGGATGGGGGAGCGTCCATTGTGTCCACTGTGTGGATGGGCGTGTGCACCCTGGTGGTGTCGCCTGTCTTGTTCTTGGTCTAGCACTTGCCGTCTTCTCAGTTTGTGTGGCTTCTGTTGCTCATTTGTTTACAGCCTGTTCTCTCCCCTAGAATTCAGCCACGTGAGACCGGGGCCCTGGCCATCCTGTGGGTGGGTCCACTACCATAGGTGGGGCAGCACTACCCGGCACAGGCAGGCCCCATGAATATGGTGGGCACTGCAGGAGTCAGTTCCTCATCTAAGGCAGTGGGGACTCATTGGAAAGGGGAAAGGAGCCATGCACGGGGAGAGCAAAGTGTGTGTGTGTGTGTGTGTGTGTGTGTGTGTCCCAATCCAGGGCCCTCCGTCACTCCTGGAGTGAGAGTGAAGCAGTTAGGTTTCCTGAACTGTGGCTGCTGTGCTGGGGGAGAGGAGGGCAGGGTGCAGACGCCCCCCACTCTGGAACCCAAAGGGTGCCTCAGCAGGTGGGATGCTGTGCCGGGGGCCGGGCAGCCTGGCTGGTGGTTACTGGGGACTCAGATGTCAGAGGAGGTGTGTGCTAAGGACCCCTCAGAGAAAGGAAGCCGCAGAATCCCAGGACAGGAGAGCTCTGAGGTTGTGGGCCGGGAGCTGCCCTAAGAGTGGAGAGGTCAGCAGCTTCTGCTCTTGTCCTGAGCGGTCCCTGCCCTCTGCAGGGTGTGGAATTAGGGGCTTCAGAGGCCAACACAGCCTTCTTGTCCCAAACCCCTTCCCCAGTTGGAGGCTTTGCCTCACTGAGGACAAACGCTGGTCCCGTGAACCCTCCACCCCTCAGGAGGTATCTGTCCAGCCGGGTGCCAGCTGTCACGGCCACACATGCCCATGTGGGTCCAGTCTGGCATCGACCTGTCCCGGGATCATGGGTGCTTTGGAGTAACAGCTAAGAGAAAACCTTTCCGCTCACCATGGCTGTGCTAGTACCAGTGGCTCTTCCCCAAGGTTGCCCGGTCCCTGAGTGCAGCCCTCTCCAGTGCAACAGCTGCTCAGGACACAGCCATCGCCCCTCCCTGTGCTGGCAAGTGCCATCCTCTGCAGGTCAGAGTCAGGCGAGGGCTAGGGGACTCGTGGACTTCCTGGGAGCCACTTTCAGACTTCAGAGGTACATGTCGGGAACACTGAGGCTGATGGGCTTCTGTGCGCTCTCCTGGCCAGAGCTGGCCACTCACGGCACTTCCCTGAAATTCGGAGCTCTCCCCAGCTTCTTGGCAGGAAGCTTGCTGAGTTAAGCAGAGATCTCTGCCACTGGACTCCTGGGAGCATCGGCTACCAGTGGTGGCAAACAGTGGCACCTAGCGGTGAAGTTGATACCAGTCTTGGAAACTGGGGTGGGTCCTCATTCCCCCAGTGCTGAAGATAGACCCCCGAGAGTCACAGAGGCAAGCAGGGAAAGCCGGTTTTATTTAGGAAACAGACAAACCAGAGATAGAGAGCAGGAGAGAAGTGAGGGCCCAGCTGGTTGCCCCTGAGAGGAGTGTGTCTTGCCCTTTGTGGATCCCAGATTTCCTGTCCACCCTCCTCCTCTTTCTGTCTGCCTGTGTGCCCCAAGACAGGGGAAGAAGAGCTGGGGGACTCATTAGCCACTCCTTGTGCTGGGAAGTGCAGCTGGATCTCCAGAGGGTCAGCAGCTGTTAGGGGTGGGGGAGTGGATCCCGAGGTTAGCGGTTAACAACCCGTTTCCTTTCTTTGGGATGAGCTACCTGTCCTTTGCCTATCCAACATTCAAGGCCTCGGAGGTCCTTTCTGTTCCATCCCAGGTACTGGAACTTCCCCTGGATGCCAGTTTCCAGGAGTGAGATGATTGTGGGTACCTTGGGTCATCTGTGTCAATCTCTTTGGTCTTGTGTAGGGTAGCCCTGGTGCAGGTTCCCAGCTCCTGGGCACACTCTGCCCATATGCTGGAGTGGCATGAAAGCCAAGGCAGCTTCTGGGTGCCCAGGTCTGCCACTCCCTTCCCTGTTCAAGCACATGTCTGTGGGGCTGCTTCTGTAGATGAGGGCCATTGTCAGGGTCTAGGAAGACAGGAGGAAGCCAGTGGGTGACATATCTAAACCTGCCTCGGTGATCTGCGGTGCTGGAGGCTTCTGCGTAAGGAGCCTCCCAGAAGGTAAAGATGCTGCGCACTCTTAAAATCCCCCCAAACCGAGAACACAGCCTCTTCAACAAATGGTGCTGGGAACAGTGGAAATCCATATGCAACAAAAGGAAATTAAACCCCTATCTCTCACCATGCACAGAACTCAACTCAAAATGGATCAGGGACTGAGGAATAAAACCAGAAGAAAAAGTAGTAATCCCATCACGTGAGATTAGGCCCCAACGTCCTTAATACAACTCCTTTGGCACAAGAATTTGTTGAGGGCCACAGCCGAGTCGGGATGACGCACGGCATTCTTGCCAGAAGTAGTGGTTGAGAGGTGACTCCAGTGAACCATTAAGATGATGACTTTTGAGTTCTCGCGGAGTTCCCGTTGAGTTCCGGTTGAGCTCTCGTGGGGATTCCTGGAGAGTTCCCATTGGTTGGGGAAGTGCCGGAGGAGGGATTTTCCGGTTGGTGGTTCCTGGAGGAGCCGCGTGGTGTTCGGGAGAGTTCCTGGGGAGCGTGTGTGGAGTGTGCTGGTGGAGTTCAGAAATAAAGTTTGTTTCTCTTTCTGACTAGCTCGAGAGACCTTCTCTTTTACTTGATCTAAAATGTCTTTCTCCATGGTCTGAACCTCTAACAATTTACTTAATACTCTTTCGGTTTGTTTTTTTACTAATTTCTAATCTACTATAAAGATAACGCAACTCAATAAGATAACACAAAACAAAACCAAAACAGAATGAAACAAAAAATCGTTGTATCAATTTTCCTATTTTCTTGAAATGTATTTTTGTGGTCTATCTCTATCTCTTTCTCAGGGCCGAACAACTTCAAACCTTGAGCCAGCCATTTTTCCCAGTTTGCCTGAGAAAGTTCTAGGGATAGGCAGCTTGAAACAAAAACAAAACAAATCAAAACAAGAACAAATTGTTTTTTGAAATGGTCACCCATTCTCTCGCCTTCCCTCAGGGGCGAGCAATTTCACTTACCTCCGAGCTTCAGGCATTCCCCTCACGGGCCACCAAATGCCGCAGTCTGGCTGGGCACAAATCACGAGCCACTCAAGAGGAACAAACTTTATTTCTGAACTCCACCAGTACACTCCACACACGGTCCCCAGGAACTCTCTCGAACGCCACGCGGCTCCTCCAGGAACCACCAACCGGAAAATCCCTCCTCCGGCACTTCCCCAACCAATGGGAACTCTCCAGGAATCCCCGCGAGAGCTCAACCGGAACTCAACGGGAACTCCGCGAGAACTCAAAAGTCATCATCTTAATGGCTCGCTGGCGTCACCTCTCAACCACTACTTCTGGCAAAAATGCCATGCGTCATCCTGACTTGGCTGTGGCCCTCAACAAGAATTGAAATCAAGTATAAATAAATGAGATGGAATCAAACTAAAGAGTCTCTTCTCAGCAAAAGAAGCAATCTGTGAGGTGAATAGAGAGTCTACTTCTTGGGAGTAAATCTATATCCCTCACACATCAGATACACCACTAATCTCTAGGGTAGATAAAGAACTCAAAGTGCTAAGTAAGCACACACACACACACACACACAAAACAAATAATCCAATCAATACATGGGCCAACGACCTGAACAGACACTTCTCAGAAGAGGATATACAATCAGCAAATATATGAAAAAATGTTCATCATCTCTAGCAATTAGAAAAATGCAAATGAAAACCACTCTAAGATATCATCTTACTCCAGTAAGAATGGCAGCTATTATGAAGGCAAACAATAATAAGTGTTGGCGAGGATGTGGGGGGAAAGGCACACTCATACACTGCTGGTGGGACTGCAAATTGGTGCAGCCAATATGGAAAGCAGTATGGAGATTTCTTGGAAAACTGGGAATGGAACCACCAGCTATCCCTCTCCTCGGTCTATACCTAAAAGATTTCAAAACAGCATACTACAGGGACACAGCCACATCAATGTTCATAGCAGCACAATTCACAATAGCTAAACCTAGATGCCTTTCAGTAGGTGAATGGATTAAAAAAATGCGGCATATATACACAATGGAATATTACTCAGCAATAAGAGAATAAAATCATGGCATTTGCATGTAAATGGATGGAGTTGGAGAAGACAATGCTAAATGAAGTTAGCAATTCCAAAAAACCAAATGCCAAATGTTTTTTCTGATATAAGCAGGCTGATTAATAGATGGGTAGGGAGGGGGAGCATGGAAGGAATAGAGGAACTCTAGAGAGGTCAGAGGGGTGGGAGGGGAAGGGAGGTGCATGGGGTTATTAGTGATGATGGAAGGTGATGATCATTATCATCCAAAGTACAGGTATGAAAATGCGAATTGGTGTGAATACACTGTGTAGAGATATGAAAAATTGTGTAATAAGAATGGTAATGCACTCTGCTGTCAAATATAAATAAAAAATTAATTAAAATTAAAAAATTCCTCTAAACCTCCATAAAGCAGGGCCTGGGGGTGGGGTGGTGAAGAGGCTGACGTGACCAAAGTGATGATGTTGGAAGTGAGTTCCCAGCTAGGGGACAGGACAGGGAGGGGGAGGCTTGCAAAGACGGAAGCAGGCGGCCAAGGGGATTCTGCATGGCGTAAAATGCGTCAGGAGGCCCAGGTCCTCCGTGGGGAGCTGGGAACAGCTGCTGAAGATGCTCCCAGGGCTGGTGGAGCATCCAGAAGGTGGTCCTGGTCAACCTAAGCAGCCAGGCCAGAGAGCAGCAGTAGCAGAAGACAAGGTCAGATGTCGTCCAGCACCAAGGACAAGTGCCCCGTGCACAAGGTACACAGGCCAGAGTCGAAGCCCCTGAGGTGGGTTGCAAAATTGAAAAGAAGATCAAAGTTCATTAACTGATTACAAGGCTGAGGTGGAAAGTCCATGTTATGCTGAGTATCGTTCCTTTTCCCAGAACTAGGGCCTGAACCTAAGGTGCCTTACCACTGAGCCACGTCCCAGCTCTTTTAATGTTTTCCTCTTTGAGACAAGTTCTCCCTAATGGCTCAGGCCTCGCTACGTTGCTGAGTCTGGCTGTGACCTGGCGATCCTCCTGCCTCAGCTTCCCGAGCCGCTGGGATTGCAGGTGTGCCCTGGCGCCCAGCTGTTGCGGGGACTTTCTGAAAGGTTGGCCTTTTGAATTTCTGCAGCCTCCCTTTTCAAGGGAAGTCGAGCGCAGAGAGGACCATGGCCCACCTGAGAACGCCCACCACAGGGAACAGGTGTGAGCCTTTTCCAAGGTCAGGCCCTGGTGCACCATGCTGCTCTCTGTTCTGCATGAGCACGTTATCCACATGTGCTCCACATAGTCATCATTTTCATCAAACTCTCATTGTCATCAGACTAAGCTTCAAGCACCTCATCCCCTTGACTGAGGGTCATAGTTTTCAGATGGTGGCTTCCCTCAACAGTTGCCACCACATGTCCCTGACCAACGCTGGAAGGCTCACTTCATAGATCCACACTAGGCAGAGGTGACCAGGGTCACAGAGCTTTGGAAACAGTCTGCAAGCATCAAGCTTTACTAACAAATGAGTAGCAAAGGGATTTTTCAGCTTCGGCTCTGAGGTTTGGGGCAGACTTGCCCTATCCAAATCAGTAACTGCTGTTTGAATTTTAATTAACTAAATAAAATGCAGCTTTGAGTTCCGTGTCACAGCTCCACCTGCTGCAGGTCAGGAGCTCAGCTGTTGCATGTGGCCAGTGACTGCCGACCCGACCAGCACTGCTCGAGAGGGGACATGTCCAACCCCTGGGCTGAAGCTGTGTCCTGTGTGTAACAGGTCTTAGATTTCTTATGATAGTTAGAACAGTGCTGTGTGGGTGACATGAAATGGGCCCACTGGGGTGCTCTGCATGTCGTAAAGAGTCCTACTCATCGAATCTTCTTAAATGGCTTCAACAGTGTAAGATCATCGGGTCTTTGCAATGCCAAGGCTGGGCCTGGGGTGTCTTCATATTAGCTCCTTTTCAGAAGTTGAACTCGGTGCCTTGGGGTTGACATTTATGCTTTGCTTTTTAGGACAGAAGAACCTTCCACATTCAGCGCTGTTGACAACTTCTTTCCAGGTAGAAGGTAGGTAACATGCACATGTAAAATAGGAAGTGTATCACTTTGCCATAAGATCACACCTGTCCAAAGTAATGTGAAAGTGCCATCGTGTACTGGCTGAGAAGAGCCACCCGCACGGCCTCAGAGGAAGGGGTCGAGGTGACATGCAGGAAGGTAAATGAGTAACACTCTCTGCTGCTCCGGGGCCCAGTGTGACCAAGTTCATTAACTAGTAGCAGCCTTGACGGCTAGCACACGGTGACTCAGAGGGAGGACGGCACCCTGGTTCAGGTGGCTTCCCTGTGCCGACTTGCTTCTTGCAGGGAGCTCCACCTCTACGTGCCCACTGCCAGTGGACCCTGAGCCGGCACCATGGAGAGAAGCCTGAGGAACGGCCTCGTGGTCTCCTTTGGATTCCTCCTCCTCTTCACAGCCTACGGAGGTCTGCAGAACCTGCAGGTAGGTGTGGGCCTTGGAACATGACCTTGACCTCTAAGCTTGTCCTGCCTCCAGAGCCACAGGCAACAGATAGTGCAAGGCCATTTCTTTTGTCAATGCACCCTAGACTCTCTTCGCCCCGTGCCTCTGAATTCTCCAGAACAGACTGTGTTTTAATACAAAACCTGACAGCGTCAGTTCCTGCTTACATTTCCACGGGCTGTACACTGTTTGACCCTTGGACAAGCAGAGCCAGTGTCTCAAGGGAGTGCTTTGAGAGGACGATTTGCCTCTGGTGGTCAAAAGGAGACACAAGAAAAATCCTGAATTCCATGGCTCCATGCCCCTGGCTTTGTGATCTGCGCAGAAATACCAATCTATCAAACCTTGCTAGACCTCCTCGATTCCATGCTGTCTTTAAGCAAAAGTGTGAACTGGACAGAACAGTCTTCCTTCTGAACTACTGATGGACTGCTTCCTCCTGAGTCATACAAAACCCAGTGGTTTCCAGAAGGCTCTGGTGCTAAGTGAGTAATGGTCAATAGTTGTCTCAGGTGTAAATGCCCCATGATTCCCAGTCAAAAGACAGAGCGATTGTAAGAATCAACAAATACAACAAGATGGGAAGGTCCAACAATGTGCTGTCCAACAGACTCTGTGTAGCCTCAGGGCACACACATGAAAGTGGTGAGACGGAAAAAGATATGCTAGGAAAATGGCAGCCATGAGCAGGACTGGCATCTCGGCTTGTTTTCTGTTGCTGTAACAGAATACCTGAGACTGAGTAATTCACAGAGAAAAGAGGCTTGTTTGGGCTCATGGTTTTGGAGGCTGGGAAGTCCAAGAGCATGGAACTAGCACCTCCTCAACTCTCTGGTGGGGGTCCCATGCTGCTTTCCAACCACAGAAGAAAGTGGAGAGCAGGGAGCCACACATGAAAGGAAAGGGGATGGTCCCTGCAGCAGAGCCCCTGTGCCAAGGGGATGCTCTCCCCACACACGAACACCCGCTGGGCCACACAACGCCTCCCGCAGGCCCCTCCCACGTGGGGAGGTCACAGTGCTCCTGAACAACAGTGGGCCACAGCAAAACTCAGAGGGGACAGTTAAGAATGTCTCCAGACAATGACAACAGAGACCATGCACCAAGACTTAGAGGAACAGCAAAGGAGGTCCCAAGGAAGACGCTCAGAGCAACAGAGTCGGACGCCCAAGAGAGGAGTCCAAAGAGCTCGCTACCCCCAGGGAGCAGAAGAGCCCCAAGCCAAGGCCAGAGGAGGGGAACGCGTGTCCTGGAGACGACGCTCTCGCTGTCCGAGGTGTAAAGGGTTTCTCCACTCTGCAGGCTCTGTTCACCTTCCTGGCTGCTCCCTGAGCTGTAAGGAGCTTTTTAGTTGACACCATCCCATTTACTGATTCTTGGTTTTACTTCTTGCACTTTCGGAGTCTTGTTGAGGAAGTCAGTTCCTAAGCCAACCTGATGGGGAGTTGGGCCTGCATTTTCTTCTTGTAGGTGTAGGGTCTCTGTCTAATTCCTAGGTCCTCAATCCACTTTGAGTTGAGTTTGGGGCAGGGTAAGAGGTAGGGGTTCAGTTTCATTCTGCTACGTATGAATTTCCGGTTTTCCCAGCACCTTGTTGAAGAGGCTGACCTCATGTGTGGAGATGACCTTGTCCTTTCCCAGGCCATACGTGGTCCAAAGTCTCACAACGCTGGCAGGACATGAGCACTTGATCCTGGGGGCACACCCAGTCTCTGGAGTGTGCTCAGGGGTTAGGTATTGAGAGCCATCATGGACTGTGTGTGGACCAAACCAGCACTGTAGCCAGTGCACAGAAGAATCGGGTATCTGGGAACTTCCAGCGGCAATCCAGCTGGTCAGACTGCCCAGATGCATGTGACTCCTCTTTGGCTCTGCGAGGTCCCACACAGCACTGGAGATGGGGTGCCTGCTGTAGCCACACAGCCTCTCAGAGATGGGTGTACCCTGCCAAGATGCCAATCAACCTGCTGACTGCAAGACCACCCCTGAAACCGTATCCCTGCCTTTGATGCTCTCCCTTCAATAAAGAATAGGAGCCATTTTTTAACTGTTCTATTCCAGGTTCTACTAGGAAGCATCTACCAGGCGCTCCCTTAAAATACAATTCATTTCTTCACTAATCACTTCAGACTTTATTTTCTCAGGTGGCTTATCCTTTCCCACAATATGAGGGAAGATATGGGGTGTGCCAACGTACTTTTTACTGTGCTGTTTTCAGTTTATGAAGGCTTTGGGGGATGGACCCCATCAGTGGAGGAGAATCCATAATAGCGTCTACAGTTGATTTAAATTTCTACTCACCTGGTTCCAAATGTGTATCTCATTCCTCACCTCTAGAAGGGAATCATTAAAACTAAAAGCTGCCTTCTAGATAAATAACCTACCATACACCTGTTTTAAGGGTGCTCACTGACCAGTGAAACTCAGGTGAGCATCACGATGCCAGCCAGGAATGATTAGGAAAACCTGCTCCAGCACAGAACCTGAGAGGCGCTTCCCCAAGACTATAAAAATCATGGTGCTTATTGTATCAGGGTTCTCTAAGGAACGCATCAGTAGGAAGTCTATTTATAAAAAGGGGATTTATTATGTGACCAGAGGCTGGACAGTCCACAATGGCCATCTGCAGTCTGGACAGAAGCTGCGCAGTCCAAGAGGCTGAAGCCCCAGAACAAGCGGAATCAACGGTGCTGCCCTAGTCTGGGACCGAAGGCTTCTGGGGAATCCCGGGCAGAGCCGCTTTGGAAGAGTGAAGAGGCCAGAGTCCCGTGTCCTCAGACGATGGCAGCAGCAATCAAGAACCCATTCAAGAAGAATGGAGCTTGCTTCTGCTGATGCCTCCTTGTTCTTCCAACTGCTCCTCCATCCAAGCCATCATCCTATTGGATGGTGCTGCCCCCTCTTGGGAGGGTCTCCATTTCAGGTGGCCGACCCACATGCCCATCAAATTGGCCATTCAAATTGACCACTATAGTTACAAAAAAATTGTCTTTCACTTTTGCAGAGAACTTAACCCCGACCCTAATGATTTAAAAATATATTTGCTAGAATCCTACTTTTCCTTACATGTTGAAGGGTCAAAAATTTCAGAGTTATGATAGTTTAGCCAAATATGCATAAGGAAGAAAAGCAAAGACAGAATTCCACATCAAGCATTCCATGTGTCGGTCCCAGGTTTATGTTCCTGAAGGCAAATCCCAAACCTCCATGGTAAGGAAGGATCTGATCTGTGCAATTAGGGGAGATGAGGTTGAGAGGATCATGGGAATGGGAAGAGGAGACGTGAGGAGAAACGTGACGGGGGTTCGGAGATGCTGAGTGACACTGAGGTCCAGACAGGGCCAGCCACGTTAAGAAGCAAACAAAATGAAAACAGGTCAGAACAGACCATGAAGCAGGTCCTAGTCTGGACTTTCCCTTCTTCAGTTAGGCCTGTCGGTCAGCTGTCACTGTGACACAATGCCTGAGAACAACTTTTTAAAAGGAGGAAAGATTAGTTTGACTCCTGGTGTCATAGGGCTCAGTCCACGGTCACTTGTTACGTTGCTTTGGGCTGAGGCAGAACATGATGGTGAAGGGCACAAGGTGAAGCTGAGCTTCTCCCCCACGGTGACCAGAAAGCAGGGGGGCAAGGGACACGCCCCAGTGACCTATGTCTTCCAAAAGGGCCCCACCTCCCAAAGTGTCTGCCACTCCCACTAGCACCCAGCTGGGGACAAAGTCTTCAACACAGGAGCCCTTGGTGACATTCCAGGCCGTGACACTAAGCCGTAATTTTGGAAATCAGTTTCTTTTGCCTGGTGGACACTTAGCACTGGAAGCTGGAATTCACACTCAGATCACAGAAATGGGCAGCCAGCCCTCCCTTCAGCCCTCGTCAGGAGCGCCACACCGTCTCAGCTGCCCTGTGGAACACCCCGACTTTCTGGCTCAGTGGCGGGCCTGTTTTTGGTGGCTTACACCAGTTTCTACTTGAATCTTTGCAATATTTACATGGTATCTAGGAAAGTACGAAGCTGTGCCAGTGTTTTAAAAGGCGCGAGTTACATTTACCTTCCCCCGGCAGAATGATCACATGTGGAAACAATGCTGGAGGTCCTGTCTCCACTGGGGACAGCATGTCCTGGCCACACTGCGGCCTGCAGGGCCGCTGAGCTGAGGCTTCCCTCTGATTCCCCAGTGCTATGCCAGTTCAACGTGGCCACTCGGCCCAGAGCCCTCCTGCTGGGAACATGGTCGTGACCCACGGCACAGGAGGAGGAGAAGAGAGCTCAGGGGAAGCATAGACTAGGTGGGATCCCCAGAGAGGCCCAGCCCACTGCCAGGAAGGGCCCAGCCTGCTCAGCAGGAAGATGGTCTCCCCCTCCTCCACGCAGCAGGAGACCTCCCAGGGACCCCCACTCAGGGAGGGTGTTGCTGAGTACACTCTTCCATCCTGGTGCCGTAGCAGCCAGAAAACACCCCCATGGGATGCCCAAGGCGTGGTCCCCGGCCCTGTGGCTGTGTCCCCTTACACAGCAAAGGGACACTGCAGCAATGGCTGAGGGCTGGAAATGGGCAGAGAGTCCTGGATCATCCAGGTGGAGTCGGGATCTTATAAGAAAGAGGGAAGCGAGAAGGGACCTGGGGACAGAGTGGAGGGGAGTGTCACCGCCAAGGTACCCAGGAGCCTCTGAGCTGGGAAGGAAAGGAAAGGGTTCTCCCAGAGCCCTGGACACAGCCCGCCCCGCCTGGAAGTCCTGCCTCAGAGGCGCAGGGGGGTAAAAGCGTGTTCCCTGGGCTGTGCTGGCAGGTCCCAGCGGCAGGTCACACCAGCGAGCGAGTGAGCCTCCTCAGGGCAAGTGGGACAAGAGCCAAGCCAGCCCACTTGGGGGGCTCTGCTCCCCTGCTAGACCCCCTCCTGGTCACCACGCACTGCACCCTGGGAGACGTCAGTGCCGAGGGCAGGTGGGGGGAAGGTACAGGCTGCCCACCCCACGCTACCACGTCCATGGCCAGCAGGGCTCTCTTAGGAGACCCAGCGGGCGAGGGGCTGGGTGAGAGAGCACAGCAGCACAGTCCACCTGGATCCCCATGTCCTCAGAGCCTGGGTGGAGCTCTGTTGTCACAGCGGCAGGAGGGGCCACCCCCTGTCCTGCCCACCACGCTCCTGGGAACCCCTCCCCCAATTCCAGGGACCCTGGAGGGCAGCGGTGCCATCTCCTCAGGACAGTGAGTCAGGGTGGGCCTCAAATTCATGTCCACCAGAACTGGCAAAGGGGACCTTATGTGGGAAAGGGGTCTTCGCAGAAGTCACCAGCCAAGGCGAGACACACTGTGTTAGGGTGCGCCCTAACTCCAATGGCTGGTGTCCTACAAAGAGAGGGATGTCTGGACACAGACCCAGGGGGAAGAGAGACCTGTGAAGATGGGCAGGGGTTGGGATGGTGCAGCCACCCGCCAGGGTCCCTCGGCACTGCCGTCACCGCCAAGGCCAGGAGGGGCAAGGAGGACCCGCCCCTGGCTCCTCGCGGAGAGCAGCGTCCCGCCGACACCTTCTTCTGAGACCTTCTGAGAGCCCCAGCGTTCACAGGAGACGGACGCAGGCTACCAGGGCTATGTGCTCCCAGACATCAAGGCTCCTCCTGTGAGTGCTGGGGAGTGGGAAAGGGTGGGAAGAGCCAGCACAGAGGGTCTCCTGGCCATGTGTCTGCAGCTCGAGGACCAACTCGTCATGAAGTGATAAAATGTGGCTAGTTGAAGTAAACAGCCGTAAACTTAAAGTGGTATTAAAAAAAAAAATACACCGACAGTTTTGATACAAAAAAGGATGTTTGGCTTATGTCCTTTCAATGCCCAGGGAAGGTGCTTCCACTCCTCCTCTGCTGCGGTGTCTGTGAAGTCTAGACATGGCTCCTGTCTGCTGCAGAAGCCGGTCAGAACCCCAGAGAACCAGGCAGAAGCCACACAGACAGGGCCATGCCAGCACTGAGGCAAGAGCAGAGACAGCGGCCACACAGAGGCCACACAGGGCCACTGCTGGACTGGATGAGGCCACAGAGGGCTGTGGCAGCAGGACCCACACCCCCGGGGAGCTGCCCTGCAGGCTGTAGGAGGACTGTCCATCAGGAAGGCTGGCAGCAGGCTCTGCAGAGGGTCCTGTTTCCAACCATGGAGCCACAGTGGCTGCAGTGGCGGATCCTTCAGCAGCCGCCCCAGGGAGAGGGGGCCCAGGGCCCTGGCTGGCCTCTGCTCTCCTCAACCCACCACACAGAGTGAAGGGTCACACGCTCAGGGAATGGAGCAGGGGCAGTGCAGTGGCTTTTCCACGCCCGTCAGGGACAGCCGGCCTCTGGCTCCCCACTGCCTGCGCTCTGCAGTTGCCCTGACCCCCTCCCCTCCCCGGCCTCCCTCTGTTCTCACTGATCCTCGATTTCCTTAAGGCCCCCTCCTGACCCCGCGTGCACTCAGGTACTGTCTGCCCGCATGTGGGCATGCACAACCCCTCAAGGTGAGTTTTATATGTACGCCAGCCCTCAGGTTCTGTGGGTTCTGCAGCTGAGGTTGAACCAACTGCAGAGTGGAAATAATTTTAGAAATTGCATCTGTTCTGAAAAAATATAGACCTTTTTCTTGCCGTTTCCTAAGTAACATAGCGCCTGTGATGTAATTCATATTGTAAATAACCCAGAGATGATTTAAAGCACATGGAGGGTGTGTGTAGGTCACCTGCAAACGCTGTGCCATTTTATTGAAGGGACTTGAGCATCTGTGGTTTGTTTGGTCTTCCAGGGGGTCCTGGGCCCATCCCCTGTGGGTCTGAATGAGTTGGTTGGGTTTTCATCACTATGGCAAACTCTGAGGCCTATCGAGAGGAAAGGCCGGTTCTGCTCACAGTTCACAGGTGTTGGCCTGTGGTCTGCCGGGTCCGTGCTTTTGGGCCTGTGGCCAGGCAGCCCCAGCATGTAGCAGCACTTGGCAGACCACTCGCCACCTGCTCAGGAGGTGAAAGAGGAAGAGCACACCGGGGACCAGGCCCTCCCAGAGGCCCTCTCCCGGGGTTCCACCCCCCCTCCCCCCGGGCATCACCCGGCCTTCAACACAAGCACCGAGAGACAACTGAGTGATCAGAGTGCACATCCTGTGTGTGCAGAGTTCAAAGGTAGACCTGGCTTTTTGCCAACCAGTAGGAAATGTTGTTTTCATAAGCTGATTTCTAAGAGACCAGCATGGCTACCCCACATGGAGCACACCGACTCCAGAACTTACCCACCTGTCAAACAGCTGGAAGGCACTTTGTTCTGCAGAGCAGAGCAGTGTTTTGTTGTGTTTGCTTTAATGATAATTCCTAGTATAAGCTGATTAAAAAAAAAAAGTCCAGTTTTTTCAGCCAAACCTAAAGTGGGTTTCCAACCATGGGTCTGTTTGGACAGTTGTGTGACAAATGTCCTGGTCTTGGCTTGACATTTATTTGAAAAGAACAGGCCTCCATCCAGGGAAATTGCAGCAGATTTTTTTCCCCTTGAAAACTCAAGATAGCACATTATTTTTGAGTTATTTTAAATGGCATTACCAAAGTTATGAAGATTATAATCATGTATGCACCATGTATTTTAGGGTCAAAATAATTGCTGGCACCAAAACATTATATTTCATGTCCTCCTTCACATAAAAACACGTGTATGTACTGAAAAAAAAATGAATAAGCATATATCTTATGATGAGATTTTCAAGAAATTATTTCTTTCTTGTTTTGGGGTGGGATTTTACATGTTAGGGTAAAAATTGGTTGAATAGCAATTGCTTTTGTGTCTTCCGGGCATCCTGCAAAACAATAGAAAAGGTGACTGGACTTTGTTCTTAAACAGGACGAAGAATGGAGAGTCTCAAGAGGTGACCCACTTCCCAGGCAGCCTGGGGCCAGGATGACAGCAGTGCTCCAGCCCTGAGCAGCCTCCCAGGGGCCCCCTGGCTGTGGCCATGTGGCTGACAAGGGCACAGAACTGAGGGGAACGGGTCAGGCTGAGTGCGGTGGTTCTGGGGCATAAGCAAGGCTGGAGTTGGTAGCAGAGCTGGAGGGACTGGGCAGGAAGCTGCCTGGCCTGCTACCCTGGTACGTGGTGGAACTGCTTCCTGGTGGCAGAGGGTGCCATGGGGGGGTGCCTGGAAGTGGTTTGTGAGCCCCATCTGACTAGTGCAGTTCTGACCACTGTCCCTAAGCAGGGACTAGAATGTCTTTCCCTTTACAAGTTCTAGCCCCTAAAGTCCTGGGGCTCTCCGGGGTCATCTGGGGCAGCTAACATGACATTGGCTTCTGTCTCTGTTTTAGCCAACACTGTCACCGGGTTTCACGCACAGCGGTGGGTCTGTGGGTGGCTCCACTTCCCATCCAGGATGACGCTCCCAGTCTCATCCTTGACCTTGATCCTCCCCGTGGCGTACTTGGTCTCCTGGCAGCCATTGCAGTACACAGTCTTGACGGTGCCATCGGGGAACTCCCTCCTCTTGAACTGGGCCGTGTGGATTTCTTTCTGCCCGTTGCTGAACAGGATGGTTTTGTCGCCGTTCCTGGAAGAGGAGAAACACCCAGGTAAGCTGGGCAGTGCCCTAGCCAAGGCCACAAGTGTGGTGCCCGCAGGAGAGTGGCGGCAGACAGGGTCTGGACTCCTGGCTTCCTCTCCAGGCCCTGGAGGCCAGGACACAGAGGCACAGGAAGATGGCAGGGGCTTGGGGCACTGACAGGGAGGTGGGGAGTGACGGGATGGGCCACGATGCAGGGGGGCAGATATGTGGGGACCTGGGCTGACAGCCTGAGAGGGAGGTGAGAGGTGTTCACCCAGGGAGTGTGGTGAGCACCAAGAAAAGTGCCCCAGGTGATGGGAGATGTCCACTGCAGCAGACCAAGAGAACCAACAGGAGAACGGCAGGACTCCTGCAGCCTCGTGGACGCTAGGTGGAGGACAGGGAGGAGTTAGGCCACTGGGTGGACAGACCTCGTCTCTGCTCTCTGCATACACCAGCTCCCAGAGAGCAGACCCCAGCTGCACGGCCTCGGTACCCCACCCGCTCATTTCCACGTGCTCTACACTAGACCTGGGCTGGGCATCGGGGTCTGATGGACACTAGCACCTGGGACCGGAACTGTCCTGTGATTGCAATTCAAGCATAGCAGCTTCAGGGAATTAAATACAGTCCTGTGTCACTAACAATGGAGACATGTTCTGAGCAGTGTGTCCCTAGGAGGTTTAGACACCAACACACAAAGCTGGGGCATCCCTGGGCGCTACAGTCTCATGAGACTATTGCAGACAGCATCATTATGTGGCACGGGACTGACCCTGAGAATCCATGTTCAAACATTTATTCAAGGGATTTAATCAAGGTCACAGGCAATTTCTAGGGCCAAGGATATGATTTTTCTACTGTTGCATTTAAATAAACACTTTAATTTTTGCAAAAACCTAAACTAACATGAAGACACTGTTGAATGCACAAATCAAAGATTGGGGATGCTTTGGATTCACATGGCCTGACACGATCCTGACCTTTTCACGATGACCACTGTCCCATCTGGAAACACGATCTCCTCACGCCCACCCTTGAGCTGCGTCACTGTCCCGTCGGGAAACACAGTTTCTTTGGAGCCATCAGGGTGGAATTTTTCTGCAGAACACGTTTTTTAAAAATGCATGTTACATTGAATGTATTTAGAAACCATGTTACATGTAAATGATCTTTATACAAGGTGTTGTTGAGGTTCATAGAAAAGATACTATTTCCTAATTATAGGTGTTGATAACTAGTTTTGGCAGATATACTACAAAATGCCCAATGAAACTTGAATTTTAGATAATTGAATAACTTTTAGCATAAGTAGAATGGCTTGAGCTATCTTTTTTGATTTTATGCCTATGTGGAAGTGATCCTCCTTCAAGTACAAGTTGCATGTGAATTCTGAGTCTTGCTCTTTCTGCAGGCCAGCTGTGCATAGCACGACCCTCTCCCCGTGCCGGGCAGAGGCAGGGGCTGCAGCTGCCAGTCAGCCTGGCCCCCGGGCTACATCCGGTGCCCCTACTCATGAAAACAGTTCAAGGACTTAAATATCATATGGGAATAATCAAGACCCTTCCCCTGACACCCCCGTGATGGGAGCATGCTTGTCAAGCTCTCTGTTGCAGCAGGGCGTGAACAACGGGCACACGTACCCTGGCCCTTCAGCACAGTATCTTCCTAAACCAGGACCTTCCCGGGTCACTCGGCGGCTCAAATATATTTGACAGTGACTCATTTGCTATGGTCTGGATGTTTGGGTCTCCTCAAAATTCATGTGTTGAAACCCTCCCCGTCAGTGACAGTGTAGGAGGTGGGGTCTTTGGGAAGGATTTGATCTTGAGGAGTCCTCAGGAAGGATTAATGCCCTTAGAAGAGTGACCACAGAATGACCTCCCCTCCACGGGAAGCATGCACACCAGCCCCTGAACCTGTGGGCTGTGGTCACACACTCGCAGCCTCCAGAACCGTGAGCAATGCATTTCCTGGCTTGTCAGCCCCCGGGTTAGGGTTGCAACCACCCAAGGGCACCAAGACACATCCATGCAGGACTAGGACTAGTTTCCAGACCGGCTCTGCGGACCACTCCAGCACTTTCTATGCATGTTGGAGCATTGTGCTCCAGGCAGAGTGATCGCCCCAGTCTCACCCCAACACAAAATTCAGATTCTCCCAACTGTGCTCAGATAAGCCTCGTTTACACACACGCACCAGGGGAAAGAAAGACCAAGGAATGTGGCAAAATGTTAGAACCAGTGACTCCCAGCATGGGACACGCAGGAGATCTCCGTGCCTTCCTGGAAACTTTCTGTAACTTTGAAATTACATTAAAGTGAACAGATAAAAAGTTTAAAAAAATCTAAAGCAAGCCTAAAGCAAAGAAGTGGAACCACAGAGAGTTGGACCTTGTACTAGAGTGCCGAGTGTCAGAGGCCACGCCCCTCTCAGCACGCCTGCGTTTGAAATAGTGCAATCCAGAGGAAATGGTATTGTGTGACCATGTTTCCGAATACAGCATATGCACTAATTATGAATAGGAAAAAATTAAATTAACAAAATTAAAATATTATGGGAGTTTACATAAAGATTAACTTCCAGTATCACACCAATTGTGGCATAAATATTGTGTCCTTCTGACCCACACTCTCTGAAATGTTGAGCCCCAGAGGTTTCTCTGCCCACCCACTCAGTATTTCTACAGAACACTAGCTGGGCTCTACAGACCCAATCTGGTTTGGTTATCCATGTTTCCTAGAGAGAAAAAAGCAGCATCAATTGTAAGGAAACTAGACCAGGAATGAGCTGGAGCCCAGTGCAGGCTATTTTTTTAACCAAATGCAAAGTGCTTTTGTGACTTAAAGTCTCGCAAGCAGAACAACGTGCCTTCTCTCTTTTTTTTCTCTTCAATTTTTTATGAGCTCTAATCAGTTATACATGACGGTAGGAAGTTCTTCGAGTCACTGTACACAAATACAGCAGAAAACAACCCAAACAATAAATGGGCCAAGGAGCTGAACAGACTCTTCTCAGAAGAGGATCTACAATCAATCAACAAATATATAAAAAAAAATGTTCAACATCTCTAGTAATAGAGAAATGCAAATCAAAACTTATCTAAGAGTTCATCTCACTCCAGTCAGAATGGCAATCATCAAGAATACAAGCACCAATAAGTGTTGGTGAGGATGTGGGGAAAGGGCACACTCATACACTTCTGGTGGGGCTGCAGATTGGTGCGGTCAATATGGACAGCAGGATGGAGAGTCCTTAGAAAACTTGGAATGGAACAACGTGCCTTCTTAAACAAACACATTGGTGCACGGTCACCTGTGGCTGCTCCAGCCCCATCCTGGTGTGGCTGCTGCTGAGGACCTGTCTCCATAGCACCTTCCCTGGGGACTGGAAACTGGCTCTGAAAGCAGTTTCAGGGCCATCTGCAGAGCCTGGGAGGGTATTTGGTGGGACTGGGTAGGCAGGATCATGCACCCACAGATGAGCACAGTGCAGGATGATTTTCAAACCAACCTTGAAGCAGGAAGTTTTGCTTTTCCTGAGACAAGAGGCCTATTTAGCCATTTTTGTTACTGCAAATCAGGAAGAAAAGTACACACATACAGAATCCAGAGGGTTAGGACATTTGTCACAAAGAATGCTGGCAGCTGGGCAGAGAACGTCAGAGGGAGGCTGCAGAGAGAGTGGCGTTCACCCTAGGTCACTACCAAGTTCATATGGCATTAGCTGCAAAGCGTTTTCCCCCAGCGTGTTGGGCTGCAAGCTTCCTGGGCTTCCTTGGCATTACAAGTGACAAAACTCACTGAAAATGCAAACCCCAGCCACTGCAGAGGGTGGGAAAGAAGGCAGCGCTCACAGTGAGGGTCTGGCAGGCAGGAAGCCGGCCTTGCCGCCCCAGACCTGGGAGGAGAACACGGGACCCCCAGTGCTCAGGTCAGCTTGGACATGGACAGTAAGAATGACCCAAAGAGAGTGCCACCCCAGTGCCACACCTGGAAAGTCACATCAGACCTGATTCACAAGTAGTTTTGCTGGTCATCAAGTGACCCCTTTGTTGGACTTTCGAGGGCCCTCATCAGAAGTCAACAACAGGCCTCCCTGGTTATTGAGCCCTATGGATTTTCCCAAACCGCGTGCCAGGGACCGTGTTAACACACAGTCCCTGAGAAGAGGTGCCCTGGGATGTTCACCATGCATGGGGCAACATGACAGTGCCTTGCGTCCCTCGCCAAGAGGTGCTGACCCACAGACTATTAAAGACCCTAAGAACCTCAGGAAGACCAGCCTCACATGATCCATCACTTCCCAGATAAATTTGTCAGGCCACAGAACACGTGTGCTGTTTCTGTACACAGACTGAGAATGTTTGGGGAGATATGGATGTAGATTACCCATCGCTGTCACGGCCACCACATGGGAACTAGTACACGGCCCCTTGTAGAGACCTGTGCTGTCAGACCATCACCACCACCACCACCAACACCTTACCTGTCTGCAGCCAGGTGGTGTGTCAGACACTGCTGAGCACCTGCAGAACCCCCAGGAGCCCTGGGGTACCCTGAGTGAACCCCCATGGAGCCCTGAGGTATATGAGTGAACCCCCAAGAGCCCTAGTGTATCTGAGTGAACCCCCCATGGAGCCCTGAGGTATCTGAGTGAACCCCCAAGAGCCCAGGGGTGTCCCACGAGAACCCCCAAAGAGCCCTGGGGTGCCCTGAGTGAACCCTCCATGGAGCCCTGAGGTTCCCTGAGTGAACCCCCCTGGATCCCTGGGGTATCTGAGTGAACCCCCCGGGAGCCCTGGGGTGCCCCAAGGAAACCCACCACAGAGCCCTGGGGTGCCCCGAGTGAACTGGCTCATGGGGGCCTCAGCAGTGGCCCATGGATTGGTCTTCTGTCTCACTCGCTCTCCAGGATGAAATGGAGCCGAGGCGGCGACCTTCCCTGGGTCACCCAGAGAGGCTCACAGTGGTCCTAACGGCAGAGCCATGGGTCGGCTCTCTGAATCTATCTCCCGCACGGTGCTGCCCTGTCGGATCAACTGTCCCCACCAATGCTGCTACAGCAAAAAGAGCCGCGTGATCTTGTGTGCAAAGTCTGATGTTAGGTTTCTGTTTTTATTTTGCTTTACAATTATATGTCTAGACTTCTTAAAATAGAATAAGAAAACTAAGGAATGAAATCCAGACCAAAATATTTATTTTCCAGAACCCGGCGCCACCTGCTTTATTAAGGAGACTTCATAGGAACAGCCAAAAGGACTCCACCTACTGGTCAGAATGTGTCTGACCCCAGCCCTCCCGGCCGCCCCCTGAGGACGAGCTACTCCGCCTGTGGGTTTCCCACAGTGGGGCCCAGCGCCGTGGCTTTCTGCGTTAAAAGGGGCCCAGCAGCTTCCTCTCAGGGAAATGTCCACTGAAGGGCCTGCCCCACCTCCTGATCTAAACGCCGGCCTTTGTTTTGGGATCTGGGCACTCCCTACGGCCCCTGCTTGCTGGCACTGGGCTGGCAGAGGTCAGTGTGGGGAAAGGGACTGCTGGCTGGGCCCTTCCACCGCTTGGCCACTTGGGGAGACACCTGGTCTGTCACCAGGAGGCCACTCACTGCCCATATGACTCCCTGGACACCACCTTTCAGCCCACTAGGCACTCAGCGTCAACACGGAGGCGCCACCGAGGAAGACGGCGACACCTGGGACTCTCCCACGTGGTGACAACCACAGGCACATGAAGAGGTCAGGAAGCAGCCCATCTTTATTAAGCCTCCCAGAGAGGGCAAACCCCCAGCAAAGTCCTGGAGGGCGGTGGCGAGTTGATGGTGATGTTAGCACTGAGTGTCCTCTGGGAGGGAGACTATCGGCCAGTTTGCACCCCCAGAGAGCTGAGTTCTGTGAGAGGACATCCACATCACTATTTTTAAAAATAGAGATTCAAATGAGAGTGAAATTAAACTACAAGGAGGCAAAGCAATCTCACAGAGCCAGAAAACGAGCCCCCGAGGACGGGGTTTCAGAGTCCAGGTGCTTCCGCGGCAGAACTTGGCAGCTCCAGGCGCACTGAGGCCGACCACCGGAACCCCACCCTGCGGCCCCCTGGCGTCACAGCCCCTGGTACTCAGCCAGGTGGCAGAGCCCACCTCAGTGCATCTCCTCACTGCTCACAGGAAACTGCAGTTGAAACCTGCCCACAGGTGGCCCTGGTGAAGCCACCCAGGACAGGACAGGCACACCTGTGTGCCCACCCTGCAGCAGCAGCCCGCAGCCCTCGGGGAAGTCCGGGGAAACGCACTCCAGGTTTTTAATGAAGAAGCTTAAACTTCAGATCACCTGCCTGACGGTTGCATGAGAAGCCACCTGGGCCTCGTGGGGGCAAGGCCACTCACCTGTCTGCTTGTTGGGAAACTGCACAACTTCCACACCGTTGGGGTAGGTCGTGTGTGTCGTCTGAGCTTCCGCGTAGTAATAGATCTGTAAGCACCAGAGAGACCTGTGTTGGGAGGAAGTGTGCACTCACCGCGCCCCTGGATTTCAGCGGGAGGGTGGCCGAGGTTGCCTCCCCACAGGTGCAAGGGCCCAGCCCAATGCACAGATTCACACAGCCATGAGTAGAAAGAGGAGCTGTCACCAAGGCCCCAGAAATGGCAACAGTGTCACAGGTTATGGGATGGGGGTAGCTCTCACTCCTGCCCCTCAGAGCTGAAGCCTGCGGCCTCCAGGCCCCAGCACCTGTGGGTGACTGGAGCCACGAGCCACATGCCCCGCGTGGTGAGCTCCCCAGCTCAGGTCGGGGCTGACGCAGTTGGAGGGGCAGATTCGCCCCTGTGTGTTGGATGTCCCCACCCTGTGCCTGAACTGCCACAGATGGCGAGGTTTCAACAGTCCCGATGCCTGGTGGTTCCAGAGGAGGAGACAGAGCAGAGGGAGCGGGAAGGGCCATTACAGGAGCGGGGCGGAAGTGCCTCCAACCCCAAAGCAGGGGCCTAAGCCTTAGTGACGTGGAGGGCCAGAGGCAAACAGCAGCCAACTCGGTCACCGGCCTTCACAGCCAGGAGGCAGGAGGAGGACATTTCCCTGCTGACCCGAGAGTGCAGCAGCCACCTCACCTCAGTCACCTGCGGTGGCAGAGGGGGCAGAGGACAGGGCGTTGCCACCCGCTGGAAAATACAGTGCTGAGACCCCAGGGTGGCTTCGCCCCTAACTCTGGTGGCATTCTTCTCCTGCGGATGCTGCGTCCAAACGCCAGGCAGGATCAGGGAACGCTCCTTTCTCCCCAACTACTCTAAGTCTCCCCTGTTCCCTCGAAGACGTGGCTGGGGACATGGAGCCCAGAGGCTCCCTGGTGAGTGGAAGCCCAGGAGCTTCCTCCCCAGGCCTGCTCTGGGGTCCCGCTGTCTCCTGCAATCCTGTCCTCATCCTAAGGATCTTAGATTGGTCACCCTCTCTGCACATCTCCACCCCAAGTCTGGCTACCTGTTACTCTAGGGCTGTGGTCGGTGAGGACAGGGACGCCACCTCCCGCTGCTCCTGGCCAGGACGTGGCAGACCCCCCCTCAGTGCACCTCCAGGCCCACATTTCCCAGCACAAACAGGGGACATAGGCTTGCAGCAGGACATTGCGGGGGGCTGGCAGAAGTCAGTCCACACCCAGGGGCTGACACCACCCCAGGAAGAGCCAGAAGCCTCAACAGGGGCAAAATTCAAGCAGCACAAGCAACTTGCTTCTCATAAAAATGTGAAGCAGGGACAGCGGCCGAGAGGAGCCTGCGTCCCTAGCCTGAAGCCTGGTGGAATGGGAGCTGGCCGTCGAGACCAGTTCGGCAACATTGGTAGCCTGTTCTCCGCCAGCAGACCCTCCCCTGGTCCCCAGGCCTGACTCTCCAGGACAGAGCGCCAGCTTCCCGGGTTGCTCAGCCTGCTCCTCCTGGCGGTCTCCACCCTGGAGACCCTGCTGCGAAGCCTCCACACCTGCCGGCCCGGCTTCCCCACCCAGGCTCCGCGGACACAGCTGACCCAGGTTTCAAGGCTCCCCAGCCCAGGCAGGGCCCAGGTCTGTGATCTCCTGCTTTCCTCCACATTCAGTCACTGCCGTCACCACTCAGAGCCATGGTGACAGGATGTCAGGGGCGGAGCCCTGGAGGAGCACAAGAGCCGGCTGGGGTCTCCCCACCTCACCTCTGCCGACAGTGCGGCTGGGTGATTCTCCTGGGCTTTGGGGAGGTCCAGCAGCATCCCTGGCCCCCACCGCTAGATGCCAGCAGCATCCCTGCCACCCCCAGTAATGACAGCCAAAAGGTCCCCAGACACAGCACGTGTGGAGGGTCACCCCACTTGAGAACCGATGCAGAAATGGAAAGCTGCCCAGAAGGCACGGCTGGTCTGACAGGGCTTTCTGCCCCCCAGTGGGGTGGCTGCGGCCCAGCACCTCCTCCTCAGCTGCGTGAGAGCTGGGCCAGGGGGAGGACGTGCCAGCCCTCTGGCCCCCTGACCTCCAGCCTGCACTGGCCCTGCTCCTGCCTGCCTGAGGGCGGTGCCGAGGTGACACTCCAGCTCCAGGTCACCCAGCAGCGTCTGTGCCCTCGTGTTCCCAGACAGTACTGTGGGGGCCGCTGAGGAACACTTTTGTTTATCTAATCTTCAAAACCATCTAAGTTAGGCCTTAATTAGAAGCCACGTTGACAGAGCCTTAAAGACACCGCTAAATGAGCACTGGGAACGGGGTGGGAGCTGGTGAGCAGCCCCGAGGTGGAAATACGAGGTCTCAGATCCTGGGGGCTCTCACTGGTCAGGTGCCCACAGCCGCGGAGCAGCGGGTCTGACTGCAGAGCCGTGGCCTGCCCTTTCCTTCTCTCGTGCCCCAACACCCAGGGAAGAAAAGGCACCCATGTCCCAAACGCTTGCTAAGAATTGGGCTGATTTGAGTTAAAAAGCACAAAAGACACACACCACTGTCTGATCTGGCTTCACCTTCTTCACGTCACCATTATAAAACCTGGTGGTGATGGTCTTCCTGTCTGCGCTGATCTCCTTCTTGGTGCCGTTGGGGAAGGTGACGATTGTGCGGCCGTCACTGAGTGTCTGTTCCACCTTCACAGAAGCACAGCAGTTCCGGGATTAGAATCTGCAGTCACCATCAGGTGGCCCCATCGCTTTTCCTTCCATTCAAAACCCCCACACATCCACTGCCCACTGGGCATTTCCCCAACACACGCCCCGTCCGTCAGTCCCAAACCCCCTCCCTGAATCGGGCTGTGAATAATAAATACTAGGGCTTGCTCTGCGGCCTGCTCTCATGAGGTCACGTTGCCTTGCCCTCCGCCCACATGGTGTGACACGGTGCTTGGTGGGGCTCAGACCGTGCCAACTGCGGGATGGCCACGTAACACACCCTCCACACAAGTGAGTTTCCTTCCCATCCCATCCTGCCGACCCCCATGCTGATTCCAAAGAAGAATCAGTCGATAGGTAGTTTCCTAGACACGGTACTAGGCTACTGTCTCTCAGTGTTGGAATTCAGGCACGAGTTTCTTTGTCCTCAGATGGAAACTACTACTCACTGGATGATCAGCATGAGGGAGAAGACCCCCCAATAGGACCTGCAGACTTAACTCACGGCATTTCTCATCATGCCGCTTGGTGACCCTCAATACAGCTCAGAGACATCAGCTCAACTGCCTCTGAAAGGCCTCCTGGGACCCCCCAGGAAACCTGCTGCAGGGCTCCCCCCCGTGGGAGGCCTGAACCAGGACCCTGGGTGCCCAGGGCAGCTGGCCAGGGAGTGGAGCAGAAGGGCACAGTTCAGAACTAGAAGGCCAGCTCTCCACCAGCAGGGCAACCACAGCAACGGTCAAAGGGCCAGCTGCCTCCAGGTACAGAGAAGCCTGCGTGATTCCGAGGTCTCCATGCTGTCAGCGACAGGCACGGCAGCCCCTCAGCCCGTAGGGTTTCTGTCAGTACTAGACACAGGCCCAGCAGCCGTCAGAGGACTGGTGGAGCTGGAGACGGCCCCTGCCCTGGTGGCCTTGTGCTCATGGCACTGCATGTGAGGACAGTGGCGCTGGCCTGTGTGGTCGCTGTACTGGACGTTGCCTCACTGTTGTAGAAGGGTCTCCTTGCACTTAGAGAAGAGCCCACTGTCACACACCTGCTGTCCCCAGGTCCTGACGGCATCAGGTGCTAGACGGAGACCAGTGGGTGGGTGTGCACTGCCATGAGCACCCTGAGGATGAGGACCGGCCTAGCGGCCCTGAGAAGACGTCACTGCCACCAAGTGATACGTGATTGTGTAGTTTTTTGTATTATACAAAAAATCAAATAAACAGAAGAATTGAGCACCTCCACTGTAGGACGCACAGGATACAGTGCCAGAGATCAGAAGTAGCAAGCACGAGGCAGCAGCAGGTGGTGGGGAGCCAGGGACAAGGCAGCAGTCACCCAGTGGAGGGAGGAGTGGCGCGTGCTGGGCTGGAGGGGTGGCCCTGCCTCTTGCATGCCCGCCTTTATGTTTCCTAGTGCTGAGTCACGCACACCAGCCATGTCACCCTCTTGGGGCCTGAGCTACTGAGATGGAAGGACGAGGCCCGCCAGTGGATTCTGGTCCCTGAGGCCCCCGAGCGACCACGGTGCCAGAGAGGGGCTCTCAGTGACTCGGGCTCACAGCACCAGCACTCCCTAACCAGCCCTCCAAACATTGTGTCCACTTGCAAAAGCAAAAGTCCCCGTTTCTTTAGGCCAGAAAACATTCAAGGAAGTCAGAATGAGGAAGACCCTGCTCCCAACAGGGCCAGGAGAGAGGCTCCTACCGCGTGGTACTGGGCTGACCAAGGAGCGGGTGGGCACCACTCCAAGGCTCTCTGCAGAGCCTACAGACTGCCATGCGGCCACGCAGGTCTCTCCTCTTGCGACCCTTCTGGGGTCAACAACAATGTCCCTGAGAATGGATCCTTCTGGAATACAGGCAGCCCCCAAGGTGAGGATGTGGGCGCAGGAGAGATGTCTCCTCTCAAGCACACGTGGAGAGGCACTGGCTGTCAGCCTCGCCCGACTCTGCCTGGTGGCCCTTGGGTCAGCCCCAGGCCATGGAGATCAGAGCCCGGGGGTGTGGTTGAGAGCCTGGTGCTGGGACACCCACCTTGCCGTCCGGGTACTGCTTCTCCTCCACTTCCTCCTCTCCTCTCGTGGTGTCCATGGGGTGCGCTGCTTCTCCAGAAGGTGCTGGCTTTTCAGGAAGACCCTGCAGAAGGAACAGAGCCAATGTCTCCCGAGCGGCCCAGAAAACCGCAGGGCGCCCGCTCGGGGCTGGGACTACGCCTGCCTTCTGGACGGGTGTCCCCTGGGGCCTCTCAGCTGAGGCCAGGACCACCATGGTGGCAGCTGCCACATCCCACAGCCGATCCTGGAAGGCAGGTCGCAGGGGCCTGGAGCCCAGCCGCCCGAACCCCGGACACTGAGGCCCAGAGGAAAGCACCGCCCCACCAGCTGGACGAAGGCCTCAGAAAGGGGACTGGAGTGTGGGGTTCCGGGCCCCACTCCCGTGCTTCCTCTCCAGGCTCCTACTTCAACCCCTCAAGCTCCCAGTCTGGATTTGCTCCTTGGAGAGACTGTTTCATTCTCGACATTTCTTATTAAATAAAGCGGAGTGGACCCCTAGCTGCAGCTCACTGGTAATTTCGCTCTATTTACCTTCGATTCCATTTATTTCCATTGAGAATAGTAGAAAATAATGTAATGAAACTTTGTTTTGGGGAACAACTAAGTCATAAGAACATGGCTCGGGTTCAGGCTGTGCTCCCTCCCGTGGGGTCCCCTGTTGGCAAGGCAGGGCCAGCTGGCCTAGGAGGTGTTGGCACCCCGGGCTCCAGCACTCCTGGGGAAGCTGGGACAGCCTCTTGCCACCACCTCCAAGTCCCTGGGACCCAGCGACTGACTCCAGAGCTGGACTCAACCCACCTACCTGCGGCCCCTGGATGAAAGAGCAAGGATGAGGGAGGCCGTCAGTGTGGCCCGCGATGAGGAGCCCAACTGCCGGAGTATCTGCAGTGAGCCAGGGCACTTCTGAAAGAGCAGAGAAGGTGGGTTTCAAGCCCAGGGCCTGAGCCTGCCAGCACTGACCCAACCTGACTTCACGTCCTGCTGAGCAGAGAGCGCTCTCTCCTCGTGGTCAGGTCACGGGAGGAGTGACTGGTCCTGGGAGGTGTGCAGGCTAAGTGTGTTCAGAGCTCAGCCACTGGACACGACTCCTTTACAAGTGCAGCCAGTGCAGCACTGACCAGATTAACCCGAGAGAAGCGGCATCTGCCCTGAAGCTGCCTATGGCCAAGAAGGGGGTGGACACAGGAAAACCGGCCCACTGGATACATGGAAAGAGACCAGACAGTGGGGAGGAGCTCTGCGGGCTTCCAGGAGAGCAGGGGGCTGGCCAGGAAGGCCCATTGGCTGAGGCCAGCCTGCAGGTTGAGGGCAGCCTTCACAAGGGTGCAGGGGCACCACAGAAAGCGCAAAGGACAAACAGGTGAGTGGAAGTGGAAGGAGGGCCCCCCGGAGAGCCAGGAGGCCAGGCCTGCTCGGACCAGAGGGCAGGAGTCTGTGCTGCCACCCTGGGGGCCAAGGTGTCAGCCTTGTTCCTGGAGGGACCTGTGGAGGACTAGCAGTGGGCTGTGTGGGGGGAGACGAGGAGGGGGCCAGAGGCACCCAGAGGACCCTGCATGGCCACAGTGCTTACCCTGGTCCTCTCCGGCCACCGCCTTGGGGCCCTGGAACCCGACAGCAGAGGCCGGCGCTGGTAACTTCCTGCCCCTGGATTTTTGCAGAAGGTGGTGCATATCCTGGGCATGAAGACACCACGCTGCGAGTCATTCCCCTAGGGCTGGCGGGAGCCCTGGGCCTGCACACAGCTGTCTCTAGCCGCCAGGGCTCTCCAGCCACAGCCTGACGCCCTAAGCATGGCACTGGGCACTGAGAGGGTTTTTTAAATAGGGGAAGAAAATACCAGCTACAGAGAATGGTAGTGAAGATATTTTTTTTAAACTCTATTGACTTAGTTCACCTTTCAAGCATGAAGCCATGGTTGGAGAAATTCAAGGTTTTTTTCTATGAAAAACATAATTATTTTTAATAAAATCCCCAGGTCTATGAGTGACCCACAGGTGGAGAATTCTCCTTCCCTCTACCTGGAGGCTCATCTACATCTGGGCTGTGAACACGGCCCCTGTAAAGCAGTGCGGGTTCCCAGGGTCACCTTCCCCACCTGCCAGGATGCCTCTTCCAGGGGACCAGCGGCAGTCCTGTCTTGCAGACTCCCGTGAGGAGCTCTGGGTCTGTCTTCCTGTGTTGCTTTTTTCTCTGGGTTGGTGCTTCCTAGTTTTATGCTTATTGGCTAAAAGTAAAGGTGGGTACTTTGTGTTAATAGCAATCAAATCATCTGAAAATCTGAGTCAGTTCACGGTGCTGGCTCTCGCAGAATCCAGATGATGACAACCCTGTCTTCACGCCTGCACAGTGTACCTCCCCCTCCCACCTTACAGCTGCCCATGTGACCCTGGAACTTGGGGCCACGGTGGTCCATAGTGTAGGGAAGGGTCGGCACCACAGTGAAAGAAAAGGCTTAGCACTGAGTTCACCAAGGACAAGGACAGCGAGTGTCGGCCTCTGTGCTCTTCAAAGCTGCGGGCCGTGGGGAGTGTCAGGCACAGGGGTGTGCTATTCCCACTCAGTGGCCGGTTACCTCCGACACATGCTTGCACACTCGTGAGTAGCCAGCTCAGTGCTCCCGTCTTCCATTCAGTGTGGAAGCACAAGAATCTATGACAGCGGAAGCCACGAACCCCATGGGGCCCCTCCTCGGCCTCAGACACCGAGCTGGCAAACCCTGCCAAGAACACACCCTTCCCTGCTTCAACAGACACTTGGAGAGGAGATTTCAGGCCCTTCTTCAAGGAGGGAGTGTCTTCTGTTCCACGCTCACCCTGGGGAGGCATCGCAGGAGCACAGGGTCATGGCCAGCCCCCACAGCCCACAATCAGGGCCTGGATGGGGACACAGAGATGTGCCCCCCGAGGGTGAGGATGGCCCTGGGATAGGGGAGCGCACGTGCTGGCCGCAGATGGTCCCAGGAGCTCATGTTAATGGACAGCACTGTGACCACCAAACCAGCGGCATCACCCCACGGGGACCATGTGATGGACAAGCCTAAGGACCTTGCACAGTCACCTGAAATGCTACCATTGGCTACGCTACCAGAGCGAGGCCTGGGCACCGCCTCCTGCCCTGGTCCCCTCTGGGGGCTCTCCAAAGGGAGTGTGCTCTGAAGACAGTAGAGAGCAGAGCTGCTGACGGTCACGGCCTTGCTGGACCGCGCACGACTGTACCAGGAGACACCTGTTCATCCGGGAGGTGGGTTTCACCCTGTGGAACTGGGGGGCTAGTGAGTTTGGGTGTAGAAGCTCCACTCCCTTCATGGAGCACTAGGGCAAAGCGTCACCTTTGGAGAGGTGACTGGTGTAGATGTCAGTCTTTGCTGCAGGACAGGGGTACTGGGCACCACAGGAGTGGACGGCAGGCGTTGCTGCAGGGGAGCACTGTAGCTCTTGCAGCTGACGAACTCTGCCCTTGTTTCTTCATCGGCTAACAGAGGCGAGATGTTTCCAAACGTGGACACTGACCCCTGAAAGGCAATTTTCACAAATGAAACCCAAGGGCAGTGTCTGACACTCAAAGATAGAACAGCTAACGATAAACTCAAACTGTAATGCCTCCGATAATAATTGCAACGCCTGTAACAGTCGGTGAGGTGAGGGGCTGGGGCCGGTGTCAGGAAGGGCGGACCCCATCCTCAGAGCACCAAGCCTGCCCCGTGGTCCCTAACGATGGCCTCAGGGTCCTCAAGACGGCAGAACACCCCCCAGCCTGTCGTCCCCCTGGTGATGTGTACCAGACAGGGAGTGTTCAAGGAATTCCAGTGTGACAGTTCCTGCGCTGTCTCCGCACAGGTTCAGGATTTGAGGTGCGGATTCTTGGCCTTCCTAACAAGGAGCTAAGTCCTCTAGGAGCAGTGCGGAGGGCAGTGTGACCTTGCTCCCATTCCCCATTCCCACAGCCACTGATCCTCAGTGGGCACCTCACACGTGGGGACCACACATGGGTTTTTTTTAACACCATCCCTAAAATTGTGTCTGTTTAAAATGCAGAATTCACATTCTGGTCCTTTTTCTCAAATCAGGTGAGTCTTACTTAGTGAGAGTGGCTGGGATTGTCATCCCGCTGGGCCAGCAGAACCGCACAGAACGGGAAGCATGAGCTGACGGGACCTCGACACAGGAGGACAGCCCAACCCGCAGGGCGATGAGGCCCAGCGTCTCACCCAACCTGCTGTGACCCGGGTGGGCGGTGGCTCCATTTGCTAGGAAGGGGCACAAAACCTAGTGCAGCACCTCACGGCCTCTAGCAGCCAGGGCAGCCGACCCTGGTCACTGACTGTCAGCGGACACAGGGGTCTGCAGGCAGGCACTCCCAGCTTTCCTGGGCTTCTTTCAGAGAAGCTCCTGGAAGTTCCTGAGTCCTGGGAGCCAGGACAGAGCTTGGGAGGCTGCAGAAGCCCTGGGGAGTGTGAGTGTCCTGGCCACCCTGGGAACACCCACACGCTTGAGCTACGGCGGCAGAAGTTCCCACAGTGTGTGTGGAGGTGAAGGGCTGTGCCCTTCCTTGTCCCCTAGAGGACACCTTGAGCCTGGACGGCGTCTTTGTGGCGTGGTGTCCACATCAGTCCGCACGATTTCAACCACGCAGGCTGTATGGACTGCGTGCAGGAAATAGGGCGCAGCCCTGTGGCCAAGCTGTTGGTCACGAAGCCAGGTGTGGGGACCTGACATTAGGAAATAGCAGGAGAGTCTCTGGGGAACTGACCGCCTGGCCCGCAAGGAGAGCGCCACTGTGGCCATCAGAGCTCACCTTGTCTGGGAAGACGGCACAGGCCCTGCAGCCAGGGAGGGCACCCTGCCCCGTCTGCTGTGGCCCCCAGGAGAGGCCTCGCCTGGCCCACTTGCTACGTGTGGCCGTGGGAGATGCGGCTGAGGGACAGGCAGCAAGACTCTCGCCAGTGCCGGACAAGGGACACCACCTCCCGTGGGGAGGCCAGCTACATGCTGAGCCTATGCTGAGCCAGCAAAGCCCACCTACCAGAGGATCTGGACCCAGGGTCGTGGGCAGGGACACTGTGGACCTCCTCCTCGCCTCCAGGAGCGGCACCCCCGAAGCCCTCAGCTCGTCTCGGAGCTCCAGGTTCTGCTTTGTCAAAGCGTCCACCTGCCTCTGGAGCTCACTGTGGGCAGCGGAGCACCGAGCTGCGTGGCTCCTGAACGTCCCTCGGAAGGTGGACATCTGCAGCTGCAGCCGCTGCTGTGAGAAGAGAACACCACAGGGCCCTCGGGCACCACAGCCAGCCCCCTCCGCGGGACCCCAGCCGGCCCCCGTGGCCACCTCAGTCAGAGGGCCAGCGCCCTTGGCAGGGATGAGGGGAGCAGCGCAAGCCTCCGTCATTCCTACCCAGTGTCCACCACGAATCAGTCCGCACGTCACCAGGTGTTAGGGTTTAGGTGTGAGGGGTCCCCCAAAGACTCGTGTGTGGGACACTGTAGGAAGGTTCAGAGCTGAAGTGACTGGGCTCTGAGAGCCTTGACCCAGTCAGTGCATCAGTCCCCAGGAGGGACTGACCGGGTGGTGACTGTGGGCAGCTGGGGTGTGGCTGGAGGAGGGGCCTGGGGGCATGGCTTTGGGGCCCCGAGGCCTCCCTCTCTCTGTCTCCCTCTCTCCTCTCTCTCTCCTTTCTGGTGCCATGTCCTAAGCTGCTTCCCTCCACCACACTCTCCGCCATGCTGTTCAGCCTCACCTCAAGCCCCAAGGAATGGAGCCGGCCACCTATGGACTGAGACCTCTGAAACGTGAGCCCCCCAACTTTTCCTCCTCTAAGATTGTTTTTGTCGGGTCTTTTGGTTGCAGCTGGCTACAGCACCCGGTGAAGAATTATTATTCTCTCTGGAAATACTGCTGTGGGGAATCCTCGGGGGCAGAAGGCCGGAGCCTCCGGGAGGTGTGGAATGGCTCAGCCCAGCCTCCAGTCCCGGCCTCCCCGCTTCCTTGCCAGCTCTGGTAAACGCTGTCACCTGCTGCCACCCAGTGGCTGCGCAGGGGCTCCAGGGGCTCCTCTGCCTGTCACTTCCTAACAAGCCCCTGTTCCAGGTGGAAGATGCTGGAAGCTGGCTCTCTGGGCAGCTCTTAGAACCACCCGCTGCCTGAGCGCCTCCCACGTGTGTGACGTGACCACGTTCTGCACTCTGTCACCCCTGCAGGTCTGTCTTGCTGCAGGTTCCTTTGCAAACAAGAGTTCACGAGGGTCAAAGAGAAAGCAGCTTGCCAACCCTTTCAGTTTCCCTTTTGCAGAGATTGGCTCTGAAAGTAACTAGCAGTGTATTGCAAACCCACTGAAAGTCAGAGGGAGAAAACAATTTGAGAAGAAATTACAAACAACATTATTCTAGTTAATTTTAGAAAGTGAAAACACGGATCGCGTTTTAATTTTAAATTAAATCAAATTCTCCTTCTACTTCTAAGAAGAATCTCCCTAGCAATACTACATTTGTGAAGAGGGGACGCTGGGCTTTGGGGCATAGGCTGTGCTGGAGATGCACCAGGGAACTTGGGGTGAGTCTGTGGCCAAGTCCCTTGTCCCTTTTCCCACATGGAATCTGTGACCCAGTGTTGAGGCTGAGGCAGGAGAGGCCAGCAGCAGAGCAGGGCTCCCAGGGAGGCACGGAGCCATGCAGCCACTGTGGGCTGGGCTCTCTAAACCTGAGGTCCAGTCTGTCCACCCCCTTCCTTTGACTCAGTGGAGGCCACAGCCTTGTTCTGAGGACAAGTGACAGAGGCCCCGTGTGACTGGCCATGGGAACAGTGGGTGCAGCGGGTGGTGAAGGCCGAGGGGTTTGGTGGCACTCTGACAGGACAGCGGGGGCTGGTGGACAGCGGGGGCTGATGGGGTGATAAAGACGTGCTGCTTCGTCTGTCTAAGCGAGGCGGTGAAGCCCGTGCCTTCCCCTGGGCAAGGAGGAAGCTGACATGTCCGCCGTCTCTGCCCCCCACCTTGCCTCTTGTCCCTCAAGACTGAAAGTCCCGAGAGGAAGGAGCACATGCCTCTTCTCAGAGGAAGAAAAATATCTGTGTGCAAAGTAAGCACACTCCCGGACGCCCCACGGGAGGCAGGTCCCCACACGGCACGGCACAGTCCCTCGCCAGGGCCCAGCTCACCAGCATCTCCTGTGCTTTGCCGTCCTCCCTGGGGACTCTGTTGGTGGTGGCTCCCTTGTGCGAGCCCACCCTGGCTCCTGGTACATGATCTTTCGGTGGCTTGCATCTTCCGTCCGCCTGGCCTCCAGATGACCCATCAGCATTCTGGTCGGGAGGCAGAAAGAAGGTCACGGGGTGGCTTGGTGCACCTCTGCCGCCCCCGTAGGCTGAGGGCCTCCGACCTCCCACGGGGAGGGACTGCGCCCCCCTCCCTGCTGCGTGCTCAGTCCCCAGCCCCACACTGACCAAATGGAAGAACACCCCTGTGTCTGGAAGCCACGGGACAGAAGGGCCGAGCTGTTCACAGCGGCCCGTCCTCAACAAGCATGGGAAGCGCTCTAACTCGTGGAGAATCAGCTGGAGCCTGAGCGCTCTCCCCGCCAGCACTAGCTTGGCCTGGGCAGGAGGGTCTCGGGGGACACTGAGGAATCCTCAGTTCTTTCCTCGCCCACACAGGAGGACCGACCCGCTCCAGCTGGGAGTCCCCGGAAGACACCTGGCGCTCAAGTCTGAGCTGCAGTGAGGGGGCCAAGGGCGCGCCCTCCCAGGAGAGCAGGGCCAGGTCCCGGGGCGCAGGGCACACAGCAAGGCGAAGCCCTCGCCGCCTGCCCTGGCCTCCCTCTTAGCAGTGTGGCCTGGCCAGGTGGAGAGAGGGAGAGGCCCCTGCAGGAGGCCAGAGGCTCTCGCAGACTGCCCTGGGGACCTGGGGCTCAGGGGCGCCCGCTCCAGATAGCTCACAGCGAGCGCTCTGCTCCTGAGCACAGGGCCGCACACCTGCCGCCGGCGAGCAGCTGGGTACCGGCTGCCAGAGGCTGCTTCCTACCAGAGGCCAGATGCCCCTTCAGGCCTGGGCTGGGAGTGTGGCTTCTCTGAAGGAGTGCCCCCTGTGTCCTGGGGGGCCACGTGTGCCAGCCTCACCCCTTAGCCACCCAACCAGACTGAGCCACCTCACCAGTCCATGGGCACCGCCTCCCAGGACCGTATGCATCTCAGCCGTGTTCAGCAGCTGCCCCCCAGCCTGCCCAGTCCTCCATCTCCAAGTAACCAGAGACCCCCGCGCATTCTCAACTGACACCCTGTCTTAAAGGGCCATGACCCCACACAGCTGCGTGACTTTACAAGCTTACGTGATAACTAAATCTTTACAAACCCACGATTCAGAAAAGCTAGCTCCTTGTAGTGGGATGTATCTAGCCCCATAGAGAATTGGAGAGAGTTGAATTTCTCCTCCAAAATGACCAAAAAACTACTTAATACAGTAAGTACACATCTATCTTAGCATATTTTAGGTATATTCCTAAAGAAATATACCTTTCCTTTTGGTGTCAAAACAAATTATTTACTAGGAGAAATGTTCACGAGGAGAAAATGATCTATGGAAGTTTAAAAGCCATGACCCCAACCCATCATTTCCCAACTGCATGTCCCTATGATTTCTGAGAGGAGGAAGGACAGGTGAGGGTCCAGCCGAGTGCCAAACGCTGGCCGTGGGTTACTATCAACAGCACTGCACGTTCAATAACTGAACAGAGGAGCTGTGTGCACACAAGTGCGTCCTTCCTCACAGGGCTAGAGGGCACCCGGGGCTAGAGTCTGGGACGGTGTTCCAGGTGTGTCAGGGACTGAAGGTGCTACTGTGGAGCGCAGACTGGGCTTATTCTTGTTTCACGATCCCAAGTTCAAGTTTAGCCTGCCTGAGTGAGGAGAGGGCAAAGGCCAGGTGCCTTGGGTAAGGAATGCCCCCAGGCACCCAAGCCAGTGTCCGCAGGACTCGTAGCCTCGCAAAGTTGGCAAGGCCAAGAGCCCCCCATCAGACCCCATGTCACTCAGCTCTGCCCTCACTGGGGTGCCAGGGAGTGTGCTGCAGACAGCACTGCAGAGCCCAGAGGCAGCTGTCCACACTGACAACCATCAGACACCTGCTGGCCCCCTGGAGGTGCCATGTGGTTCCGTCTGAGCCCACCTGTGGCCTGGGCCAGTGGAGGCTCTGTGAGTGGCCTGGGGTAGACCATGCACCCCCACATCCTGAGTGGGGAAATGCTGCAGGCCCGCATTTTCAGACCCGACCCCCACTGTGGGGCTCTGCAGAGGAGACCACAGCCCAACTGCTGGGCACCTTTGGAGTCGGAGGTCAATTTCAGAGTCGGCTGCTTGGAGGGGGCAGCAGAGCTGCTTTCCAAATCAGTGCCTTTTGAGATTCCAATTTTAAAGGAGTACCTCTGAAGTGCTCCCCACCCTGCCAGAGAAAGGACGGTTTCTAAACACCAGGCCTTCCATGGGGGTGGGGGAGGGCTGCATGAAGCAAGAAAATTGAATTTGGAATCCGTCTAACTCAGATAGCTGAGGACGCCCATGCACGACGACGGAGTTGACTCTATGGCGTGTGCTCCCGGGAGCAGCGTGGGCTGATGTGCCGAGACGCATTCCCTGACAATCTTACGCTTCTGACACTACAGGGTACATTGATCTGTGGGGTGAAGAAAGCACCTGAGCCCTAGGGCCAGAGCCAGGCTTTAAAATGTGTCCTAGTGTCTCACTGGCGTCATTCGGCACCGCGGCCAGCTCCCTGGTGGCCCTGGTCTTGGACAGGAGTGCTAGACTGCGGAGCACGGCCTGCTCTCACACGCCTGGGTCTTGTGGATTTGGGGCTGACTGTGACATAGCGAGGGACGCTTTCTTCAAACACTTCCCCTTTGCAGTACTTTCTGTGGCTTAAAGTAAGGAAAGTCCTGTGAGCAAAGGGACGAGGCGACTGAAACCCCGCTGTTCTTGCAGGAGGATCTGATGGCTCTGGAGACAGTGTCACGCGGAGGCTGAGCACAGGCTGGGATGGTGACCTGGGTCTGCGTGGACTGGCCTCAGGCATTTCTTCCAGACCGGCCAGCCAGCGATTCAGCCAGCCCGGGGCTCCCAGCGTGAACACTGGAGAGGCCACAGCAGACAGCCCAGCGAGGGCTCTCAGCATCCGATAGTCTCCAAATTGAGAGACGTGGCCATCTCCGGATGGAAGGTGGGATGCCGGACGGGCAGGCTGGGCTGAGCGGTGGCACCACACGAAGGCAGGTGGGCTCCCCTCAGCCTTGCTCCAGGCTCCCGCTGTGGACCCTGCATTTCTAAACTGAGTGACACACAGTTCCATGGTGCTGAGTATGTGTGTGTTTGAAAACCACTTTGCCTCTTGACAAACGACCCAGTCATTCTAACAGCAAAGCCTCAGAGTGCCCTTCCCCACGGGCCGCGACAGGGCCAGCGTCCACTGAGCAGAAGTGCTCCAGAGGAACAGCGGGTCACCAGGGGAGGAGGACCAGGCCGCGCCAGCGCCAGCCGCACTTGCTACAGTGGACAGGGGGCAGCTCAGCGGTTCCCGGCAGAAGGATCAGCAGAAACCCTGACTGCCTTCAGCCCACTCCAGGGCCTTGCTGGGGAGCTTCAAAGACCCCCAGAGTGAGGTTCAAGTTCCTTTGAGAAAAGGCCTGGTGGTGTGCTGAGCGCGGGCGCACCCAGCCTCTCTCCTGTCCCTGTGCCTGGGACGTACGTGAGAAGTGTGGGTCTTGAGGGCTACAGAACCACGGCCTTCTGGGCCGAAGGAAGGACCTCGGGTGCAGGCTTCTCCCCTGCACCTGCTGCTTTCCAATTCCTTGACCATAAACTAATCAACAACCCCCAGCGCCTGGCGGCGTGCAGTCATGGTGGGGAAGCCACAGGTGGGACGTGGCCGCCGGGAGCCCACCCGCAGCCAGGAGGACCCCCCAGGTGAGAGCTGAGGCGGAGCAGGAGGGACCAGAGGGGGGACAGGGGTTTCCACGGAGAAGAGGGGAGGAGTGGGTGTCAGCTGAGGGGAGCCGTGGGGACCAGCCCGGCAGCTGAGGTCCCCTTCCAGGACCCGGGGAATAAGACCGACCCACGGGCTGGGCTCCAACGCCGTCCTTTGCACTTTCACCCAGGGTTGGACTTGGCAGGATGAACAGCGGGAACCGTTTCAAGTTCATCACGATGAAGACTCTGCCAGAGGGAGGAGGCAGATGGGAGGAGGGAGGCAGGCAGCCGCGCCCAGTTAGGAAGGAAGGCAGCGGCCAGGGCCCTGGGGACCAGTGTGCAGCACCTGAGGTAGCAGAGTGCCCATCCCCAGAGACATCCCTGGGCCCTGGGAACCTGTCACCTCATGTTGGGGACTTTGATGGTTGCGTCAAGGATTTTGAGATGGGAGGTCATTCTGGAGTGTCAGGGTGGCCCTGTGCAGTCGCTAGGGTTGTGCAGGAGTGAAAAGGGACAGACTCACAGGGATGTGACAATGACAGCAGGTGTCAATAGGCAGAGGTGGAGGCCCTGAGCCTGTGTGGAGGCAGGAGGCCCGTCGTGAGCCAAGGCCTCCAGAAGCTGGAAAAGGCAGGGCCCAGATTGTCCTAGGTCCTGCCAGCTCCCGGTTTAGCCCGAGAGACACACACCAGAGCTCTGACCGAAGCGTGAGTGAGGTGGGTCTGTGCTCTGGGCCTCCAAACCCACGGTGAAAACACACAGAGACGTTGTGAGAAGGCTCCTCACTGGCCTCTTGCACACGGACCTGGCTCCTTAGCTCTGGCTGAGGGGCTGAGGCTCCTAGTGCCCTAGTCCTTCTGACTGGTGCCAGAACAGGCTCAAGGCCAGAGCCAGGAAGGACACCCCGTGCTGTCCAGAGGACAGACAGGTCCTGAGGAGGACCCTACCCGATAGTGAGGGAGCTGGAGCCATGGGTCCTCGTGCTCCTGCCTGAGGGGATGGGGAGCAGCACCCTCCTAAGGAGAAGGAGCCGGCAGGGGAGAGTGGAGGCCAGTCTCCCCTCAGACACGCCAAAAACCAGAGCTGTCAACCAGATGCCCACAGGCGGAGCTTTGAAGTGGGCTTGAAGCTGCCCCTGGAGAGGCCGTGTGGACACAGAAGAGCCAAGAGCCACGGGCAAGTCTGACAGCTGCAGGGAGCTGTAGGCCAGGGGCAGGAGGAGTGTCCAGGCAGGTCTGCAGGGAGCTGTAGGTCAGGGGCAGGAGGAGCATCAGGCAGGTCTGCAGGGAGCTGTGGGTCAGGGGCAGGAGCATCAGGCAGGTCTGCAGGGAGCTGTGGGTCAGGGGCAGGAGGAGCATCAGGCAGGTCTGCAGGGAGCTGTAGGTCAGGGGCAGGAGGAGTGTCCACGCAGGTCTGCAGGGAGCTGTGGGTCATGGGCAGGAGGAGCATCAGGCAGGTCTGCAGGGAGCTGTGGGTCAGGGGCAGGAGCATCAGGCAGGTCTGCAGGGAGCTGTGGGTCAGGGGCATGAGGAGCATCAGGCAGGTCTGCAGGGAGCTGTAGGTCATGGGCAGGAGGAGCATCAGGCAGGTCTGCAGGGAGCTGTGGGTCAGGGGCAGGAGGAGCATCAGGCAGGTCTGCAGGGAGCTGTGGGTCAGGGGCAGGAGGAGCATCAGGCAGGTCTGCAGGGAGCTGTGGGTCAGGGGCAGGGGGAGAATCAGGCAGGTCTGCAAGGAGCTGTAGGTCAGGGGCAGGAGCATCAGGCAGGTCTGCAGGGAGCTGTGGGTCAGGGGCAGGAGGAGCGCCCAGGCAGGTCTGCAGGGAGCTGTGGGTCAGGGGCAGGAGCATCAGGCAGGTCTGCAGGGAGCTGTGGGTCAGGGGCAGGAGCGCCCAAGCAGGTCTACAGGGAAAGAAAACAAATAGAACACAAAATTATCTTTCTCAATTGTACATCTGGTTATTTTTTAAAGGATTATGTCAGACAGCACTTGGGAAACCCTGCCTGGCTGCTTAATATGCTGCAGTCCTTTGAATCCCCGAGGAGTGGCTGAGGACACAATAGACCAAGCTAAAACCCGTCCCTGAAACAGGTTTACGCCGTCAAGTTGGTAGCATTCTGAGGATTTCAAAAAACAGTGGTGGAGAGACCAATTAGGATTACAGGTAGGATGGAGGAAAAGCCACATTGTAAACCACCTGTACGCAGCCCCTAGGGTGCTTGTCCTTGTGAAATACTGAAGGAAACCAGCTTAGCAAGCAGTCAGCTCCAGCAGTAAGATTGCAAATGATTGTTTTACTCCTACATTGTTGGTGAGACTGCAAATTAGTAAACCACCCTGGAAAGCAGTACGAAGATTCCTCAAAAAACTAGGAGAAGAACCCCCATATGACCCAGGTCATATATCCCACTCCTCAGTATGTTTCTAAAATGTCTAAAATCAGCAAACTACCGAGATGCAGCCACATCAGTGATTATAGCAGCATAATTCATAAGAGCCATGTATGAACCCAACCCAGGTGCCGTTCAACAGATACATGGATAAAGAAAATGTGGTATATATGCACAATGGAGTATTACTCGGCCATGAAGAAAATGAAATTATAGCATTTTCCAGTAAATGGACGGAGCTGGAGGCTCTCATGCTACATGAAGTAATCCAGACCCAGAAAGTCAAAGGTTGAATGTTTCCTCTGATATGCAGAAACTAGTCCAAAATAAGGTAGGGGGGGATGAAAAGGGGGGATTCCATCAAAATAGAAGAAAGATCAGTGCAGTAAGGAGGGAGTTGAGGGGGAGGGAGGAGGGCGGGAGGAGGGAGTAGCAGAGGAGTGAATGTGACCTAACCTTCATATGAATGTACCACAGTGAATCTCACCATTATGTACACCCACAGGCACCAATTAAAAAAAAATAAATAGCAGGAAGACCAGTAGATGAAGGAAACGGGGAGGGAGGAGGGAGGGAAAGGAGAAGTACTGAGACCAATTAGGGCAAACTATGTCTCATGCTTTTATACTTAGGCCAAAGTGGATCCTAGTGTATGTGAAGTAAGAAGAACCAATAACACACAGATGGCTTTTTCTACTTCAGTCTCCTGGATCTACCACTATGTTCAACGTAAAGAATGTATTTATAATCAGAAAATAATCATTCATCTAAACTTAAATATCTAAATCGTGAGTTAAGTTAAGCACCAGAAGGGACCATTCTGTTGGTACTAGTCCAGCTCAGGGTCACAGCGTGCGCCCTCAGGGTAGTGCCTGGTGGTCTGCTCTGTCCTTGGGGCTGCATGACCCTGGGGAAGGCAGCTGCAGCCACTGGCAGGTGGAGGTGCCCTCTCTCTCCCAGGAGAAGCTTCCCATCTGCAGATGCCAGCGCAGTACCCAGAGTAACGCCCCAGAGACGGCCGCCCTGCCCCAGGCCTGTGGACGGGGCCCTGCAGGCTCCCTTGAGAGGGGACTGGTCCTGCACTCTCTGGTGGGGCACAGCAGTGAGGAGGACGGGCGGACAGACTCCAGAACGAGGGTGCGGAGGCCTTTCCCTTTCCACCAAGACAGACAACATGGATAAAGAAAATGTGGTTTATATGCACGTTCCATAACTACGTTTTATCTCATTGTAAAAGCCTCCTGGGACACTTTCACTTATTTTTCTAAAACAGGTGACAGAAACCGCCCAGGTCTGAGAGATCCCGCCTCTCCTCCCCTGCACCTGCCTCTGCATCCCAGTCTGCTGGAGCCTCCCCCACCCAGCCGCCACCTGTCTCCAGCTGTGGTCAGCCCTGCGTGGCCAGTCCACCCACAGAACGCCACCCAGGCAGAGGGACTTCGCTGACCCCTCCAGGGAGGGCAGTACTGAAAGAGGGCCACTCCTCACACGTGGAAGTGAATGCCGCTTTAAAAAATCTCCCTTTCGCGCCCAGAATCATCAGGACTGCAGTGTTGGATGTGTGGTTTCTCCAGCAGCGATGGAGGCCCAGGAACTCACCCGCACCTCCCGCCAGCCTCGCTGCAGACTGAAAGGTGTGCTCATGGCACCTTCTGATGGCACCTTCTGCTTCAGTGTCCTCGTTGCAACATCTCTTCAGGGGTTTCCAGGATTTAGGTTCGAAACTATGTTTATTTTAACTCTGTAGGATAAAATTGAAAAAGATGAGAAAAATGAACTTTTCCCTAAGAAACACATTTGAACACTTTGTGTTAAAACAGTGTTGAACTTCCAGCACCATGATTTAAATTCCCCTTAAATATTATTTTCTAGGATTAAAATGCTTTTCTTTTTTTTCAGTATTTTAATCTTTATTCTTAAATAGTTGGGAGGTTTTAAGTATTAATAAAAACTAGTGTCTATGAAACATTTGAAGTTCGCCCAGAGTTCTATGATAAGTTTCATCGATGAATCAATATAGATCAGATTCTATATCAATGAATCTATATTGGTGATTTGATATCAATTAATCTATATATTGAGGAATATATATTAATTAATCTATATGAATGAACATATATTGATGAATCTGTATCAATGAAAATTATATTGATGAATCAGTATATCATATATTCTATATCAATTGATAATGATAAATCTAAATAGATGAATCTATATTGTTCTTATATCAATTAATATATATCAATGAAACTATATTGATAATTTGATTCTGATGAGTGGATGTCAAATCAATATTGATGAATCCATATCAATGAATCAATATCAATGAACCTGCATCAATGAATCTATGTCAATGAATCCTTCTGTCGATGAATCTATATATCAATAAATCGATATCAATGAATGTATATTGATGAATGCATATATCAACAAATCTATAGAGATGAATGTATAATAATGAAATTATATCAATTAATTAATATTGATTTATCAACATTGAAGAACCTATGTATTGATTAATTTTATATCAAATTGATTTGATGAATCTATATCAATAATTCTACATCAATAAATCTTTATATCAATGAATCTATATCAATGAAAGTGTATCAATGAATCTGTATACTGATGAATCTATATATTAATCAATATAAGTGAATTGATATTGATGAATGTACATTGATGAATGTATATATCAATGAATCTATACAGATGAATGTATATTAATGGATCTATAATGAAACTATACCAACTAATTGATATCAATTTATCATCTTTGAACAACCTATATATTGATTAATCTTATATCAATGAATTGATATCAAGGAAACATTAAAGAATCTACATATGGATGAATCTATATCAATGAATCTATATATCAATGAATATATAGCAGTGAATCTCTATGTTAAAGAATCTACATTAATGAATTATATATCTATGAACTTATATCAATGAATGGATATTGAAGAATCTATATCAATGTATCTGTATTGATGAATCTACACATCGATGAATCTGTATCAATGAATAGATAATGATGAGTCTACATTGAGCTATCTCTATGGATGAAACTATATTTATGAATCTATATTGATGAATTTATATATCAATGAGTCTATATAGATCAATCAGTATGGATGAATCTATATCAATGAATTTATATCAATGAATCTATATTGATTAATATGTATTAGTCTATATATTGATTAACCTATATAAATGAATCAATATCAATGAATCTATATTGATGAATCAGTACAGCGAGCAACAGAGAATCCAATCCGAGGTCTGCCCAGTCTGTACTGACAGCCGTTCTCTGGTTATGGTCAGAAGTAAAGAGCAAACAACTGGGAAACCGAGACACAGCGAAGACCCACACACTGACCTTCAGGGGCAGAGAAGATGAATCCGTGTCCTGAGAGAATTTTTTTAAAAATATTTATTTAGTTGTAGATGAACACACAGCATCTATTTATTTTTATGTGGTGCTAAGGATTGAACCCAGGGCCTCACAATGTGAGGCAAGCTTTACACTGAGCTACAGCCTCAGCCCGAGAGGAGAATGTTTTTAAATACATTACAAATGTTTATGCTACCAAGAGCAAGAACGCCTATGATTCAGAAAGTCACTTTATAAACTAAAATCTGCAGTGAAGGGGTTTTGATCTGCAGGGTTTCCTTGGGAGCACTCCCTGTCTTTCCTACAGTTGCTTCACTTCCCTGAAGCACTTGACGAGGCGCCAGCTCTTCTGAGTGTAGCTCATGTGCCTGACAACATCCGCAGAGACCAGAGGCTCTGTCACCAGCTGTCCCTAACCCATGGCCTCCCCTTCCTGGGGCATCTTTTCCTAATGAGCATGCCTTGGGGGCCCTCGTCTGCAGAAGATGACCTTGTGGTGGTACAGTTGAACATTTGCGCTCTTCTGGATGCTTGGGAGACTCAGGAAATGCACTCCTTAGCGAATGAAGAGACAGGTGAGCATGCATCCTGCCAGGTGGGTGGTCTGTGGGCCAGGAGTCCAGTGGGAAAGGCAAGCCTCAACAGGTGAAGTCAGATGTAATCAGCTGTCCAGCAAACCAAGAGCCCTAGTGACCTCCTACAGACAAGATTTTTCACAAACCCAGGAGTGAATTTAATTTGCCATGCAGTCCACAGGGAAGCTGAGGAACAGCGTGGCCAAGATCCAGGCTCCAGGGGGAATCTGAGCCGAGAAGGCCTTTGTCCCACCTCTTACCAGCCGCCACGTCATGTGTACCTGCTGCCTCTCGCTGTTGATATGCATGGACTTGACATACGGTGGCATGGGACGGAGCTTAACATGCACGTGAAATCACTCATAATTATTTCTGGGGTCTTCTTACATCCTCAGCATTAGCTCTAAGAAGTGAAGACATCAACACTCCACAGACTGATGTTTGGTGCAAACATGAATTACCATAGTAAGAGAAAAAGAGTTATTTTAAAAGTCTAAGCATCAGAGAGAGGCTAACGACTACCATAGTACATGTGTCAAGCTGAAGAGCAGAGGAGCTTCACAAACGGCCCGAGTGCCACACAGACAAGTGAAAAGAAGAAAACTGAAATCTACATGACTCCAAAACCCAGGCCAGAAAGACCAGAAGCAGGATGACTTAGGTCAACCCAGGGAAGGACCAGGTGACACAGAGTTGACCACGGGTGAGGACCAGGATGAGTCAGGTTGACGGTGGGTAAGAGCCAAGAATCAACCCGGAAGACAGTGGGTAAGGATGGCAGGTATGAGTCCAACAGATATTTACTGACCCAGGCACAGTGTCTGCACTAGGGAAGCCACGGTGGACACAGAGGGTTCCCCGAGCTCATGAACCTGACAGTCCAGGGGGTTTGGGGGTCTTGAGCAGCCTTGGACCTGACATTGTTGGCAGGCCCCAGCCCAGGCTGGTCCAGAAAAACTCCTCGGCAGGAGGAAAAAAGCAGACTTTGCTTTGACAAAACAGGAGGACACGTGAGAACGGTGAGCTAGGAGTGGCCAGGACAACACTAGGCCTCTCACAGCAAGGTGGGAACCAGAGTGGACCCAGTGTTGAAAAGCAGCCCGATGCAGAACGTCACCACGAGGTCGCGTATCCGGGAAAGCAGGAGCGCGCTTCTCCATGACACACACTCAGAGAGGGTAAGCTTGCTTGGTCCTCGTTGGAGCATGTTTAGACTCGGGGTCTTCGTGACAGTGAGTGTCCCAGTTCCTTCTTCAGTGGCTGGGCACACAGCTCTGTTCTCAGGACATGGTAGCCTCGGCTTTGGTGTCCAGTGATACAAAGTGAAACACCATTTCCCACTTCCAGGGTGAAACAAAACAGCACAGCGGCCTTCCCCGCCCTGCACAGCCTCCCTCCCAGGCCCCTCCCGGGGTCCCACGCTGGCTCTGCCGTCTTCTCACTGGGGAAATGTGGAACTTGCCTACTCTGTGGCAGGAAAAGCCTTTCTTTTCTCTTAGGGAGAGCGTGGAGCCAGCTCTCGGTGGGCTTTGCTCCTGTGGCTGTCCCCCGGCACCGTGGGGCTGGGGCCATGGTGCGCCCCAGCTGCTCGGCCCCCAGCACCTCCGTGGAGACAGTGGTGGGCATGCTGCTGGCCCTGGAGTGTGGGCTGGGCCAGCCAGGCAATGCTGTTGCCCTGTGGACCTTCTTCCGCCTCGAGGTGTGGAAGCCTTACACCGTGTACCTGCTCAGCCTGGTGCTGGCAGACCTGCTGCTGACCGTCTGCCTGCCCTTCCACGCAGCCTTCTACCTGAAACACAGGGCCTGGGGCCTCAGCCTCACGTCCTGCCAGGCCCTGCTCTGCCTGCTGCTCCTCAGCCATGGAGTGGGGGTGGCCTTCCTGACCGCCGTGGCCTGCGACCAGTACCTGCGTGTGCCCCACCCACAGCTCAAGGTCAACTTCTGTACCCAAGGGTGGCCTGGGGTATCTCGGGCCTCGTGTGGCTTCTGCTGGCTGCTCTCAGCCACCAAAGCCTGCTGGTCTCCAAGGCTCCCCAGAACTCCACCGAGTGCCCCAGCTTCTGCCCCAGCACCACGGGGCAGGAGGTGCTCTTCTTCCTGCAAATCCTCCTTCCCTTTAGCCCCATCTCGTTCTGCAACGCCAGCATCATCAGGATCCTCCAGAGAAGGATCCGTGTGTCCCGCAAGCAGCCCAGGCTTCGCAGGGCCAAGGTGCTGCTGCTCCTTGGGCTGTGTTTTCTGCCCAGCGTCCTGACCAGGGTCCTCATGCACATCTTCTGAGGGTCACAAAGCTGCAGTGTCCTGCGGTCACGGTGCACACGGCCGAGGTGTGGGCAGCCTCACCCACCTGCACAGTATGCTGAACCCAGCCGTCTACTTCTCCAACCCGGCCTTCACCCACTCCTACCAGAAGGTGTTCAGCAGCCTCAGAGGCAGGAGGCAGGCCACAGAGCCTCCCAGCTCTGACCTCAAGGACTCCTACTCCTGACAGCAACCGCCCCCACCCCTGGTTATGTGCAAACTGTGGGCACCTGGGAGTTTAGAGTCCTCAGGAAGGGGACTCTCGGCTGCCGAGCACAGATCGGGTGGAAGCCTGGGACAGCTGCTGCAGGTGTTCAGATGTGCTGCCTTCACTGGGTGCTGACCTTCTCTTTTACAATATCGTGGAAAAATAAAAACGAACGGGCCAGAGCCTCCTTTGTAGTTAAGATGCAGAAGAAGTTGCCCAGATGAGAAGTCAAGCAGCTCCCACACCCTGCGTTGGAAGAGATGGAATTTGCTGGATCTTAGAGCAGGAGGGAGCCTGAAAGCTGGCGTTCTCCAACTCCACGTGCTCGCAGCCCGTCGTCACCTTCCCTTTTGGTGCCTTTGTGTGCAGAAGCAAGGGATGCTGCCTTCTCGGTGACTGTGTGGACGTGTGACAACAGATGTCAGAATGCTTAGGTGAGGCTGGGCATCTAAGTTGTCTGTTTAGCATGTAATATTTTGGGGTTTGTAAAATTTTACTTCTTCATAGGTGATACATTATGCCAAAGACAGGGCAGTGGGTTCCTCAGTGTATTCTAAGAAGCACTTTCCTTCTAAGTTTCTCAGAATTGCCTCTAGAACATTTTCAGTCTGAATGTACAGATGCTTTTGGATCTATTTTGGGACCTCTGCTCTGAAGGGCGCAGCACTTTACCATATCCTGGGAGAAACACTCAATGCACCAGTCGAGTTGCATTTGAAATGATCCTTTCCAGCCTGACACTGAGCTCAGCTTGGAGAAGGACACAGGACACAGGGCTATTGCTGGGGCTGGACAGACCACTGGGTGGATGGTGTGGTGCCCAGCCCTGCCCTGGGGGCCTTGTGAGGCTGGATCTTTTCATCTCACCCCTGGTAGACTATACCCCAAACCTGTGGCTCGAGTTCCTTTCCTTCTTACCCCTCTCTCACTCGCTGTCCATACCCAGAGGCCTGGGTAAGGCAAAGAAGGAATCGCAGCCTACCCCGAGTGGCCGAAGTCCACCAAAGCTCTGCCGTCAGCCCAGCTGGGCTGCAGCTGCTTCGTCCACTGATTTCTCTACCAAGGTCGTCCTTGCTGGGCCACATTTGAGGTCAAAACTGATGGTGTCAGCAATAGAAAATGGCAAAGCCACCTGCACCAGGCCGTTTGCCCACCAGCTGGGCTCCGCCTCAGAGTGTGTCCTGCCAGCTCAGGAAGCCCAGGGGCACCTGCCCGGCAGGGGGTGGCCGTGGTCCGTCAGCAGTGCTGCTCGGCCTTCTCAGGTTTACTGTCCTCCTGAGCCAGCAGCGTGGAGGGAGCTGTGACCAGATGAGGATGACGTGCCCCTGCCCTCTCCGCTGCTAAGCAGCGCCTCCATCTGAACACGTGGGCAGTTTTAAATGCCACTTTGAGAAACCCAAGGTCCAACACAGACGCTCTCCCTGCTGTGACAATCCCCCGCAAGTCCCTCCACAGGTGACTGCCAGAGGTGCTTCCCACCCTCCTCTGCTGGTGGACATTCCATCTGTGACTCTGCAAGGTGAAGCTGACACTGGAAGGAACACTGTCCTCTGGTACCTGTCCCCCCGGGATGGGGGCCACAGGTGGAATGAAACCAGGCCACTCCTGCGGAGGCTCTGGGGGATGGCACCCATGCTGGGGAGTGCAGGGAGCCCCACGCGCCCTCCCTAGGCCGCACCCTCCAGACTCCAGGAGCCGAGGCTGCCCACGTCGCCTGCCCCCCGCTTTGCATTTTCAGCCTGGCAAACCGGGTTGAATGGGAGAAGTCTTGGCGGGGCATTCCTGCCCCGGGGGCCTGTTTCCTGGGCAGAGCCTCTTCTCTGCTCCTGACTTGTTCCTGATGCACCCCACAGCCTCAGGGACCCAGGGGCTTGAGAAACCCTGAAGCCTCAGCCAGCCCCGAACATTCTGCCTCAGTTGGCCCAGCTGGGAGGGCCTGGGTCCCTCACTGGGTCTCTTTATGGGCAGCAGGGCTGACATCTCTGGGTTGGTGGCTGAGGTGGGCCCTGGGTAGCACCCTGCTCCCCCACTTCTTAGCTCTGTGACCTGCCGCAGACCACCTGACTGCTCTCTGTCCCTGTCTATAAAGTGGGACAATAAAATCTACCACGGGATTGTTATAAGGATTAATGGTGCCACCCAGGCAGCTCTCAGCCCAGTGCCCACCCCCCGGGGCAGTGGCACTGGTCCATCTTCACTGACCACTTCTCCGCTTGGACGGCAACCCTCAGGCTGTGGCTGTTGCCCGGAGGTCTCCACATGGTACCCCCACAAGCAGGGCGCTCGGTGGCCCGGGTGTCCAGGAGGTCAGTTGCGTCCAAGGTCTGTCCCTGCCTAGTAAACTCTTCTGGGAGGGTTCCGAGTGATTCTGTCTGTCTGGCCTCATTTCTCACATCTCTAGGACATTTCCTCAGCCCCCAGCCCCGTCCTGTGGAGGACCCCTGCAGGTCTGCACCCAGAGGGCCGAGGAGGCCCTGGTTCTACAGATGAGAACCTCCAAATAAGGAAATGACTCAAAGGGAAAGTGCAGATGGTCAGTCAGGGATGACGGGCCTCAGGACCGCGGCTGGTTTGGGTTTCTTCCCATGTGACTGGCTCCCCTGGTAAGGAGACGGCACCCGCCTCCCCCGTGAGCCTCGCAGGCCTCAGCCCTGTCTGCACCCTGCACACCCTGCCAGCCGGGAGCCCGGAGCTCACTGTGAGCCCCATGTCTCTCTTCCCCACTGAGAGAAGGCTATCGCTCTCAAGGTTCTGCTCATCTTCCCTTTCTCTTTCCAAACCCACCGGGCAGCCGTTCCTCCTCAGCCACGTCCACAGGCCCCCCAGGCCCCGGACTTCTGCCAGAACGTCACGGCCCACCTGTGAGGACCCAGCAGCCTCCTGGGTCCCAGGGGACCTGCCCCTGTGTGGAGCCTCAGGTCAACACCCGGCACCCGCACACCCCCAGAGCAGCGATTCGGTCCAGCACCCTATCCCACCTGTGCCCTGTCTGCACCCAGAGGGCCCCACCAGCCCTTGAAGCTCCCAGAGAAGGAACTTGCTTTGAATCCAGCGTTTCACTCAGAGCTCAGCACACAGTGTTCGCTTGATAGACCAAGGGGCCAAGTGAGTGAGTGGACACTCTCACCCATTCCAAGGGAGCGGGCTTTATTATTTAGTAGCCTGGTTTCTAAAACAACTTTGATTTATTTCGAGGCCAGGATAATGAGTGGACTCCAAATCTCCCTTTCGGCTTATTTGTGGACTGTGAGGTAGATAACGTGATGTTCAGAGTCCTCCAGAGCATGTGCCCAGCGTTCATGGGCTCCTAGACAATAGTCGCCTTCAAAATGCCTCTCTGCCAGGTGTGGTGTCACACATCTGCAATCCCAGCTACTGGGGAGGCTGAGGCAGGAGGACGGCAGCTTCAAGGCCAGCCTGGGCAGCTTAGAGAGGCCCTGTCTCAAAATCAAAACTAAAAAGGGCTGGGGATGAGCCTGGGTTCAATCCCAGGTACCACAAAAACACACAAAAGGCCTCTTCCACGCCTGGGTTCAGGACAGGGCGTTGCCAGCCGCACTGGGTGGCCTCCCCGAGCCCACATCCAGAACTCATTCTTCTTGTGAAACTGAAAGTCTGTCCCCATTTGACGCTGACTCGCCCCACACCTGGTACCCCCACACTTTCCATTTCTGTGGCCGTGACCCCTCAATTCAGAGGGTGGAGACGCACTGCAGGGTCCATCTGTGACCAGACTGTGTCACCAGCATCACGTCTTCACGCTCCATCGGCCACAGCAGGTGGGACATTTCCACCCCTTGAAACCAAGTCTCTCTGATGCCCCACCAGAGCCGTATCGTCCACTCACTTGTCCCTCGAGGGTCGCAGCCTGCTTGTGCCTCTGGCTCTGTGAAGGAGGCTGCTCTGTACGGTGGGCAGCGTCTCCGTGGAGCAGGCCTGGAGCTCCTTCAGGCACACGGGGGGTGGACACGCTGGGCCACGCGGCAGGCTGGTTCTGGGGCCGTGAGCTGGGGGGCTGCCTGCTTCCCTCCGGGTGGGAGCGGGGGGCTCCAGCTCCTGTCTTACCTCCTGGTTGGGGGGGTGATTCACAGCAGCATCTGATGGCTGTGAAGTACAGAGATCCTTCCTTGGACACCAGATGTGCTTTGTGTCTTCAGGGACAGAGTCTGTATTCTCACATTCTAGTCTCCTACTGTCCTGCTAGTCCCTTTGGGCTGAGGACAGCCTTCAGACACTGGGGACAGAGCGCTTGCTCCTCCAGGCCGGGGCGACAGGCTCCCTGTCTGGCAGAATGGGGAGGCTGCTCTCTGTCCCCGAAGTGGGCTGGTGGCAGGGTCTGCTCCTGGCAGAAGGGGCCGGGAGTCTCCTGGCGCCTCCTTCAGAAGGGCACAGCTCCCTGGAGCCCTGGAGACACACCTCCCAAGGGCCCAGGTCTTCCTCCTGTCACACAGCAACTGGGGGCCAGCAGCCTTCCACGGCTGCTCCTTATCCCTCCTTGCCCTTCTCCTTGCCTGTTTTCACAAGCTCATGTCTCGATCTTCCGTATGTCCAGCTGGGAGCTGCTATCAGACACTCAGAGAAAGCAGCCGTGTTCGGCCCTGCAGCCTTTGCCCATTTTCATGGTGCAAATCCTCCCCATCACGGCTACCAGCTGGCTCCCCAGCCCCTGGGCACCTCCCAGTGGCCTCTCCAGGACACTTCTGCCTCCCCTCCCCCCCGCCTCTGCCAGTGGCCCTCAGTGCCTGGAAACCTTGTGCATGCTGCTCCCTGCTGCTGCCACCATGCAGACAAGAAGGTGGGGACAGCACTGGAGCAGCACAAAGGTTTCCTGCAGGAATTGTCAAGGACAGACGCAGGGCAAGCCAGGGTGGGGCAAGGGGCCTGAGATCCTCTGGGAGCGCTGCTTGTTGCCCCATGGAAAGGACTTTTGAAAAGATTCTGCCGGAAAGCTCTCCTTAAAGGCCACCAAAGGCCAGCTCCACCCGGCCACCCAGGAGGAAGATGAGAGTGACCTGAAGAGTGAACGGCTAGTAAGCAGAGAAGGACCCACAGCAAGGCCCTGGGTTTCTTGAGAACTGAAAGGAGGTGACAAGCCGTGGCAGGCAGGGGGCCAGGTGTGCCAGAGCTGAAGTCCAGGCTCCTCCAGGTACGGGGGGCCTGATGACCACAACCACTCTGTGTCCACGTCTGCGGTGATGCTCCTGTGCCCGGCGGGTCCTGTAAAGACAGCATCGAACACAGGGCCTCCCCTCGGGCACGGCTGGTGAGGCAGCAGCTTTGGACGTGTTTAGGAAGCACTAGTTTCTGTCCCTCCGTCATCAGACTCACTGTGCCACCTCGTAAGGAGTGAGGAACGAGTACATCTGCAAATAAGGGGAATTGAGATTATTTGGGGAGAATTTTCTAAATGAAAAAACTTATAAATGAAAGAAATGCTAACCCCAAACTGCAACATTATATACTTTATTCAACAAGTAACATGAGACCCTGTTGGTTTCTGTCTTAATGTCCTAGTGGGGACGGCAGCGTGAATGTTGGGCTTCGTCTCCCAAGTTAACCCCACTGGACACAGCACAGGAGGGACCACGGGGAGGCCGCACCCCTCCAGCGCCTCAGGAGGGTAACAACTCCCACCGCTCCTTGCTGTCTTGCTTCTTGGTGGCCTGAGAGCGATGGGGTGGGCGGGCAGATCCTCGAGGCTCGCCTTGGTCACTGTGTCTCCGTGTGGCTCACCTTCGGCCTCTGGCCTGGCACAGGGCCCAGGCTCTGCGAGTGCTGTGACCCCGCAGCGTGTGGACCGGCTCTGCTCAGCAGCAGGACCAGCTCCGTGTGCGCTGCTCTCGATCCAGGCTGGCACGTTGCTACCAAAATGAAACTTATCAAGAGAAAGCAGGTTTCCTCTGGAGCCCCAGGCAGGGCCTAGAGAGCCCAGGCTGCTTTCATATCTGGATATTTATACTACACTTTTTTTTTTTACATATAATTTTTTTTAATTTTAATTCTAATTTTTTTTATTGGTTGTTCAAAACATTACAAAGCTCTTGACATATCACATTTCATACATTTGACTCAAGTGGGTTACTTTTAACACAGGAAACCCGCAGCCAGCCCTTGCCACAGCCGTTCCCACGCAGCCCGTGCACGAAACGTGCCAGGGTTCTGGGTGCTTTTGCCTGCTAAAGCGCGTTAAAGATCTGCCTGATGAGGTGACTGTGCTCGAAACTCCTGAATGCTGGCAGAGAGACCGTTAGGCCTGTCAGGAGACGGGGTGGGGACACGCTGGACACTCTTCTGGGAAAAGGATTCCTCAGGCGGGCAGGCAGACTCTGGTTCCCCAAGCCACCTCAGGGGCTGGAAAGCTGCCTCCGTGGAGGAAAGCCCGACCTCCAGCCTCCCTCTCCTCACTCCGACTGAAATCCGACGTGGTCCTATGTCCTTTTGTAAAGACGGTGACATTTTATTCTTCTGCCCCCTCCATTTAGAGCCATTAGAGTGCTTATTTTACTCCCAAACTTCTCGGGTTTCGTTTGTTTGTTTGTTTGTTTCAAACACCAGAATCCCACAATTTAAAGAATTGGCTGCTTGGGAAAGTGTGGTTATTTCTTTTGCCAATACCAAGTAGGGGTGGGAGGCCATGGTAAAAATGGAAGGGCACAAGCTAGGCACAGTGGCACAGGCCTGTAATCCCAGTGGCTGGGGAGGCTGAGGCAGGAGGACCGTGAGATCAAAGCCAGCCTCAGCAAAAGCTGGATGCTAAGCAACTCAGTGAGACCTGTTTCTAAATAGAATACAAAATCGGGCTGGGGATGTGGCTCAGTGGCTGAGTGCCCCTGAGTTCAATCCCAGGCACGAAAAGAAAAGAAAAGAAAAGGGAACAAAGAATAAAAATGAAGGAGGCAGAATTTCCTGGAAACCGTGGTGACTCAGCAATTAAACCACCTGGCAGCTGTTCATTAGCAGACAGGCAGACATTGGGCACCTCTGTCCTTCATGGGGGGGGACACTGCACCCTCCAACCTGGCTGGAGGCCCGGGCACTGATGGCAAGGGTTGGACCCTCTGCTCAGCCCACCCCCCATCAATAAATGCCTGAGAGGGCTGGCCAGTGGTGGCCCAGGTGGCCCCTGTCACCATGGCGGAGGAGCCTGGTGCGGCTAGAGGCTGCCATGGTGTTGAGATGTGGGTGGGGCCTGCACTTCCCCAGGTGAGGAGCAGGAAGCCATACCTGAGACCTGAAGGTGAGATCTATGCGTCCCCTAGGGGCTCCTAGGCAACTTGTGTGCCAAGCACTGCACTCAGGCAGATGCCAGCCCAAGGCCTCTGCCCTCTCCACGCTCTGTCTAAAACGAACCCCGGCTTCAGAGTCACCACTTACAACACCAATCGCCAGAACAGAGGGGATTGCGGTGCCGCTCCGGTGGGACTGAATGTCTGGGGGAGGGAAGAAGACTGAAGCAAGACGGTATGTTGGGTGGGTCTCTAGGCGCTGGGCATGCAGCACTGAGAAGATGGGCCCCACCACAGAGCCACACTTTAGGACCTGAGGTCCTGCAAATATGGAGATCAGAGGAATCCTAAGCACAGCCCGAACCAAGGAGCCAAGACAGCGGAGCAGGGCCGCACTTGGGTGGAGTGGCAGGGCCCTGAGAGCTGGCCTTCCTGAGCCTTGCAGGATAAGCAGGTGTGATAGGTGCCACAGGGCGCGGAGCATCAGGCAGAGCTCAGCGGTCCCCAGGCAGGGAAGACACACCTTCAGGAAGAAGGGAGGCAGAGCTTGCGGTGGGGCCTTTGGGGGAGGGACCACGGGGGCCACGCTGCCCAGGCTGGGGGAGCCTGAGGAAGCCCACACTTGGTAGGCGAGTGCTGTCCTCAGCCGGGGGTCCTGCAGTCCAGGGACGAGGGGCTGGAGAGGGAGAAGGCGCGGAGGGGAGAGGTGGAGTTTGTTGTGCTTTTAATTTTAAAACAATTATTAATTATTAAAAAACAAGACCAATGCTTTTCTACATTTGGACACTGGACACTGGGGCAAGGGTGTAACACCTGCACGGAGGAGGGAGAGATGACCAGATGGCACCTGAGCCCAAGCAAGGTGGCCTGGCCGGGGTGGCTTTCTATCGGGGACCCCAGCTGTGACAAGCACAGACACAGGGGTCCAGGTGGGTCTTGGAAGGTGGCAGCGGTGCTCACATGTCCTCAGTGAACTGGCAGCCGGCGTTGGCGGTCACACATGAGAGGGGAGGGGGAGTTGGCAGTCACCCGTGAGGGGGGAGGGGCGGGGGGAGGAGCCAGTGGAAGGGGAGGGCAGAGCTGGGTGGGCAGCTGGGCACGGAGGAGGACGCCAGGCGCTGGGTGATGGCGCCCTGTGCCACGCAGGATGCAAACGGGTTGGGAGCTGGATCACGCAGGAGCGCCAGGGCACGGCTGGGGTGGGCGTTCAGACTAAGCCAGTTGCATTCCCAGCAGCAGGCTCCCAAGGTGGCCCTGCAGCCCCGCCTTCCGCCAACAGGGAAAGCAAAGACCAGAGCCACAGCCGGGAGCTTCCCTCGGACTCAGGTGTCTTTGGCCAGGGCTGGACACGGGGAGCATTGTGCTTCCAGAAGGTGGGACAAAGTCTGCACATGCACAGGAAAAGGGTCTGGTGGGCAGCTGTCCACCACCAAGATCAGAGGCTCTGGCTGATGGGGGTGACCAATGAGAGAGGGAAGGGGGCTCAGAAAGCGGGAGCAATGCCTGTTCCCACGTGGTGGCCTGGAGTCCCTGACTCCCAGCCACCGTCACCTCTGCCATGCTCTCCGAGGACAAAGGAAGAGAAAAAAGCCAGGCCATGGGGGCCAGTGAACAGTGGCTCTCAGGCAGGTGCCCTTGGCCCAGGCTCCTGATGTGACAGTCCTGGAGAAGAGCTCTCCTAAAGGCAGGCTGGCCCTCTGGCCTTTGCTGGAAGCCCCTGTGCTCCCCCCACGGCTCCACGGGACCCGGCAGGAAGGATGGTCACTCGCTCACCCATATGCCACACCTAGCCCCAGGCGTCCCCACAACGAAATCCTCCTGCCTCAGCAGAGGAAAACAGATTCAGATGCACCCGATTCTGGAAGTGAAGATGCTGGTAAGAAATTTCCTTACATTTTTACTGAATTTTAGAATTTCATCTTCATTAACTGCTGAGTGGAGATGACATATAAATAGCTTTCTCTTAATTAGTTACAAGACCCCTAAAATTGTCCCATAATATATATCATAAAATATATAGGTTCCCTATTCCTAAATCTCACTGTATATCATTTATCCTCATACGTACACATATACATATGGTGTGGCTGAAGCAAATACCTTAGAACCAAATAACAGCAGTAACAGTAAGTATATCTACGTGGCAATTTCCTAGTATATGAGTATTGTCAGTTATTTAGAATTAGTAATCTTTCTAAAGAATTTAGACCATTGTTTAGAGAGTGCAGTGTAAGATTCTATTAATTTTATATATCTGCTTTACAAAATAAACTTTTAGATTTCCCCATTGAAATGCACAACAAGATTGTTCTCTGAACCGTGGAGCCCGTGGGCTCAGCAAGTCCAGTGCGGACGGCCTGAGGCCAGCTCCCACCACTAGAGGGCAGCCACGCCCAGGGCCGGGCAGATGTGGCCAGGTGCCTCCAGAGGCTGGGAACCATCCCTGCTGAGACCTCATCCTCCAGCCTGGAAAAGGGGCCTGCTCACTGTAGAGCCTGCATGTCAGGAAGGCACCCGAAATGTCATCTTCCATCCAGGAGTCCAGCCATCCTCACCCGGTGGCAGGGAACAGGCTTGCTTAATAAAAGTGAGCGCTGGCTGGAGCTGGCGGGGAGCCTGGGAGGAGGGAGCCCGCCGAGCCACCACCCTCCAGGGCCCTTCTTCACCTCCAAGGCAGCTTCCCCTCCCTTCGAAGTGAGCAGCAGAGTATTTTCTCAATGTCTCTCCCTCACACAGGAACCACCCACAGATGAATGGATAAAGAAAATACGGCAGCGTACACAATGGAGGTTACTTAGCCATAGAGAGGAAGGAAGTCCTGTCATCCATTTGCAACAAATGGTTAAAGAACATGAGGTTAAGCAAAGTAAGTGAGACACCGAATTAGAAGTTCCCAGCTGGGCTCGGTGGCTGGCGCATGCCTATAATCCCAGCGGCTCCAGAGGCTGAGGCAGGAGGATCACGAGTTCAAAGCCAGCCTCCGAAACTTGGTGAGGATTTAGCGACTCAGTGAGACCCTGTTTTTAAATAAAATACAAATTAGGGCTGGGTGTACTTTAGTGGTTGAGTCCCCTGAGTTCAACCCCCAGTACCCGCCCCCCGCAAAAAGTATCCCATGTTTAAAAAAAAAACAAAATCTGAAAGAAAAGAGGAAGTACTGGGGGAAAGGAAGGGGTAGAAGCCAGGTGGCCATGATCAAGAAGCAATAAGGTGTGTTGGAAATGTCACAGCGAACCCACTAATCTGTGCAACCAACACCTGCCAACAAACTTTTAAAAGGAAAAGAGACGCCCTTTCCTTAGCAATCTGCCTTCCTGCCTTGCCCTTCCCCAGACGACCTCCCACATGAGGACTCTGCCCCTGCTCGGGGCCATAACAACTCTGAATCATTTACATGCAGTGAAAATCAAAAATCACACTAACAAGGAAAAGGGGGGGGGGGTTTCTGAGATCAGCTGACACACTTCCCAGACTGTCTCCCACCTGGCTCCGATCACATGACTGACCTGAGGCCAGTAGGCTGGGGCAGAATGAGTTCCCCAACTTCCAGGTTTTGCCCTGAAAAAAAAGGAACAGGCCACCTGCTTCCCCTTTCCCTCTTTCCGTTGGCTGGAATGGAAATGGGACAGGGGGGTGGAGCAGCCCCTTGGCCGGGCGACAGCTGCAGGAGCAGCAGCACTTGGCTGGTTACCTTGGATCGTCTGGGGGACTACCTGATGCCCAAGGGGTTGGACAGACACAGGCCCTGCCTTTGGAGCTGCCATGGTCGACCTCAGAGAGCACAAGGGAATCTTGGACGAGCAATGCACTCAGGGAGAGGCGCACGCTGGACCCTGACATGGGGATACACGGCAGCAGGCCACGCAGCGCCCAGCAGAGCTACCCGGCAGGCGCACCCGTCTCCACAGTCCATGGCCTCTCATTCATCAGCCTGAGCACCGACAGTGAGCCCCGAGCTTCTCCAAGAAGCAAGGAAGGTGGAGCCCCTCAGAGTCACTCTTCACGTGGGTCCCGAGGAATCACAGTGTCTCAGGTGTAGACACCCTGAACCCACCTGTCTGTACCTCAGGGTGGTGGGCAGGGGCTGGGCACCCACAGGCACCCCCTCAACTGCTTTCTGCTGCCACAGCGGAGGCCACCTTCCTGCGTCTCTGCATTGAACATAGAAGTAACCCAGGGTTGGGGCAAGCCCTACTCCCCTACGGGCACCCATAGGAGAACCGGAGGGAGGAGAGGGGGACACGGGAAGGAGAGGCTGGGTAGGGTCAGGGGAGGAGGCTGCCCTGGGAGTCCTGAGGAGGAAGAGCCTCTGAGAAGCGCTGGGTGGCTGTGGTCTCCCAGGACCACAACTGTCCTTTGTCACCTTTCTGTAGGAGCATGCATCCGAGAAACTGAAGTGGGAAAGAATATTTGGAATATCAGGGAGGAAGAAGCCACATAGGAAGGAAGTCTCGAGTGTTTGAAATGAGGCTTAACATGCAACTTGCTCTGTCTGCAGAAGTCATGGTGCGGGCTGAATCCTGGCCCCCTTTCTTACGTTGGTAGCCGAGCCCCAGGATCTCACAGAGGGACTCTGTGTGGAGACAGGGCCTTAAGAACGTGAGCTATGTGGCCTCGGGTGGGTCTCACGCAGGGACCACCTGCCTGGTCAGATGCCAGCACAGCAGGAAAACACCGTCACCTGGCAGCGCCCTTTAGGAGCAGGCATGGGCCTGACCTGCTCAGGGGCGTCGCTCGAGACTCGCCTTCATCCATCTGAAAACAGGAACCACCCGGAAGATCACATGTCCAGCCACACTGGATAAATGAGACGTCTCTGGGCCCATCGTCCACCACCAGGCTTGTCTTTGCAGACTGTGTCAGCACACTGGTCATGACTTTGAAGGACATGGTGGCCCTGAATACCTCACTCTCTGGGCAGAGGATTCCTTGGGCTGAACACAGAAGCTGAAAGAAGTCCTACTTCACTAAAGCAGCTTTATTTTGCAAAGCCAAAAAGACAACTGAAATACAGACTTTGATGAATCTTAAAGCAAGTATTTTACATTATAGAGAGACGCAGTTAAAGCTTACAAGAACCGCATACCATCTCAGACACTGGGTGTGTCAGAAGTAAACATGTCAGGATTTTTGCAGTTCATGTCAGCACTTTTCTCATATGTGTTTGTATTTTTGGAATTCGGTTGATATTTTTCCACTTATGTTTACATAGCAATATAAAAAGTAGTTCTATGAGCTCTCCACACAATGGAAGAGAGTTGTTAAAGTCTGATTCCAAGCTAACCTCAGAATCTGGGTGAAGCTACTTTAAAGAAGTCAGTCTCAGGGGCCAACACACTTCTAACTCTACACTAAGTAAATCAAAGCTCTTCATCACCCAGTCCTTGACCACACGCCTTCTTCAATTCTATTAGGGAAACAGAAGAAAGTTTCTTTCTGCTTAAAAAAAAAAAAGTGTGCTATTCATAAAGTAGTTTAGAAATATCTAGCACTTCAAGCTGCCAAAATAAAATCCACTTTTATTACAATTTATCCAATGAATATTTTTTCTGCATGCTGCAAACTAAGGTAAGGCCTGGGGCCCTTACAAGGAAAGTTTATCATAGAGAACAGCATCTAGGGGAGCAAGAGTGAGCTGACGTGCTCCTGCCTGTGACACTGTGACCCAGTGACGGTCACACTGGCACCTACTCAGCCTCCGTCTTTCCCCGTGGCTGTTCCAGTTTATGAACACTTGGGTCTGTCTTTCTTCCACCTTTTGACCCCTGGCATTTCCTGAGTGATTCAGAGGGAAATGAGAATGTTTGCTACTGACAATTAGCAACAGAGAGCATCTGGGTAAGGAAATGTTCAGCGTCCACCTGACACGGGTTGCAGGGGCTCTGCTCGCTTCTTCAAACTCGTGGTCCTCTGTGCCACACAGGAGGGACTGGGATCCACGGCCGCTCCAGGAGAGTCTCTGAAAACCTTCACATTTGCAGACAAGTCACTTCCACATTTCCAAGGCCTGTTTGGTGGAACCCCAGCGCTGTGAGACCCGGAGCCGCCGGCCTTTCTTGTCAAGCACTTGGGGAAACCTGCTGCAGAGTCCCCCGCCCCAGGCAGAGGGAAGGGCTGGGGGCACATGGACAGGGCCAGAAGCGCAGAGCCCGGCCCTGCCTGATTCGGGTTAGTTCGCTCACCGCCGTGCTTTGGCCCGGGCCGAGGATCTCTGTGTTCGCATCTCTCGGCGAGTTCGCCACGGGTCACATGGTGAAGGAGGACCCGTTGTCGTCCGCGGTCTCACTGGTCTGCCGGGAAGCGAAGGTCTCGGAGTACATCCGGGCGCAGGAGGAGCCTGCAGCCTTCGGCCTCCTCACACACCACATGTCCTTCATGATCTTCAGGAAGTAGTTCCTGAACTTCTGGCCCACAAACGCGTACAGCACCGGGTTGAGGCAGCAGTGCAGGAAGGCCAGCACCTCCGTGACGTTGTTGGCATAGCCCATGACCTTCTGGCCGTGGCAAGTCCGGCCCGCCCTGCCCATCTGGGCAGCGGTCACAAGGAGTACCATGTTATGGGGGACCTGGCAAGCCAGGAAGACCAGGACCACGGCGATGATGACGCGGATGGCCCTGTGCCGCTTCGAGTTCTGAGCCTGCACCAAGGTCCTGGCGATGAGCAGGTAGCAGAGCACCATGAACACCAGGGGGATGAAGAAGCCGAACAGCAGCTGGAGCCCCAGCACCAGCAGCTTCCACGTGAGCGGCTCTGAGACCGACTGGTACCTGGGCTCACAGACGTCCCTGCCCTGCATGCTGTATTTCTGATTGAAGGTGAAGGTCGAACTGGAGATGATGAGTGACACCACCCACACAGCCAAGCAGATGATCTTACTGTGCGCCAGCGTCCTGGAGCGGAGCCGGAAGGACTTGGTTGCCTGGACGATGGCGATGTACCGGTCCAGGCTGATGCAGGCCAGGAGCAGCATCCCGCAGTTAAAGTTGACCGCGTAGATGCCTTTCATCAGTTTGCACACGGCGTTACTGAACATCCACGTGTCGGTAGCATGAGTGACGGCCCAGAAGGGAAGAGTGAGGACAAAGAGAATGTCTGCGATGGCCATGTTCAGGAGATAGACATCCGTCATGGACTTGGCCTTCTTATAAAAGGCAAAGGTGAGCACCACCAGAGTATTGCCCAGCAGGCCAAAGATGCAGATCAAGGAGTAAGCAACTGGCACGAAGACCCTGGAGAACTGCCGGACCTCCTGCAGGGAGCACAGCAAGGCTCCAGGGTCCTCCAGCGGCTCAGGGTAGTCGTCGGTTGGGTAGTAACTGTCAGTGGAGTTCATCAGCTCCTGCAAGGTGAACAGAGACAGCCATAGCACCAGTTCCAAAATCATGCCCCCTGCCCAAAATAAAACGGACTCTCACCTCTCCCATTGTGGTGGCCTTCTTGATCAAGACAGAAGACACAGGCCTGGTGTAGGAAGGGAAGTGGACGCTCAGCAGAGCCGGCTACCAGCAGGGCAACAGGAGGGCAGAGGTGAACTAGGGAGGCAAAAGGCACGGCAGTTACAGTGGGATTCTGGAGCCAGTGGTCCAAGGGCAGGCCTCCCTCCCCTGGAACCCAGCACAGCACACTGTTGTACCTAACAGTGCCCACTCGGAGCCGGTCCCCAGGCTCCGCAGGGGGCCTCACAGCAAGTGCTGAATGCCTTCCGGGTGTGTGCAAGCAGCTTCAGGCAGTACGTGAGGGAGTGGGGCTAACCACACGTGGGTGGCCAGGGGCTGTCATTTTCTGATCCTGATCTTAAGGCATAACCAAGAGTGATATCAGAAAAAACAGTTTGTGATCTACACAAAAATTTTCATGCAAAATTCAATATAATTACATAGAAGGAGATTCTACTGAGCACAATCTCTAAAACTAAGGATGTGTCTAGAAACTTGTGTTTTATGGTTCCAGACTTCACTATAGCTCAGTGACCATCACCCACGTGGGCCTTCGAGCGCTTCTGGAAGAATCTCTCGAGCTGTGAATGCAAGGGTCGTCCCGGAAGCACCCTGGAAAGACGCGGGCTAGGGAGATGGTGGGCAGGGACCCTCCCCCAGCAGACCTCTCAGCAGACGCCCCGTTTGACAAACACTGTCTGCTGGGCTGACATGTCGTCGTCAGACATTCAAGTGCAGGAAGGAAGGGGTGAGGTGGCGTCCGTAGGCAAGGTGGTGGAGGAGGAGGCTCTGGTCTGGTCCCTGGAGAACGGGCAGGCAAGAGCCCAACTCCATCTCCCACACTCTTCTATTTCCTGATGCATCAGCTGCCACCCACCACCCAGTAAGATCCATCACCCAACTGCCACTCACGTTGCCTGCTTCCCTTCCCCGCCTCTTTCTCCTGCGCCTGCCTGTGGTCCCCCATGCTGCACCATGCCTTGCATGCAGTCGCTGGGATACCTAACCCTGGGGGATGGCAGGATGACGTGGCCAGCCTGAGTGAGGTTCTGGGCTCAGTTCAGACCTCAGTTCTCATGTGTGTTTGTGATACCCGGAGTCCTGCCTCAGGCCCGCGGCTGCTGCCCCTCAGTCCTGCTCCCGATGGAGACAGGGAGGCGTGGGGTCACTGCTCCAGGCAGTGGCCTGCGAGTACGGAGCTTGAGTACAAGGAGCCCACAGGAGAAGCAGGGCATCCAGGCCCCCTGTTGCAAAGGCAGCTGAGGAGGGATTCCTATCGGTGAGATCATCTGATTGAATGGCAGCCAGAGCACCACTGCAGCTTGCAGCTTCCACCCACAATGGAGTACAGAGACCAACGCACCATGCTGCCGCGCACCCAGAAACACCCACAAAATATCATCCGAGCCCTCAGCTATGAGCCAATAGGCATCACAGGGTTGTGGCCCCTGGCAGGGGGAGAGCTAGTGACATGGGAAATGACGTGAGCCCCACCAGTCCCACAGCAGAGTGAGAAGAGCCCCGAAGAGAATGGCAGCCTTGCTGAGCGGAGAGGAAGGAGCTGCATGCAGAACACTCAGGGTGCGGCTGAGGCATTTCTGCAGGAGGAAGCTACTCCACAGACACTGGACAAAGAGCTGCCAGAAGGGAGTGGGCAGACTTCACCCCCAGGCGGGACAGCTCCCCCCACCACTGGCCTGAGTGGCCACCCTCCTAACTCCGCGGCACCACACCGCACTCTCCAAAGGATGCGCCCCTGGGGTGTGGAGCTAACGTAGTTCTGCCCTGAAGGTGCCCTGGGCAGGACAAAGCTTGTACAGAGCTCCAAAGGACCCCTCCAATCCAAAGAATAGCCACATTCTAGAACAAGCCCAAGATTATGTAGAAAAATGCAATGAAAACCAACCCTCAATAACGAAAATTCACATATCAGAAATTTCCAAACACATAAAGAAAAAGGAAAACATGGCCCGTAATCTACGTGAGGAAACAGAAGAATGGCAGAGATGATAGAATCAGCAGAAAAAACAATCTGAGCAGCCTAGGTGCAGTGTGCAAAGGAAAGTCCCTCAAAAAAGTACTAGCTGATGGACTAGTCCACTTAGAAAAGGAAGGCCACCCAAGAAGACCTTCGGCTGGACAGCAGCAGCGAGGGCCTCGAAGGTGTGTCAGCTGAGGGTCAGTCACAGTTGGCTCTGACCTGGGAGCAGAGCAGGTGGGACCCAGGGGTAAGTCTCCTTGAGAGAGAGGTGACTGAGATGGCCAGTGGGAGGGCTGAGGGCCAGCTTCCACTGCCTGCCTCCACCCCACCCAGGAAAATGAGAGCCAGGGAAGACGCCAGGAATACTTATCAGAATATGCTAAAATTTCAGCTTGAAAACAACCGTCAGTACGTTAGTACATGGGTTTAATTACAGGAACTAATAAAGTATTCTCTAAACACTGGGAAACATTTTGTTACGAGTTAACAGCTCTTTAAATCCAATCAGAGGGTTTTAAGGTTGGACTTCCTTTCATAAGTAGTGATGGCCCTCAGCCAAGGAGGAAAATGAAAGAAGTACTGAGCATGGGAGTGTGTACATGTGTATGTGTGCATGTTTATGACTGTGTGTGCAGGTGTACATGTGTGTATGTATGACCTCAGGCATGGAGATTTATGAGTATGTGTACAGATGTGTATGTATATGAATATTCATGTATGTGAATACATGTGTGCATGCATGTGTGTATGTGTATACATGCACTGTGTATGCATGGGTATGCAAATGGGCTACATAAATGTGTGTATGCATGTGTGTTCATGTTTGTATATGTGTTTGCAGGTATGCGTGCATGATATATGCACAGCAGTTTTAATGTGTATGCAGGTGTATATGTATGTATGTGCAAACATGTGCATGCATGCATGGGTAGTTGTGTGTTCATGCATGTGTGTGCTTGTGTGTGTGTAGGTGCGTGTGCACGGGTGTTTGTGTGTACAAGTGAATGTGTGCATGTGTGCATGCATGTATAGGTGCATGTATATATGGATGCACGTGTGTGTACTGTAAATTAGGGTCTAGCCCTATGCTGAGTATTCAGATCACCACTTAACATCTATTACCTCTTTAACCTCATAAAAACTCCAAGATGAACTGTACCCATGTTGCAGATGGGAAGCCTTCAATTCCTCTGAGACTGCCACAGTGGTGCTTTGCACCCCTGCCTCTTATCCCCGTCTGATTCACTGTCTCCACCAGCTCTTAGTGAAGTGATAGAAGTAAAAATAATTTACTTACTTTAAAACTCCTTACTGATGTCAGAATTTTTTAACTACATGTTCCATAAATAAATGTTCTGGATTCACTTGGGTCACTTGTGAGCTCCTTGTTACACTTTTATAAACATCAGTGGGGCCGAAAGTCTGGGCCAGCTTCCTTCTGCTTTTGAATGGGGGTGGTTAAGAAAAAGCCAGAAGGTTTTTTCCAGTGATTTGTTTACCATTCAAGAATAGTTTTAACTTCAACTTTACGTTTTGCACTTTCTTCCTGGTGCTGGTCCCCACAATTTCTATTTCCTGTCCTCCTTGGGCTTTGGAGGTGGCCCTGAAGCCTTCACTGTCTTTATGCACTCTTCCCTGGTCGGAGGTGTTGACCCCATCACCACCATGATTGTGGCGTCTGAGCTCTGCCTGCATCACACGGATGCTCCTGGAGACTCCAGTCCACCAGGTCCCTGGAAAAACTACCCTGTGGGCTCCTGCCAACCCAGCCTCGATTGCCAAGGCTCCCACCCACTGTCTGGCATGGCCTGAGTCCCTTACTGCTCCCAAGACATCTTAGCTGAATGTTAGTGTCTCAACATCTTTTCTGTGTGCTTGGTTTAGAAAGTAATAGCATTTTTTTACAATACAACCTAGGAGTGAGGTTGTATCTGAATGTTGGAGCCCCTGCTTAGTGTGTGCAAGGCCCTGGGTGTAGCCCCCAGCACTGCAAACCAAGAAAAAGAAAAGAAAAAATGGCATATCTATGCAGATGAAGCCCTGTAGAGACCTCCCGCATGAAGAAGCAGTGCCCAAATCATCGCCCAAGCTCCAGTATGAGGCAGTCACAGTAGAATCAGCCACTGTGCCCTTGGAAGAAGAGCAGGCTTCTGTAAAACACGCTCCTCTCTGAACACCATGGGACAGTGCCTTCAGGAAAGTGAAGTGTCTCCTTAGGTGTAAGCACAGCTGTCACACCACACCCAGGAGGGAAATCACTGCTCTCTAATGGGCCTGTCGTGGCTAGAGAGTCCAAGAAGCTGGGAAGGTTTTGAAGGATAGTAGGGGGATCTGGGCGTGCTCACCTCAGAAAGAGCTGAGATCCAGAGTGGGTGGCTGGCTGCACTCCCCTCAGGGACGGTCCAGGCCCAGCGGCCCCCGTGTGAGGACCATCCTGCCAACAGATGCAGTTTCCAATGCTCATTAAGAAAAGCACGGTGAGATACTAGAATCACCGAGAGAAAACAGCTGAATTACCACTTCCTATTTAACAGCAACGCCTCTCTGCCCAGATGCGAATGGTTAACCATGTACATCCCGAGGGTTTCAAGAGAATCACAGAACAGTCACATGACTTCTTAGAATCTAAGACAAACCATCAGTGCAGTGGGAGAGAGGGGGAGGCTGACTCTGCCTATGGAAGAAGAGAGTCACTTGTGGTGGTGAGCTTGCACTTGGTCTCCTGGGGACGAGGACACCTTGGCAGCTGCCTAGGAGGATGTGGGAATGTGTGGAGTGGCCGGGAGGCAGTGGGCTGGCTCTGGAGCCTAGATGTGTCCTGCTCCACCCCAAGAGCCATCAACCACAGAAAGAATGCTGGTGTCTTCCAGGCCACAGTTTCCCTTCTGTGGATCGAAGGCCAGTGTGGCCCCTACCTCAGGTGTGGGGGACAGGAGGTCAGAGCAGGTGAAGCCTGGGGCGGAGCTGGAGGAGAGCCACGCACACTGGCTGACTGCAGCCTGGTTGGGGTGAACACAGGAGTCCCTAAAGCCCACGAGGTAGGCGGAGGTTGTCAGGTACCATCTTTAGAAATATCAGGGAAGCAGCGGATGGTGACCCACCCAGGAACTTGTTCTTAGTGGCAAACAGTTAAGAACATGGAGAAGGGACAGCAGAGTGGCGCGTGGCTCACCCTGGGTGGCTGCAGCCCGTCTCGGGGAGTGCTGCAGCTCCGCAGCCGACACCGGGAGGCGGAGCTCAGGGCTCACCCTCGCCGCTCCAGCCAGCACAGCCTCCGCCACCACCAGGCTCCTGCCCTGCACCCTGGCCCGTCCCTGAGGCTGAAGGCCACTGAAGCCCTGGGGCAGCCCTCCACAGCTTCTCTTGGGGATCGCCCCACCGCGGAGGTTCCCCTGTCCAGCCGGCTCTGGTCTTTCCCTGGCTTCTTGCCAAAGACCACTGTCCCCTCCGCCCACTGTTCGCCTGACACAGGAAAAGCCCTGCTGTGTTTGAGGGGGTTGTGTGCCGTGGCCCAGGGTCCTTCTGCAGTTGCCGTGTCCATCCACTTGAGAAAAGTCCCTCCTTACCAAGTCCTGCTTCATTCTCTCTCTTCTGCGGGAGGACACTCACCTGCCCAGACCCTGGCGCTGGGTAAGAGGGAGGCCTGGAACCTCCCCTCGGGACTCAGCCCGCCCCCCTCCTCCTGTGGCCCCTGAGGCCTCAGCTCCTCGCTGGGGGTGAAGCCGCGGAAAAGGCGGTCACCAAGAGGCCTGCGCACCTCGCAGCGGAAGCAGCAGGCCGCGTGGGTGTTCAGGGACGTGGGGTGCCCCAGGCCGTCTTTCCTACCCCCGCCTCCTGCCTTCCCCTGGAATGGCCTTGGTCAGCATGCAGGTGGGAAAGCAAGGCCCGGGAGTCGCCTGCCTGAGGATGGAAAGGGATCAAAGCAGGGACATGACTGAGGACCAAGACAGGACATTGGGCAGAAACCAGCCTGTTGAGGGAAGCAGGGGGGTGCCACCTGGAGGGGCTGCTGGCAGGGGGGCCCTGCTCCCTTCCCTGAAAGAAGGCTGCTGCCGCAGCTGGGCCACCAAGAGACGGGACGATGGGAAGGCCCCTCACCTCCTCCCACTGTGATGGGGGGGAGCCCAGAGGACCTGGACTCTGCTGACCCTGCCTCCCAACGCCACCTTCCTGGCCTCTGTGGGGCTCTGTGCCCGCCCCCAGAAAGCACAGCTGCCCCTTGTTTCCCCCGGGACCTGCCCACGTGGAAGGTCCTCCCGGATCCCGCTTAGCCCTCCTCACCTGTGAGGGGCTGAGCATGTGCACAGGCTCTGCGACGACATTGAGAGCAAGACACGCAGTCCACGGTTAGACACTGCTCACAGACAGCCCTCAGTCTGAAAACCTGGCTGTCACCTGAGCTGCCCACTCAGACAAAGGACGGGATGGCTGGGGGATTAATGACGGCCATGGGGACAGCTCTAAGAGGCGTGTCGAGGCACTCTGGGGCCATGCCCGGGCCTGGGCACGGCTGAGCAGGTCACCTCCTGGGCTGCACCCGGGCAGCCCCATCCCGGGAAGGCCCTGGAAAGCTGGGTGAACGGTTCCCCTGGGGTAAGGAGAAGCTGGTCCCCAGGAGTCTGTTGGAGGTGGGAATAAATAGATTGAGAATCTCCAGCAGCAAGTGTGTGAGAAACAGCTCTTCTGCCAGTGGGCGTGCTCACTGTGTGTATCCTGAAGGGATGCCCAGGGCTTAGTGGATTTTCAACTTTGTGACAATTTCAAGAGATGGCTGATACCTGAGGAGTGTGTGACTGTCAGAGTGGACACCCAACCATCCAGGGCCTGGCCCCTCACTGCCTGATGGCCCTGACCCACCACCTGCCACCCGCTGTTCGGACCAGGACGCGGCAGTTCACAGTATCTCTGAGCCAGATTGCAATCCTGGCAGCCTCCCGGCCCGTTGAACTGCATCAAAGGGGCCATCCGCCCTCCGCAGGGACAGGCACGGCAGGCAACCTGGCTGAGGGTCCTTGCCAAGTTCCCAGCCACAGCCTGTGTGCGGATGCCAGTGAGGTGAGGCACCCACACCCCAGAGGAGCCTCAGAACCTCCCAGCCACCCTCTGGGATGCAGGAGGGACCCCAACTGAGAGCCCTGTCAACCCCCAACCAGCGAATCCTGCCACTGAGACCACATGGACTGCTGTTGGCAGCCTCCGGGCTGAGGGGGTCGGCCAACCCCAGCCCTCAGCAGGGACTCAGCGCTTCTGAAGCAATGAAAATGAGCCGAGAGGAAATCAAGGCAAAGCCAGACTGCTTTCTTTGTGCAAAACAGGTGCACACCCTCCCCAGGGGAGCCGGGGCAGCAAAGGTGGGGAGTCAGTGGGAAGCAGCGGCTGGGTGGGACCTGCCTCTTTCCTCCAGGTGGAAATCAGGGAAGACTGTTGGATAAGTCATGCCAGTGGGTTCCCAGGAAGGAAGAAACCTGTTCCATAGAGGAGTCACAGCTGGCTGACTCTCAGATTTGGAACCCAGGGCCATTGAAAGCTGCAGATCCTGTGTTCCCCGCCCGGGGGCGGGTCTGGGGATGCTGACACCCTTCCTTGTCCTGCGCCCTTGGCTGAGGACTGTCCTCCAGGGCGGCCAGGCGAATGCCGCCCAGTGCGCCTATTGCAAATGGGGTTGACACGTGGTCACTGAGAACAGCACACATGTCACATGCTTAAAATATGTCACCCGCTTCTGGCCTCGCAGTCACTTACCCAGTAGGGAAGTCGAGGCCTGAACCCTCAGGGACACACACACTGACACACAGACACACACATTACACAGAGACACACACACGACACACAGAGAGACATACTGACACACACACAGAGACACACACATGACACACACACACACTGACACACATCCACAGACACAGACACACATCCACAGACACAGACACACATGACACACACACAAACACACACACAGACACACACACATGACACACAGACATACACACATGACACACACACACACTGACACAGTAACACCGACACACACACAGAGACACACACATGACACATACACACTGACACACATCCACAGACACAGACACACATCCACAGACACAGACACACATGACACACACACATTACACAGACACACAAACACACACACAGACACACACACATGACACACAGACACACACACATGACACACACACACACTGACACAGTAACACCGACACACACACAGAGACACACACATGACACATACACACTGACACACATCCACAGACACAGACACACATCCACAGACACAGACACACATGACACACACACATTACACAGACACACAGACACACACACATGACACACAGACACACACACATGACACACACACACACTGACACAGTAACACCGACACACACACAGAGACACACACATGACACACACACACTGACACACATCCACAGACACAGACGCACACACATGACACACAGACACACACACATGACACACAGACACACACACATGACACACAGACGCACACACATGACACACAGACACACACACATTACACACACACACAGACACACACACACAGACGCACACGTGTGTGAGTGCGTGCTTGCATGAGCAGTGAGGCCATGTGCCATGGACCTTCGAGGCTGTATCCTCACCCATGAGGTGCGGCTCTGAGGCAGCCTGGTGACAAGGGAAGGGCTGGTGGTGAGCTGGCAAGGGGACACAGTCCTGCCAGGGGAGGGGTCAGGAGGCGGACGGGGACCAGGAGCACGGGCCCCTGGAGGTGGGCTCCTGCGGAGGCCGGCCAGTGTGGCGGGCAGCCTGGTGGCCTGGCCTGGCCCTGCTGTGCCGCTCACCCCGCTTCACTAGTCCTCACGGAGGGCCTGGCAGCGCTGGGGTCCTCACTGTGTCCTGGTGCACAGCGGGAAGCCGAGCAGCATCCTCTCACCTGGTCATCGGAAGGGCCCAGGCCCCAAACCATGCTCTCTGGTCCCAAAGTCCAGCCATCCCTGCAGTAAACTGGAAGAGGAAGCTTGGGAGGTAGTTCCAAAAGCCAGTCGGGAACAGGAGCGGAGAGAGTCCAAATGAAGCAGGATCCCCCAACCGGACAGAGGTGGGGGAGCCGGGCTGGAAACTTAAGTTTCTGACTTATATCTCATCCCTTTCGACTTAAAAAAGAGCTGTATTGACATAGAAGTGACATGTATCACGAGCTGCCCACTTGATACCTTATTAGTGGGTCTCAGCAGGCGCATACTGCTACGGAGGAGAAGTCACGGAGACTCACGGAAAGTGGGGCCCCAACACAAGCGCTCCTGCCTCGACTTTCTGCTGTAATGGGAAGGAAATGGGCTTCGCTCAAGGACCCTGAGAAGGGAGGAGATGGAGGGCGTGTACCCAAGGCTCTGAGGTTCCCTCGACACCTCTCCAGGGCCACACCAGCCACGCCATTGCCCAGTTCACCCCCTGGATGTCTGTCTCACCAGACAGAAAAGGGTGGGGGAGGAAAGACCCACGTGAGGCCCGAGGAGCGAGGAGCAGCTGCCTCACACGGCGTCGGGGCACACCACAGCCCCGGGGACTACTATTATGGGTCCTAAAGAGGCAGGGGACCTGCCGAGGAGCAGACGGCCGACCAAAGTTAGGGATGGGGACAGATGAGAACTGGCTGTGAGGACAGGTCCCTCAAAACCGATGCAGGGGCAAAAGGGAAGGGAAGGGAGGAAGTGGTTAAAGGGAAACCTGCAGAGGATTTGAGGATGGCAAAGTGACCTGCAGCAGGTTTCCCTGAGGACAGCCTCTCAGGGTGGGCATCCTGGGAAAGCTGATCTGTGGTGGCAAGAGGACCCTGCTGAGAACCCACACTGAGAAGGTGCGCAAAGCCTTACAGAGGCACAGAGAGGTGGAGGACAGAGACAGAGATCATGGAGGAGGGAGACACAGAGAGGCGGAGAACGGAGGCACAGAGAGGTGGAGGATGGAGCCACAGAGAGGTGGAGGACAGAGACAGAGATCATGGAGGAGGGAGACACAGAGATCATGGAGAAGAGAGCCACAGAGAGGTGGAGGACAGAGGCACAGAGAGTAGAGGACGGAGGCACAGAGAGGGGGAGGATGGAGGCACAGAGAGGTGGAGCACAGAGGCACAGAGACATGGAGGATAGAGACAGAGATCATGGAGGAGGGAGACACAGAGAGGTGGAGGACAGAGAGGTGGAGGACAGAGACAGAGATCACGGAGGAGGGAGACACAGAGAGGCGGAGGACAGAGGCACAGAGACATGGAGGATACAGACAGAGATCATGGAGGAGGGAGACACAGAGAGGTGGAGGACAGAGAGGTGGAGGACGGAGCCACAGAGAGGTGCAGGACGTAAGCACAGAGACTGTGAATAACAGAGAGATCACGGAGGAGGAGACACAGAGACCCCAGAGGATGGAGACTGCCCTCTAACAACTACGCTCTCAGGAACCTGGAGCCCTGGTTTGGGATCCCGGCCCCTGATGGACAGCCCCCAACACTGAGAGGACATCAGAGCTCACCTGCGGCCAGCGCGTCAGGGCTGATGTTTCTCAGGCCTCCCGATTGCCATGGACTTCCTGGGGTGCAGAGACTCCAGGGGTAAAACCAGGGCGGTCCTAGCAATGGGCAGAGTGGTCCTCTGGCCTCACAGAGGGGACGGAGTTGAGGATGGGGTGGGCAGCCCTGGCACTCTGCAGGGGAGGTCCCACTGGGGCAGAGGGAGAGGCTGTGGCACTGGGAACAAGACGGAGCAGAGATCGAGAAAGACAGCTGCTGGAGTGGGAGAGCGTCCCCCGCAGGGCAGAGGACAGCCTGGCGCTCAGCTGTCCCTACTGGAAAACTTCGACAGGGGACACGTGGGCTGGGGCTGGATGGTGCAGGGAACCTGGCCCCCCAGCCGGGGAGGACGCACCTCCTCTCCTGACCTTCCTGACAGCCATGGGGAGGGCCAGGAGCCTGGCAGACTCTCTTACCTCCTGTGCCTGAGAGGGTCAGTCGGTCTGGGAAAGACAGAACTGGCGGAGAGAAAGTGCGGGCTACTGTGGAGGGGTTTCTGCAGAGGGCTTCGGGGGGTGAGCAGGAAGGAGCTGCCGACTCGGCCGCCCGCTGCAGCATCTGACCCTCCTCTTTGTTCCTGTGTGTTGCTGGGGATCGAGCCCAGGGCCCTGTGCATGCTGGGCAAGCGCTTGACCACTGCCAGGGGCGGGGCTGGGAACGAGGTCGACACGTCCATGGTGGGTCCCGCTGGTCCCAGCTCCCATCTTACCATGAGCCTGATTGAACCAGGGCTTAGGTTCTCTGTCTGACTCAAAGAGCAGGTCAGGGAGCTTCTGAAACTCGAGTTGGCCACGTGAAAACAGTAGCCCCTTTGAAAAATTTTCTTTTACGTCCTCAATTTAAACTTCTAACTCTGACCACAACATCCCACACAGAGCCTGATTCTCACCAACTGTACAAATAAGCGCAGACACTGACGAGCCTGCCCGGAGTTCCGCCTGGAGCCAGGTGCTGGAAAGGCAGGGGGCGTTTCAGGGGTCGGACAGGAAGGTGCACCTTTACTTCCATGTCCCTGGGCTGGCCACGCGACCGACCCTGAGGCCTGCGGGTCCAAAGTGTGGTTTCCAGAAAAGGACAGGACCACTGACACCCTGGCTGGGGGTGGCCTGCGTCTCCTAAGAGCTGCCCCTGGCCTGGGGCTCCCCACCACTGACACCCTGGCTGCAGGTGGCCTGGCCTGGGGCTCCCAACCCTGACACCCTGGCTGGGGGTGGCCTGTGTCTCCTAGGAGCTGCCCCTGGCCTGGGGCTCCCCACCACCGACACCCTGGCTGGGGTGGCCTGCATCTCCTGGGAGCTGCCCCTGGCCTGGGGCTCAGAACCACAACTTCAGGGTCTGTTCCAAGAACAGGGAACATGCTCTTCTGCTTCAAGCCAGAGACCGGAAAGGGCAGGAGAGATGCTGAACTGCTGGGCGGGGCCTCTGCTCAGAGGAGCAGCTGTGGGAGGGGAGCGGTGGACAAAGGAGCTCTGGGCACTCTAGAGCTACCCCCAGAGGCCCTGGTTTCCTTCGGGTTTACTTTAAAAAGTCACATCGCCTGGCTGCCAGGGCCCCGCTGACTGTCCAGAGCAGGGCTGGTTCACGCAGCGGGGGTGACAAAAGCCTCTTCATCTGCTCTGCCAAATCGAGACAGAGACAGCGAGGGGCGCACACGGCCGCGCATTCTCTGACTGCCCGGTGGGCTCAGAGCAGAGACTGAGGCAGATATGGGCAGGGCTGCGGAGATCGTTTCAGCCTCTCTTACAGATTCAGAAGACTAGAACCAACCAAAAGAGCAAAGGAAGCGACGTATGGCCCGTTCACTTAGTCATACACACAGACAGAGATGTTGAGATTTACCAAATGTCAGCCTCCTGTCGGAAAGAAGCCGAGGGCCACCGTCCTTGGGTTGGGCCGTGCCCAGGCGGGGCTGGTGTGGGACAAACCCACAGGCGAGACGCACCCGAAGCCCCTCTGAGAGGCCTGTGGGCTTGTGCCTGGCTCAGCCACCCACGGTCAGGGCCTTCCACTCCGCCCTGCCTGCTGGGAAAGGCCACTCTGAGTGACAGAGATGCTGCAGAAAGGAAAAGGGTGATGTGCGCCAGGTGACAACAGAGCCACAGCAGGCCTCACCCTACTCACAGCACTGCTGACGTGGCTCAGGATGGAAAGTGGCCTGGCTCACCCCGTGCCGGTGGGGATTGACGCCGCACCACAGCAGCCCACCTGACGGTGCCCCTGTGGACTGGGGTCCCTCTGCCCACAGGAAGGATGGAGGGACGAGCCTCTTACTCACCTCTGCCGGGGGTCAAGGCCTGGGTGGGGGCCGAGGCCACAGTGCTCTCCCACCCCTCCAGGCTGGACCACCCTGGGCAGGAAGGATCCAGAACACCTCCGCCAAGTACCCTGGTCACTCACGAAGCTGCACCTCCCCAGGCCACAGAGTTTCAGTGTTGGGGGGCAGCAAAGCAGTGAGAGAGCAGGGGATGAGGCCCCCATGACAGGAGCCCCATCAGAGAAGGGCTGGGAGGAAATGCAGCCACCGCCCCAGAGGCCGCCCACACAGAGACCCAGATTCCCCGGCCGAGGGCTGGGGGTGGCCGCGCAGCCGCTGGGCTGCTGGCTGCTAGAGTTCGCCGAGCGCCCAGCCACATTCAGGACTGCCAGGCTGGCCCCTGCCCTGGTCCAGGCTGGCCTTGTGTCCCCACCCTCTCAGCCCTGCTCACTGACCCAGACTTCTCCCCTCGCTTGTCGTGTCAGCCTCTCCTTCCACCTGCTCTCTTCCTGTGATCCCCTGTCTCTTTCCCACCGCCCTGCTCCACTTCCTGCCCCCAAACAGAACGTTGAAAAGCAGTAAGTGTGCTGCAGACACTCAGTCCGCCCCGTATGAAATCCCCTTCAGACTCGGGAACCCACGGCGCCGTGCGCTGAGCCCCAGGGAGGCGCTGCCCACCTGAGGGAAGCAGCAAGGCCTGATGGACCTCCTGCACCCGGGGAAGCCTGTCCAGTGGACTGCCCAGGAATCGGCTGCCCAGAGCATTCTGAACATTTTAAAATGTGAGCCCCGCTGGGTAAAAATCGTGCTGAAACTCGGGCATGGCTCCTGGTCATTGGCTGCCACAACCACAGGGTCCAGCCCTGCCTTGCCCTCCTCGGGGCCTGCAGGGACACAGGCCCTTCTCATCTGCAGCCAAGCACCAGAGTTCACGTGGGAGCCTTCAGCTCCGGGCACTGTCTGCTTCTGCGCTTGGCAGCCCCCGTGTGTGTGCTGGGCGTCCTGCGGTGGCGGGGCTTTCCACCTCAGCCCTCGATGGCAGGGCCCCCATGCTGCAGCTCCCACAGCACCTGACACAGCAGAAGACATTCCCACTCCCAACTCTGCTCTGAAAGCTCCCGCTGGGAGACCAGACGGCACCACTTATCAGAACTGCGCCTAAAATAAGAGGCAGTGTCTCTGGCGGCCACTGAGGGTCTCCCCTGGGAGAGACACACACACGGCTGGGCGGGGGCTGGGTGTCTGTTTTAGCTGCGGTCTTTCTCAGCTCATTTCCTCTTTCTTGGTGGGTCCCAGAGGAGGATATTAGGAGGTAGCAGATCTCCAGGTAAGAAAGGGCTCGAGACACGCCGTGGTGGAAGACAGGTGCGAGGTGGCAGCCAATGCCCCGATGGTCACGTCCGTGGAGACAGTGTGTTCAAAGGCACACGCTCAGTAGCCCCAGTGGGGAAACTGATAACCATCTGTTTGCCACTTTCACTTGGGAGATGAAGTTATTAGAAGAACTGCTTCCGATGGATTACAGCACCGTGATTTCTCCTGAACAGACCCAGAGTGGTCCAGGGACCCAGTTCTCAGAGTCCTGTCCCCACAGTCCCGGCTCCTGGCTGGCCGATCTTCCCCTACTTGCTCCCCATGTGGCAGGACACAGTGACTCTTCCCTCCCAGGGAAAGAGGAGGCCCAGACCCTCAGGGCTGCCCGCTCTTCCCGCCTCCCTCGCCTGGTCAGGCCTCCTCTGTGTCTCAGTTCCTTAGGTCCACCCAGCGCCTTGTCGTGCTGCCCGGCAGAGCCCCTGGCATTCAGACGGGGCTGTGCATCTGCATTCCTTCTGTCAGTCACGGTTCGTACAGACGGTGGCTCCCTGGAGGGACTGTGGCTTACCAGGCTCCTGGCAGAATCCCTACCTTGCCAAGTGCTGGCCACCTCAGGTCAGGTCATCAGGTTAAACATGGCAGTTGGTGCCGGCGGGGCATGGAATGACCCAGACTCCGGCATCCGTGCTGCTGCGTGTGGAGGCTGTGACCTGGTCTCCTAGCTCTGTGACTTGGCACCAAATGAGGCCGGGAGTGTGGGGGGGGGAGTCTCTGGAAAAGTGCCTCAGGCACAACAGACTCTGCCAAAGTGAGCATCTCTCCTCTCTCCCTCTCTCTCCTTCACGTCCAGAGCAACCAAAATAAGTGCTCATTAAGGTCGGAATTGATAATATGCCCCTTTTCAATACTCTTTTACCTTCAAAGCACACAATTTATGGAGATGAGAGAGCTACCTGAATTCCAAGACAAAACAAAACTTACCAGTCAAGAAGGAGATTTTTGATCCACCAGGCAGCAGCCAGTTCTCCTCTGTGATTTCAGACTTCTTAAACCTTGAGAGTCCTCTCACTGCTGTGGTGACCTGGCGCTTGGCAAGAGCAGGGCTGGGCGGGGACTGCTGAAGTCCCTTGGTGTGTGCGGCTCAGGGCGCAGCGGCCTTCAGGAGCTGCCGCGGGCGGCTCTTCCCCTGGGGCTGGTGTGGTGAGCGCCGGGCCAGGCCTCACCCCCCACTCCATGCACACAAGGTCGACAAGGTGCAGGCAGGAAGGCGAGCTTATGTAACTAGGTCACTCGACGATTTCAGTTTTAGATGCAAAATTTTTTTTGTTTCAGAATTATTAGTCTGTGGAATATTTCTTGATTCTTCTTGGAAATTACCAATTAAGTAAAATGATTGAAACATTCTCTGAAAACCTCTGCATCATATCTCATGAGATGTACAATCAACTACCTACATTCCTATTCCTCAGAGAAACCCCCCAAACAGCCTAAGTCTTCATCAAGGCATGTGGAGGGGGACAGGCCAGACGCTGGCTCTCACTTCTTGCCTGTGATCCTAACCAGTGCTGCCAAGGCTAGTTCATGTCCATGTCATACAACACAGAAAGCTCTTTCCACACTCATTATAATTTCATTCATTCTTGGCAATTTTGGCAAAATAGACATCACCCTCATTTTGCATCTGGAAAGAAACTAGCACATAAAGATGCTGATGATTTTCTCCACGGAATAGAAACAAGGAGTAGTGGACCCAGAAAATAGACCGAGGTCTCTAAGTCCTCTCTACCTGTAACCCTTTTTTTTAAATTCTTCAGCAAACGATTATTGAGCGCCTACTCCATGCCGCACACTGTTCTAGGCACAACAGATACGTGGGATTTACGTGCTAGTCATGGGGACAGACAATAAGGCAACTACATAAAAAGGCACATGGTATGGTGGATGGTGTCAGTGCCACAGAGAAGTGTCCAGCAGGAAGTGAGTAGGGCTCATTGAAGCTGGCACAATTGGGTTCAGAGGAACGGGAAAGCGTCTCTGAGCGTGCTGCATTTAGAGCTCGGAGAGGGGCGGGGGGTGACCCAGGGGCTCATCCGGGGCAGGACGCTCCAGGACAGAGGATCTGTGAAGACAGTGTCCCCACTCAGCACACCAGGGCAAAGGGAGGAGCTCAGGGAGGCCAGAGGCAGGCGCGGCCAGTGGAAGCCAAAGCCCCGGGGGCCAGTGAGATGGCTTCGCCTCTCCTGGGGGAAGCACAGCTGTGGGGAGGTGCTGAGTGACCTTCCCTGACGCACATCTGGGGTGATCTGCGGGCAGTGTTGACAGTGGGCCAAAGGGAATCGTGGGGAGGGGCCCGGCCACCAGCCAGGTGCGGCGATGGGTATGTTCAGAGATAAGGTCATCAGGCCTCGCTGGACCCGGACTTTGAGGAAAAGCAAGCACACAGAGGACTGCAGGCTCGGCCTGAGCCACCAAGGTGCGCACCGCAGACACAGGGTCCTCAGGGAGCGAGCACCGCACTCGGGGAGTGAGAGGCGCTGGATGTCCCAGGCGGAGGTCCAGGCGCGGCTGCTGATCTGAACGTGGAGTTCAGAGCAGAGTCCAAGCCAGCGGTGTCACCAGGTTGCACATGGAGGGTCACCAGGGAGTGGCGTAGGTGGACAAGGGGCAAGCAGCCCCTCTGTCGTATTGATGTCGCCTGTGTACCAGTGACAGGGGCCTGAGAACTGACCACTGGGAGCACTGTGGTCCTGACACACCTTTGTGGCATGGTGAGGGGACAAATCCGACCAGAAAAGAGACAAGGAGGGAGGGAACACTATGGGCACTTCAGGGAGTCCGCGTGGGGGAAGCAAAGGGGTGGCCACCGTGGGGACACCACGGAACAGAGGTGCGCTGCGTGCAGCAGAGTAAGGAGGGCCTAGAGGGAGAGGGTCCCGTCGGGAGGAGGAGGGGCTCCTGCCCACCCAGAGCAGCCGCGAGACAGGAGATTCCCCCACAGGGCGCGGGGTGCACCCAGGATGGCGCCCATCGGCTGGCTCCTGACTGATCCTCAGAGGACGGGAGACAGGGCATCGGCTGCAAGTGAAGGTGGACAGAGGGGTGACGCTTTCAAGGAGGGAGGAAGAGGAAAGAAGCAGACACCCGGGAGAGGGGACGCAGGAGCTGGCAGTCACACGTCCCCGGGCAGTGGGGATTTTAGGGGAGGCATCTCTGCGGTCCCCGCTGTCTGCTCCAGGACACGGCAGCCAGGGAGCACAGAAGCATGACCGTCACAGCACGGGTCACCAGCCCCACTGTGTCTGGATGGTGGTGTCCCAGGAGCATGCTGTGGCGGGATGTGTGTGCTTCTTGATGTCAACCCAAGCCTCTGCTTCTTTGACAACGGGCAGAGGTCTCCAAAGTCCAGAGCCATTTCTTATTTTATGCACCTTGTCCAAGCTGCTCCTCAGGACACTAACTGTGGGACTTGGCTGTGGCCTCTAAGCACAGTACTTCCTCTTTTTCTCAATCTTAACTGAGTGCCTTCTCGTGCTCTGGTACTCGGTGAGCCCAAGCTGAGAGGTGGCTTCCCTGGGGCGTTAGCATCGCCAGGCTCCTCGGGTGCCCACGGTTCCCACGTTTTCAGAAAAGCCAGAGCTGCTGGAGTTCTCAGGCACTCTCGGGGCTGCCATAAGTCGTACAAGTGATTTGGGTGACCTTTCCCTTTTTTAACCAAAGGCACTGTTTGCAAATGTCATCCCAGAGACCCCTCGAGGCTGGAATAGGGAGCAGTTGTTCTGCCTAAGAAAATAGCATGAATTGGGAGCAGAAATGTCCACTGTGTGCTTCCAGTTGTCCTGGCCTTGGGTGAGACGCAGCCAGGTGACCAGTGTCCCAGACCTTCCATAGACCATTTGTGTCCAAAGTGGAAAGAGACTCCAGAGTGACGTTGGACGCCAGGGCAGGGTGAGGCCAGTGAGAGTTGGCGCACTTGACACCTGGTGCCGCTCTCCCCTATGTGGGAGGCCTCGCAGAACCTGCTCTGCGGAGGACTTCTGGGGCCCTCCCCACACGGGAGGCTGCAGCTGACCCCCGGCTCTTCTCCCAGGTGGCTGGTTCGACTTTCGACCTCCTGAATGTTCGGTCATCTGAGTGCCCGTCCGGGGTGTACCCTCAGGTACTGGGTCACCTATGCAAGTCCACTGATCTCCTCCAGCAAGGAAGTGCGGTGCAGCTGACCTAGGAGAGGGGACGCCTTTCACGTGCTGGTCTGGCTCCTGCCCCCTCCAGGGGCCTCTCCTGATTCCCAGTCATGTGTTTCGGTTTTTAATTGACCTTTATTCTTCCACAGGCACAGAGGCTACCCCACATCGAGGAAACGTCTCACAGGCCAGGAAAACGGGGGTGAGTTGGCACGATCCCGCCACCCCGCTTCAAGAGATGTCCTCGCACGACTCTACTTGTGCTGGGCCAGCGGACCTTCGTGAAGAAGAAAGCACCAGAGGACGTGGGCATGGTGCTCCTGCACACGCGGCAGGGGGAAGGCGCCGGGTGCCTCAGGCGCACCTATCGCTGGCCTGGCGCTTTCTGGGCCCCCAGTGCTGGAGCCACCAGCCAACACACCTGGCCAGGGCTCAGGGCAAGAGCAGCCACCTCTCAGTTCTCACAGGTCTCGGTCACTGGGGCCGTCCTGCTGATCTGGGCGAGGCTGCCTGATGCCAGCGCTTGCTCCCTGGTCCACTGGGACCACTGGCCTGGGAGGGCCCTGGCAGGGACTCGGGAGACGCTGTGTGAACGTGGCACTGAGGCTTCCTGCAGTCCTGCGTCATCCTTCGCTCAATCCTCACCAAGTGGGACTGCTGGCCTGTGCTGCCCTCTGGCACCCACTGTGGGCTCAGGGTGGACAGAGTCGCTCAGCCAAGCCCTAATGGCCAGCATGGCAAGGCTCAGTCTTTCCTCCCGTCCCCTCCACAGGGGACCTCTCACACTGAACAGCCGAGCACCGTCGTCTCCGGGTGCGGTTCCTAAACGTCCCTCACACCAGGCGTCACACAGGAGCCGCCGCTTTGCCTGTTCTGTCCCTCAGTGCTCCAGAGCAGCACAAGTCCAAATAAAATTCAAAGTCAACAAACAAGAAGAATAAAAAGCAGACGCAGGCCCCAAATATCTGCCGAGAAGAGCGCAACTGATGATAAAAATAAAATAAATGATCCCTGCGCGCTTAGCCGCCGCCGCAGGTCCCTCGTCCAGCCTTGGCCATGCAGCAGTTCCCGCCGGTCCCCCCGCTCCTCTCTCCTGTTCTGTCCCCTGCCTGTCCACCTCGGAGCAGGCAGGGGAGGAGGAGCCCTGAGGTGGCCAGTGGCACTGCGCAGTCTGGAGAAGGTCCTGTAAGGACTCACGGACCTGCCGAGGCCAGAAGACTCCCGCAGGATGGCCCTGACACCCTCCGCTGCCCGACCAGTGGCCCTTGAACCACCATCATCAAATCCACGGTGACAGCCTGGTCTACACCTGCGGGATGTGTTCAGCCAAGAGTCTCCATCAAACCAGGTCAGTCTCTCCCTGGGGGCACAGGCGTGGCACCTCGAGGACTGTCAGGGGCCGAGTGCTCCTGGTCTGGTTGGTCTCGTGACTCCTGATGACTTCACCCAGGATCTGCATCTCTGGCAGGGATCTCTCAGAGGTGGCAGTGGACTCTTCTTTGGTGCCACCTGTCCCGTGGCTTGTGTTAAGTGTGATCACAGGAAGGTGACGGTGTCTGCGCTGCTTGCCCCTCGACCCCATTCTCCACCATGTATCAGTGAGTATCTCTTGGGAGGCTTTGATCTGTGCCTGCCCTCCTCAGGGCTGCCCCAGGTAAGGTCCCTGGAGGGTCCCTGGACTGCCCCTCCGCCCCTGCCTCCAGCGCTGGGCTGGCTCCGAGCTCGAGGCTCCTCCTCTGGCCGCTGAGGCTCTGCAGCTCTCCCGTAGGCGGCAGCTTCTCTACACCACTGTGTGCTTTGACCTAGCAGGCGCTCAGGACCGGGCCCTGGGAGCATTCAGGCTGGTCACGGAGTCCCTGTGATGTCCCCTGACGTCCCCGTGGTCTCTGAGCCTTTGCTCCCTTCCTGCACCTCCCTACGTCTGGCCCTTTCTGGGTAGGAGCCAGTGTCTGGGCTCCAGCTGTCCCGTGCCCCAGGTGTCTGCCTCCGTGTCCCCTCAGCGAGGAATGCGCTCGTGTCCAGGTGTGTGCACACCCAACGCACACGCACGTCTGCATCTGGCTCACACCCGCGTGGTCTGCACACACCAAGGCCAGGCCTGCCCAGCCCTCTCCTCCCGAGCCCAGCAAGGTGGCTTCAGCCAGTGCTCTCTCCCTCCCTGCTGACGCCCTTCTCTGACCACAGGAAACGCGTCTTCACCAGTCCTCGGGGATGTCCCTCTGATCAGTCCTCCCCCAGACCCAATCTCCCGTCACCACTGCCCCCTTCCCGAGCAGGCGCCTCTCACCTTGCTTTGATCTGACACCTGCAACCCAGAATCACCCTCCCCAGCCACATGGGCTCTGACACCCTGCATCACCTGCCTGCAGTCACTGCTCTCCCAGGCACTTGAGTTTTTATTTTAATGTCAATGGCTGTAGGCACAGCATCTGTCCACGGTTGCCCAGCATGTGCACTGCCCAACTCCAAGAAGCACCATTCAAATCATAATTGTGTGACCTGCCAGATGTGGCCACAATCTCCACTGCTTTCTTCAGATATTCGCTGACATATTAGCACTTAGGGGAAGCAGTCTAAATTTGCAAACTCATGGACTGTGCTTTCCTTTAACTACTGATCAACTTACATATTTCCTGCGAATACCTTTCACTTGCTTACTTGGCCGATGCTTATCAAGTGTCCTCTCTGTGCTCCAATGTGAGCCTTTTATGGAATTCGTTAGGCCCCTTCCAAGTCCTGGCTCCTGTCTGCCCTTCTCCAGCAGTGGGAGGCCTCGGGGCTGTGGCCTTTGGTGCTGGGGACTTTTCCTCGGGTACACATGCAACAGGAGTGACTTTCACCCTGACTTGATACTCTGGTCGCTACCGGAAGGAGCTGTGTGTAGCCCGGAGAGAGCTTGCTGTTCCTGTCCAAAAATGCTTCTGTGTCTCTTCCTCCCTGGTCTCGCTCACCTCCTGGGGGACGTGGTCTCACCAGACAAGCCCTGAGTGCGCCGGTGATCAAGGGGCTCCCAAGGCCCACTGCCCTGACCCGTGCTCTGCTCTCCCTCCAACAGCCTGACCTCCTCCCTCCCCTGAGACCCGCAGCAGCTCTGAGCCCTCCCTCCAACTCTCGGGGTCTGAACTGTGTGGGCCCCATCACCGCCCAACCCGGGGGGACAGCAGCTTTCCCCTGTGATGTCCTGAGAGAGCACACCAGACACACGCACATTCGCACACTGAGCCAGCTGAGGCTGCACCTTTGGTGGGAAGGTGGAGACGCTGTGCTGGGCCCGGGGCAGCACCAGGAGCAGGAGTAGGGCAAGTAGTCCAGGTGGTCAGCCCTGGCCCTGGGGACACTGAGAGGGCTATGCAACGCCCTGGCCCCTCTGCAGGCAGGGACCTGCAGCCGTGGCTGAGCGCACTGTCCCCCGAGCCAACCAGTGTTCCTCCTTCTGTGCCCTGCACTGAGACACCTCCCTGCCAGCTGCCCGTGCCTCTAGGCTATGACAAGGCCCTGTCTGGAGAGGCTTCGGCACGAGGGTCCCAGCAAGGTCAAGGTTGTCTGTATCTTCTCTTTGCCCCACTTGGGATGAAGAGCTCACGGGCACCTTGTCCTGCTAATGATCTCACTGCCAGCCAACACCTGCTCACCTGACTGTCCATCCTACTGACCAGGACAACAGTGCCATCTTCTTGACCACGAGGATAGGCCACACCCAGGGACAGAGGATGCCTGAGCAGGAAGATCTGGGCTACTTGAGGGTCTGTGGAGCAGGGCATCCCCCAGCTGCGGAAGCACAAAGCAGGACTTGCAGGAGAAAGATCAAGTTCAGCCGGTTTAGGACTCTGTCACTTTAAATCCCCCACCATCTGCAGTGTTGAGAGGTGCAAAGAGAGCAGGCTAAGTGGCTTGACCCCACACGGGGTCCCGGGGTCCCCGAGCGAGCGACACTCACTGGGAGGCCCAGCACCAGGTGCTGACGGACGGAGGGACGTTGGCTTCTGCACATGGGCAGGAGGGGTCAGGACCTTCTGTGGGCTGGAGAAGGCCCGCGTGGGCAGAGGGTCAGGGCGAGGAAAGCAGGGCACGAGGGGCAGCCCGGAGGTGGCCTGAGGTCCGCTCTCGGAGACGAGGCAGCAGCGAAGGCATTGGACACGGCCTTCCCAAGCAGGCACGTGGGGCTGGGGACGGTGGGCACTTCCGCAGGAGGAAAGCCCTCCCAGGTGCTGGACACGGTGAAGTGCCAGACTGCCTTGTCCCTGTCACCTGACCCACGGGGCAGGGGGGCGAAGGTCTGGGGTGGGAGGCCTGGGGCGGAGCCATTCTGTCCTCCTGCTACTGGGCTGGGTAGGAACAATGTCCCAGACCCCTTTCCTAAGTCCACGCACAGCAACAGCCTGCCACGTGCCACGAGAGGGAGGAGTCGCCATGGGACACAGAGAACGCAGGAGCCAAGGCCGGGGACAGGTGGGCAGCCCCTGCCTGCACACTGCAGAGGTGTCCGTCTGTCAGAGGTGAGAGGTGGGTGGAGCTGGGGCTGTCTGGATGTCGTGGTCATGGAGGAGGGAGAGCAAAACCAACAAGATGTGCCTCCAGGGGACAGGACGCTCAAGGTCTCAGCTTGTGTTACGCTCAGGTCTGGGCAGGCCCGCCGGGCCACCAGGGCCTGAGCGCCCGTGACCTGCATGGGGCAGCCCTGGCCCCTGGAACTGGCAGGAAGAGCGAGGAGAAAAGCCACACAAGCAGTTCACCCCAAGGCTCTGACGGTGGGAAGAAGCGGGTCTTTGTGAGGCGGCGGGCACAGCACGGCTCCCGGGGGCGGCTGCCGAGTGGGCACTGAAGGAGGGGGTTCTGCAGGGCCGAGGGGGGCAGGACTTCCCTGCTCGAGGGAACGGCAGCCGCTCCAGATGCACCAGCTCTGGCTGCGGGGAGGGAGCCCACTAGAGAGCTGCCGATCACCACCACCGAGGCACCCACGGGTGCCGACGTTCACACAAGGCACTGGGGCTGGTGGGGAGGTTGGGTGCCTAGATGAGGCTCAGGGAAGATTTGTGACATTTCCTTTCTACACGAGGAACGCGTTCCCGTGAGAAGAGTGAAGAAAGTGCTGAGGCGGGTGAGCTGCACCCACCTTTCAGGGAAATGCGTCTGGTTTTTAGTGAGAAACCGCGCTTGCTTCCAGAGGCCACTTTACATCTCGGGGAGGGAGTCCCCTCTCCTGAGACTCTCCCAGAGGCCCCCAGCTCCTCCACGTATGAGTGAGTCTCCATGAGACGAGTTTGCAGGGTCCTGGGCTCTCATTATGCCAAGGACCAGGGATGGATGGTGCCTGCAGAGCTGGACCGAGTGTGTCCCGAGTTCCCAGCAGAAGGTGGTGAGGACTGGGCAGGCCAGCCATGACCCAGCATCGAGAACCTTCTAGAGCACACCATATGATGACCATCTGTGTGGGCATTTAGAAAAGATGCTGTCAGCACCCAGAGTGAGTCACCCCCAGCAACCTAGGCCCCTCCCCCACGTGCTCAGGTGTCGGTGCATCTGGGGACACCTGGCCACGGTGGTGGGTCTCCATTCCCACAGGCTCCTCTCCATCTGGGCACAGGCTTTCAATAGATGCGTCTTTAAGTCCCTCGGGATAAAGCGGGGAAAGGGGCCACATGGCACAACCTGCGTGGTTCCTGCTGACTGTCCACTGTCGGCCAGGACGGTAGAGGAACTTCAGTGGGAAAGGAATCGGCCGGTGGGACGGGACGAGTGAGGGCTTGCTGCTGAACTTCCCTGGTCAGGATAATTCCTGATCAATGACTTGGTAGAAGGCGGCAACGGTGCTCACCAAGCTCCTGAATCGTGGGATCTGCTCTGATATGGGCACTGCAGAGAGCAGGAAGGTCCCGCCTGACGGCACGTGTTGGAATCTGAGAGGAAGGCAAACCCACGAGGTGAGGAGGGACCTGCCCGGAACCACGGCGTCAGAGGACAGGTGACGCGAGTCGAGGCCGTGACTTCCGTCACACTCTAGGAGTCCAAAGAAACTGGAGGGGCTTGACTTGCAAAATCCTGTTATTTTAACTCAAGGTATCAAAACATAACAATCTCGTCGCGTAATCAGAGTAGACCAGCACAGCGCTGACCAATGAGACATTTTACCTCTCTTGTGCTGTATTCAATCAGGTGTGGATTTTACAAGAAGAGCATATCTCAGTTCAGAGTCCCACACCTGACTGCTCCGTAGTCACACACGACTGGTAACCACCACGCTGGACAGTGTGGGCAGAGAGACTGGCCCAGTAAAAATGCTCTGATGAAGGTCACTGGTCACTAGTGTACTAAGGTCCCTGTAATAGAAACTCCAACTTGGGGCACTGCTGGTCATATGGGGTAGCAATTATCCATCACCAAAAGAAGACCCCTTAAGAACCCCCCCCCAGTGGCACACACTGACCCTGTACTACTGCCGCAGTCGGCAGAGACCTGGGGGGCTCTGCTGCTGCGCTGCGCTAGCCAGTGTGACTGGCCCACTCGCTCCAGGCTCAGTCTAGAGGCAAGCAGGCGCTGGCAGCAGGACTCTGTCGGCGGGACAAGGCCCCTGTGTGCTCTTCATCCTCACGCAGCCTGGCCACGCCTGGCCCCACGTCAGAGCCCCCTTACAGCCGAGGTTGCTCAGGAATCCACACACCATGGCCTGGGCCACATTCTGTTGACCACGGCCAGTCTCAGGCCAAGGCAGACTCCACCTCCGGATGGAGCACTGTGAAATCACACCCCGAAGGACAAGCATGCCAGAATCTACTCCCTGGGCCACCAGGATGCCATCCCACCCGAGGGGAAGCTCCAGACAAGGGAGCCAGAGCCCCACAGATTGTTTAGCTCGTCAGGTGATACATGAGTCATTTCTAACAAGCACTTAGCAGGGCTGTGGGTGGCTTTAGGACTGTGATCGAATGGCCTGGCATGTGGGCCATGGCCTTTATAAAAAATTATTTATAGGAACGAGTGTGTTTAGTCCCCAGTGAGAAACTCAGGGGACAGCATGGACGCTAACTCGGCTGTGCAGAGTGATCATGTGGAAGGAAACAGCTCGGGTCTCAGTTCCCCTTCTGGGGCATCGTGTGCACCAGGGGTGGTGCTAGGTGTGGAGACCAAGGCAGAGTCAGGTTCAGTAGGTACCAGCTCCTCCAGGGAGAGCTTTCTAGCATAGAGAAGAGATGACTGTCCAGTGATTCAGCCGCCACAGCAGGTTCTCAGTGGCCCCAGAGCTACCTTCTGACGCCATGAACTGTCTCCCTGCCGTAACTCATCTGTTTATGGAGACACATCATCTGACAGCTCCTGCTCACGAACAGGCTGAGATTTACGAAATGCTCTACTCACAGAGAGGACGATGGGTTGAAACCAACCGCCATGTCCCCGGAGCTGAGTTGCCCTGTTCTACTGTGCAAAGTACAGGGTGGTTGAGTGACTTCAGATCACGTGAGACCACTGGATAGACTAGAAGTGAAACAGAGATCCTGGGGCTCTGGTCTGTGCTGTACTCAGAGTCTCCGTCACTATCTAACCACAAGCCCTGAGAGAACATACAGCGTGCCCTCGATTCCTGGAAGATCCATCCCCCTGCCGCTGGTTAGGTCTCTTCACAGAGAAGTATCTGCCTTTGGGCTGCTACGAAACAAACTGCTAACAGCCGAACCAGAATCCAGCCCCACCAGATGCCGAGTTTTTGCGTCCAGATGAAGAGCCCACACTGACCGCCTCTGCTTCCTGCACACAGGACATCAGCCAACCCCCAGGAGGCACAGGGCGGGGCGGGGGTGCTCTAGGGGATGTGGTGTGACAGTGGGAAGGCAGGGGTGACACCCAGCCAGAAGCCACCTGCTAGACACAACAGAGATGGCAAGAAGCCTGAGGCAGGCCGGGCTCCCAGGAGGTGTGTGCCAGGGTCAGGCAGCACCGCGGAAGGTCCGGCAAGGTGCTGGGGCGCCGGCCCTGAGGCTGCCTGGGCTTGACAGTGAGTTTGCAAACCTTGGAGGCTCTGAGAAGGATCAGGGCACCCCTGAGAGAGAACAAACACTCTCTCCTGAGCTCTTTAGCAGGGTGGTCTCCACTGAAGCCCACTGGGTCAGTGACCGTGAAGAATCAGGGAGGCGGCAGGGCCAGGACCCGGGTCCCAAGGGAATAGCCAGGGTCCAGCCCTGATGGATCACGCAGGGAATGACGTGAGCAGCGCGTGCACAGAGTGTGCCCGTGCCAGGTGGCCTCCGCTTCCCTGGGAAAGCCTTCTGGTCTGCCCCCAGGTCCAGACTAACATTGGGCACCCTTCATGGTCCCTGCAACAACACCTGTCCACACAGCAGTGACAATGGAAATCACCTCCCACCCAAAACACACGGCCACTCCAGGGGAGGGACCACAGTCTCCACTGCTCTATCGATGGCACCTCTGGGAGCAGCAAAGGCCCTCAAGGCCCAGCTCCCAAGTGTCCCTGGAAGTCAGGGAGTGTGGTGTGAGCAGCATGGGGCCAGGGCAGCAATAGACACTGGCTTGTCTGCTGGTCGGGTGAAATCATCCGGAAATCACTCTGAACTAAAGGCTCTGGCCAGGGGGAACTATAAATGTCTATCTACCTGGCTTTTCAGGAGAAAAGGGCCCACCAATTTCTGTGGTGTAAATCGCCCCCCACAGCTGATTTCAAACGCCCTTCCTGAGGTCGTGGAGGAGGGCTGGGGATGGACAGGCAGCCTGGTAGCTGGGTCCAGCCGATGGGGATGCAAGGCCCACATGGAGACTAGCAAACACAAGGAAGGAGCCCACCGCAGAGGACAGGGCTCTGTGGGGTGCCACTGGCCTGGAATTCCAGGGGCAACTTCTGACAGACAGTGGCAGGAAATAAACGGTCACTCCAGTCTCTGCCCACAGCCACAGAGGACCTCCTTCTCCCTCTTTTTAAGAGGCCCACCCTGCATCTAAGATGATCTGACCTTGAACCCACAGCTAGTTACACCAGGTTCCAGGTGGGTGTGAATTTGGGGGAAAGACTATTCCTCCTTCTATGCCCCCAGATTGCACCAGCAGCTCAGGTCCTTCTCTGGAATTGCAGACAGTCTCCCCACTGGGGAATTTAGAAGGGTCTCCAATACCTGAGGCCAAAGGCAGCCTGCCCTGCCCACACCTGTTCCTGCCCGCCCCTCCAGGTAGGCTGAGGTCAGCGCCGGCCACTCCCTGCAGCAGCTCAGCCCTGACTTGGACCCACCCTTGACCACTCTCTCCACATCCAGTCATCAGCAAATTCTCTGCCATTTCTCCTCAGGGTCTGACAGGTATCTCTTGTCCCAGATCATGCACCTTCTCTCTCTCCATTCCCTCCTGACCACTGGACCCTGGCTCTCATCTGCCAGGAGGCCCTGCCCCACCTCTGACCTCCGCAGAGGGTTCTGCAGGACGGACCACCACCCAGCAGGCCCTTCCCTGTCTCCCAAGTGTGTCCACCAGTCACTGGCAACCATGCTCTCTTAGGTTTGCTCAGCCCCTGAGGCAGGGCCTGGCCTCTGGCGGATGCTCTGCCAAGAACATCTTCCCTGACAGCCACATGGCCAGCCCTCCCTTCCCTGGGGCCTCCCTTCTCTGGAATTCCTATTTGCAAGGGCTTCCCACTCCTCTCCCAGTCCTGCTATGCTGAATGCTCCCCCTCGCTTCCTGCCCCCCTCCACCTGTCTGCTGTCCGGGGGAGGCAGGGCCCAGTGCAGAGGGATGTGACGTTCTACCTTCCGTCGTTCAGAGTAGGGTCTACTCACCAGCAGGCGCTCAAGAAATATTTCTCGAGTGAATGAATAAATGAGGTAGTGACTTACTTGAAAAACTAGCGTGTGGGTTTTTTGAAAATCTTATCTCCCTTTTGCACAATCTCTAGACCTAATCTTGTATCAGCCTGCAGTTGATGCACAGATAGGGCGAGGCTGCAGCAATCTGGGGCACACCACCTTTGTGATTTGTCATCCGAAAAGGGGAAGAGGTTTTGACTTGAAAGACCAAGAGGGTGGATGGCCTTCATGTGGGACCTCTGCATGGACCTCCTCCGTGGCTCCTCCGTGGCCTGGCGTTCCTTCCCACTGCTCCCTCCTGGGGACCCTGAGGCCTGCCACCTTGCCGAAACAGCTTGTCAAACAAAGCTCTTTGGTTTGCCAAAATACACACGGATGCTTCTAGCCGCTGGACCAATCCGTTTTAGGGAAATTAATGGAAGCCCACACTGGACCTTATTCCTTTCACACTTCCTTTTGCAGTTGAGATCCCCCCTCTGGGTGACATTACTAAAGTGTGCAGACCTCAGAAGTCGGAGTGTGAGAGGGATGTGAGACAGTGCGTGGGTGACCCCCGAACGGAGCCACACGAAACAGGCCTTCACCCAGTGATGGAGCTCCAAGGTCAAGAGCATGGACTTAGGGACCACATGGGCACTTGACTCCTGGCTCTCCACATTCGTGGGGTGACTCGTGGGAGTAGCTCATCTGAGCCTCAGTGTCCTGTGTGTGACTGTGGGAAACAGCTGCCTGACAGGTGGGGGATGGAGTCTGGAGACTGGGGAAGGAGCAGAGGCTCCCACCTGGGTCCTGGAAGAGGCCACAGACACAGGTCTGGAGCACACTGAGCCAGCAGGCAGGAGACGCTACCAAAACCCCCCGGACAGTGAGGCCTCGCTCCAGGCTGCTGCTGGTGGCCGGGCACCTGGGAGAGACGTCTCTCTGGAGGGTTGGCAGGAAATTACTCATTTGGTACCATCGCTGTGTATCTCACAGCGCCTTACACACAGGACCCCCAGAATGGAGGAAGTGGGCTTCGGAGGTAAAAAGAGACCGGAACACAGAACGGCCCAGGGGGCAGGGCCGCTGACGGCCGCTGACGGCTGCTAGAAGGAAGCAGCCACTCTGGAGAAGGAGAGTCACCACCGCAGCCACCCAGCAGAGCTCGGACACTTCCCGTCCTCAGAGGAGAAAGAAAACCCTCTATCTGCTCTCCCTCGCAGGGACGGGGGCAAATCCATGCCTTGTTTCCTCTGAGGTCCTCCAGGGCCTGTGGACTCTAGCCCCCCATGCAGTGTGGTCCTGCCATGCACAGGAACGCAGTGGAGCCCAGCCTTCACCCACGGCTGACCCCTATCCTTCATGAACACTGACAGCCTGTTCTGCTGTCATTCACCTCTACGACACTGAGGGTGACTCCCCAGCACTTGGCATCCATGTTCCACAGTGCCATGGGCACGCCACACCCATGGCCAAAAGACAACCAGGGTGCCTCAAAGATACTGCTGGCCCAGAGTCTGCAGTCCAGGGGAAGCGGGGTCTTACGATGACCCAGGAGAATCCCATGAAACCCCAGAGGACTGCAGAGCTGCCCTCTAACCCGCAGGAGACCCCAGAGCTCCCCTCTAACCCACAAGGGACCCCAGAGCTCCTCTCTAACCCACAAGGGACCCCTAAGAGTCTCGCTCTAGCACACAGAGGACCACCCTACAGACGGGTGTGGTTTGCCACCTTTGCGTAGTTTTCATGGTCCCTACGTTCCTGGAGTGACAGTGCCGAGGTTTACCAAGGACATCCAGTCTGGATCCCTGTTGTTGCAGACCACCCCATAATGTAGCCCCTGTACTCAGAAGGAAGTGAAAAGGGGGGGCTTTCTTGGCTAGAAGGCAGCAGCAGTCACCCCATGATAAACAGGTATTCTTCCCGATTCTGGACCATCCTGAGGCACCCAGCTATCAGGCAAGGCAACCGGAGCTCCTGTTTAGAAGGAAGTCACTGTCCCCAAGTCACCATGGGGCCACGTCTTAGGGTCTCCCTCACTAGATCAGTCCTCCAGGAGCGGCACCCCAGCTGAGGTCAGCTCCCTGCTTAGCAGGGACCCACTGACATGGCGGCTGCCAGTTCCACTCGGGGACCTGCCTACAGATCTGTGGCTTCAGATCTTTAGGGAGGGGCCTGGAAGGTTCAGGATGTTCTGAGTGTTTGGCAAACTCTCCGGGTGATTCCGATATTAACTCAATTTGGGAACCGTTGAATCAAGCAAGACTTCCCTTCAGCGGATGCTTGGACTGCTGATACTGGAAAAGAACATTCCGAACTTCAAAAGTCCACCGCTCCGGGCTGGGACTGGGGCTCAGCGGTAGAGCGCTTGCCTGGCATGTGCAAGGCCCTGGGTTCGATCCTCAGCTCCACATAAAGATAAATAGATAAAATAAAGGTATTGTGTTTAACTACACCTAAAAAATAAATATTAAAAAGTCCACCGATCTTATCAACAGATGTGAAATTCCCACTTAAGCCTAAGTGGAAGATCTCACAGCCTCGCAATGCCCGAGGGGCTGGGACGTAAAACTCCGTGTGTCAGCTACTGCCTACCATGCTTCTTTCTCCCCCTACCCTTGTGCAACTGTTTCCACGTACTTATGTCCACATGTTGGTTTTGTGTCTTGCAGAGCTGGGGTGGACCCAGGTCCTGTGTAGGGCAAGTGCTGTACCAGGGAGCCCCTGCAGCCAGCCTCAGCAACCTTGTGATCCACTCAACAATCTTTTAAAGGATCAGTCATAAGAAAAATAATTTTAACCTGTGCTTTATTTTTAACTATTTCCAGCGCTCCTCATTTCTTTGAATAAATCCAAATTTTCATCTGCATAATTTCCCGAAAGCCCAGAGAGCCGCCCTTCACACTCCCTGTAGCACAGGTCTGCCAGAGATAAGTTAGCTTGGCTTAGTTTTTTTTGTGGTTTGGGGTTTTTTGTTGTTGGTGGTGGTGGTTTGAAAAAGTTTTATTTTTGCCTTCAATTTTTGAAAAATATTTTCACTGGATATAGAACTCTTTTAGTTTTTGACTTTAGCGCTTTGAAGATGTCACTCCACTGTCTTCCACTCGCACAATATCTGACCAGAAACCTGTGGCGATGATCCATCTTCCTGGGTGTACAGTGCTTTTTGTTTTTGCTCCCTGGATGCTTTTTAATTTTCTCCCTATCTTTGGTTTTTAACAGGGTGAATATCATGTGCCTTCTGGTTTAGGGTTTTTAAAAAATTGTTTTTTTTTTATTTATAAAGATTCTCTGTGCTTTCTGGATCTGGGATTTGTTGTATTCGATGTGGAAAATTCCCAACTACTGTCTATTTAAATATTTCTTCTGCTCTGTTCCCTCTCTTACTCTGGTACTCCTACTGCACGTTATCAGGTCATTGGACAATGTCCACCGCACTTGGATTCCCTGTTATATAAGTTTCCCTCCACTCTTTTGTGTATATTTCTGTGGATCTACCGTCAAGTTCATTTGTCTTTCTGCAGCTGAGACTAGTCTGCAGATAAGTTTGCCAAAGGAATCATTCACAACTGATTTCATATTTTTTACTTGTAGTATTTCTAATTATGGCTTGGTTTCTGTGTGTCAGCTGAAATTTCCCATCTGGTCATGCATGCTATATTAGATCATGTATTTATCAGTTACTTTAAGGTCCCTGTGTTAGTATGTGTCACAGTGATTTTAAAGTCCCGGTCTTAGTGTCCAGCATCTGTGGCATCCCTAAGTCTGCTTGTGGTGATGGGTTTACCTGTTGGCAATTAGTTGGTTTGGTTTGGTTTGGTAACAAATATGAGGGCTGACTCGCCTTTTCAAGAGGGAAGGTTTGGGCTGGGGCTGGGGCACATGTGAGCCCTGGGTTCCATCCTCAGCACCACATAAAAATAAATAAACCAAATAAAGGTATTGTGTCCCTGTATAGCTAAAAATATTTTTTATAAAGGAGGAAAGGTTTATTTTAGGTCACATTTCTGGGGGCCAGTCCCTGAATGACCGGCCCTGTGGCCTGGCGCCTGAGGTGAGGCAGCACAGTGTGGAAGTGGGGGTGCAGCCAAACCACCCACCTCTGGAAGAGACAGGAAGCCAGTGAGGAGGGGCAGGTCCACAATCCCGCCAAGGGCACAGGTCAGTGACCCAGCGACCTCCACTGGGCCCCACTGGTACCGCTGGTTATGGGTGCCGAGTTCTGCTCCCCCACGCGTTGAAGGTTGAACGTTAGAGAAGCAGCCGCACACAAAGCAGGGTTTATTCAAAAAGGGTCAGTAGACTTCTCCTGGGAGGGAGAAGGGGCCATAGCTGGTGCTGGGCCGGCAGCCTTCCCCCCTCTCCCCTCCATGGCAGCCAGTCCCGTGGGCGGGGAGACCCCAAAGGGCCAATCAGAAGCTGACATGGCAGGGGTCCCGCCAGCTGCAGCGGTCGCAGGTCAACACATTGGCCCTGACGGACCTGCTGGGCTGGCCAACCTGCTGTCCGCAGCTGCAGTTTAGTGGCCCAGGCCCTCCCACTGCAGCTTCCCTCATCTGCACGGTTCCGCCCCGACTTCCCGGCCCCCACCCTTCCTGGACAGTGAACCTCGCTGGGGAGCGTCCCCCCAATAAACCTCCTTTTAGTGCCTCCTCCTTGTTCCGTGGTCCCCGATCTTGTGCCCTTTCTGCTTTACAGCCGGTGGCCTGGTGTCCCCAGGAGCAAGGTGTCTGTCCTAGGCTTCCTTTGTCTCCTGCTCCCTTCCCTTCCTCCCTCTCCTTCCTGTGTAGTGACCCGGCCAGGACTGGCCCAGGGACGCTTGCTGGATGGCCAAAGGGTGGGAACAGGTGGGCTGAAGGGGGAAGGGCAGGATGGAGCGCCCAGGACACATAGGAGCGGCAATCCCTGGGATGGGTGACCTTGGCAACAGGTTGGAGCAGGGGCAGGCTCTCGATGAGGGTGGAGGGAGGAAGGGCTCTGAAGGAAAGAACACTTCAATCCCTCAGGGTGGGGTAGGGACAGAGGAGGCAAGGCACCCAAGACAGCAGGAAACAGTTTTATTTGGCTGCAGCCAGGCTCAGGGGGCACAGCCTGTGCTGTAATCAATCAATCCCCTGAACCCCGAGTTCAGGGAGTTTCAGAATTTTATCCCCAGCATGTAAGGGGAGGGGCTCAGCAGTTCACAGTCTGCAGAAGTTCACACGAAATCAGCTTTTTCTCTCACTGTTCTGGGCAAGTTGACCCTTCAAGGACAACACCTGAGAAGGGGGAGCCTCTTCTCCCCTCTCTTTCCTCCCCCTGTCAGCTGTTACCATGGGCCCATTTGTAACTTATCTTAAAAATGTGGACATCCCTGTGAAGCCCAGCTCAAGGCCAGAGGCCTTGTTTGCACAGTTCTTCAAACTACTATACTGGATATGTGTGTCAAAAACTAGTAAGGGGTGTCCATCACCTGGAGTGCTGGTATCTTCTCGGCCAGTGGCCAAGTAAGCAGGGTGACATGAAAATAGGAAGTTTATCTACATTGGACTCTTTCGAAGAGACTCTTTTGCTGACAGTCCTAAAATCAGCCATGGTGAAGAGGGCTTTTCTGTGGAGAAAGGGGGTGCCACTTCAAGAGGACAGTCTCCAACTTCCCAGCCTCACTCAAAATTGACCTCCTTGAGCTGACCTGACTTGCCTTACCTTTCTAGACTGACTGCCTGTCTAATTCTGGCTTCACCACCTCTGACAGGTCCTCCCCTCTCAGTAAACAGCACCTCGGCTGGGGACAGGCCTGCACGCCAGGGGCCTGTGGGGACACTTCAGATCCAAACTGCAGTGCTGCAGGAAATATTCTATATGCCTTTAAGAGAGTGCGGAGCAGGTGGTTGACAGTCTGGTCAGGCGCTCAACGGGCTTGGGCTTTGTTTCTGCAGACCACACTTGCCTTGCATCAGTGTCCCAAGCCCAGGGTGACCAGCTGCTCTAGGTCACATGGGGCTGAAGTGCCAGAGGCCTTCCTTTGTGTTCCCAGCCCTTCCTCCACCTTTGTGCCCACAGGCCTGCACCATGTGGGACTCTCCTGGCTCCGGCCCTTCCCCAGGACACGACTGACCGCCGCTGCTTGCTGTGCTATTTGGTGTCAGGCTCATGGTGTGGAAGGAGGGGCTTCCATGGTCCTGAGTCTTACATGAGCCCCTGCGTCTGGGCCTCCGAGCTGGTCCTTGAGGGCATCCCTGCCCTCCCAGGCAGTCGGCTCTGCCTGTCCTTGTGGTTAGCCGGGGGTGGGGGCCATCTGCCCCTCCTTAAGCAGCCGAGGCCTCATTGACCTTGTCCCAGGGCTGGAGGCTCTGCCTGCTGCAGAAAACACAATGGGAAAAGGACAACCCTTGTGTCTGTTTCCAGGGTACCGTGGTCACCACTGCATGCCTGGGCCACTGGGGGGCTCTGGTCTCGAGGTGCTGCCCTGGGAAGGCCCATAGTACAGAGCAGCAGCGGTCCGTTGGAGGCCCAGCTCTGGGAACTGACGCAGCAGCCTGTATGTGCCCCCGAGGAGGCTTTTCCTGCTCTGTCCCCACACACTTGCATGGCGGCCCCTCCTCCTCCCAGGACCTGTCAAGTGTGGCAGAGGTCAGACCACCCATCTTTCCGTGAAGGGCTCTTCCCTCTGCAGAGCCGGCTGACCTGGTGGTCTTGGGCCCAGGCTCTCTGGAGGGCTCAGGCAAGCTGCAGGTCTGGTGGCTCACCAGGCTGCCTCGGGCAGGAGGGGCAGTCCTACCTGTCAAAGAGGAGGCATAAACCTGAGTGGTCCCAGGGATGGGGAAGGAGAAGCTCCCTTTGCATCAGAAGCATGTTTCCAGAATGCCTCACCCCTCCTTCTGGGGCAGTGGTCCAGAGGGCCCCGAGCAGGCAGGTCATCGAGGGACGGGAGGAGCCTGTGCTCACCGGGCTGGGAAGGGGTGCAGCGTCCTGTGGAGGGGGGGTGGGGAGGCCAGCTCTCAGGTGTGGAGCCAGACGTGACAAGAGCCGAGCAAGCGAGAGTCACAGAGCCAACCAGAGCAGACTTTGAGTCCAAAGGGCAGGACTGCCCCATGGCGCTGGAGCCTGCTCCCAGAGCAGGGGCTGGCGGTGCACTGCCCCCCAGGCCGCCCGACACTGCAGCAGGTGCTTCCTGCCCGATGGAGCAAGGCCAGCGTGGCCAGAGCAAGAGGCCGGGCACACCCAGCACCAGCGAGGGGCTGTGAGGGCAGACATGAGCAGCTCCAGGGATCGGTGGGGACCGCATGGGAAAGGAGGAGGCCACCGCTCCTCCCAGAAGTGCAACCTCAGCACCAGAAGCAATCTTCACTGGTCAGCTGCACAGCTGTCCACTTTCCCGTTTGGAAGGAATGGGGAGCTGTTCTCCAGACCCCTGGCTCCTGCGGCTTCAGCATGCTGTGGCCCAGATCTTAGAGTTCACAGACCCGACCCGACACAGCCTGGGCCAGCCCGGCGCCGCTTCACAGGGCCTCCCTCTGGGCATCCAGGAGCCGGGTCTGGGATCAGGCACGTCCAGAGGGCCCTGGGCTCCCTGCTGTCTCCCTGGGAGGCAGCCAGGATGAGCAGAGACGCCATCCACTAATGACCCCCTCAACCTGAATCTGAAACTGAGGCTTTTTACAAGGGGCCACGGAACAGCTGGGACTTCCCCAGGTTTGCAGCACAGCAAAGGCCCAGGCGGCAGTTCATTCTAAGTTCTGGGAACAAACACAGAGCCAGGCCGACCCTAAGCACCACTGGTGGGTCATCGTCCCCAAGTCCACCGTGTACAGATGAGCACGCTGCCACCAGCATGGAGTCTGGGACATGTTTGTCCCTCTTCCTTTTCCTTTCATATGTGTCCTCTAGTCCTCCCCTGACCCCTGGAATCCACCCACCCCCCCAGCTACAGGGTGGACTCTGGTCATTCCCATAGCCCTCAGTCCCCCAGGGCTCTGCCTGGGTGCTCCTCTGGAGGAAGCCACCTTCTCACCCAGGGCCCCTGTGGTGCTTCTCAGCTTCTCCCTCGGAGAAAATGTGCACCTGGGCACTGGCTGCTCATCAAGGAAGACTTAACAAGGACCAGTCCCCAGAGAACATGGGCTCACGCAGTCTGACTCATCTCAGGTCCCTAGACAGGAAAGCAGCCGCCCAGAGAGACAAAGGCCCCGCAGATGCCTCGGTGGGAAGGTGGGAAGGTGGGAAGGATCTGCCGCCCCTTTCTCTGGCTTTCCTACTGGGACCTCTGAGCAGAACTCCAGGGAAACCTGGCTGTGGTGGGAGTGGCGGCACGTGGGCTTTGTTACGGGTGAGGGCACAGCCTGGGCTCCAGCCTTCAACCGCAGACCCATCTTACCTGTCACTTTCCCAGAAGATGCCGTTCCTAAAAACCGCTTTAGATCAACACAGCACATCTTGTTTTGAAGCTCATCCATTCTACACCCCACACCGTGCAGGCACTCGCAGAACCAAGCACATGTTCTGTCCCCAGTTCAGACTTGAGACTCTCACCCCAGGCCAGCAGTGGACGAGAATTTCTCTTCCCCAAGGCGGGTCACAGCAGCTCTATGCGTCCTGCCCTCTGCCTTTAGTAGGCTGTGAAGGCATGCCCTGACCCACCTGTCCACTGGTAAATGGTAAGATCCCCTCCTTCCAGAGGGGTCCTGCAGAGGCCAAGGAGGACCTGCAGTCAGCCCTGCGGGGACGCTGCCCAGCCGTTGGCATTAGCTCAGACCCCTTTTGTTCCATCACACTTCAGGACAGTTGTCCATGCTTCAATTGTGGCTGTGCGAGGAAGCCCCCATAAGGCCCGGGAGAGTGGGGTCAGGGAGCTTCTAGAGGGTAGCACCCCGGGAGGCCATGGGGACTCTGCACCTATCCCCCACACATCACCCTGCACACCTCTCCATGTGTTCCCTGGGTTCTCCAAGCCCCTGGAGCCTGGAGTGGAAGCCGAGGAGGGGATCACAGATGCAAGGAGCACAAGGAAAACACCTGGGGCTGAGATGTGCCTCTGAAGTGGGTTGCCTCTGTCTCCGGGTGGACAGCAGCAAAATCAAACCGAACCAGAGCACACCTGGCTGGTACCCGCTGCTGCAGAACTGCTTGCTTGCTGGAGGGGAGAACCCACACCTGGCCAGAGGCCTGCGGTGCTGACCTGGTGCCAAAGCACGTACTGAGTCTATGCGGCAATAGCCAGCCATCCTCAGTGTTTCCAGGTCTCGGCCTTCTGACCCCCTGGGCAGCCTGCACCTCCCACCTGCGGAGAGTCAGGGTCACCAGATGACGCGTGTGGTCGATCCAGGCTGGTGAACTGACTGCTCTTCTGGAACCGGAAGCCCCTGAGGTCTAGAGTCCAGCGTGCTCTGCTCTCCTTCTTCTCCCCATGTCCCCAGAATGAAACCATGTCCACTGCCTCTGGGAGAAGCCCAGGGTGGACGAGAGCACTGTTGAAACGAGGCTGTCTGATGCCTGGGCAGGACCTGCTAGGGGTGCTTGACAGGTGGACAGGCTGGAAAAGCCAGAAATTCCCAGAGATCAACAGTCGTAAAAGTGTCTCATCTCTTGGACCACTTCCTCAGGAGGGGCTGCAACAGGTTGGAAGTCCCCACAGTTCCGACGGTTCACAGGCTGGGAGTCTGTGCCCCCAAACACACATGTTGAAAGCTTCACAGAGGTGATGGTAGGAGGAACCGGGGCCTTCTTGGCATGTTAGACCGCACTACGCATTATTCGTTGTTTTCTCATTGAATACCTAACAAGCTTTGTGCAAACCAGGTGCTGTCTTCATTGTACAAGTGCCGCAGTGGAGAGAGATGCACCCACCAGGCTCTCATACAGTCAGTCTGCATGGGAATCAGATTTCAATTCACAGTCTGCCCATTATGTCACGGATGCTCTTCTCCCGTGTCCTGGGGAGGTCATGCAGGGCTGGGTGTTGGGAAAGGGTTTGTGATAGAGGGAAGTTGTTTTGGAGGTCACTGGAAAGGTCAGGTGCTTGCACAGCTGCCTGTGAATGAGATTACAGGACACTGGGGGAGGGAATGCCCAGGGGGCTTGAAGAAGCCACCTGCTGTGCCATCCATCTGTCCAGCCAGGCCCAGGCAAAGGGAGCTGCTGTCTCCACCTCGCCCCTGAGTTAAACCACTGGAGCCTACAGGTTCTCCCAGGAAAAGTCAGACATTTCACTGAGTTTTTGGTAAACTGGGGAGGCTTCATCACAGAAAGAAAAGGCAAGTTAATAGCCAGTTTCCCCCAGATCCATCCTCCCTTCTTTCTGGACAGCTGGAGAATACATTTTCAGAAATCAAAGAATCAATTTAATTTCTATGTTGTTACTGGTAATTAAGACCCAAGGAGTTATTACTTGAGTATAGACAGAAACGATCCCAAATTCTCAGGATCTATAAAATGCATGTCTGAGTTACTGCACCCCAAAGGGCTTAAGGGTGACAGCACCGGAGGTGAGTCTCTAGGAGGGGCAGGAGGAGGCAGGCCTAGCACCCCGTCACCATGCCGCCATGTCCTTGCAGGGTTGACCCAGCTGGAGGCTGCTTCGCATCCCGCACAAACTGATGTCCATCTACCCAACTGCAAGGAGACATGATTTCTAGGACACCGAGAGAGATGCAGTCCAGCCAAAGATGCCACTGTCCCCTCAGGCACCATGCCTACCTGTGTCCAGACCTCCTCTGCCTTCTCAACAGCCCAACCCACACCCTTCGCACCCACCCACCAGCATGGGTACACTTGGCTCTAGGGGAGGCACTGGGAGGGGGCCTTGACTGTAGCTGCACTCTGACACGGGCCAGGTCCCTCCTTTGAAGACAGAGGTATTTTGACCTCTTTGTCAACTCCACTGAGAAGGAAAGCTGAACAAGTTTCACTACCCAAGTTTAACTCTCTTCTGACTTTAGACAAATGTGCAGTGGAGACAATTATCCTTACCTCATTCAAGGCAAAGAAAAATATGGAGAAAATAGGTTGATCTCTCTCTTTTCTGTTACAGAAAGAAGATGAAGTCAGCACATTTCTAGAAACTGAACCCATTAAGTAGGTATGGCTACTCCTCTTCTTGAGATGAAGAGACTGAGGGTCAGGCAGTGAAACCAGCAGGTGCACAGCCAGTGGCTACATCTGCTTCCTCTGCAAAGGAGCTGCAGCTGATGTCTTTGGCATCAGGAAAGAAAGCAGGTGTGAGGAGGGAAAGATGGGGGTGCACAGACCCTCGGGCATGAGCTGGAAGGACATGCAGACCAAGGGAACATGGGTCAGGTCTCAGTACCTCTTGGTGAAGGGGCCTCTGTCGCAGAGCTACACACATATGGGTGAAGAGTCTGGGAACCTGGTGGAGGTCAATGCTGTCTGAAGTACCAGGCCAAGGATGTCACACATGGAAAACAAGTCACCTGTGACTGGGAACAGGTGTGTCTCCTTCCAAGTCTGCATACCTTTCATCTCCTCCTCTTGCCCGGTGACAGCATGTCCACCTTGTCTTGCTCCTCATCTCAGAGCAAGCAGTCACCCCGTCACTGCCATGCCAACGGTGGGCTTCTGCAGAGGTCCCCTGTCAGGCCAAGTCCCTTCTGGTCCTAGCTTGCTGACAGCCTTTAACATCAGGATGTTGATCTGATCAAATCAATGCTCTTCCTACAGCAACGGACAGCACGTGCTGTTTTATTTGGGAATGTCAACACGTCAGGTTCACGGTTTTGCAGATGTAGAAAATGTCACATGAATCCAACTGCGCGGTCGCCTCGCTGCGCTCTACCTCTGCTGGGTGCCAGGCACAGCTGCCACTTGTGTGCTCCCGAGGGTCGAGGACGCAGGGTCTTCTCTCCTTGGATTGCCTTGGCCTGGCTGTGTGTCCCTGCAGTGCTGCCACCGCAGGTGGAGGAGTCTCCGTGCTCCTGATTTCTGTAAGGCCTCCTGAAGGCCTGCAGTGGACCCACTGGGGATCTGGAGTGTCCTTTTACTGGAAGATTTTTAGCCACACACTCAAGTTCTCTGGTAGCTGCGGACCCCTTGAATGGGTCTGGCAGTTTGTCTGTGAAGCCCTCCGCCTGCTTCATCTGAGTCCACGTGGGTAGAGCTGTGGTCTCCCTCAGGGTGCTCTGTGCGGGGTCCCTGCGAGGTCCTCTCTGCCATTCACATGTTAGCAGTCGGTGTCCGCCTTTTCCTTGTCTTGATAGAGCATCTCACTGGTGCAGAAGTTTACTGATATTTTCAAAGACTGAGCTTTTGGCATCATTGATTCTATTGCTTTTCTGCGTTCAGTTTCTTTGTGCCTCTCATCAACTTGGCATTGTCCTTTCTAATATGAGCATCGAAGTCTACGTTTTCTTCAAGCCGTGCTTGAAGAATGCGTCCCACACATTTCGATATGTTGTGTTTTCATTTTCAGTCAGCACCAAATAGCCTCCAGCCTCTCAAGACCTTTAATAATGGACGGCAGAAATGTACTGTTTAATTCCCAAGTGCTTAGAGATCTTATGATAGCACAAGAATACTGGCTTGTGATACGCTAATAAGAATACTTTATTAATTTTTAGTTTAATACTTCACATCATTTGGTATTTACATGTGGCAAAAGGTCTTTCATAAACCAGGAGCTGTTTATGTTTATGATGCACTTGACAAGCAGGTGTGCTCTCCCTGTCTGGGGCACTGCTCTACAGATGCCACCTAACCCAGCTGGACTGGCTGCTGTCTGGTCCAACCAGGTCCTTGCTGGTTTCCATCTGTGGTCCTCGGGTGACTCAGACTATGGCTGAGTCACCTTCTGTGACTCCTCGGGTGAACTGGTCTTACTCCCCGGGCTCCGTGGGTTTCTGTGTGACTGGCAGCTGTTGCTAGGTGTCTTCTTGGGAACCACTCTTCTGAGCTCACGTAACTGCCCTTACTCTGAAGTCTACTTTTTCTGATACTTATATAGCCACTCCAGCTTTTTTAAAAATTCTGTTTTTATTAGTTATATACGACAGTAGAATGCACTATGATACATCATGTATATGGAGTATAATTTCTTCTGGTTATACACGATGTAGAACCCCACCAGTCATACAGTTATATATGCACATAAGGCAATAACGTCTGATTCATCCTACTGTCTGTCCTTCCTACCCCCAAACCCCTCCCCTCCCTTCTACCTAAAGTGCCTCTGTTCTTCCCTCCCCCTTGGGAATCAGCATCCGAATATCAGAGAAAACACTTGGCCTTTGGCTTTTGTGGCCTGGCTTATCTCCCTTAGCATGGTCTTCTCCAGATCCACGTATTTACTGGCAAATGCCATGATTTCATTCTCCTTTAAGGCTGAGTCTAGCTTTCTTTTGATTAGCGTTTACATGGTATGTCTTTTTACCCTTTTTTGTTTATTTAAGTCATCGTATAATTTGTACACCATTCAATTCACCCACTAGAAGTTCAAGTCAATGGGTTTTTGGAATATCCAGTCATGTGACCATCATAACCAATTTTAGAGTATATTCATCTCTCCCAAAAGAATTCCTACTCTTAAGCACCCTCCATGGTATGCTCCCAGACCTGAGCAGCAACCACTGACCCACTTTCTGCCTTTACAGAGGACCTGTTCTGAACTTTCATATAAATGGAATTATGTAATATGCGGGCCTTGAAAATTTCTTCTACACACCTGTCATAAAGTTTTCAAGTTTCATCCAAGCCGTAGAACGTATCAGTTCTTAATTCCTTTTGATGGCCAACTGATCACATTGTATGGACATCACACTTTGCTTATCCTGCATCATTCATGGGTACTTGGGCTGCTTCTACCTTTGGCTACTATGAATAACACTGCTCCGAATACCCATGTTCCAACTCTGTGTGTGGACCTGTTTTCATCTGTCCCCAAGTACATACCTACAGGTGAAGCTGGCTGGCCACACGGTAATTCCCCAGGTCAGTGATCCAGGGGACCATTCAACTGTTTTCCAAACAGCTGTGTCATTTGTCTCCCCATAAACTGCATGCCAGGGCTGGCTTCCCCACACCTCACCCACATTTGCTAATAGGACTCTCCATTCCAGCCACCCTAGGGAGTGGGGAAGTGACATCCAATCATGGCTTTAACTGTATCTCCTTGATGACTAATGACATTCACCGATCTTTTCATGTTCTAAATACATAGATCCTTATTTGATTTGCATGTGTCAGGGTTGTCTTTTCACTTTCTTGATGGTGTCCTTAAAATCAAAACAGTTCTTAATTTTGATGAAGCCAAATTCATCTATTTACTTTGACTCCTCAGGCTTTTGGTAACTCATTGAAGGATGTGTTGCCAAATCCCAGTTCACAAGGATTTACTCCCATGATTTATGGGTTTTAGTTTTTGGTCTTTTATTTGAGTCTTTGACTCATTTTGAGTTGATTTTCGTACCCGGGGTGAGGAAAGTTCCACTCTTTGGCTCTATCCACTGGGCCCACTAGCATTTGTTGAAAGGACTACTCTTTCCCCATTTAATGGTCTTGGCACCTTTGTCCAAAATCAGATGGCCATGGGTGGTTTTCTTTATGGATTCTCAGTCTCTTCCATTGATCTAGATTTCTGTCTTTGGGTCAGTACCACTCTGTTCTTGATTCCCACTGCATTGTTCTAAACTTTAAAATCAGAAAGTGTGAGTCCTCCTACTTTGGTCTTCATTTTCAAAAACGGGGTAGCTATTTTAGATTCTTTGGAATTCTATATCAATCTTAGAATCAATTTATTAATCTCTACAAAAAATATCAGTTGCTGTTCTGTTAGGGATTGTTTTCAATCTACAGAAAATTTGGGAAATACTGTCATTTCTAACAATGTCACGTTTCCTGATCATGAACATGCGATGCATTTCCTCTCAGATCTTTAATTCCTTTCATCATGTTTTGGAGTGTTGGTGTTTAAGTTTAATACAATTTATTGCTGAGGCCCATTGGTGCAGGGCTTTTTCTTTATTGTTAGTTTAATGATTAGTAATTCAATTTCTTCACATATTATAGGTCTATCTAGATTTTCTATTTTTTCTTGAGTCAATTTTGGTAGTTTATTTCTAGGAATTTTCTCATTTCCTCTAAGTCATCTAACAGTTGCTAACCCAGTATTCTTTTACAGTTCTTTTTATTTCTATAAGCTCATAAATAATGCTCTTTTATTTCTAACTCTAGTGATTTGAATCTGTTTTTCTTGGTCAGTCTAGCTATAAGTTCACAGTTTAGTTGGGGTTTTGTGTGTGTGTGTGTTTTCAAAGAAATAGTTTCTGATTTTATTGATTTTCTCCATTGTCTGTTTTCCATTTTGCTAGTTTCCAGCTTGTCTCAGATTCAGTGTGCTCTTCTTTCCGGTGTCTTGAGTGGAAGGTCAGGTTATTGATTGGAGAGCTTTCTTAATATAGGCATTTGTTGCTATAAATCTCCCTCTAAGTCCTGCCTCAGATGTATCCCATGAATTTGGCCCGTGTTATCTTCATTTGCTTCCATCTGGAGTACATAGTGTTTTATGATTCCCTTAGTACGTTCTCCTTTGACCCACTGGTTATTTAGGAGTCTATCTTTAAATTTCTACCTATTGACGAGTTTCTCAAAACAAATTTTTCCTACTTTTTCTAATTTTATTCCAAAGTGGCTAGAAAACATACTTTGTATTATTTCTCTCCTAAATTGCAGAAGTTGGATTTGGGACTAACACATGATCTGGCCTGGAGAAAAGTTCCATGTGCACTTGAGAGGAGTGTACCCTGTTCTTGGGCAGAGTCTCTTCAGACGTCTGTTGGGCCTCGTTGGTCTGCAGTGCTGTTACAGTCTTCTGACCTATTGTTCTTCTGCCTGGGGTTCCATCAGTTACTGCAAATGGGATGCTGAACTACCTGCCTCTCCATTCACTTCTGTCAATCGTTGCCTCCAGTATTTTGGTGCTATGTAAAAAAGGAGACGGAGAATTCCATCATTTACTTACGTCTGTTATTTTAATCCCAGTGAGTTCTTACAGACTGCACAGTACTGGGCTCTCTTTTATCAACCTTCTCTGACAATCCCTTCTTACTGGGAGGTTTGGACTGTTAAGATTTAATATTTAATTCATGTGCTTGCCTTCAGGAGTATCATTTTCCTCGTTTCTCTTTACCGCCTTCTTTTAAGCATTTTGTGACATTCTATTTTTAGCCTTTACCCTACCTCTGTGTAAAGTGTGTGCAGGGGAGGCTCGAAGGGTAACAGCTGAGTTTCCACAGTGTACGTAGGATACTCTACCTCTGCAAGTTGAATGAAGAAACTATCACCGACAGGTCTCTTGACTCCGATAACATCCACTCCTAACACTTCTGACACCAAATACGTAACTTTTCAACAACCAATTCTCCCAACTTTCCTGATACCAACTGGACAACCAAACGAAGATTAGAAATGCCCAAATCCCTGGAATTTCCTGAATAACAGTTGTGAGAGAGACCTGCTGTTCCTACTGAGCTGCTTTCAGCCATTCCTCTCGGTTTGTGCTAACAGGTTGACTCTTGGTAGCTTCAGAAAGCAGGCTGGTTACCAGTGAAACTACGTCTGATTGGAGTTAGACATTTCAGCCTCACCCCACCCCATCCTCTGAGAGTGGATGGAAACTGAGCTAACCACCGAGAGCAAAAGATTTACTCAATTGTGCATATGTAATGGAATCTCCATAAAAACCCTAAATTAGGGGCTGGGGCTCAGTGGCAGAGCGCTTGCCCGGCATGTGTGAGGCACGGGGTTCAATTCTCAGCACCGCATGTAAAAATAAATAAAGGCCCATTGACAACTAAAATACATTTTTTAAAAATTAAAAAAAAAAAAAAACCCTGAACAATGGAATTTGGAGCTCTTCCAGGCTGGCAAACACATCCAGATGCATGTACGCCAACTGCATGTGGACAGAACTCCTGTAGTCGGGATTCCTCCGGGGCCTGCCCTATATACCTCTTTACCCAGATATTCATTGATCCCTTTATAATAAGTGTTTTATCTGAGTTCTGTGAGCTCTTCAAGCAAATCGTTGAATCCTGGGAGGGGGGTTCATGGAAATTCCCAATTTATACCCAGTCAGAAATACACGAGGCAAGAAATTTGCAATTAGCATTTGAAGTGGGGCAATATAAGGGACCTTAGCCTGTGGGTTCTGACACTAACTATCCAGAGTTAGCATCACAATAAAAGTGAAGAATAGATATCCAGTTGGTGCCCAGAGAGTTGGAGAACTGACTGTTTATATGGGAAAAAGCTCACATATTTTGTGTCAGTGTTAGAATTAAAAATGATTCACATGCATCAACATACAACATGTACATTGAAAACCCAACAGATTAGCTGGTTGTAACCATCAAATCATATTTTTAAACCCAAAAGGCTAGTCTACATTTACTCATACAATTACTATTCCTGATGTTTACTATTCTCCTCTGGTATCATATCTTTTCCTTTACCGATTCTTTTAGAGCAGGTCTCCTACCAATGGATTCTCTTACTTTCCCTTAATTTGAAAATATTTTTATTTAACCTTCATTCCAGAAGAAGATTGCCAATAGAAATAGGATTCTGGTGGACATTTACTTTAGAACGTAGAGCTTTCACAATTTCTGGACAGAGACCTATGTTCATCTGAATGTTTGCCTCCCTAATAAGTCAACGCCTTGCTTTAGTGTTCACTAGACATTTTTATCAAGTTATCAGCAGTTTATGATGTATCTAGACATAGATTTCTTTTCGGGTTTGCTATAGTTCTCAAATCTGTAAATTTATGCCATAGCTCAGTATTTTTCAAATTATTTTGATTTTTCTTTCAAAACAACATATTGAACACCTACTATAAGCCAGGACTGGGTCATGCTGCAGATACAAAAGTCTACAAACTAGATATACCTCGTCCTTTGCCATTGTGGAACTTATTATGCAGGAGGGAAAATGGCAGTAAAACCCAATAATTTTAAAGGGAGGTAAAGGTTGTAAAGGAAATAAGTGTGGTGGTGAAACAGAGAAAGTAGGGCAATTGCGGAGACCATTTGTCAACACCTCCTCTACCACATGAATTCAGCATTAGTTTGTCAAGTTTCATTGTCTTACTCCTACGAGGACTGAAAGAAATACATTTATAGACTTGGAAAGCATAGACTCATTTACAACATGGAATCTTCTTATCCAAGTACACAGTACCTCTATTTATTTACGTATTCCTGGGTCTCTTCCAGCAGAGATATGTAGTTTTGTGTGTGTTCCAAATAGAGTAATCCTGCGAATCAAGTTTGATGACACACATTTTGTTTTTCAATGGCAAATACTATAAGCTTCTATACTATCTGGATTCTATATGTTAGAATGCTTCTAAAACTGTCCACTGACATTTGCTATAATTTTTTCATAGATCTCTTGACCTGAATCATGGAATTAACGGTATATTCATTGTTTTCTTAAGAACACAAAAAAATTATACTTATTTGGTCTGGCTATCATTTCTTGGTAAACAGAAACTACTCTCAGTGATACAGGAAAAGAAAGAAGAAAATACCATTTTCACTAATGATTCATATTTACTTTTATTAATTTCCTCCGTTTGTCTCTAAATGAAAGACTTTCTAAATAAAGGAGCTAGCTTCACCTCTTCAAGTAATTCAGTAAGTCTGAATTCCACTAATAATTGTACAGAAATGTCTGTTTATCATTGAATTCGTTTTCAGTGCTGTGACAAAATTCCTGAAGACAGACCATTTAAATGGAGGAAAACTGATTCTAGTCCATGGTTTCACAGGTCTTAGTCTGTGATGGTTTGGCTCTATCACCTCGGGTCTGCAGAGAAGTCAAACATCTAGTGGGAGCAAACAGTTGACAAAGCTGCCCATGTTGGCTGGTAAGAGGGGAAAACAGGACAGGAAGGAGCCAGGGTCCCCAAGTACCCTAAGGGTATGCTTCCAATGACCCAACTCCCGCCACTCAGCCCCACTTCTCACGTATCCACCGTGCCCAACGGCCCCATCAGGGGAACATCATCTGGGGATGTTTAAGATCCAAACCCTACAACCATCTTTTAAACATGTGGCTCATGGCATGAAGGGATCCTACCGTCCTGAGACTCGGGTTAGTAATGAGCTCCACATGCAGGGATCCGACAGTTCCACCAGTCACTGTGCTGGACTGTGGTTTAGAGTAAAGCAAACAAGGAGGAAACTTCACAGAGGAGCTTAGTTTGTAAACACGAACAGGGCGTAGACCTCCATTAGTACTGAAAGGGTGACAAAAGGTGACTGAAGAATGTCACAGTACATACTCAACCTGACGTCTCATGGTTTCAAAGGAAGATTACATTGGCTGTGATACAAGTCAAAATCAGCAGCTACACACACCAGAACTCTCTTTTACTTACGTGAAAGTACGATTATGAACAGCCTTTGGGGAGGGCACTCTGCTGTACACGGTCATTCTAAGTCCAGGCTTGTTCCCTCGTGTGGCTCCACCGTCCTCTAGGGCCTTGGGGTCACTCCAAAGGGCTCAAGCTAGGTTGAGTGCTGACAGGTGGCAGCCTCTGGATGCCTAATGCAGCCCTTTCCCTTGTCCCCCTCAGGAACACTGGAGGCCTTAGGCAGTGACGGACATTTAGGATGATGATCTTGGTCAGTGGAAGATCCTCAACTACTGAAGAAGTTACACCATTAAAGAAAAACCATTAGGAATATTAGGGGCTGGGGTTGTAGCTCAGTGGTTGAGCACTTGCCTTGCATGCGTGAGGGTCCAATCCTCAGCACCACATAAAAAAATAAATAAAGTGTTTAGAGAGAGATAGAGAGAATGAATTAAGGAACTTACATTTTAATTACGATTTCAATATTAAGTTTCCAAGTCTTCCATTTAGAGACAAACTGTCTAGTGAGAATTGCCCAACTCTGAGTCATCTTGTCAGCTGGGTTTCCCTGGGGCAGGGAGGCTGGATGAGGACTGCCGGTGAGGACCTCTACAGTGCGGCTGCTATTACATAACAGAACTGACTCTCGGTGTGCACATTACTTCTCAAACCACAGAAGCAGACCACAGTGGAAACTCAGCTCACCCGGAGCGTCGCAGCAAGATGGCCTGCAAGGCTTCTGACTCGGGCGTGCCTTCTGCAGCGGCTATCTCTACTGCTACTTCAGCCTACACAGTTAAGGAAAAGTCACACACGTCTGTGCAAACATCAGATGTCGGCCGCCCTGGTACATGTGATAGTGCTGACCATGCCGTGACTCACGGGAAGAGTCGGAATTCCTGGGACGTTAGATCTTGAGGTAAGAGTCTGCTCAGGGTTGACACTCAGTCCTACAGGGAGGCTTCCTGGGAGATATTGTAAACATTGCTCCTCTTTCAATACAAAAATAAAGAGAACTCTGAAGGTCTTCATCAACTTACATTTTGAAGATGATTTAGGGTGCAGGATAAACCTAACCTGTGGAAACAGCCAGGTGAGCATTCACACCAATGCATGTATCCCATATGTGTTCCAGGATCCTCAACATGGGCAGGAACGTCTGCCGGTTTAAGCTATTCTTGAAGCAAGGAACTGGGAGTAATTTTCTTTTTTGGGGGGTCTTTTTATTTTTGTTACCAGAGATTGCACCCAGGGGTGCTTAACCACTGAGCCACATCCCAGCCCTTTCAGATTTTGAGGCAGGGTCATGCTGACTTACTTAGCACTTGGCTAAATTGCCAGGTCTGGATTTGAACTTGTGATCCTCCTGCCTCAGTCTCCAGAGTCATTGGGATTACAGGCACCTGTCTAGGAGATTATTTTTTCCAAATCAGTATAGTTGAGAATATTTCCTCCCAGCAGGCCTTTTGTGACTGATAAATCCTGAAAAGTCACAGCTGATGGATGTGGTGAGGGAATGTGTGTGGCTCACTCCTGACCCACGAACCTCCCGGCAGCAGGATCTGCTGATGGTCTGTTCTGAAGGCAGAAGCCCAGAGGCCAGGTCACGGCACCAGGTGCACAAGGGCGAAGACTGCTGGGGGCCTGCTGCCCCCAGCCCTCCTCTGCCCAGTCCCTCCCTCTCCCCGCTCAGCCTCTCCCCGCTCAGCCTCTCCCCGCAGCCCGAGCGCCCAGGGCTCACTTTCTCCTCTGCCCACCTCTTCTGCTCCCTCTCCATCTTCACACGACCACGATGAACCAAGTGAGGCCTTTGTTTTTCTTATAAATTTAATCAATTTCCCTCTAAAAATCTTTAGTTGCAAGTCTCCTGAGCCCTCAATTTATTTACTCAGATTAAAAAAAAAAAAAAAAAAAAAACCAACAAAAAGGTTCTCTAGGAGGTAAATGCCAAATATTTCTTTAAGCCTGGCCATATTTTGTTTTTTCTTTTTCACATAAGTGGAAGTAGCTGCAGATAAATCGCCCTCAGAACCCAAGTGGTATGACTTGAAAAGGCAAACTGAGTGAACGGCCTGTTTTCATGGTCAGTACTACTCGGCGTATTACAAGTGTCTTTTGAAAATACCTAAACACGAACCCAAAACCGTGATTTTTCAGTACTCTTTGGAGGGACACTTGTAAATATGACTCTTGGTGACTGCTCCTGCCAACTCTGACACAACTTCCCTGGACAACAGCGGGTAAGGGGTCCTCTTATGGAGCCCCGAGCCATCTGTCCAAGCCACCTGTCCGTGGGTCCCTGGAAGTCCCACGTGCCTTCTTTATGAAGTCTCCTGCTCCTTCACCAGGGAAGGATCTGCCAGGCAGCCTGAGGGTTGCAGCTCCAGCCAAGGGCAGTGTCTTTGCCTGCCCAGCAGAAATGGCTCACTCTCAGTCCTAGGAGGTGGGCACGGGACACCCTTGGTCCAGGAGCCTCCCACAAGCCAGATGTTTAAGGAGAATTCTTCTTTTTAAACCTTAGGGAGCAAAGCATCAGTCCCTTCCCCTCTCCACAGCCCAGCACACAGCCTGGGAGCATCAGCACCATGCGGAGGGCACAGAAGGCCGGCCCCCTCAGCACACCAGCGCTATTTTCTGGCTAGGCTGCCAGAAACCCACTGCCCGTGACCCACTGCGACGTCCCGTGAGCATTCACTCGCTGTCAGGCTTACTTGCTATCTTGCCTATGAGACACACTTTTCATGACCATAAATTGATAAACTGTTTGTCCGAAGCTCATATACCATCTATTTCATCATGTAAAGCTAAGAATACTTTGGTCCCTGACTTCCTAGGGAATCTAGCCTTTAAGAAAAAAACAATTGATTTTCGGGTACTGTGTAGGTTAACAAAGCCATTTGGTCACTCGTGTGTGTTGCTCCCCCTTCACTACAGAGCAGAGCCCTCTCCAGTGAGAGGACAATGAAACAAAACTGGTCAATCTAGTAAATCAGCGGGTCAATGCTCACCTTTCCACAGGGAGATCACACACAGCCACGAAAGGCTCTTGCCCCAAATTTACTTAAATCCAGCTGAAGAAGCCAAATTGTGAGACACCCCAGGAAGCGGCACAGCACATGGTCACATGCCTAAAACTGGGAATGACACAAAGCAGTCATGATGCAACATGCACACACGGGACAGGCAGAGGAGCAGCAGCACGCATCCAGGGGAGAGGGGCCACGGCTGCAGGAAGAAAGGCTTCCGTATCTCACTAGAAACAAGCAGGACAGACTTGAGTGGACACACTGAGAAGTATGTGTAAGCCCCAGAGTGACATTAAAAAAACATTAAAAACAGTAAAAACAGTAAAGAAATTAGAAAATACACATCTGATCCAAACAAAAGTAGTAAAGAAGCAACAAAGAAAACAAGACTTATAGAACAAAAATCAAAACTGCAGACATAGATCCAACAGTATAAATAAAAAATAAATAAATCAGACATTCCAGAGACAACCTGAAATTCAAAGACATAAATAGGTTGAAAGAAACAGGTATATCATGCCAACAGGAGCATAAGAGCAAGAATGCTGTGTTAATATCCAACAAAGTAGACATTAGAACAACAACAAAACAACTACTAGAGGGTTGTTCAGTGATGATAAAAGGGCCAAGCCTTTATGAACACATAAAAACTACAAACACATGCACACTTAGCAACAGAGTTCCAAAACACAAGAAGCCAAAAATGACAAAGGAAGAGGTAGAAATGCCCTATTTTTTTAAAAAAAATAATGAATAGAACAATTAGGAATAAAGGTCAACAAGGAAACAGAAGATTTGAACATCACTACAAACTAGGTTAGAAACCACCACCATAGGAGTTCACCCAACACCATCAGAACACACACACACACACACACACACACACGCACGCACGCCCAAGTGCAAATCAATACCATAAGGAGACCTTACATCACAGTCGCTAGAACTGCCTCTATCTAAAAAGAGGGAAAAGAGTGAGTGCTGTAAGGAGGTGGAGAAGTGGAAGCACCAGGAGTCGCTGTGGGAATATAAAATGGTACAGCTGCTTTGGAAAGCAGTTTGGCAAATTCTGAGAATAGAGCCATCAAACATGTTAAAACCCCAATGTGTGTATGTATCTGAAAGAAAACGCGTCTACCCAAAGTTGTGTGTGGATGTTCCTGGCAGTGTTTCCTAAGAGCAAAAAGTGGAAACACCCATCCGTGGGAAAGCAGAAAGCCTGGCATGCTCACCCAGGGAGCACCACGTGGCAGAGCCTGGCGAGCTCACCCAGGGAGCACCACGTGGCAGAGCCTGGCATGCTCACCCAGGGAGCACCACGTGGCAGAGCCTGGCGAGCTCACCCAGGGAGCACCACGTGGCAGAGCCTGGCGAGCTCACCCAGGGAGCACCACGTGGCAGAGCCTGGCGAGCTCACCCAGGGAGCACCACGTGGCAGAGCCTGGCGAGCTCACCCAGGGAGCACCACGTGGCAGAGCCTGGCATGCTCACCCAGGGAGCACCACGTGGCAGAGCCTGGCGAGCTCACCCAGGGAGCACCACGTGGCAGAGCCTGGCGAGCTCACCCAGGGAGCACCACGTGGCAGAGCCTGGCATGCTCACTCAGGGAGCACCACGTGGCAGAGCCTGGCGTGCTCACCCAGGGAGAACCACTTGGCAACAAAGAGACACTACAGATGTCTTGAAACATTATGCTAAATGAAAAAAGCCAGCCACAAAACACCATAGTGAGTACTTCTATTTATATGCAAGAATGGGCAACTCTGCAGAGATAGGAAGTGGTTGCCTGGAGGGGAGGTGGGAGGGACAGTGGAACTGGGAGTGACTCATAGGGGTTTCTGTATGGGATAATAAACATGTTTCAAAACGGGGACAATGGGGCACAACTCTGAGTATGCTACTAACCACCGATTACTTCAGTGGTTGAATCTGTATGTAAGGACTGTTATAAATCTTCTCTTAGTAAAGTCATCGACTCAATCACTAGAAAGTGTCGTGATCTGCGTTGTGCCCACTCTGGCCCAGGATGCGCAGCTGTGAGGCAGCTTACGGCTGCCCGTCCAGTCTGTGGTGAGTTATGCCACCACCTGGGCATGGGACGATGGGCTTAGAGAAAACATCTTGACATTTCTGCATAGTCAGGGCTTTATGGACAAGAAAGAGTAGAACATCAAAGGCTGGGCCTTAGAAGTCACCCAGAGGCCAGTAAGGGATTCGCCCCTCTGGTGACCTGGGCTTCCGCATCAAAGGGTTTGAGCCCCAGCACAGTGCGTCTCACCTGACAGCTGCCACAGACAGACTTCAGAGACCCAGGAACAGAAGGTGACCCCGCCTGACACTCCATGCAGCTCGTCTCCCACAGGGCCTCAGCCTCTGGCTGTCACCTCTTCCTGGGACAAAGGTTTTTAAGTATCTGTCTACAGACAGTTTGCTTCCTCTGGAATGATTGATAAAAATGGTTCTTGATTATTGAGAGACTTTAAGAATTTAATCTATATTTACAACTCGTTTTTGGAAATGTCACGTGAGTGCTGGGAGTCCAACTTTTGGAAGGCACTTTTTCAATTCTTTTCTCACAAGAGCTTAGGATTGAGGGCACTTACACCTTCTTTCAGTGACTAATAACTTTTAGTAAAACATGTTCTTTCAATGCTATCCATTAACCAACCTTTCCTGAATGTCCTCAACATGGCGAGCTATAGTTTTGTCATCTCTAGTATTTTGTCAGCGTTTTTACAATGTGTTTCAGTATATACACCTCTCTATTAATCAGCAAATAAAGAAGCCAACTGATTTGTATTCAAGATTCAACTCATAGATTACTATTTTTGATCTACCTGAAAAGTGCTTTTTCACCACTAGTTTCTGAAGTCAGCATAGCTTCTCCCTTGTGGCTCTTTCGACGATTCGACAGGCAGGACTGAACAAGCAAGCTCGATGCCCAAGCCCAGGCTTCCCTCAGTCCTGGACAGCAATTCTCCTGTAGATGAGACCTCGCCGGGCTTCCGGGCATTAAGACCCTCGTTGGTGTAGACTGTCACTGCCTGCTGTGATTTTCCTGTCCTGCTGTTCTCTTTGTTAGCGTGCTGGACGGCTCCCTACACAGTGGCACTGACTGCCCCCAGGACACCACTGGCAGGTCCTAAGAACACACACGCTCAAGGTAGCTCAGGTGGTGAGACTTTGAGGGGAAGTGACATCTGAAGCAGATCTTGAAAGAGGAACAGAAATTCAACAGAAACTGGCTCATCATCCAGGAAGCATTTGTCTCCTCGACCTCAACACCAGTGAAGACACCACATCCTGTGACTCTTGCCTTATTAAAAAGAATACCCACTGAGTACTGACCACTTGGCAAGAACAAGGAATGCTAAACTCTCTACAGTTACCTAAGCCACCAGAGCAGACCTGTAAGGGAAGACGTACTTAGTCCCCCTTTACAGATGAGGAATGCGAATAGTGACAGTAAGTGACTTGCCCACCATCACCAGCCAGTGAGTAACGCGTCTGGGACTCTCATCTCACGTCAGTCATTCCGCTGCTCTCACAACACTCTGACTCACGGGGGACACCTTTTCTTTCCAGGGTAGCCCTTTGCTCTTTCCATGTGATTCAGGGAGGGGTGTCAATCATGAGAAGACCTATCAGCCCATCAATTTTCCAGGGTCATAAAATTCAAAGATCATCCTTCCAGTTGGTTTACTCATAGATCTCTTTCCAGTCCCCACCAGAGCCCACTGTCACTTGTCTCTAGCCAAGTGACTACATATGGCAGGCAGCACTTGCCCGAGTGATTTCTTCAGTCTTCATTACTAGGGCTCACGGACTGGGCTGCCAGGCAGCCAACTCCTGGAGACTGAGTCTTAGGTGCAGATGAAGGCCTGTGGGAGCTGGAATGGGAGGAGGAAGGTGCAGGAAGCCCACAGCAGCTCGTCAGAGCTCAAAAGCAGCTCTGAGAGCTGTGGCTGGTTACCTTTGGTGAAGGGTTCTCTGTAGCTAAGGCTCAGGAAAGGAGAAGATGGCTAACCTGAGCCTTGAAGTAGGAAAAACGAGTTGCCCGGGAGTGAGGTGTAAGGGGCACGGGGTCAGAGGACGGCAATGTGCTCCTCCAAGCCCCACAGGCCCACTGCAGGCTCTGTGGCCCCACAGGACTCAAAACCTACACCCGACAGGAAGACAGAGTCTCAAACCTGAGGACTGCGAGGTGCCTGGAGGGAAAGGGAACTTACCAGCAATCTTCACTCTGAAGAGCCTCCACTTAGTTTTAAGAACCATGTATGATTTAGAACAAGAGGAATGGCAAAGATCTATGGCCAATATTCTGGTAACTTACAAAGCTTTTAAACAAAGTATAAATGTTTGAAAATTAAACATTTATGTAAAAATCGTTTCACATCAACCAATGAATCTAACATGCCAGAAACAAGCCTGTAATATCAAAATGCCAGGAAGCCTCTTGTTTGCTCTTGTCCCAGTGCCCTGACGCCAGCTTCCACCGCCTCGCCTCTCCGTTTGGGTTTCCAAGGAAGCGGATCTGGCCAGTAGAGCCTTGTGCTGCGTGGGAGGTCCTGCTCATCTGCCTCCCCTGGAAGCAGCAGTGGGTGCAGCCCAGCAGGACTGGTCTCAACACAGTTGTGACATGAAGGACCAGTGTGATCTCACTATGTTGAGACCCATCTTACATTGAGAGCAAGGCCCTTTGTGATCGCGGCATTATTCAGGCACCGCCAGTGCTTGCCCAGGCACTTCCCATCCTCACCCACTAGGGCTCCTCTGTCAGCCACCAGAGGTCCTCTGGCCAAGTTTCCTGCTGCTGCTGCTCTCATCCTGGCCATTTGGATAAAAATAGAATGCTTTGAACTTACCTTTGCGGTTCCTTTTTTTTTTTTTGTCATCCCACTAGTCAGCCCTACTACTAAATCTTAGCCCAATGTTTTAATCAAAACTCCCTGGAGAGCCTGAAGCAGTGGCACACACCCACAATGCCAGCTGCTCAAAGGCTGAGGCATGAAGGCATGAAGACTGTTAAGTCCAGAAGCTCAAGGCCAGTCTGGGCAACAGAGCAAGACCCCATCTCCAAGGAATAGTTTAAAAAAATCATCTTTCACTTTTCCTAGCAGCCAAATTTAGGTACCAAAGGGGGAAAAAAAAGAAAAAAGTCATTGCAGGTCTTTATATAGTATAATTAGATCTGTTTTGGTCTGGGCTGCTAAAACTTACTTGTCTCCCAAAATATGCTCTTCTCCTAGAAGTACCAAGGGACAAGTAATTTGAACTGCAGGAGGGCAGGAGTGGAACCAGGGTGGACTGATGGGGTGTTAGTGTCTTGTCACTGTGACCAAAAACACCTTGCAAGAACAACCTAAGAGGAGGATCATGGTCTCGGAGGTTCCAGTCCAGGATCAGCTAGCTCCACTGATCTTGGCCTGAAATGAGGAAGAACATCATGGAGGAAGGGTACATGGGAGAAAGCTGCTCAGCTAATGGCAGCCAGGAAGCAGAGAGGAGCAGGCCCCCAGTGACTCCTCCTCCAACTAGGTCCCATGTCCCAGCAGTCCCTTCAGCTCTCAGTGGACTCACCTATTTGGCCAGAGCACTCGGGATGCAACCATTGCCTAAAAGGCTCACCTCTGCACACAGTCCAAATGAAAACTGAGACATCACAGAGACTCCCTTCCCAACTCAGTACCCAACGCAGGGCTACACCTGGTCGGGCGCACTCTTCTCCAGGAGAACTGCTTCTCCTTTCTCATTCTCCTCCCATCCCCCACCTTGTGGTCCAGTGACCTTGAAGGCTGCCCTGCTCCTCAAGTGCCCAAAACATCCACACCAGAGCCATGCAGAGGGGACTGTCTTCAACTCTCCACCTGGGCATTGGTGAACAAACTTCAACTGAACCAGACCCATCTGTCATCCACCTATTCAGCATTGAAGTTGGGGGCCTCTCCAAGCTTGGGATAGGGACAGCCATCCCCCCACAAACTCTGTAGCATCATACTTGAGAGGAAGCTGTCCAGCCAGAAACTCCATGCCCCTACCCATCTGCCAGTGCTTACCATGGATTTTTGCAATATAGATTTGTTGAGCACAAACTAGGGGCAAATGCTACTCTAAGTATGCTTTTAAAAAAAAAGTCCTTGTTCTCACAGAGCTTACTGAACAATATATAATAAATAATCAAGATCATTCAGATATGAGAGATAACTAAACACAAGGGTAACTGAGACAGAATAGGGTTTCTCCTTTACTCCAGAAGGCACCAAAAACGAGCAAGACAAACCAGCCTTGTGCGATTCTGGGAGGATACAGATTTAGGGTACAGAGGCCTGCATGGCCTGTGCTACTTGGCCCCAGCACATGAGCAGAGGGAGGAGTCATGGAGAGCGAGCAGACGTTCCACACTGGAACGCAGAGGGTGCACAAGAATACCAAACAAGTGCTTTTCATTCATTTGTAATTCTCATCAATAAAAGGGAAGGCCTAGTCAGGTGTGGTGGTGCATGCCTGTAACCCCAGCATCTCAGGAGGCTAAGACAGGAGGATGGTGAGTTCAAAGACAGCCTCAGCAAAAGGGAGGTGTGCTAAGCAACTCAGTGAGACCCTGTCTCTAATAGGGCTGGGGATGTGCATGGCTCAGTGGTCGAGTGCCCCTGAGTTCAATCCCTGGTACCCCCCGCCCCCGCCGACCCCTCAAAAAAGGAAAGCTAGCACTTCTCTGAAATGCCACTGTAAGGCCCCATGGCAGAGGGACTGCCTAGGACATATGAAGCCCTGGGTTTGAGCCAAAGCACCATAAAAAAACACAAAACACTGTAAAATATAAGTTGTCATAAGATATGTGTCTCATGAGTTAATATTTTAATATATTTTTTTAAACAAAAAGAAAACACTAATCAAACACAAAACCTATAACTTCACATTGTAAGTTTTAACAGGGTAATAATATCTAAGCAAGGAATACATGTGAAAACTTCTCCATAGTTCAATTTTAAATTTCAAAATCATTCAGTAATCTGTTATATAGTGCTGATGAGAAGTGATAAATCTTGCATTTTCTCCCCACCCTCCCAAATATCACTGAAAGGTCAAAGTCTATGAGAAACAGAAAATGACAAATTTCAGATGCTATTGTTTCAAAGCTTTCCATAAATTTAAATAGCCACATCCTGCTCTGCTCCCACATAACTGCACTGAAATGTAGCTTCCACCAAAAATGGACCATGGGCTATAGGTGTGGCTCAGTAGTAGAGCATCCGCCTGGCATGTGTGAGGCCCTGGGTTCCATTCCCAGCACCACCAAAAAAAAAAAAAAAAATCACACACTGATTCAGACTCCAGAGGACCAGAGTTTTTAGAAAGTGCTCACACAGATGACACGTTCCCCAGGAAACGCAAACGCAGACTGTATCAAGCCCAGTTCCATCTTCATGCAGTGCTATTTTTCAAACCTGAAAAGCTGACTGGGACAGATAGGGGCCCACAAACTGAGGACAGAAACGTGGGGGTTCCAGGACGCCTGGCCCATTTTCTGTCCTACTTCCTCTTGATGTTTACAGCTCAGTTTTACTTAGCCAGATTCTAAGGTTAGATAGCCTTGATCCTCTTTAAATTTTCATTTCCTCTACATTTTAGGGCCTGATAAATATTTTTGCAATTCTTCAGTTAATACAAAATGGAAAACTGGCATTATGCAACTCAGTCTGTCACTTACCGTGACCCACCAACTATGCCTTATTTGCTCTTTTTATTAATAAAGGTAACTTTCTAATAAGTCGTATGTGAAATAAAAAGTACAAAAATTAACACCTTCACAGCTTGTATTCACATGAACACACTGCACCACTTCTGTTTTTCTTACTTGCACATTTTAAAATCTTAGTAACATTACAAATGTCAGTGACCTACATCACAGCGGCACAATGCATGTTGGTATAAATGAGACTGCTGGAAATTCTACTACTGGCTCTGTTTTTAAAGGGTTTACAGTGAAATTATGTACAATATATAAAGCTTGTCAAACTGAATATATATGGTCTTAGGCCATTACTACTGTTTCATTCCAATTTGGATTTAAACATCGACTTACAGATCTGAAATGAAAGCACTGCTTAGTGGTTTCAGATGCACTTTGGTATTTACTATGTTTCAAGGCATCTGTACAGTAAGAAGCTGCAGCTGCAACAAAGAGGACTGTGCCTAAAGCTACCTACGTGGACAAGAGGAGACATGGTGACCGTAAATGTTAACTGTTACTGACAAGTCAAAGAATTAAAGGTCAAAACCACTCTAGATTTCTTTTAAATAAACAAAACTAAATAGCACACACAAGAGTACTTTAATATAACCTTAATGGTCTAACAAACCTTCCAAAAGGAAGGAAATACAAAATAAAGTTGATACATCAAATCTACTTACATCAATATACTTCAGTATCACAAATTTACTGGCTCTATGTGCAGAACCACCTAATATCAAAGCATACTAAGTGGTAAGGAAGCTTTGTTTTCAGATGGCTGAAGCTAAGGCTCCAAAGACCACTGCAGCAGAGTTGTGCAAACCTACGGCTTTATTAACACCGCTCCTTATGCTCGTGACACTGACGTTTCCATGGGTCCCTCCCTGTGATGAGCCTGAAAGCAGTCAGCCAACTTCCACAGAGAAACATACAGCTAGGCCAGATTAGGAATATTACATCTTCCACACATGGGCTCATACAGGAAGTATTTTGTTCAGTAAAATCAAAAGCTAATTTTTAAAAATATCTGCAGTCTTTTTGAAATGCAAGGCACCAACAGGGAATAGACATTCCAGCAAAGAGTGATTGTCTGGAAAAAAAAATATGGAGCTGATCAGTCCTTTGTCCTTTGTTAATTAGAAGACCTCCTCTTCATGTCTATGCAACATCTTCCAGATAATCCGCGACATCACTGAGCTGGGAGACAGTCAGGTCTTGTGTGAGGTCATCAAGCTTTGTTGTTCAAAAGAAAGGAAAGAATTAGTATCACAATGTGGATAGCATCTTAATTTAAAAAAATACAGAATGCTATAATTTAAACATTTTTTATTCTATATTTGCTTCATATTTAAAACTCCTGAGATAGGTGGTAAAACTGAAATGTTGAGAAGGGATTTGCCTCAAATCCTATGGCTAAAGAAAATCAGCACAACCTTCTGAGTTCAGTGCTTTGTACTGATTATACTCGCAAATATTTCAAGCGAAAATTAAAAAGAAAGGAAACAACATCCTAGAGACCTTAAACCAATTTAAGAAACTGAAATCCATGGAAGACATCACAAAATCTCCTTAGGTGAGCACAGCCCCAGTATGTGATTCTGTTGATAGCAAAGGTGTCTGAATTGCCAAGTCTCTAAAACTAAATTTTACCCAAATAAGCATTACTGAAATTCATTGAAAATGTTCAGATTTCTCACTTGAAAACTACTATTGCCTACTGTGTTTTTAAATAATGGTATGCACCTTAAGTTCCTAACATCAAACTTCAGGCCCAACCGATACCTGCTAACACTGAATTCATGGAAGCTGGAGTCGGTCAGCCTGCTGGTGGCTGCAGTGAGGCAGGCGGACCCAGGACCCCAAGGTTGGCCAGAGCCTTGTACTCCAGCTTTGGGGCCACCAGTGCTGTACAAATGAGCATTCACTAATTCTGCTTAAGCACTAACCAGCCAAAATGGACATATTCATTTTTGTAAACTTCTTAGGCTGATGATCTTAACAGCATGGAAAATCCAAGGGTCAAGACACATGCTCCAAGACACAGGAATGGTGGCATGCCTTCTCAGTCCCACCCAGACCCACCCTCATCTGCATGAACCAGCTACCACAGCAGGGAAGGTCCTCAGGACTTCAAACCATGCCCTAAGAACCATCTACAGCTGTGTTCCCAATTCCAGGCAAAGCCAAGTAGTTAGGACAAAACTGTATGCCTGAAAAGACTAGTAAGTGGCCTCTCAGGGGGAGAGTGGGCCAACCCTGAACCACTACATGTTACACAGGACCACGATACACGACAGGAAGGACACAGTCCCCTCTTGAGATCTGAGATGCACTCTTATCTATCAGTTCCTCTGTCCCCAATACATCTTCCCATTTCATTAATCTTTCAGTATAGAGAAATGTTAAGTTAGGAATAAAACCCTTTTGAATAAATAAGCTCTCTCACTCTTGATCCAAATATAGTCCTCGTGTAAAACTATCACAAGGAAAATTATTAGAAATCTTAACTGAGGTTTTCACACACACACACAAATAAAAAATAAAAACCAAAAACCTGAAAATGACAGAAAAGCCTACAGATTATAAAAACAGATCCAGATACCCTGGAACTCCATGTCCTCCTGCTATCATTATTACAGAATAAAACAGGTAAGGTATTCCATTTTATTTGCAAAACAATCAAGTACTATATTAATACTGATTCTAAACTATAGACAAGAGTGAATACAGGAAAATTTGTGGTCTAGAAGACAATCTTTCTTAATATAGATAATTCAGTCACTCCAGGCTTTTGAAGGCTGCTTTCTTGATTTCTATTTCAGGTAATTCACCACTGACATACAGCAACACTACTGAGTTTTGCATGTTTATTCTGTACCCCGTAACTGCTGAATTTGCGTATTGGTCCTAAGTTTTTTTGTGGCGTCTATGGGGTTTTGTAGCATTTAAGACCAATGCTTCTGCAATAGTGGCAACTTGACTTCTCCTTTACAATCTGGACGTCCTTTCTCTTGCTTGATTGCTCTGCCTGGGCCTTCTTGTACTATGAAGTGAGCATCTTGCTTTATTCCAGAGCTTAGAGAGAAAGTTTTCAGCTTTTCCTCATTCAGCATAATGTAGGCTGTTGGCTTATTATACATGGCTTTATTATGTTGAGGTACGTTCCTTCTATACCTAGTTTTTCAGTCTTTTTTTTTTTTTTTTTTTTTTTTAATCATGAGAGGATGGTAAATTTTACCAAATGCCTTTTCTGTATCTCTCTAGATAAACGGCACTGGAAAAACTGGGTACTCACAACAGTAGACCCTTATCTCTCACCAGTTATAAAAATCAACACAATGGATTAAACATTTTAATGTAAGATCTGAAACTATATGTATCTACTAGAAGAAAAAGGGGGATTGGAATGGGCAAGGATTTTTTGAAGACGACCCAAAAAGCACAGACAAAACACACATTACATAAAACACTTCTGCACAACAAAGAAAACAAGAGTGAAGAGACAATCTATAGAATGGAAGAAAATCCTTGCAAACTATTGTGTCTGATGTGGGATTGACATCCAGACTATATAAGGAACTCAAAAAACTCATAAGCAAAAAATAAAATAACCAACATACAATAGTCCTAAACAGACATTTCTCAAAAGAAAACATACAAATGACCAAGAGATGTGTCAAAAATGCTCACATAATTAATCATCAAGTAAATGCAAATCAAAACCAAAATGAGGTTGTCACCTCACTCCACTAATAAGGGATATGATGGAAAAGAAAAGAAACAAGTTCTGGAACGCACACATACTGCTGGTGGGAATGTAAACTGTACAGCCATTGTGGAAAACAATGTGGAGGGGCCTCAGAAAATTAAAAACAGATGCCCTTATGATCCAGCAATCCCACACCCAGGCATATCTCCAAAAGAAATAAAATTAGGACCTTGAAAAGATATATCTGCACTCCCATGTTCACTGGAGCACTATTCACAACAGCCAAAAAATGGAAACAAGTGTCCATTAACTGACGATGGATGAAGAAATGTGACTCATATACACAATGAAAGGCTATTCAATCATAAAAAAGAAACTGATGGGTGAACCTTGACGACATGACGCTAAGGGACTCAGCCAGCACAGAAAGACACAGGATCCCACTCACGAAAAATCTAACACAGCTGGTCTCAGAGGAGTGGAAAGTACAGCAGTGGCCACCCGAGGGCAGGGTGGGGTTGGGGAATGCAGACAGGCTCACCTAAGTGCTGGGTCATAGTTACAGGGAGTAAGAAGTTCTGGCAAGCTACTGCACTGTAGGTGACTACAGATCATGATAATGAACTATATATTTCAAAAAAGTATAAGAAGAAATTTATGGATGTTTTCACCATAAAGAAATATTTGAAGAGATACACTTAAAACTGATTTACACATCGCACAAGCCAGGAGTGGTGGCAAATGCATGCTGTAGCCCAGTGGCTCAGGAGGCTGAGAATTTTGAGTTCAAAGACAGTCTCGGCAACGTAATGAGACCCTAAGCAACTCAACAAGACTGTCTCTAATACAAAAAAAAAAAAAAAAAAAAGCTGAGGACCGGGCTTAGTGGTTGAGTGCCCCTCAGTTCCATATCCTGGAACAACAACAACAACAACAACAAAAAACAGTACAATGTGTACATTTGTCAAATATCTATCTTTTAAAACTTTTATGTATTAATTTAAATTAAAAAAAAAAAAGAAAGAGACCACAATAACCAAACCACTTCCAAAGAAATCAGCTTAATTTCAGGTGGCTACCTTGAAAGGAAACTGTAAGAACAAAGGTTAACTGGAAATAAGTGGCTTCCCTACATTACTAGTTTTAGAATTAGTCATCTTTGTTCAACACTATAAAAACAGATTTTTCATGTCACAAAATAAGAATTCCTAAAACATTTTGAGTCCTGAAAGGGAAACAATGATCTCTGTGGCAGAAGCTTCATACAAATGGACAATGAAGAACTCGGAACCACAACTGAAGAACAGCTGGAGTGCACATGTTCACGTGCCTGCTTCACTAGGTCACTCCCACCGACAGGAAGCCGAGGGCACCAAGCTCAGGAGGGCGTGGCCCTTTCCTTGGCCACCCTGAGCCTCTGTGCTTGCTGGCTCTGGGCAGACCCCCATCACTGCATCCCTTTGCGTGGCACCCTCAAGTGGCCCTGTGTTCTCCGGCCCCAGCTTTCCATGCTGCTCCCACCTAACAAAACCTAATTAGCCATCTGTCAAATCCAGTGGAACATCAGTTCCCACTTTTGAATTTTCATAAGCTCACAAATAACAGGCATTTAGCAGCACTTCTCACTTTCTACCTTGAATTTTCAAACATTATGTGCATGACTTTTCTCCATGACCCTGTAGAGAAATCAAGGAAGGAGTTTGTATCTTATTTATGGCTATAACAAAAACAGCAGGATTAGCGACCCTTTATTGAATGCCTATTCTGCCAAAACTGAACTGTAAGCTTCACACACTTATTTCTAATGTTCATAATGATCACCCCCTTGCAAAATAAATGAGAAAGCTAAGGCCCAAAATTTAAATAACTTGTCCAAGTTTGCAAGTCAAAAAGCTTGGACTCAAAAGCAGACCCACGTACCAAACATGGCCACTCCACAGAGATACCTTGGTTCTCATAGACACTAACAGCATACTTTCTACACCACCTACTGGCTCATGCAGAGCTGGGTTTGGTCACCTCAGCAAAAAACTCTACAGCAGGGCTGGGGTTGTGGCTCAGCAGTAGAGCACTTGCCTAGCAAGTGGCCCTGGGTTTGATCCTCAGCACCACATAAAAATAAATACATAAAATAAAGGTATTGTGTACAACTACAATTAAAAAAAAAACCATTAAAAAATTCCTTGTATTCTTCAAGTGCATAGTATTAATTCTCTGCACACAACTTTCTAAAAAACACTAGCTGATGAAGTACAGCTGTCACAAATCCACTCCACATGCAAGGCTGCTGTAAAACAGCACAATCACCTCAAGTTCAGCTGCAGGGGAAAATTCCCAGGGCACAGAAATTCAGAGAGGGTGACCAACAATGAACAAAGCCAAGAAAGCCAAGCCTGGCAGCTGCCCCCCAAGGCCGCTCACAGCCTCCAGTGGCCGACTGGAGACCACATCGACTCTCCCCTCGCCAATTCACAAATCAAGGCTCAGCCATCACTTACTCCAAAGTCTTCCACTTCACACTCCTACCCCTATTTTCACACGTGTGAGTCCATGGCTGATCTCTACAACATTAACTCCATCAAGAAAACTGACGGGGAGCGATCCTCTGTAGTTTCTTTGGTATTACTTGGAGGCCTCTCACAGGTGGCCCAGGATGAAGGGGAAAAGGCAGACAATTTAAGTCTACAGTGTATCCAGAATTAGAGAAGGCACCCTACTTTACAAATTATCACACAGCCTTCACAACAATTCCATAAGTAGTATCTGTGCTTCCACCTCATAAATAAAGACACCAGGACGGAAGGTGGAAGCCCACCTAAGAAAGTGAGAATGCAAACACAGACCCAGCCGACTTGGACCATGGCGTTTCATGGTCAAATGAGGGCTTTCCTGCAGGCCTTTTCCCCATGTGATAATCGCAGACCTGTGCAAAGCCACCTCATTCTGGAAGAGCAGCCACCTCATAGCAAGGCAGACCCACACCAGCCACGGACAGATGTGATCTTGAGAAGTGGGGCCACAGCGAAGCATCCAGATGCTCTCTTCTCTAATGCATGAGAAGCTCAAGTGTGGACCTCAAGTAGGACTTCCGACTATAAATGCTGGCTGGACGTGCTGTGTGCCCTTGTACTCACTGCTGATGATTCCAGCGTGGCCCTGCTTCACCTGCTCCGGAGTCTCCACTGGCCCCAAGACGACCACAGGCTCCACCCTACCTCTGCCTACACACCAAGTAGGCCACTCTGACTCCAGCTGATCCACCCTGGCATTTGACCCACTGCAAGCCCAGCACCCAGAACAACTCAGACATGTTGGAGGCACACGGGCCCCCATACAAACAGCAAGTGAAAGCAACTCTACGTATTCATTACAGACGTTCGTAAGAGATTTGAAACAGGTAACTCTGTCATGAACTTCTCACAGCTTTCAACTCTATCTCTATGGATCAGCAGAAATTCTGAAGCTTTACAGTAAATCAACAAATAGGCAAAAACAGCATTCCCCAGGAATATGTGACACCATACTTTATCACTGGTATTGATGTCGTCTCCTCCCACAGACAGGTCTTCTTCAATTTCTTCACCAATACTTAGTTCGCTTTTTTCTGAGCGACGGCTGGCACTAATTCCAAGAGGAGAAAAGAAAGAAAAGTAAGAACTCTGAAAAGAAGAGCTAACATTCTTCAAATGTGCACACACATTAATCTTAATCCTCTGAGTAAACTATAACATTCAATATCAGTGTCACACATATCACCTCACTAATATCTCAGTAACCACCTCAACAGTTTGGAGGAGAAAACCAAGGTTCAATGGTGACTTTCTGAACACAATTGCAAGAAAACAAACCCAGATTTCTAAGATTTCATCTACTACATCACACTCTCTCAAAACAACTATACGCTAATTTTATATGCTAAAAATGAATACATATTTCCAAATGCAATAAAAAATGTCAAGGTAAAACTCTTTGTCGTCTAATTTAAAATTTCCAGTCAGCCCAACAACAAATATTACTTCCAAACTATTAGGCAATGTCTGGACTATTTTTATGTTTTTAAGGTTATCTGACATAAAATATTAAGAAATAGCATCAGAATTAGAAAAATAATTGGAAAGGGCCATTTTAAAAAAAAACTTAATACAGGCCACTCTCACCATCAAGAGGAAAGAAAGCGATAGAGTGCACTCATGGCATGGCACTACCTGCACCCACGTGACTCGCCTCAACTGCTCCACGTCAGCTCTTTATCTCATTCTTACCAGCATCAACATGATGCAGATGTCCGTGTATTATAATGTAAGATGAAGAGCATGCTCCAAAACTACAACTTTGGATTAATCATCTTTTATTCACCTTCAATTAATATGAACAAGAGAATCAAATATACTAAAATCCTAATATCACCTTGTCACATTTGTCTATATTCAGAAGTTACAAATATTTGTCCATTTTTCTTACCTATTAAAATCATCAAGATAGTCGTCATCTTCTCCAGTCCCTGATAAGTTTAAGAAAAGATATGTTACATTTACATAAACACCGCATAATTTATCTACAACTAAACATGTTTCCTGCCAAAACAATATACATGACTGAACTATAATGCATCATTAAGAGAGAAGACTTAAGATCAGAAACAACACCTTTTCCATCACTATGAAGACAATGACAAGAGCTGTCCCAAGTGGTCACCCCGTCTCCTGGGGGGTGAGCTGCACCTTGCCTTTACTCTAGCCCTCAGAGGGTATGCTCTTGATGCTGCCCTTTGACTGGATGGAGCTTGGCAGCAGCAAGCTCACTGCTGTCAGCCCCTCTGGTTACCTGCTGTGAACCACTGAAACTTCTAAGCCAACTGCTGTTGTTAAGACTCAAGTATGACCCCCATGGTGTGAAGAGGCAGGATCACATCAGTGGACCAGCTCCAGCCCAACAGTGCTGAGCTCCAACAGCCCCAGAACCCAGGGGGCCTTGGTGATCTTCTGTGGCTGTGCCCAAGAACAATCAAATCCACACCAATCACAGGGTTAACATATATTTTCATGCACATAAAGTGCTTGACACAGATCTTGGTCCACATTAAGGTCTGAACAAAGGAGAACCTCAGGAGAGAGAGATGGTGATGAAGCAGTGCTACAGTTTTCTCCAGGTGTACCTGAGGCTGACAGAGTGAGCACCTTCAAGAAGACCTAGGGCTATGTTTTTTTAAATAAAGATTTTTAAAAAAGATTACATATTAAAGATTTTTTTTTTTGTCATTGTTGTTGATGGACCTGTGTATTTTCTATTTATTTATTTATATGTGGTGCTGAGGATGGAACCCAGTGCCTCACACTTGCTAGGCAAGTTCTCTGCCACTGAACTACAACCCTAGCCCAACCCAGGGCAATTGAGGACCAATTTACAAATTAGCTTTCCTTCCCTTCCACATCTTCTGAGGGTCAGTTGAGGAAAGAGGGTTGGAGGTACATGAGAGCTGCTTAAATTGTGAGCAGAAGATGAACAAGAATGATGTAGGACCTACAAGGGGAAGATGCAGATCAAGAAGCTCTGGCTCAAGGGCAAGCTATTCAAAGAAGCTGCTGGCACTGTCCTAGGTCCTCAGATCCGTCTATGTCTCTTGAACTGTTGAGGGAACCCAAGTTCTGATGGCAGTTAGACAAAGTAATGCTCCTTACAGTACACAAGTACTATAGTCCATTTATCAAATATGAATGACCTAGGTCCCCTCTTTCTTCTAAGAAAGAGGCAATGAACAGGGGTACAAACCCAAGGCTGCTTAGAGTGAGTGGAAAGAACTGAGACAGCAATGGAGTTAAAACCTAATGAAAGCCACAGAGATGCAAATTCTGGAGGACAGTGTGTTCCAGGAAGAGAAAACACATGCAAAGTCCTGGAGACAGAGGAGAGGTTGTTTAAATAACCAGGAGGAAGCTCCATTAACCACAGGATAGTCTATGGGGGTAGACAGAGCCAGCAGGCATCAGAACATTCAGGCCCTGGAGGGCCAAGGTCGGATTTAGGCCTAAATGCCAAAGGAAGCTAATGAGAGGGTGAGGGAGTCAAAGAGACCAGGGCAGCAATATCTGATGTGCTTTCCCATGCACACACTGATGGCTAATAAAGGAAATCAGAAGCTACTGTGGACAGCAAGGCCTGAGATAACTGGGGTAAGGTCTCCAGTTGAACCAGTGACCTACAGATAAGACAAGTGGGTGTGAGGAGGTGGGGAGGAGACTATAAGGAAATGAAGAAAGCAAGAGTCATTGCTAGTGGAACACCCAAACTATCAGGCAATGAGGGGGGTCCCTGGCCATATGCAATAGGTGGGGACAAGTTTCCAGGCTGCTTTCCTCTCTAGAATACAAAGCCTGTCTCCACTGGCAGCCTCAAAGGTTAAGGGGCTACAAGTGCTTGACAGAAAGCAGGCACTGTCAAGCAGGGCACAGGAAAGGGAGAAGGGAAGAAATCTTTTTCAACAAACCACACAGGTGACAGGTTTACAAGGCCAAGAAACAAACAGCATTAGCAGCTAATAAAGCCTGAGAGCCTCCAAGGACTGATCACTGTCCCTTACTGTGAATATCAACACAGAATAGAAGAGGAAACCGAGGCAGGTTAGTGTCAGAGCCACGATGACAGCTGCCTTCCCACATGTAGCTAATGCAAAACATACCACAATTACTGAGCAACGTGAAACACACTGGGTTCTGACTTCCTGGTGAAACACTACACAGCACTACTGGAATCTGGAATAGCAAGTCAAGTCAAAATGCACGTCATGAACACAACAGATTTACATTTCTTTAAACTGGGTGTTAGCAAAATTCTGACCACAGGCCAATGATTCTTGTCTGTGTTTCCTGATAGTCTCTCCTCCCTACCCCATGCCACCCACCTGCCTCCACCCAAGACCTGATCCTGGTCATCTCTGGCCTGGACTTCTTTCTTTCACTCCACCTCCAGACAGTAACCTGGTTTTGCTCAGTCTATGAGCTCAGATTGGCTTTTACATTTTTAAGGAATATAAATATTCATACATATGTAACATAGGCTACATGTGGCCAACAAAGCCTAAAATATCTACTAGCTGGCCCTTTACATAGTTTAGTGACTCCTTGCCAGGGTCCAGCCCTGGCGAGGGTCCAGGGATCCTGAAGGAGGAGTGGTGTCAGCAGAAGAAGAGGAGATGGGACGACTGGTTGCAAGTTATAAGCAGCCTTCAGAAAAAATCTGCTGCCCCTAGAGGGACCCTTATTTTTATATCTTTTTTACAGGTGTTTTTCCAGGTAGTTAATGGATAGCTTCACAGCCTGAAACTTCTTTGATTTTCATAATTTTCAAGAGTTACTATCTTTTCTGACATACATTGATTACCTAAGCTATTGAGTACATTGTTTAAAATATTTTCCTGTAACTTTAGCCAATCATGATTAAGCTTTTGCGTGTTCACATCACTAGGTGCTAGGTGACACAACTAGACTACATGTCTCCAGACCTATTATTCACTTTTATACCAATAATTATTTCATTAACCTTTAACTTTAAAGCATACTTATGATTATTGGTAAGCTTTCTTACTTCTAAACTAAAATCCCAGTAAAAAACACTGAAATAGTGAAAGTCTGTTACTTAAAAAGCCTACTACTCTGAAGTACCTCTAAAATATGTCTATGTTAATTTTACATTATTTTATTTTTAATTTCCAAAGAAATTTCCTTTTTTAATATGACCTATTTAACTGCTTTCTTACAGAGTTTCCTTGGTCAAAGCACACCAAGTCTTACATCTTTGTAATCTTTAACTGAAGGGCAGGCTCTACACCTCAACTCATTTGCCATTAATATTAACTATGTGTTTCCCATTTTCATCATAAATTCCTGAGTAAGGCAAAGGAGGGTGTGTTGGTGGGGGGAATGTATTTTTATTAGCCTCTGGCCCTCAAGAGAGGGATACCATAATCCTCCTTTAGTTAAGTAAGCTATATACGGTGGTCCTTGAACTGTGGGCACAGCAATTGTTTTTCTGTAGCTAGGTGTTGTACAGGTTGTGGCTTTAGGACGGGGAGTGTGTGTGTGTGTGTGTGTGTGTGTGTGTGTAAATGGTTAACGGTAGGATAAACATTTCTTGTTGCTTAGGCTTGAGGAATAACACTATTGTTTGTATCCTGATATTGAAATACACCTTGGGGCATGTCTTAATTGTATCCTTAGTCTCATTCTGGGCATTTTCCTGCAATCTCAGGCAATACGTACTTTTATTACTGATTGATGTACGCCCTATTATCCATATCATAAGTATCATAAACAAGGCATGTAACATTCCCGAAGGTTCCGGTTTCCAGATGGTGCGGCCCTGCTGCAGCATCCCCTACACTGTGACCCGTCAGACAGCAGGTGCAGGAATGCCTTTATACCGACTCCTCCTCCAAACATGCTAATTGTCTCTTATTTCCATTTGCATACCTTAGATTAATATTTACCAAAACAAAACAGGTTGTGTTCTAAAACTTTATTTATAATTGTTTTTATGAAACTCAGAATTTATTTTCCCACTGAAATAAGCTTTAAATAATGTCTAGGGAGTAAAGCACAATCACTAAGGGCTCTTAGGCAATGTATCATATTCTAAAAGCCACATGGTCCTGGGCGTTACTCAGCCTAGGCTCTTCATCTGTAAACCTGGAGATATAAACGTACCTCTAAGGAAACACTTATAAAGGGACTTCTTGGTACAGTGCTGGGCACACATCACTACCATCATTACCATCCTAGACTACTCCACCAGAATATGAAATTTATATTTACAATGAAAAAAAGCTCAAACAGAAAATATTGTTGCAATATAATTAAACAAAGCTAAATAAAATTCTGTTTCTATTGAATCCTTATGTCTTGCTTAGTGACAAACATCTGGCTAGTGAACTGGTATGTCACACTAGTAGGAACTATCTAAATTCCAACCAAGGTGTGTCAAAGTCCCAAGAGAAGACAAAGTGAGGCAGAACACTACCACCTTCCTACTCTACCAGCAACTCTGCAGTCAAAATGGCCTCCTTCTTCCCCAACTGAGGAGAAGAGCTCTACGAAGTTCCTCCTCAAACGCAGAGAGCGAAACCCTCACTTTGATAAGAGAATAGAGCAGTCAGAAAAGCTAAAAGGTTTGGCAACAAAGGGAAACATCACAAGAGTGAAACAAAAAAGTACCAGAACTCAAAAGAGACAGAGCAGCCGACAGGTGCCATGGTCAGGGGGTCTCCAGGTGGGGCAGATCACCAAGGCAGCAGAAGGAATGCCTACTGCGTCCCCACAGCACCAGACGGCAGGAACCAGGGAAGGGAAGGGAATAGGCCCACCTAGCTGGCCAGCCAGCAACCAGGACGCACAAAGAAAGGAAGGCAGCACAGCCAGCAACTCAGCCGTTACCAGGAGGACTCCAGGGCACTGTGTGGAACAAGAATCCAGGCAGCTCAGGGAACATCTATTCTTCTGCAAATGGCTGCAAATGGGGGAACAAAGTAACATAAAAAGGAAACTAACGTTTGTCAGGCATATACCATGCCGGACACTGCACTTTTATTTATGTACATATGCATATTTAAATCCTATTTACTCTTTAAAATGAGGTACATATTAGTTCCACTTAACAGATGAAATAGCAGCTCAGTTTACCCCCATCCCAATCAGTGCCACCTCAGGATTTTCAGGTACTAACCCAGCTCTCTGCCCTACTCAGGACATTTCTCCAGGAGTGCGGTTGTTCACTGAGCTGCCCCCTCAGACCTGCCTGCAGTTGGAAAGGCAAGCAGCCTGCCTGGGAAGCTATGCTCCATCACTCCCAGGTGTGAGTCATCACGGACCAGGGACCTAACCACACCTCACATTCAGAGAGGACAGGAGATGGCCACGGAGAGCCCAATTGTGACCTTCCTTCAAGTCAGGGACACAGCAAGGTTCACCCAGGCCTGCCTGTCAGACCTGCCTGTGGTTTGCACAGTACAGAGAACTGCATTTTCAGCGCGTGACCCAGGGTTCAGTAATGGCACACAGGGCCTCGTATTTCCACAGGAACATTTCCTTCATAGCAGGATCGCCAACATCTGCTCCACATAACAGAACACATCTCATAATTTTCCCTTCACAAGTCTGTTCCTTCCATTAGACTGAAGCCCCTGCAAGCTGGACCCCTGTATTCCCAGTATCCAGAGAAGAGCTCTGCCTCTGACCAACTCTGCCCAGTCTCAACTGACACCTCTTTCCTTCTCCCTGGTAATCTGCTAATTGACCATGAGATCTCAGCAGTCTTTCTGAGAGCCCTTCTTGGCATGCCCAGGCCAGGTGAAGCTGACTGCAATGGCTTCTGTGCCCACAAGGCGGCCCTCTAACACATGAAACATCTGCAGGTTCCTGCTACATCCTTCTCCCTTACTAGAGTCCAAGCACCACAAGACAGACATCTGTCCTGGTTGCTGCCACAGCCATCCTTGGCACAGGGTATAACCTGGACAGGTTATGTGGATGAACTGCTGAATGAACAGAACAAACAGAGACTCACGGAGTCACTTCATGTAAGAATTTACCCTAAAAATATCATCACTTTAAAGCATCAAAACTAAAACTGGAAATCCAGTTACCTAATCCAAGTGATCCAATTTTATCGTTGACCAATTTTAGATCTTTCAAAACTGTGCTTCCCTTTTTACCTGTGAACAGGAATAAATATTAGCATTAAAGAATATTTATTAAAGAAATAAATATTAACATTCTCTAAGCCATGTCAAAATTTCTTTTTTAATATTAGACTTCTATAGAACAGGAACATAACCCAGAACTAAGAAAAAAATTACATGCCATCATTAAGAAATGCTTAAATTATTTACTGTAACATTTTTATAAGCCCAAAACAATATTTATTCACAAATAATTAATACTCTTCATTGGAACACAACCATCTCACTATTCAACTATTGCATAAGCAGTCCCACCAATGCATGAACTATAGTTAATTACTTTCACCAATTTTATTTTTCCTTTGAACCTCTGTATTTTTATTTTATTTTATTTTATGCACTATTTTATTTGTCAAGCAGATCTGCTCACTGGTAGTATTTCCTCAGCCTTAGTTCTCAGCATCCTAAGTCACCATTCTCTAGTCTGTCAGTGACATGACCACAGTATCCTGAATTCCTTGAGGGTGGCAATAACCAGGGAGAGAAGGGACACCACAGGCCATCTGACTGGACACACAGCTAGCTTCCCAAATGTCTGTCTTGTGTGGGTTCTAGCAATTCTCACAGTTGTGCCATGTAACACAAAAGGATTAGGAAGCATGGCAAAACTAGACAAAACCCACAGTGCAAATTCCTAGTGTAGCTACTCGGGAGACTTTCTCAAGAGGTACTCGTATGCTCTAAACACACCGGCAATATCCTATATGTACTGTGGTCTGGTATACCAAGTCCACTGTATCCCTAACGTGTGAGGGGAGGGCTAGGAGGGCAAGAGGTGTCACAGCTTGACTATGCTCTTGACAAGGAACTTTACCCTTACACTACACATGAATAGCCAAGTTCATGTAAACAGAATGCTTTACTTAATGTTCCAATGATGATTACGATGGTCCCACAGAACAAAAGTTTCAAAATTACCTGACTTTAAATTCAACTCATTTTAAAAGTCCAAAAAGAGAAAGTATTTAAAAATTGCAAATGTACTTTGATTTACAATGGATTACATCCAATAAACCCAGCACAAGTTTAAAAATGTTGTAAATCAGAAACACATTTAATAGGCCTCACCTGCTCAAAATCCGGCTGAGCAGAGTGTTTCCCTAGCGACCCTGTGGCTGCCTGGGAGCTGCAGTCTACTGCCACTACCCAGCACCACAGAAGAGGATCATGCATATTGCTAGCCATGGAAAAGATCCATGTTCAAAACCGAAAGTATTGTTCCTATCAAGTGCACACTGCTTTCACATAAAGTTGAAAAATCATCAACTCAAACCATCATACGTTGGAGGCAGTCTGTGTGCATATACATACACTATATACACATAAACATTTTATATATATAATGTGCAGATACACATTATATATAAAAAAGTGACATTTCAGCTAAAAAGCCATCTTCCTAAAAGTATTCTGATGGCAGAGAAAAAGCAAAGTATGAATGAGACAGAATGTGATTACATCAAAAAAGAAATGAAAAAATATCAACAGGAAATGGTGAAGTGATAAAATTATGGGCTATATTTATGATGATCCTAAAAAAATTAACAATCATATACTACCTAATGAGAGAAAGAAACACCCAGCGTAGGCAAGCCCCCATCCTTAGGCACTTACTCTCAGAGTCTTTCAACGAGGGGGCTCCTGCCAGGGAACTGAGTCCGCTCCTTAAGGGGGGCGCATCTGAGAGTGAAGCCAGGCTTCCCGCTGGCTTCCTAGGTTCACTTCTCCTAACAGGAAGCAAGTGACAGTGAAACAGTAATCTTAGGTCCTGACACTAACACTTTTATTTTGCCCCTAGAATAAAAGCAACTTGTAAAAATTGGATATGCACACAGTGGTTGGAAATAAAGCACACACGCTTTATAACTTCAAAATCATAAAGTAGCAGGGCACAGTGGCACACCCCTGTAAATCCCAGCAGCTCGGGAGGCTGAAGCAGGAGGATCGCGAGTTCAAAGCCAGCCTCAGCAAAAGCGAGGCACTAATCAACTCAGTGAGAACCCTGTCTCTAATAAAATACAAAATAGGGCTGGGGATGTGGCTCTGTGGTCTAGTGCCCCTGAGTTCAATCCCCTGTACC